>NC_140942.1:68984371-69691871 GCF_014529385.1 Adiantum capillus-veneris | reverse complement strand
CACCAATACCGCCAGTGGGCTCTGCCATTGACCGTCATCGGCCACTGGCTTCTACCACATGCTAAGAAAAACTACCACCGAATGCCACCATGCACCGCCCTGAGCGGAGCTCGCACAGCGCCAGTGCCACCAAAAAAGATCATTTCCATCGCCATGAGAAGGGATCTCACTCTCCCAGATCGTTACACCAAATGAGTGTCATGCCATAGCCTATATATGCTTCAATTTTGTCCCTTGTATCCCCATGTGGGAGATTTATCTTGCCACATGGCATCACCACGGTGTCCTGCCTCATGGGGGTGACCCAAGACGATCCTCAAACTACAAGAAAACATTTTTTTATGTCTCTTGTTAGAGCTATGTAGCCTTGCACCTGCAAGTTCCATGCCTAAGTCCACATATCCAGCCTAAAAACCACCACCCTGACTTCATCTTGTCGCTCTTCGACTTTCCCAAGTCCACCTATCAAGGCCGCAAAATGGCAAACAGTCATCAGGCACCCTTCCTCCTTCAAACACACCCAGCTTCTTTTGGCCATAACCCTACAATGCGATCAACTTGGCCCATAACTAGCCCCTAAAAAATCTTTTGATGGCCATAACTTGCAAACCATAGCTTCGATTTGCAATCCAAAAGGACACGCATGCTCACCAACTCAAATTATTCATGTGCATCCACTTACCGTGTCTCTAGCCACCTATCCCTAGCTACCCTACTCGTTGGGGATCCACAACACCTCCCAACTTTGAACTGCGATATCTACCACACGGTGGATCTTTGAGGAGCAGTCTGGACCGGTTTCTAGAGAACTTTAAGAACTACATTCCAAGACACTGATAGAGAATTTTGTACACTTGAACAGGCTATCCTAATTGGACCATTTTGGAGCCTTTTTGGCCTGAAAGCCGCATCAGGCATACATTTCCCCTAGCACTTGCCTTCCAGATTGGCCTTAGCCCTTTGTCCTGCATCTACTAGCACCCCTTGCTTGGGATAGAACACTTCTTTGCACAAACCAACTTTAGTTGCACCATCATTGTCCACCCCCTAGTTGAACCTTTATGTTGAACCACACATATGCTTATTGAACTAGAAAATTGCACCCTCCAAGTAGACACTCAATATATCACAAAACCACTACCATATGTACAAATATTGGCACTTGCTACCCTCCATCTCTTCTCAAACAGGCTGCCCAACCCCCTGCCACACTCTTGCACATAGCCAGTTGTCCATATAGCCTAATCTCGGTATACCTCCCTTGCTCCAGGCATCCACAAGCCAACTGTCAATATCAAACAAAACATCATCGAGCATACCATCACTTTCATCGGACATATTTGATCATGTCTCCCAACCATGTAGAGCAACTTGTGAAGGGCACTACAGTTGATATGCACACTCCCCCACAGTAGCCTCTATTGGCACAACCATAAAAGCAGACTCTTGCTCTCCTAAAGGAACCCCATCTATGGAGCTAGCCCTCGTATCACCGGTATCTTGGCCAAAGCTTTCCGGACGAGCACCTATTCCTCTTCATCGATCTCACCCACTAGGTCATCAAATCCCCAATCCTCCTCATCATCCAAGATTACGTATCCAAAAGAACATGTACCCAAGGCATCATCCATCTGCCCTAGATCCTCCTTCTATTCCATACATATCGCATCCTCGAGACCATCCAAGAAAATAAAGCCACATGGCTCCACCAACATCTCTTGCCAATCCATTCCTATGATGTGTCCTCTTTCCATATTCACAACATGTCTCTCCTTCTTGGGAGACTTTCATACAGCTGACGCATAGTCCACATCTACCTTGACAAGCATTGTCATCAACATGGTGTCGCATATCACCCTCACTTGCATATCTTCATTTATAGGCTTAGACTACTCCACTTGGTCTTCATTAGGCATCTCAGCTTGAACTTTGTCCTGCTCACACACATTCACTACTTCTTCACTCACATGAAAGAGGTCATACTCATCATACCTGGATTGAGACGACTCGGTCTCCCAACTCATGGCGGAATCCATAGAGCTGATGTCACTTGGCTCAATCTCTTCCTTTGTCTCGATCTCATGAATCTCTTCTACCTTCACCGCTTCAATATCATCTGCAAACCACATTCTTTGGCCTTTACCACACTTCAATGGAGCTTCTACAACCATACCTGAGCTTGGCATCACATCCTTTTCTTGATCTAGAACCACCTGTACATCCTCCACAAAGGGATCCACTCTAGCTGGCATCCTCGGCATAGGAACCATCCTATCTCTCTGTAGCCAAAGAACCCTTGGCTCTTCGCACATGCACTTCCCTTTGAACTACCTGTGGCTCAAATGCCACTGCATCAAACCACCTTGGCATCATCGCATTTGGAAAACCCCGTCTTGCTTTGCATTTCTTCATAATCATTTTGGTATGCCCTTTTGATAGAGCTACCACTTCTTCATACGACGTTGGGCCATCTATTTCTACCTTGTCTCGCACTTCCTCATGCAAGAAATCCATGAATTTACTCAACTTTAGAAAATCGGCATTCTCTGCAATAGTTACCTTAATTAGCTTTCCCCAAAGGACTTTTAACTCCCATTTGAATGCTTGAAAATCCTCTTCCAAGATTTGTTTCAATACGTCTAGCTTTCTCTTTACTTTTTCCAGTTGTACGTCCGCCAAGAATCTGGTCCAAAAAGCCACCTCTAGAGCTTCACAATCCGTCTTTTCTTCATCATGCAAGCCATCGAACTGCCTTGCTTTACCACAAACCAAGAGTGGGAACACCTATACCACGCCTTCTTCTCTTGACAAACCTCTCTCTAGCATGAACAATCCGTAATCTTGAAGCCAGGTTTTTGCATCTTTGACCCTAGTGAAAATGGAAAAGCGGACTATGCCATCTCTTCTCTAGCAACACTTGCTCTTCAGAGGTCGCACCTTTGGCATCACCAAAATCACCTCTTTGACTTTAACTAGGAGCATCATACCTCTCCTCCATAATGGCACCAAGAGATGGAGAGGGGAAAAGAGAGAACACACTCGACACACAAAAGACTGCCTCTCTATAGCCCAGGGCATACACAACACCCTAATCCACTAGAGTTCACCTTCAAGGACACATGGCACGCCACCCCGTGCACTCACACCGACATGTAAACATGCACGCACTCAACTAACCACGCATCTCACTGCTTGCTTCAAGCCACACACCGCTGTCACACACAAAACCACACTGTCACTTCCACTCCGCACACAAAGAAGGGGCCTTGGGGCACACACATATGTAGCGGCATTGCACACACAAGCAGAAGAAGTAGAGAAGGGGGGCAGGAGAAAGGATGCGAGAGAAATATAGTGGAGGATTCACCACTACTCCAATACCATGTACAACTCTTTTACATCAAATGGCACACCCACATGATCATCGTGCAAAAAAACACACACTTGCGGCTTCGTAGTCACACACTGATAGCCGACTTTTGCAAATCAAGTAGAAAAAAAAGAAAAAAACTCATTACACCCCCCCCCACTCTCAGTACCCCCCAACCGTAACTTATTTTTTTCCCCCTCCCGCCCTACGGGCATCGGATAAAAAACCCTCGCACTCTCTCCCCCCCAATTTCCCTACATACCCCCTCCCTAATATCTCTCTCCTCCTGATTCACCCTCCCCGCCAGGCAGAAACTCAGAGAAGGAACCCCCAACCACTCTCTCGTGCTCCCTCGGTGTGAGCCGTGTGAGAACCCCCCCCCCCCCCTCCCTTACTCTTACACTCACCCTATCCCCTCTCCCATTACCCTCTACCCCACATTTCCCCCCCCCCCGCCCCCCCTCTCTTTGGCCCGCCAATATTCCCTCCCCCCGACCCCTCCTCCCTCTTCCCCACCCGCTCGCCTCACCCTCCCGGCTCATTCTCATTCCCCCCTCTCTTTGGCCCGCAGATATATTCCCTTACAACCCCCCCCCCCCTCCATTGACTTATTTCCCCTTCGTCCTCAAGCCCCATGCAAGACAACACCACACCCCCCTCTCCCTCTCACCCACACATCTCCCATACCCCTCATTCCCCCTCTCCCCTCACTCTCCCTCACACACTCTCTCTATCTCTTATCCCTCACCCCTATCCCCTCCCCCCCTCTGTCATTCTCCCTCTCACGGCCACACCAGCTCCCTCTCTCTCTCTCTCATCCGGATATCGACAGTCCACGCCAAAGCTCTCTCTCTCTCTCTCTCTCCTCTCTCTCTCTCTCTCTCTCTCTCTCTCTCTCTCTCATCCGGATATCGACAGTCCACGCCAAAGCTCTCTCTCTCTCTCTCTCTCTCTCTCTCTCTCTCCTCTCTCTCTCTCTCTCCTCTCTCTCTCTCTCTCTTCTCCTCTCTCTCTCTCTCTCTCTCGCGGGCAACGGTGCAGTCCCACACTCACACACACACTCCCTCTCACTCACACACACACCCCCACAACACCCCCCCCCCCCCCCCCTCTCCTCTCTCTCCCCATGCGATGTGCGTCGCGCGCGCATTCGATATACACACACACACATATGCCATGCGTGCAGCAGCAAATACGCCAACACAACACACACACACACACACACACACACACACACACACCTCACCCACCCACACACACTCACACCCCCTATCCTACCCCCCCCCCTTTCCTTTCCGCCTTGCGCAGAAGAGTAAGCCACCGGCCATCCGCAGAAGGAATAAAAAATAAAAAAATTATAGATATACATTATATATATATCTCTATATAGCCCCCCTTCCCACGCACGCTTTCGCACACACATACCTATACAAAACACACACACACCCGCCTCATGCACAAATACATACACACACGTATATATGCAACGCACCGCAATACAAAGGAAAAGGCTACGACATCAACAAACAAAAAGAAGAAGGATCCAAAGCACGCGCCGCCAACAACAAAAAACAAGAATGCGCCGAAGGCATGCCCCGGCCGACTCCGAAAAGAAGTACGCTCGACACCGACGCACCGGCAGCACGCCATTCGCCAGCAACACGCAACCATGACGCCATCCCAATAATTTTTAGGTTATTTTACCATTATCTTCAGTTTTTCACCCGAGCCATTGTAAATTTCTATTTTGTAAATATCCTCTCTCTAGGTGATGGTGACAAAGGCCCACCTAGAGATTCCCATCTTTTAATAACCTTCCCCAAAACAAAGCAAGGGTCAGCCACACTGGGCCCACCACTTGCTTTGTCTCCCCGATTAAGATTACCCTAACCACACTGGGATTACCATAATCCAAGCAGCCAACATCTATAAATTGGCACTGAGAGGTCACTATCGGGGGGGGGGGGGGGGGGGGGGGGGGGCAACTTATGTGGAACCAAGCATTGGGTAGAGTGTAGTAGGAGGGATTGAAACCATCACCATCACGGGGAGTCTTGTTGTTGGGTTTGCCTTGGAAATTACACCATGCGAAGGGAACCACATCCACCTCTCGACTCCAATGGTCGATGCACACATGTATGCACGCTCTTGGCAATGAGTATTCACCGTCATTGAGTCACCCTAGAGAACGCACCAAGTAGGTTGCCACCATCTCCTCTCCCTACCTCTCTACCATCACGGCATCCACCTTGTAAATATTGCAGAAATAACTCACCCTCACACCCCCGAGGTTGTTTTCATCAATTGCAAGTATTCTCTCTCTCCTCTCTCTCCTCTCTCTCTCTCTCTCTCTCCTCTCTCTCTCTCTCTCTCACTCTCTCTCTCTCCTCTCTCTCTCTCTTTCTCTATCTCTCTCTCCTCTCTCTCTCTCTCTCTCTCTCTCTCTCTCTCTCTTTCTCTCTCTCTCTCTCTCTCTCTCTCTCTCTCTCTCTCTCTCTCTCCCCTTTTCTCTCTCTCCGTGTGTAGGCTTGCGGTGTTCATATCACCGTGGGCTTTGCGTCCTAGCCACTCAAAGCTAGGTGGTGCCCCCTGTTCGCTTTATCGTGGCAGGCTCGAGGCGCGCCATTCGGCCCCCGGAGTTTTAGAGGCCGTTGGGGTTCGGGGTCCGCTTTGCGTCCGTCATTTGGTGCCCCCATGGAGGAGGGCTTTTCTAAGACCCTTCAGTTTACAATGCTGAAAGTGACGCCCACTATCAATCATGGACGAGTGGCTAAAGGAATTTTCTGAGTGGAGGATGGAAGAAGAAGAGAAGAAGGAGGCCCTAGCCGCCTTCATTGAGGTGCTACTACCAGGATGCAGTGTCATCAACATTCAAGAGGTAAATTCTCCATCTCGTGTCGCTCGTTCTAACTATAAATCGAAAGCATCAGGTGGGAAATTGTTGAGGTGCCATCACTGTTCTCAACCAAGGCACACGGTCGATGAGTGCCAGCAACGAAGGCAGCAGAAGGTCTGAAGTCTTCGACATTGACATTCATCACAAGGGGGTCATTCACGTCAAGGAAGGAAAGCAAACGGTGAGGCCTTTTTACCCTAAAGAAACTGCAGTCAAAGATAAAACCCCAAAGTGGCCTAAAGGGGCTGCTCGAGCCAAGGGCAAGGAGAAGATAGGCTAGCCTGGAAACACATGACCCCGAAGGGAGAAGCATCTGGCGAAGCAAGTGCTTCAAGCTCAGAGATCCGGGTTGTACCCACTTTGTCAAAGAAGAAGTCATCCGAAGCTAAGCAGCGGAAGGTCGCCTACCGATTTGCACGACGCATGTGAGTGCTACCAATCCACTTCGACAATCCAGAAGAAGAAGTGGTGAGAAGATTCCCATTTCCTAGAGAAGAGTGGTTTGGCTACTGCTCTCGCTGTTTTGGGAAGCGAGTGGAGGACCTTCCTCCCCTCCCTGTACAACTTATCCTGAAGAAGCTCTCTACCACGTGAGAGACCCAGTGGGCTGGAGATGAGCTGCAGGTGAATGGAGTAGAATTCATGCAACACACCGATTACGGAAATTACCTACAATTGCTATTAGCCAAGAGACTGGGAATGGTCAGACGTGTTGCCATCACCCCGTACGTGCTAAGCAACGAAGAAAGGGTAGAGCCCATGAAAGGTGACGACCTCTTGTGGATGTGCCGACTCATCAACACTGGCACGGTAAGAGTATAAGTAAGTATTTCACCCTTTGTGCATGATGGAAAACGGGCCGACAGCATTCCCATTCAGATTCCTGCAGCATATGCATGTGAATATCTATGTAGATAGGAAATTCTTCTACCAACAGAAGATCGTTTACCTATTCGGTGCGGCAGCACCAGGAGAAATCCTCAATTCCCCGAACCCTATCATTCTCCCCATACTAGATTACCATCATTCCTTTAATATCTCTATTTTTATCCTGTTTTAGCCTATCCGTTCGCCCCTGTAAAACCGCTATGAGCCGTTGCTGTTGATGTAAAAAGAAAAAAGAAAAAAGAAGGTTTGTAATTTCCCGAGTCACCACCATGGCAAGTGTTTCTTTCCCCACGTTCAGTGGAAAGAAGGGTGAGGATCTCACCACTGATTTTTTGGACAATTTTGACATTGCTTGTGTCATCTCCAACAAAGATGACGACGCTTCACGACTCAGAATTTTTCCTCTACTGATGAAAGTAGAGGCCAAGTCCTGGTATAATGCATTTCCCCAGGCTACCAAGAATGCATGGGATGTGTTAAGGGCTGCTTTTGTAAAGAGGTTTGGTGGAGGCACAACCTCGGAGAAGCTATGGCAGCTATTGACAGAATTAAAGCAGGCAGGCCTGCTAGAGTACGCCACCTATGAGTCAAAGTTTGTGGACTTATGGGAGAGGTGGGTTGCCACACTGGAGGAAGGCGAAGGAGCGCCTAATTTCTTGAAGGGGGAGTTTCATTTCTGGTCTATGTTCACCGCTTAGAGAGAAGGTGAAGGGAAGGTTCCTGCAACATATGAGTTGGCAGTCGAAGTAGCCCGTCTTAAAGAAAGAAGCTTCGCATGCAAGCAAGAGTAAACGAGTCAGAGGAAACAAGCTCGGCCCGACCAACCCCAGTGGCTACAACAACCAATCATAGAGTCCAACCACAGGAGACAGCAGAGGAACAGCAAGACCTGCTGAGTCGCATCACCACCCAACTAGAGAGTTTATCTGTGCATCTGGTGCAGCAAGGGCATGCATCTAGCAGAAATCCAGAACAAGGAAGAGGACAACGAAGGCAGAACCCAGAATACCGCTGTTACAACTGCAGGGAAGACGGCCATGGAATGTACTACTGCCCACACCCAAGAAGGTAGAATTTCAATAGAGGGGGGAGACAGAATCAGATCTCTCCGCCAAGAGTAAGACCACCACCAAGGCAGTCAGGACCAATCCCAGCAATCCAAATCCTGCGACCACCTATACAACAACAACCACCACCCCAACCTCTCATTCCGCCACTACCCCCCACCACCTGCGGTGAACCAAGCGGTGAGTGTCATTAGCTTAGAGGCTAAAGGGAAGGCGAAGGTAGAAGAGTCAGCTCGAGAGAAGCACAAAGGAAAAGCGAAGGTAGAAGAAGTGGTAAGTAGGCCGGCACCCTGCCGAGCCAAGATGGCAAACAATGTAAGAGTGAAATGCGTAGGCATTGTAAATGCGGTCAAAGTAAAAGCATTCAATACGGAAGTGGAAGTAGACATCTTTGTCATGCCACACAAAGGGGAGGGCTACCCCATCATTCTTGGAAGGTCTTGGCTTATGGCCATGGAAGCCAAACAAGACTGGAGCACCTGGATGATCCAGATGAAGGATGCTAAAGGGAGGTCCATATTCTACGACATGAGCACTAGAAAGCAGCGAAATATGATCTTGGAGGCTTCAGAAGACGAGTCAGCCACCAGCGACTCCTCGTCTACCTTAGGAGAAGACACAACCGCCACCGACGGGAGTGACAGTAGCATCGAAGTAATGGGAGTCATTCTTAAAGACCCAAACAGATTAACACAATCTGAAGCAACCTCAGCAAACCAAGAGGGACCATCAGATAGCAGTCATTGGAGGATGCAGGTAAGCTACAAAAAATGCTCTCAAATGAGTTAACCAATGTAGAAAGGAAGGAGTACGTCTCCATGTTAGGAAACTTCCACTACAACAAAAAAACATGTTATCGACGCAGATATCGACGCGGCCCGTCTCTATGCGCGTCGCTGTGAAACCAGTCGCTATTAGCGACGTGCATAGCAATGCGCATAGCGACGCACATAGCAGAAAAAACATTTCTTGGGCAGAGGGCAGGTAGCCTGGCCTGTGCCCAGTTAAAAGATGGACACAGCAACAGCCAGACTTCCTGCCCTCTGCCCAAGAAAGCGAGCAGCACCAAAATATCAACCATGCTCCCGCGCGCAAAAATTTTGGCAGAGTTCCCTTTGTTTTTACATAAACTTTTCAAAAAAAAACCATATCATGTATACGCCTCCTACATGCTATCCATGTAGGATCTCACATGAGATTTAAGGCCAATGAAAGACAACCGTACCAACTGAAAAGCATAGCCATAACCATAACGAACCATAACCATAAGTTAAAAGCATAACCATAACCATAACTTAAAAGCATAACCATAACTTAAAACCATAACCGGCTATAACCACTTTGATCAAAACCATAATGCAGATAACCATAACCATAAACAAAATTAACAATAACCATAAGCATAACCAGAAAGAGAAACAATAACTGTCTATACAATGACAATGAAAATAATCATAACCATAAGGGAAACAATAACTGTCTGAACACTAAATGTTTGTACAAAAAAGAGACACAGAAGCGTGTCTGTGTCTCACAAAGCATATAGATGAAATCTGGTCCACTAATGACTAGGCGTCGCAACCTGCACATAGGAAAACTCACAAAATTAGTATTGATATTACTTCACATATACTGACTTAATTAAATCAACTCACACATATTAACGTCTCACCTCAAGCGATCAGCGAAACTATAAGGCCTCCTAGTCTACAGGATCTCCTAAAGCTTCAAGATCATTCAGTACTTCATAGATACCTCTGCAATATCCATCTGACTCCTCCTCGCATGATGGAGCTCAATGCATCGTAAGATTCTGCGTTTATACAAAAATCAAAGTAATAAGAATACATGATTCATCGCGTTTTAAAAAACGCCATAGTTCAGATTGGATTAGAAACTCACAAACTCATAGCGAAAGGTGTCAAAGCCTCCGCTGCCAAGATGAGATGTCTCCCTAGTCATCTGTCATACCTGCGCGGCCTCACGCTGCTGTCTAAACCGTGTGGCCGCTGTCCGCTCATCCTCCCTGATCCGCAGCCACGTCTTGTGTGGGATGCCCGAAGGCTTCGGCGAGCCGGTCCTAAAAGCCTTCCGAGCTGCATCTCGTCGATATTTGCTGGTGTCCCGTGCAACACCCTTGATCCACCGCGCCAGTCGTGCGATTTCAACCCTGACAGTTGATCGTCACGGGTGAATGCTGTCTTGAGACATCGCATATATCCTGTTGGCGTCCTGAACTCTAAAATCACCCTTTTCACTTGTCGCTCTTCGTTTTTTAGCAATACCCATGGCGCTCTTGGAAGTTTTGTTTGACCAGCTGCATTGTTGAAAGGCCACAGCTCTGGCATCTTTCAACCGACTGCAAATCATCTCGTGAAGCTCGATTGTCTTTCATTCCCATGATTGTCTTCTAGAGGAGCTATCCCACATTCTTGAATATATGCATTGGATCCAGCAAATGGTTAATTAGTAGATCACCCCAGTACGGCAACGTATGGAGAATGGACAAACATTTCATTCCTGGAACAGGTTGCCCCTCATGTTGCTCCCATCGGTGACGCCACTCTTGTACATGCGTAGGACGACATTCGACGCGACCAAGGTGGCCTTCGCACAAGTGATGGCCATCTGGAAGGTAACGGTGGTGGCCTTGATAAATTGTCTTTCGAAGAGAGGTAGAATAGCGCACATCCAAAGACTGCCCGCAAATTGGACATGCATTGTATCCCGAAGTTGTTAGTCCTGCATATATCAAAGCATGAATCAGGCCAAGGCAAAGGGCTTGCGAATAGCGAGAATTTTGTAAATCAATAACCATTACCAGAAGCTTCTCCGTATCGTGGCCAATCATGCATAGTCCACATAAGAAGTCCATGGATCCTTGCATGCTGTTGTCCTACTGGTTCAACCGCATCTACTATGTCAATCCCATGCCATAACTCCTGGAGCTCGTCAACTAGTGGAGCTAGATAAACTTCCATGTTTTTTGCTTTGAACTTACCAGGTACAATCAAGCTTAAAATCAAATGACCCTTCTTGATAGCAAGCCACGGAGGGAGGTAATTGATAAGGCACACAGGCCAAGTGCTCCATGACGAGCTTCTCAAGCCAAATGGATTGACTCCATCCATTGCCATGCCCAAACGCAAATTGCGTGGTTCACTCTTAAAATGTGGCCAGGTATCTTCAATGTGCCTCCAAGCCTTCGAATCAGCGGGCACCCTAAATGTTGCGTCAGTGGATCTATTCGTAGAATGCCACCGCATCAACTTTGCAATGGAACCACAACGAAACATGCTTTTTATCCTAGGAATAATAGGGAAATGCCGCAACACTTTAGCTGGCACTATCTCGCCAACTGCATCTTGTTTGTAGCGCATTGCTCCGCACTAAGGACACGATAGACAATCTGCGAATTCATTGCGAAAAAGAATGCAATCATTTGGACATGCATGAATCTTGTTGTAGTCCAAGCCAACTGAGGTCAGAAGTTGCTTTGCATCTGGCTTGGAGGGGGGCATTTCATTGCCAGCCGGGAGAATTTGCTCCCGCAATAACCTGTTTAAGCCACATTAAATTAAAATTAAAGCTCTTCGAGCAAATCACCTTTGCAATCGGAATGACGCTTGCATCTGACCACCCGTACAGTGACTGAAGATTCAAAAACGCCAGACAAGTACGAAGCACATATATTTTGGCGCCTTCATAGATTGGTTGACGTGCCAACTTTCTCAACATGTCTTCAGGAGATAGGCACACGGCTTCAGGTGCTGCTTCGTTCGCATTCTCCTCACTTGTCTGGAAGAAGGCATCCAACATCTCCTCCATGCCGTCGTCTTCTGTCTGTAAGCCCTTTTCTACTTCCATCCGTGGCTCTATATTGGTCGGACCTTCACGCATAATCTCTCTCTCTCTCTCTCTCTCTCTCTCTCTCTCTCTCTCTCTCTCTCTCTCTCTCTCTCTCTCTCTCTCTCTCTCTCTCTCTCTCTCTCTCTCTCTCTCTCAGATGTAGGTGCTATGTCACGGAAATCAATGCCCATTCCGTAGGAGTCGTATCGCAGATTCGGTACGGTTTCTCTAGCAAACTCTCCGTACTTGTGCACATGCTCATTACATATCCTATGCTTGCGCAGGATTTGATACTTGCAGAGCATGCACGAGCATGCAATCTTTTCCTCCATGTGAGTTGATGAGGTTGCCATCTACAATGATTATGAATGTTGTTTTACTATATATATATATATATATATATCTCACAATGTAAACTACCTCGCACTCTCTAGTCTTGCCCAATCTCCGTACACCTCGGTCCAGAGGTGTACGGAGATCAGGACCACCGGGTCAAAATCTCGTCTTTATTGGTGAAATCCTATATGGGTAGACACATACGTGCACTCCCAGGTGTACATGGCAATGCATGTAGCAGGCAAAACCCCTTTGCCTCTTTTAGTTCCATAGTTTCTTCTCTGTCTACGTACCCTATCTCTCGTTCTTTCTCTCTCGATCTCGATCTCGCTATCTCTCTTTCTCTCTCTCTCTCTCGATCTCGCTCTCGCTCTCGCTATCTCTCTTTCTCTATTTTCCTATCTCTCTCTATTTCTCTATTTTCCTATTTCTCTACCATAACTCCTGGAGCTCCACTTCCCTATCTCTCTCTCTCTCTCTCTCTCTCTCTCTCTCTATATATATATATATATATATATATATATATATATATATATATATATATATATATATATATATATATATATTTATATATTTATATATTTATATAACTCTCTTTCTCTATCTCTCTATTTCCTCTCTCTCTCTCTCTACTTCCCTATCTCTCTAATGATCGAACGAGCGACTGATCTAGGGAGATCTAGATGCCCACGACTGCGGAGGACTGCACAACATCGACAGAGGCTGCATCAGAGGATCTAGCTAGGTCACTTTGGCTCAACATGCACAACGTCCGGTCAGAGTACTGACCATGGAGGAGATCTACCTATCCCAACTAGCTTGTTTAGCCGTTTAGTCCACACTAAGCAGTTTAGGATTCCATAATTTTATTTTGTCATCTTCTTACTCTGAATTTGTATCAGATCCATCACATTGTAACTTTCTTGTCTCATGTCTCATAGGTCACTTTGGCCTTTCGAAGACGTTAATATAACATTTCATTTCATTTCTCTCTTTAATTTTTTTTCTTTAGTTTTAATTTCCTAAGCATACATTAATTCTCTCTCTCTCTCTCTCTCTCTCTCTCTCTCTCTCTCTCTCTCTCTCTCTCTCTCTCTTTCCTACACACACACACACACATATTTCTCTCTCTCTCTCTCTCTCTCTCTCTCTCTCTCTCTCTCTCTCTCTCTCTCCTACACACACACACCTCTCTCTCTCTCTCTTTCCTACACACACACACACCGCTCTCTCTCTCTCTCTCTCTCTCTCTCTCCTACACACACACACACACGATGTAGGGGTAGAGAGAGAGAGAGAGAGCAAGAGAGAGGGGTTGGGGAGGGTGGATATGGACATAATACCTGCGCAGCAGGTTTCGGCCAAGACCCGAGCAGGCGAAAATGGCCCTTGTGCGCGGGTTTCGCTTTTTTCCCCCAATTTTGTTGGCATCGATATACGCGTCGCTATACGCATGGCAAATAAATCCTTTCCACGCATATATCGACGCTCATTGCGACGCATATAGCAACGCCCGCTAATGTCGTCGATATACGCGTGGAAAGGCATGGCCGTCGATATAGACGCTCGATATCTTCGTTTAGTGTTGTAGTGTTCACTACTTTGTTCATTGATGGCTATGATAAGATCACAGGAATTACAGTAGTGCAACACCACATAAAGCTCAAGGAAGGCAGTAAACCCGTAGTACAGAAGCTCAAAAGACTTGGAGTAATCCAACAAGAGGCATTGCTTAAAGAAGTAAGGAGTTTGCTACAAGCAGGTTTCATCTACCCTGTCGAAGACTCAGAATGGGTCTCCCCAGTAGTAGTCACACCAAAAAAAAATGGTAAATGGAGAGTCTGTGTGGATTATAAACCTCTCAATGCAGCCACGAAGAGGGATCATTTTCCCCTCCCATTCCAGGATGAAATACTCAATGAAGTGGCAGGTCACGAACGCTACACAATATGCGATGGCTACTAAGGATACTTCCAGATTACCATTGCGGAGGAGGATCATAAGAAGACAACCTTCATCACACCTTGGGGATGTTTTGCTTACAGAGTGATGCCATTTGGCCTCACCAACGCCCCAGCCATATTTCAACGCTATGTGACATTTGTTTTACAACCCTACTTTGGAACATCAATACGGGTTTTCATAGATGATTTTTGCATCTATAGCTCACGAGCCCTTCATCTAAGCAAAGTCTATGACGGCCAACTCAATGTGGACAAGTGTCACATTGGTGAGAGCAAGGTCACTCTCCTTGGTCATGTAATTTCAGCAAAAGGAATCGAGGATGACCCCAGCAAAATTCAGGCTCTGGTATCTTTATCATCTCCCACCACCGCCAAGCAGTTGGTTTCTTTCCTTCAGAAGGTAAGATATTTAAGCAGGTTCATTCACCTGCTATCTCAAGTGGTCCTTCCCCTACAACAACTCACCCAAAGGGATGTTTTCTCATGGAGTGAAGAGAATGAGCAGCAGTTTACTGAGGTAAAGCAAGTCCTATCTAAGCTTCCCACTATTTCACCTCCTAAGTGGGACGAGCCATTCTATGTGAACCCTAGTGTGGGAAATGATACTCTGGGAGCAGTGCTAATGCAAAAGGATACCAAAACTTCTTTCATGCGTCCTATTTACTTCTCTAGTCGAGTCATGACCCCATCAGAAAAGGGATTCACCGAAGTAGAACACATGGTTCTGGCACTAATGTTTGATACCACGAAATTCCGCTCCTATCTCTTGCCTAGACCATCTGTAATCCTGACAATGGAAGAGGTTTTCCCATATGTAATGCGGCACATGGATGTCTCATCTAGGATCTCAAAGTGGTTAATTAGACTACAAGAGTTTGATTACACCATACAAGTAGAAAACTCCACCAGGGCTAGTCTAGCAGGAATTCTCACTCATTGCCACTACGAGAAGAAGCTGAAGGTCAACACGGAAGCAAAGGAATGAATACCAGATAAAGAGAGCCCTAAGCTAGGGAGAGCTCACTCTCTTTTCTTTGACGGAGCATACAAGAGAACAATGGATCAGTCTACAGCAGGCATGGTCATTTTCAATGAACAGCAGGAAAGAGTATTCTCCATGGGGCAATTATTACACTCCCACTCTAACAATGAGGCAGAGTATGCAGCCCTAATCCTTGGGCTGGAACAATGTATTTCACAAAAAATTCAGCGCTTGAATGTGTTCGCCGACGCTTTGCTTTTGATTAGGCAGATAAATGGCACCTATGAGTGCAAAAATCAGGTTTTACTTGGTCAACTTCGCCAAGTTAAGGACCTTCTGAAGAAGTTTGAAGCAGTAAAACTCTTCCATATTCCCAGAGCAGAAAATCAGGAGGCAGATGCACTAGCTAAAGAAAGAATACAAGATGTTACGATAGGAGCAATCAAGTTAAAACTACCCCTCTTCCAAGGCAGTGACGCTATGCATGATATCATCAGCTTTCTGAATACAGGGGAATGTCCAACAGGACACACTAAAGGCCAAAAACAATGGCTGGTAAGGAAGGCTACTAGGTACCGCCTTATAGACGACCACTTGTATTTTAAGGGCAAGGATCAAATTCTCAGGCGGGTGCCAACCTCCAGTGAAATCACAGAGGTAATTTCAAGCTGCCATGACGGCGTCTGCGATGGTCATTTTGCTCTAGATATCACTAGTAGGAAGATTCTACAAGCAGGATACTTTTGGCCTAGTTTGAACAGAGATGTACACCATTGGTGTAAAACATGTAGGGCTTGTCAAGTGGCCAGTGATCGTACGCTAACCTACGAGCCACAAACCCCTATCATTTCATATGGTCCGTTTGAGAAATGGGGAATAGATGCAATTGGTCCCTTACCAAGGGCCCAATTAGGTAAACTATACATCATAGTGGGTGTAGACCACATGACGCGATGGGCAAAAGCAACGGCCACCACCCGCATTACAACCCAAGAGGTGGAAAAGTTCATGTTTGAGCATATCGTTTGCCATTTTGGCACTCCTCTTGAGATAATATCAGATAGAGGACCAGGATTCAGAGGTGATGTGGTAGGAGAATTGATGAAGAAGTTAGGCATCACACGTCGGCATTCCACACCATACTATCCACAATGCAATGGTCTGGTAGAGAAGGTAAATGGAATGATTTGCAAGATCATCACAAAACAGGTGAACAACCATACAGGAGATTGGGATAAACATCTCATGGCAGCTCTTTGGGCCTACAGAACAACGTTCCGAACATCACTAGGTTTCACCCCTTCCCATCTAGTTTATGGGAAGGAGGCAATTCTACCCATTGAGGTACAAATAGCCAGCTTATGAGTCTTGGCCAGCCATTCCCACCGTCCAATCGTAAACCTTCGAAACCACATCTTGGATCTAGAGAGACTCCAACTGGATAGGGAAGAAGCAATCAATCACTATGCAGCACAGGCAGAATGACGCCGACTCACTTTCAATCAAGGGCTTAAAGAGAAAGGACTCGAAATAGGCATTCTAGTGCTGCGATACGACAACAGATTTGATACCAGGAAGGATAAGAAATTTCAACCCAGATGGGAAGGGCCATTCATCATCAAGAAGCGCTACGACAACGGCAGTTATAAGCTGATGGAAGCAGATGGGAGAATTCACAAGACTAAAGTCAATGGATGGATACTGAAGAGGTATTTCCTTAGGTTTGACCCAGAATTCGTGCTAGACATTCCAGAAGATGGAGAACCCTCTAACTCTATAGCTGAAGAAACTGAAGAAGGGCTAGAAGCATGAATGCCTCTAGCCAAAAGAGAGAGGGCTAATGATAGCCGACTTTTGGAAATCAAGTAGAAAAAAAAGAAAAAAACTCATTACACCCCCCCCACTCTCAGTACCCCCCCATCGTAACTTATTTTTTCCCCCTCCCGCCCTACGGGCATCGGATAAAACCCTCGCACTCTCTCCCCCCCATTTTCCCTACATACCCCCTTCCCTAATATCTCTCTCCTCCTGATTCACCCTCCCCGGCCAGGCAGAAACTCAGAGAAGGAACCCCCAACCCCTCTCTCGTGCTCCCTCGGTGTGAGCAGCGTGAGAACCCCCCCCTCCCTCACTCTTACACTCACCCTATCCCCTCTCCCATTACCCTCTACCCTCATTCCCCCCCCCCTCTCTTTGGCCAGTCAATATTCCCTCCCCCGACCCCTCCTCCCTCTTCCCCACCCGCTCGCCTCACCCTCCCTCGGCTCATTCTCATTCCCCCCTCTCTTTGGCCCGCAGATATATTCCCTTACACCCCCCCCCCCCCCCCCCCCCCCCCCCATTGAATTATTTCCCCTTCGTCCTCAAGCCCCATGCAAGACAACACCACCCCCCCCCCTCTCCCTCTCACCCACACATCTCCCATACCCCGCCATTCCCCCTCTCCCCTCACTCTCCCTTACACACTCTCTCTATCTCTTATCCCCTCACCCCTATCCCCTCCCCCTCTCCCTCATTCTCCCTCTCACGGCCACGCCAAGCTCCCTCCCTCTCTCTCTCTCTCTCTCTCTCTCTCTCTCTCTCTCTCTCTCTCTCTCTCTCTCTCTCTCTCTCTCTCTCTCTCTCTCTCATCCGGATACCGGCAGGCCACGCCAAAGCGCTCTCTCTCTCAGGCGGGCAGCGCTGCAGCCCCACACTCACATACACACTCCCTCTCACTCACACACACACCCCACAACACCCCCCCCCCCCTCTCCTCTCTCTCCCCATGCCCTGTGCGCCGCGCGCTGCATTCGATACACACACACACACACGCCATGCGGGCAGCAGCAAATACGCCAACACAACACACACACACACACACACACACACTCACACCCCCTATCCTACCCCCCCCCCCCCCCCCCTCCCTTTCCACCTTGCACAGAAGAGTAAGCCGCCAGCCATCCGCAGAAGGAAATAAAAAATAAAAAATTTATATATATACATTATATATATATATATATATATATATAGCCCCCCTTCCCACGCACGCTTTTGCACACACATACCTATACAAAACACACACACACCCGCCTCATGCACAAATACATACAGACACGTATATACGCACGCATCGCAATACGAAGGAAAAGGCTACGACATCAACAAACAAAAAGAAGAAGGATCCAAAGAACGCGCCGCCAACAACAAAAAACAAAAATGCACCAAAGGCATGCCCCGGCCGACTCCGAAAAGAAGTACGCTCGACACCGACGCACCGGCAGCACGCCATTCGTCGGCAACACGCAACCACGACGCCATCCCAGTAATTTTTAGGTTATTTTACCATTATCTTCAGTTTTTCACCCAAGCCATTGTAAATTTTCATTTTGTAAATATCCTCTCTCTAGGTGATGGTGACAAAGGCCCACCTAGAGATTCCCATCTTTTAATAACCTTCCCCAAAACAAAGCAAGGGTCAACCACACCGGGCCCACCACTTGCTTTGTCTCCCCGATTAAGATTACACTAACCACACTGGGATTACCATAATCCAAGCAGCCAACACCTATAAATTGGCACTGAGAGGTCACTATCGGGGGGGGGGGGCAACTTATGTGGAACCAAGCATTGGGTAGAGTGTAGTAGGAGGGATTGACACCATCACCATCACGGGGAGGGGTTCTTGTGTGTTGGGTTTGCCTTGGAAATTGCACCATGCGAAGGGAACCACATCCACCTCTCGACTCCAATGGTCGATGCACAAACGTATGCATGCTCTTGGCAATGAGTATTCACCGTCATTGAGTCGCCCTAGAGAACGCACCAAGTAGGTTGCACCATCTCCTCTCCCTACCTCTCTACCATCACGGCATGCCACCTTGTAAATATTGCAGAAATAAATCACCCTCACACCCCCAAGGTTGTTTTCATCAATTGCAAGTATTCTCTCTCTCTCTCTCTCTCTCTCTCTCTCTCTCTCTCTCTCTCTCTCTCTCTCTCTCTCTCTCTCTCTCTCTCTCTCTCTCTCTCTGTGTGTGTGTAGGCTTGCGGTGTTCATATCACCGTGGGCTTTGCGTCCTAGCCGCTCAAAGCTAGGTGGTGCCCCCTGTTCGCTTTACCGTGGCAGGCTCGAGGTGAGCCATTCGACCCCGGACGTTTTAGAGGCCGTCGGGGTTCGTGGTCCGCTTTGCGTCCGTCAACACCTCTGCACAAAAAGGCCCTTAGGAAAAAACACCCATTCACCTTGGCTCTCCTATAAACGGTAGGCAAAAACCCATATGGAAAAAAGCCTAATGGCCAAAAGCATAAAAAATTACTAAAAAATGGCTTATATAGGTGGTCTCTCTCAATTTTGGTATCTCGACTCTGATTGGTCCATTTGGGCACTCTAGTTTGGCAACTTTTGGGAAGGGGTGGCACCGCCTTGCTTGATCTACTCTCTCCTCTTTGATTGTGCTTGAGAGGGGTGCACTAGCGACATCGCTAGTGCCCCTAGTCATTTTCATTTATTTTTGTATTTTTTTACTTTACCTCATTTTCTCTCTCCCTCACTTACCACTTTACCCCTTAGAATTCACCCTTTTGACGGGCTCCTCATGCCGGCTCACACTTGGACTCCCATTTGACTTGTTTGAACTTACCCTTGAGTGGCCTCGAAATCTCTTCTCTCTCTCTCTCTCTCTCTCTCTCTCTCTCTCTCTCTCTCTCTCTCTCTCTCTCTCCTCTCTCTCTCTCTCTCTCTCTCTCTCTCACACACACACACACACAAGGGATCTCTCTCTCTCTCTCTCTCTCTCTCTCTCTCTCTCTCTCTCTCTCTCTCTCTCTCTCTCTCTCTCTCTCCCCCCCCCCCCCTCTCTCTCGCTCTCTCTCTCTCTCTCTCTCTCTCTCTCTCTCTCTCTCTCTCTCTCTCTCTCTCTCTCTCTCACACACACACACACACACACACACACACACACAAGGGCTCTCGAGGGGGCACTAGCGACGTCGCTAGTATACCCTCCCTTATCCACACTCTTTGCTCCAAAAGATCCAAGCCCCATTGGGCCGCGGGAAATTGCCCTTGTGCGGGACTGCCACATCATACTCTACCAAGCCGCCACAGACACCAATGATGCCAGAGGGCTCTGCCATTGACCGTTTTTGGCCACTAGCCGCTACAACCTGTAGGGAAAAACCGCGGTCAAACGCCACCATGCGCCACCTCGAGCGAAGCTCGCACAGCTACTAGCATTGCCAACACAGATCACCGCCATAGCCATGAGAAGGGAGCTCACTCTCCCTAGCTCATTACACCACATGAGTGTCATGCCATAGCCTATATAGGCTTCATTTTTGGCCCTTGTTACCCCATGTGGTAGATTTATCCTGCCACATGGCATCACCACTGTGTCCTCCCTCATGGGGGCGACTCAAGACTATCCTCAAACTCAAAAACAAAAATCCCTCTTGAGAGCTCTGTAGCCTTGTGCCTGCAAGTTTGATGCCTAAGTTGACAGATCCGGCCAAAACTACACCACCCTGACTTCATCTCATGTAAACCCTGTCGCACTTTGAATTTCCCAAGTCCACCTATCAAGGCCGCAAAAATGGCAAACAGTCATCTGGCACCCTTCTTTCGGCAAATACACCCAGCTTCTTCTAGCCATAACTTGGCAACGGTGACTTCATTTGACAATCCTTCAAATCCCATGGTCTCCACACATCATACAATACTTTCTTGAACATTGACAAGAGTCAAAAAAACACCAGATGTCACGTCCTCCAATTCGATCAACTTGGCCCATAACTAGACCCCAAAAAAATCATCTAATGGCCATAACTTGCAGTACATAGCTCCAATTTGCAATCCAAAAGATAGGCATGCTTACCAACTGATGTTCTTTACATGCATACGCTGACCCCAGCTCTAGCCACTTGTCCCCAGTTGCCCTACCCGTTGGAGATCTGCAACACCTCCCAGTTTTGAACTGCAATATCTTCCACACGGGGGGGTCCCCTTTGAGGAGTTGTCTAGACCAGCTTCTAGAGCACTTCAAGCACTACATTCCAGGACACTGATAGAGCACATTGGACACTTGAACTCCTTATCCCAACTGGACCATTTTGGTGCCTTTTTTGCCTAAAAGCCACCTCAGGCATACATTTCCCCTAGCACCTGCTTGCCCAGGTCTTCCACGTTTGCCTTAGCCCTTTGTCTTCCATATGCTAGCACCCTTTGCTTGGCATAGAACATTCCTTGCACATACCAACTTTTGTTGAGATGTCGAGCTCTACACCTTGAGCTGGCATCCACTACGGGTCTTGGCGGCTTACGGCATTACTCACTGGCGCGTTAGGTGACCGACACGGAGGATCTCTGCCAGTGATTCTACAGCTGGACTACACTTATAGTGCCAGCCTAGTACGCTTCTAGCGAGTTCACACTTAGTGACCGGATGTACATATGTGCTACTTTTCAGCTTTAGCACTTAGTCATTTTGTACTCTCTTTTCTGTGAAGAAGAAGAAGAAGCTTTCCATCTCTGTGTGCTTTGTGCTTTGTGCTTGTCTTGTGTAGCTCTCTTGCATCCTCATTCTTTACATGGTATCAGAGCCTGGTGCAGGCAAGAGAGGCTAAGAGAGCAAGAGCATCACAATCCCTTCGTTCGCAATCCACGACCAGATGCCGAACAAGTTTCTGAACAGGTCTCCAAAGTGCCGTATACAGAGATTTACTGTACAAGTACAGTGGTTGTATGTATGCTTGATTGTGGACACTCGTTGAGTGTAGAAAGCGTTACAGGAACCACGATAGCAGGTTCAACAGATTTGCAGGTTTTTGCAGATTGCAGCTATTTTGTCTTAGTGCTTCAAGATGTCTGACGGTTTCAGTCAGATTGTTACTGAGAAGCTGGAGAAAAATAACTACCCTGCATGGAAGTTCAGAATAACAAATTTCCTAAAAGGAAAAGGTTATTGGGACTATGTAGAAGGAGACAATGAAAAGGAACCAGAGATTCCCGAGGCAAATGCTACAGCAGAACAAAGGAAAGCTTTGAGGGACTGGCAACAAGGCCAGAGCAAAGTGATGTATTGGCTTTCTATGAGCATCACAGATGGCATGATGGGCTATCTACAGGATGCTGAAACCCCCGCCATTGCATGGAAAAACTTAGGCAGAGTGTTCGAGGTGAACACCAAGTCCAGGAAGCTTCAACTAAAGTTGGAGCTAAATCAGGTTAAGAGGAACAACCTCTCCATCAATGATTATGCTTTGAAGATCAAGAGTATCATTGAGGCTCTTGGATCTATTAAAGTCTCAGTGGAAGACGATGACATTGTCCGTGCATGCTTGGATGGTCTAGGAGATGAGTATGTACATTTTAGGTCTTCCATGAATACAAGAGACGACATCCCCGTGTTCCAAGATTTGATTTCTATGCTTATTCTTGAGGAGAAGAACCTTGACACATCTTCTTCTCATGGCAGAAATAATTCTGAACAGGCCTTCTATTCTAACTCCAACAGAGGTAGAGGTAGACGTCGTGGTCGAGGTCCAAGGGGTTGCAGGGGCCAATTTTTGGAAGGTCAATCAAATCAAAACAATACAGGTGGTAGGGGAAACCAATCTCAAGGCAGGGGGAGTCAAAGAGGTCGTGGTGCAAGATCAAGCAGGCAGCAACATACTCCAGATAGTAGAGAATGTTGGACTTGTGGTGAAAGAGGTCACATGTCACGTGACTGTCCAAAGGTAAAAGCAAGTAGAAAGAGAGAACAGGGCAACTATGCATCTACTAGCAGAGATGCAGATGACAGCAAAAACGAGCGCATGTTTGTTATGCAGCACGTAATGAATACAATGACTGCAGAGAATTCCACCCAAGATGATGTTTGGTATGTGGATTCAGGTGCCTCTAATCACGTGACGTCTCGTGGAGAGTGGTTTAGAGATATGCGCAAACCAGATGTGTCAGGCTATGTGCAGACAGGAGATGACACAGCTCACCCCATTGCTCATGTAGGGGACATACCTCTAAATACGAAGAGTGGGAAATCAAAGTACTTAGCAGATGTACTTCATGTCCCAAACATTACAAAGAATCTTGTTTCTGTTGGACAAATGGTTGAGCAGGGTTTGCAGGTTCGCTTCAATCCAAATGGCTGTTATGTAGAAGATTTCCAGAATGGCTGTAAGCTGATCACAGAGGGCAAATGTGTGGGCAGAATGTTTACGCTGAATGTAGACATGCCTGAGGTAAAAGCTGCATTATTTGCACAGGGCACAGGTGTTGTGGCTGATGTTGACATTTGGCACAAACGCATTGGCCATGTCAATGAGCAAAGATTGCGCAGCATGCAATCAAAACAGATTGTAAAAGGTTTGCCCAAATTCAAGGTGGATGGTATGCATAAAGTGTGTGCAGCATGCCAGTTTGGAAAACAGTCAAAGGGCTCATTTCCACATGAGCGCAATGTATGTAAAAAGCCACTTGAGGTGGTGCACACAGATGTTTGGGGTCCAACCGATACTGCAAGTATACATGGTTGCAGGTATTATGTCTCTTTCATTGATGACCATACAAGGAAAGTATGGGTCTACTTCATGCGTAACAAAAGTGAAGTGTTTGGTCACTTTCAAGACTTCAAAGTCATGATTGAGAAGGAGACAGATATGCAAATCAAGACATTGAGGTCAGATGGAGGGGGAGAGTACTTCTCCAATGATTTTTCAGATTTTCTGCGAATGCATGGTATACATAGGCAGTTTACATGCAAATATACTCCACAGCAGAATGGGGTCGCAGAAAGGAAAAACAGGCACATTGCAGAGGTTGCACGTGCATTGATGAATGAGAAGAACATGCCTCATCATTTCTGGGCTGAAGCTGTAAATACAGCTGTGTACATTATGAACAGGACACCTACAGCTGCGGTGCATGATGTAACACCTGAGGAAAAGTTTACAGGTACAAAGCCTGATTTGGCACACTTGAAAGTGTTTGGCTGCATAGCTTACATGCATGTACCAGATGAGTTGCGTAGGAAATTGGATCCTAAAGCAGAGAAATGTATTCTTGTGGGATATTCCCTTGAACAAAAGGGGTACAGGTGCTACAATCCTACTACACGAGAATTACGAGTGAGCAGAGATGTAGTCTTTGATGAGATGAGCAGCTGGTACAGCAATGCACATGACACTATTGGGGCTGATGTAAAAGATGATGTGGTTGTACAAAATGTGAGGCCACAGTCACAGGTTTTGAGTGGACCACAAGAGTCCTCTTCTCGTGGCTCTGTTGAGAAACCATGGAATGGTAGACTACGTACGCAGGTTACTCCACCAACAGGTACAGGGAATGTATCACGAAAAGGAAAGGAAAAGGTTGATGAACCTCCCTTTATGGTTGATGCATCATCAGGTTTTTCACATGTAGACATGGATTCAGATGGTTCTGAACAAAGTCTTGATGAGGAATTTGGAATTCCGGCTGTCAGGACACCTGGTGTAAGGAAAGTACAAGAAGATGCTAGAGGGCAAAGGAGTGACCCAGGACCGCGCAGATCTAATAGAGTCAGAAATCCAGTTCAGAAATTGACTTATGATGGGTATCTAGCGCATCACCAAGCCTACATGGCTAAGGTGATACAAGATGTGGAGCCCACATGTTTTGAGGATGCAGTTGGAAATGTGCATTGGGATGATGCAATGAATGAAGAGATGGCTGCATTGGAAGCAAATGACACATGGGAGTTGGTGCCATTGCCAAGTGGCAAGAAAGCTATTGGCTGCAAATGGGTGTATAAAACCAAGCATAAGGCTGATGGTAACATTGAGCGTCACAAGGCAAGGCTGGTCGCAAAGGGTTATGCACAGACGTATGGCATAGACTATGAGGAGACCTTTGCTCCAGTGGCAAAGATGACGACAGTGAGAGCTGTCATAGAAGTGGCTGCATCTAGAGGATGGATTATGCATCAAATGGATGTAAAGAATGCCTTCTTGAATGGTGAGTTGCAAGAGGAAGTGTATATGGATCAGCCACCTGGTTATGTCGATCCAGGTTACCCAGATTATGTATGCAGACTTCTCAAAGCTTTGTATGGTTTGAAGCAGGGCTCTAGAGCATGGTATGACAGGATTGCCAAGTATCTTGTCAGTATTGGTTTTAGGAGAGCTCATGCTGATCATTCACTCTATGTACGTGAGAGTGATGTGGGGATTGTGGTCATTACCATATATGTAGATGACCTTATTATTGTTGGTGACAATGCTATGGAGATTGACCATGTGAAGGGCCTTCTCAAACAGGAGTTTGAAATGAAAGATTTAGGCGAGTTGTGCTACTTTCTTGGCATTGAAGTGATCAGGACTCCAGAGGGTGTATGGCTATCACAGAGACAGTATGCTTTGAACATGTTGTCAAAGTATGGTATGGATGATTGTAAGCCAATTTCTATTCCCTTGGATGTGAATGCAAAGCTGAGTGCAGAGAAGGGTGATGTTGTTGAGGATGTCAACATGTACAGGAAGATTGTGGGTAGTCTAATCTACTTGACTATCACGAGGCCAGACTTGAGCTACACAGTAGGCTTGGAGAGTCAGTTCATGCAACTTCCGAGGAAGCCACATTTGGATGGAGTACGACGCACACTTAGGTATGTGCAAGGTACTCTTGACTACGCATTGTTCTATGCAGCAGATGCACCATTAGCATTGTATGGGTATACAGATGCAGATTGGGCAAGTAGCATTGTTGATAGGAGATCTACGAGTGGCTTCATGTTCTCTTTTGGGAGTGTTGCTGTTACTTGGAGCAGAAAAAAGCAGCCTACGGTTGCTTTATCGAGCACAGAGGCCGAGTACAGAGGTGCAGTAGTTGCGGCGTGCGAGGTAGCTTGGCTACGCACATTACTTGAGGACTTGGGAGTGCAGGTGGACCAACAGATTTTCATCCATTGTGACAACCTCAGCAGCATGCAGTTGGCTAGGAACCCAGTGTTCCATGCCAGGACCAAACACATAGAGGTCCATTACCACTACGTTCGAGAGCGAGTGTTGGCGGGCGACATCGACTTGGTCTACGTCAGCACAGAGGAGCAGATAGCGGATATCTTTACCAAGGCCCTCGGAGCTGAGAAGCTTCGACGTTTCCGGACTATGCTTGGACTCTGCGACATGCAGAGCTCGAGGGGGAGTGTTGAGATGTCGAGCTCTACACCTTGAGCTGGCATCCACTACGGGTCTTGGCGGCTTACGGCATTTACTCACTGGCGCGTTAGGTGACCGACACGGAGGATCTCTGCCAGTGATTCTACAGTTGGACTACACTTATAGTGCCAGCCTAGTACGCTTCTAGCGAGTTCACACTTAGTGACCGCATGTACATATGTGCTACTTTTCAGCTTTAGCACTTAGTCATTTTGTACTCTCTTTTCTGTGAAGAAGAAGAAGAAGCTTTCCATCTCTGTGTGCTTTGTGCTTTGTGCTTGTCTTGTGTAGCTCTCTTGCATCCTCATTCTTTACAACTTTGGCTACACCAACGTCCTTGTGCCTGCTATAAAAGATCTATCAGTAGTTTTCAAAGTGTCGCTTCTCAAGCAACTTTAGTACTTTGTTGAATTTGATGCCCTTGCCATTATGTCTTCCTTGAAGGAGAAATCTCTAAGAGGGTTTTTGAGTAGTGTGTTTTGTTTGGCCACATGTCTTGCTTCAAGCTCTTTTTTCAATGGATTAAAGATGGTCGAATCTATTTTGAAGCCTCTTCTAAGGTCTACATGTAATGTGAGGGTAAAAACATGATTCGTGGAAACATGCCCATGATGAAATTTTTGAACGAACCTTACAGGAGATTCCATCTGATGCCATTTGTGCCTTTAAGAAAACCTTCCCATATGTGCTCCGCTTTGTCAATGTTTTCAAAAGCTTCTATACATGTGATAACCATCTTAGCCATTTTGCATGTCATTTCACTTGTGAGATCTGGGACATCTCTCAACATTGCTATCGTGGCCCGGAGTGTGTGTGGCATGTATGGTTTTGTGGGCTTGTTGTTCTATTCATGGGGCTGGCAAGAAATGGGATATTCAACACCATCTTTTGTCTGCTTCTTTGTACTTCATAACTACTCCAGGATTTTTTTATAGAAGTAGGACAATAAGTAGGGTCGATCCTTAGATGTTGCGGTGCATGCCTATATATGGTTTCCTCTTGAGGCCACTTCTCAAACCATCTCTTGGCGCTCAAATATGAGTAGAACTTGCTCTTTGATTACTACTACTCCTTCACAATCTCCATGTGCATTTGGCTCTAAAGTTGGAAATAGCTTATTCTTCCACAAGATAGCTTCATGCTTCATTAATGGCAAGGCCATCATGTCATGCCCGACGTTCTTGATTTGCTAATCTAGCTAGACCATCAGTAAGGTAGTAGAATATAGAACCTTGAGCTCATACTCCATGTAATCTTTGGCTACTCCATCTGGCATTTTTGCTAGCCACCTCTTTAGCTCATCTCAAGCATCTATTTTTCATCTATCCTCATCTAGATCCTGATACCCCCCATGAGTGATGTACGAGGTAGGTCTGTCAAAAATATCTGCTTAGCACTTTCAAACGACTAGCAACACATATTCAGGTACTTGACAGGTGTGGCCCAAATCCATCTTTGCTTTTAATTGTTGAGCATGCATCTCTGCTTGTGCACTCAAATATGCTTTTGCTTTGGTAAGTTGTTCTTGTTTCTCTTTAATCTAAATGCTCCTTTTGAGCACTCATAGTGAGCATCCTAGCCATCAAAAGTTGCCTTTGTAGCTTCTCTTGTTCTAGCTTTTCTCTAAGTGCTTTGAATTCTTGTGAATTTGCAGTAGAAGGATGAGACGTCAAGGTTGTTGGTGTTGCATCTTGATTGGCAAGTAGGGTAGAGACCGTATGCTTTATAGAATCTTATGAATCACATAGTTTTAAGTAATTTTTCCTCTCCCTTTTTAGTCACTCTTTGAGTTCGTTGCACTCCACTTGAAAATGGCTATTTGCTTGAATCTCCCTTTTCACATCCTTAGATGTGTCTTTGTCATCTTTCTTTGCTTTCTCAAGCTCTATTTGTAGATTTTGTTTTTCCTTCTATAGGTCTTCCACAACTGTTTGAGCTCTGCTATCTCTTGATTTGCTTTCACCATGGCTTCCTTGACATCTTTTGCTTCTTTAGTCAAATTCCTTGTTAGGATTTTGTGATAGTTGAGCTGGAGTTCCAACATGTGAAGGGTCTTGCAGAGATCAAATTTTTCCATTATTCTCATGGCCACATTTTCATCTGTTGGCTGCAATGGAGGAAAATCTATTGTCATTATATTGTTCTTTTTATGTGAGATGAGTCGATAAGTTCTTTAGATTGTGGAGATCATGGTAAGTATGCATCTCCTTCTTGTTCTAAGGGCTATACTTCTGTTTGTAGCAGCTCCATATCTTGTTTGGCATCTCTTGTTCATGTTCCTTAGTTTGTAAGTCCAAAATTTGTGCCTTTGATAAAATTTCTTGTGCAGCTTTAGTGACACTTATAGGATCTTGAGAGAGAGGTGTAGTAGTAGGCAATCGAGAAGGTGGTTTGGGAGAGGTGGTCTCCCAGGTTCCCTCTTCTATAATTACAGTAGTTGCAATTTTAGAACAGTCTCCTCATGACATGTAGCTAGATTGCAAGGAGAATCCAAGATTCAATCCAACTCTGTAGTCCTTTGTCTTTTGGATTCTACCTCTCTTTGTTTTGCTTTGCACTTCAAATCTAGATGGATTCTTTGTCTTTGAGCATCAGCCATTTGAGGTTGTCACTTGCAGTTTGTCTTCTTTCTTCCTTAAGCTTTTGCAATTTAGCATCTAACCTCGAGTCATCTGAATCGGAGGAGGATGAAATTTTTTGGGTCGCATCCACCTTCTTTTGCTGCGTAGTTCTCTTTGCAAGCCTTTCTGATAAAAGCCTCTAAGCCTCCTTCATGGATCTTTGAACCTATGTTCTTGGGATGTTTTCCTCTTGTTTTGGTTTTCTCTTGACAAGGGAATCTCAATCTTCTCCTCTTCTTCAACCTCTTGATATTCTAAAGGGATATCTTCTTTCCTTTTAATCTCCCCATGGAGGTCTATGTCTAACTTTTTTGCTTCACTATCTGTGGTGGGTGTTTCTGAGCTTGAGTCGTGCAAATTTATTTTTGTGGGAGTAGTGCTAGCACTCCTTACTACTTGAACATTGTTCTTGGACTTGTGTAGAAAATCTAACTGGGAGTCTATCTCTGAGAGATCATCAATCATTTTAAGGGCTTGGTATGCTATGCATGTCACGAGTGGTCTTGCATTCATGTATCTCTTGTTCTTCTTGCTACTCTTGAGGTTTACCTCTACTAGATTCTCCAATATGTAGCTTCCCATGTCACAATTTATGACATGGCACTCTAATAATCCAATAGCCATGACACCACCAAATGTAGGAGTGGCTTCGTGTATCTTGGTGGATTTTTCACTTTGAGATGCTGAGAAATCACTCACAATGAAAGCTCCACCTTTGCATACATCAGATCCTTGTAGATAATTTTATGACCTTGCTACTTGATAAAGGCTTTGTCATGGTCGCATTAGGGATATTTTGGACTCTCAAATGGGCTCTATAAGGACTTTGCCTTTCTCCCCCTTATCCAAAATGGGTGCACGTTAAATTTTTTACAAATGAAATCAAAACTTGTCGGATCTTTTGGATTTAGAATGTACTCATTGAGATCTATCCATTGATATATAGCATGCCCTTATTTTCCTTATATTCTAGAAGATTTCATTTTTTGATGTGACAACTTTGTCTTATAAATGGAATCTCTCCCCACATTTCAATTTTAGTTGGGAGGCCATAACTTCTACAAATCAACTCTAAATTTGTCGGAGTTTAGGGATTTATAACCTATTTTCTAAGATCTTTCCAATGATATGTTGGTTGATAGGGTTTTGACAAAGCGTTTATGTACTTCAGTGGGTTTCCCACTTTGGACAAGAGATTGTGTACACTTGTGAATTTTTTAGCGACGGAAATACATTGGGGTTTTATACTCCACAGCGTTGCTAAAAGCGTCGATACGAGAACGTCGCTATGAGTATCGCTATAATTGTCGCTATATAGCGACGCATATAGCAACGGTTATAGCAACGCTTATAGGGCTACCTATAGCGACCCTTTTAGCAACATTGCAGAGCCTTATATAGTGATGCTTATAGCGACACCCGAGAGTAAAATGTTTTGGTGGCAGGGCATCCTGCCATTGAATGCCCTACCACCCATCAACCATATTGAATGTTTCAATAATAGAGTAAACCTAAATGAATCCAAGATAAGTCCAGATTCACCTTTGAAAGAAAGTGCAAGCTTAGGTATAGACCCAAAGTAGTCACCCACAAGACAATATAACCATTTACTCCATCATCCATAGTATTGTTTGCAGAATAAATATACAAAACTGACAAAAGTAAATTGATAAAAGTAAATCAATGACAATTGTACAAATCATAGGCAAAATCACTTGATTGTTAAGCTTTGCAAATGTAATAGTTACAACATCATTGTCATTATTGAGAAAAATATACATGGTTTTCCAATAGTTACAAAAAGATGTATACACGTCATCTCATGATACATATGCTATGAAAAAATGAAACTAATGCTATCTAACTACGGCTAGACTGACGTCATCTAATCAGACGTCTCATCGCGTCCAAGCGGCATATCTGTCGAATTCTGCAAAAAAAAAACAATAAGACAGCTTTCTGTAAGTATAAACATATAATTTACAAAACAATACAACAAATAGAAAAGAGTAAACCCTAATACTAACCATGCCGCCGCCAGAACTCAGAATGTCCACTAGGGCGTTTAAGCCCTTCCTGCCTGCGTACTCGCGCTTGTATAATGTGGAGTCGCGTCCTGTCATTGGCCACTATTCAAAATATACAAAATGATCCAGTATGTTAGAATTTAAAAGCCCCTAAATCCTAAAATATCAAACCTAAAGAGCAATGCGAAAACACTTACAAAATTAGCCTCAAATGATGCCCACCCGTCGCTCCCCAAGTGGTGAGAGCTCACTACCTCTACTCGCGCTTTGGCTGCCTCCTTTTGTTGCTTTCACTTGTCAGGATTCTCGTGCACTACATTCTTCCCATTCTTCCAATCTTATTTGGCCAGCCAATCTCGTCTGTTCCACCCATTCTTTATTGCTTTTTGCACTTCAGAACACTTGTGTTTGCAGTATTCGCGCATTCGAACCTTCATCAGGTCTTCGTTGAAGCGGTCATCTCGTATTGACATGGAAAAGTCGTCATGCAGCATGCTGATGACTCTGTCTTTTAGTTCACTTGGTACTTCACTCCAGGTGTTTAGTGTGTAGTGTCTAAACACCTGAGAGCAAAGACCGCGCATGTGCGAGATCACCTTCTTGCCTTCATCATCCAAGATTATGCCGCCATTGAAGTTGACGGAGTAAGGCAAGCCCTCTTGTCGATGATGCACGTAAACCTGGGTGCCCCGGCAGGGATCTCTAGTAGCATGTCGATGGGGGTACGGACGTCAGGTGTCTCCATTGGAGTCTGGGCCCCGAAGCGAGGAGTGTTGACTGGGGTGACTCCGGAAGGAGTAGGTAGTGGTGTGTAGCCACGAACGGCCGTCAACTGCGTAAATCCTAGCATAGATGGCGATGCAGTGGTGTGGTTGGTGTGGGGGTGGGCAAAGAAGAGGAAGGTAAGGATCCTCATTCAACACGAGGCGGTGTCGAGGCATCAGCGACGGCATCCCCACAACAATCACCGTCGCCACCACTAGAGCGTCGGTGCCTAGACGAGTGTGAAGATCGTCTCATTGTCGAATCTTCAGAGTGCGCTGAATGTTCCAAAACAGAGGGAGACGCTAAAGGAGTAGAATGACGTGATGGTGCTCCAGAGCGATGATGATCCTCGTACCACTGCCTTTGCTGGGGTGACAAAGAAGAAAGAAACTCATCATCATCCATACCTGCATTAAACACACGAACATTTAATCTTAATATTGAATGAATGGAGAAGAAACATGGACAAGTAGAGAGAGAGAGAGAGGAGGGGGGAGACTCATAAAGGGGGAGGGATTCTTGTGTAGAGAGATTTTGTTGAGGTTCCTATGAATTTGTAAAAGCACTACACTCCGGGTGATGGAGACTGAAGCTGCAATCGCGAAGGTGATCCATCTCTACTCATAGATGTTGCTTTCCCCACCACTAGATCTAGTTGATCGGGTGAAAGAGACGCTAAGAAGGAGTAGTAGTGCTTCTTAGCATCTCTTTCATTCAATAAACTAGATCTAGTGGTGGGACGAGCAGCATATATGAGCAGAGACACATCACTTCCTTCGTGATTGTAGCTTCAATCTCCATCGCACTCGAAGCGCAGTGCTTGGCGTCCCTACTTGTGAGAGCCACATAACTTACATGAGAGCTTCCAAGCACATAACTTCTAGAATTGGATGTTAACTATTTACATACTTACTTGTTCAAACTTTGCATCAGAGGACCGTCGTCGACTAGACTGTTCAAATTTTGCCATGATTCCACAATCTTGAGTAAAACGGTTTTTGTCGATCCGTTCCACCCTTAAATGGCGACCTTTACACCATGCTATTGTGTATGACTTATACTACAACCAACAAAGATTATGAGTGGCCATTCAAACATCTAGAAAGTCACTAGTTGTACATTGCAAACTTACCTTGGTCGTGCAACCTCGAGAGTACTCCCACTCCTCAGTCACTTCTTCATCGTATTGGTGTGCTCTTTTCAATTGTTTGTGAAACCATATAAGGTCATGAATGTTGGTAGGCTCTCCATACCCATCAGATAATGCATCGGTGGTCCTCTTCCCTGCCTCCACTCGATTTGTTCCCTTTGTCGCTCTTGCTTTGCATCCTCATATTGTGAAATCCACTTTTGCATCACTGGATTATGAAGCATGCAAAATCGGTTGATTTTAGCCTCTAGATCTTCCATCACTGCTTCTTCTCAACATCGAGATTACACATGACAATCCCAAATATGTGCTCAGCATCTATGGTTCGCCATGCGTGTCCCGGGCTTTATCAAACTCATCTAGCCACTCTCCAATGTAAACTAGGGACTCTGCTACCAGCCAACCTTCTGCCATGCTACCCTCTGGATGTGCCTTCCGATGCACATATCCCTTGAGTGTTTTCATGAAACTTTCTAAAAAGAACATCCATATGGAATGTATTGTGCCAACTATTTCCACCTCGTCAACTATGTGAACAAGAAGATGCACATGAATGGTTAGCGTGGTAGTAGGAAAGTGTTTCCCAAACATGCACACAACCTCCACAACGTTTAGTTTGGTGAATGGTATGGAGTCTACATTGATCTCCTTTTGTAGATCCATTGCACCAACTTCGCAAGTTTGTAGATTGTGTTACGGACATCAAGAAACAAACATCCCTCAATGGCCACCGATAAAATAAGCTGCAAAACACGTCTAGCAATGATATTAAAGTCCACACACAAATTTTTTACACAATTCCCACCATGATATATTTCACTTCAAACATACCTGCCACATTTTATGCCAGTTGTGTTACTTCAAACCGGTAAGCTTCCCTTCTTTAGTAAAACACGTTCAGAGCGAGTGCATTACGCTAGTGGGGGTCCGTACAGTTTGTATGGTCTCTTTTACTTTGTGTTCTTGGGCTCCTATGAAAATCCACAGCACTTTAGGGAGTTTTATCGATCCATCGAATGCTGTCTGCGGCCAATATTGCTCCATGCGATCCACATTTCTAAGGTCAACCCTGGCTCCCAAAGTATCTTTCTTACTGGTCAGATTGTCCCATAGCAGATTACCCACATTCTTGAATATGTGCATTGGATCGAGCAAGTGATTGATCATGAGTCGGGGCCAATATGGTAACTCATACCATAGAGAGAGTCTCTTCATCCCTGGCGGCAAACCGTCATCACACATCTCCTTCTGCTCTAACCATGCTTGTGCAGACATCCTCGGTGGCTCTCTTCCCAAAAAATTGTCGCGTAACACATGATTCTCTCGAAGATACGCTTGATGACCTTCGTAGATTTTCTTCTTCAATGAGGACGCCCGACATGCATTCAGTCTAGGTCCACATGTGACACATTCTCTGTATCCGCTTGTTTGAAGCCCAGCATGTATACACATGACAATAGACAAGCTTGAGAAAAACCCAGATTTATAGTGTTTGAGTTTGAGTATAAATCACTTGAGCATTCTGTTAGTCCGGGATAGTCATGCATGGTCCACATTAGAATGCCTCTTATCAAAGCATTCCGTCAACCTGTGTGTCGGCTCATATCCACCACTTCTATGCCAATCCACAACTGTTGTAGCTCTTCCAATAATGGATGAAGATACACATACATATTCTTCACTTTATACTGCCCTGGCACAATCAAGCTTAGCCACAGTTGTCCCTTCTTGGTAGTCAACCACGGAGGAATGTTGTAGTTGACGATGACAACGGGCCATACATTGTAAGATGTTGATCTTTGACCAAATGGATTTACGCCATCCATAGCCAGGCCTAGGTGCAAATTTCGACCTTCCCTGGAAAAATCCGACCATATTTCGTCTATATGTTTCCAGGCTGCGCAATCTATAGGAATTCGTAGCACACTATCCAAAGATTTATTCTCCTCATGCCCACATGGAGATTGTGATGGCTGAAAATATTGTTAGCAAGAGGGAGAGAGATTAATTATTTAGTGGTCTAATTAATTGGGTTGTTGCATCCTATCTAGTCATTCTCTCAACCTCTTTCACCTTCACCCTTTCAAAATCTCTCTCTCTCTCTCTCTCTCTCTCTCTCTCTCTCTCTCTCTCTCTCTCTCTCTCTCTCTCTCTCTCTCTCTCCGTTTTGAGGGAGCACTAGTGCTCAGCCCGCATGGAGATTTTAAAAGGAAAAGTGTAGGGCGTGATGGTGAGAGACAGAAACAAATTAAAGTACGATTAAAGATGATGTAGGTTTAGTTTGTGAAGAATCCGTTGTTGCTTTTCTCACTCCCTCTATCATACTCTCCTCTTGCAAATATTTCTCAAACTCATCATGAAGTCTAAACGCTAGCGCTCAGACTTCATGATGAGTTTGAGAGAGAGAGAGAGAGAGAGAGAGAGAGAGAGAGAGAGAGATTTTATTATCGTCCTCGAAGGTCAAATATGACCTATGGGACCAAAGTTACATGTGATGTAGTATGTGTATGGCTGATGAGTGACTCTCGATGCTCCAAAATTGTGGTGATTAGAGTCGTAATGGAGAGCCCACACTTTGGCTGGGAGACGAAAGTGTGTAGGTCTACATCATGGCTGAAAATGTGAGAGAATCAAGTTCGGATGTGACCAAAAGTTGAGCACTCTAGTAGTGTGTGGTACTCAGACTCTCAAACTTGCAGTGAGCATAATGTGCACATTCGATTTCACTCTTCTCCATTGCCCCAACACCCTGTCTCGCATCGAAGAAAATGGGAGCTAAGACGAATGGATGCGATAGTGCGTATTGCCAACAAGGGGATAGGATCAAGCATGTACGTTGTCGTGCTATGACACGTACATAGTGGGAACGCATGCTACAAAATCTATCTTGTATTTTTTTTAGATACATAATTATATTTCCTATAATGTACATATGCATATGTAAGTATAAAAATAAGCTTTCTATCTCATCTTATTATTTATCTCAAGGGTAATGTATTCTTACTTTACCATCAAAAAAATACTATGGGAAAAGTGTCAATAGCTCCGCCTCTTTAACTTGGGGCAAAAAGCATTGATTCTTTATTTCTACTATTTCATTATCATCTCACACCCTAGCTAGATCCTATATCTAGGGTAAACTCCAATATATATATATTCTATGTATTTTTTATACTTTTCTTATATTTCTTTTTAAATAGCTACTAGGAGAGAATCAAATCCTAGTGGGACACTAGGTGGCATGATTTCAAAGATACACTTATTTTAATGCATTATTGCAAGCATGATTACAAAAATTTGTCAAGGAGCAATGTCATGCTTTCATATGGCATGAGGTGTCCTTTGGAATCAAATGAAAGTCTAAGCTAAGGGGACCACATGAAGACTTTTGCTGCCAGAAATGGACCCTATTTTGATGAATTTTTTACACAAGGTTCCAATCCGAATTGGAGAATGATTTTAAAATGAAAATCGTAGCTAATGAGCTGAAGTTTTTGCCCATATTTTTACTTTTTTATTTGGAGCTACGGTTGAGGAGATATGATCAAAATACTGGACCCCAGTCTGCCCACATCATGCAGGGACAGCTCATTTCCAACTTTTCCAATTCCTGTTCACACTGGCTCCTCTCTTCTTGTGTAAACCCTTGTGGGTTCCCTTCACCTATAAAAGGGGACCTCTTCTTCCTTGGAAGGAACTCAAGCATTCAAGCCATTGATGAGAGGAATTCTTGAGGGAGTGAGTAGTAATGCCTAATTGTACTTAACCCCATTAACATAAGCCCAAGTCTACACTTTCTCCTAGAGGAAAACTAGCCATTCTTGTACGCCATCCTTGGAGGATCAACTCTAATCAAAAAAGGTGTTGTACTTGGCGTATCAATCAACGTTGAATTCTCCCCTCTTCTTCTCTCTCCCATCAATAATGGTGCCGAAGGGTTTCAAGTAAGATGTGTTCTACATTGATGTTTTCTTGATTTCTTGTTGTTTTCATTTTCATCTCTAATCCAACATATATATATGTATCTAATCTCATCTCCTTAACCAAACCTATCTCTCTCATTCTTAGTAATTCATCCTCTCTAGGTTCTCTTCGCTACAGGTACATCTCTCCCCGCAGTATCCTTATTGCCTACGGGCAAGAATAGGGCTTGGGAGGGAAACTTCTCATCTCTTCACTTCTCTCGTATCTACATTTCTCACATACTATCCTAGATGAATAACCCACATGATGATCATTTCTATCGCTTTCACTCTGTACGATCTATTAGAATTAACGTATGGATTAGCCGTAAAATACACTTTCAACAACGTATAGTGTTTCTCTTCGGCCCTGAAAGGCTCAATGAAATACTTCTATCACCGGATCCCATCATACTACCTCTCATAGACTATAATTTTTCTTTTGATGTAAGCGTAGTTATCTTGCTATGAACCAAGAGGATTTGTACACACAATTAATCCCAATCACTAGGCAAAATATATATATTATGGTAAGCACAAAACTACAATTCCAAAGAACAATTCGTAGCCTATTTGGTCAGCCAAGATTGAATGCCATTAACTCATCCATTAACCCTTTCATATTACCCATGATACGATATGACCATAGCCTTGATGTTTTCATCTTCGTATTGTTTTGACATTCTCTTTTGCGTTCTTTCTTTGTGTGTGTGTGAGTGCAAGAGAGAAAGAGTGAGTCTTCTTTGATTGCACTTCTTTCCAAACCCTAGTCTTCATGGCATCCATGGTTTAACTCCTTCATATAGTTTTTGTTGAGTTCTCTCACAAACTCTCACAGCCATAAGCCCGGTGCTTTCCTGGCAAGACCGCAAATTTCTCGACATATTTTTGGTGAACCCGACGCGAAACTGCTAGGGTGAGAGTTTGTGGGTAACCATGGGTGATCATGTTGAGCAACAGGGTATGCATTTTGACCCAGCAACAATGCAAATGTTTCGAGCATTTGCAATGTTCATGCAACAACAACATGCTACTGAAAGAAGGGAGATTTCAGCAACAAAGGCCATACAAGCGGTCGTCAACTGAATGGATCAGTTCAATGGCAAAGATGTAACCAAGTACTTACGCGAGTATGTGAAGGAGATGGAGCTGCATCACGTGTCAGAAGGTGAGATGATTCAAAGCTTTGAGCTAGTTGTTGCTCCAGAAATTAGGGAGCATGTTAGAGCAATTAAAGATGGGCATGGGAGAAATTGGGAAGAACTCAAAGTAGCTTTAAAGGAGGAATATTTCATGGAGGACTCGGAGAGAGTGACCAAAAGGACATTCTTAGAATGGGTAGTCAAGCCAAAGCAAGGACTATCAATAACAAAGCTACTTAGGGAATTTGAGCGGCGCTATGCACAACTCACTAGGACAGAAAGGGCCACACTAGATGCAGAGAAGACAGATCTTTTCTTACAAGCTGCAGGTAAAGAGTTTCAAGAAAATTTGGAGCTTCTTCTTGAAGATAAAGATGCTGAGCAAGGACTAAAGACCGACTGGAATGAGGTTGAAGGTGCTGTCTCACTGCTTGCCAAACGACAAAGAAGAAGGGACAAGATGGTAGTAAACACTACAAGTCCTTCCACCTCAACTTCTGACAAAATGGTAAAGCCTACTTTTATCGCTCCTAAGTTTGATGAGTCCATGCTAGATGAGCTTGTGAAGGGAATGCGTGACTTGAAGGTGAAGTTTGCAAAGCTTGAAGAAAAAGGCCAACCATCAGGGCCACTTCCTAGGCAAAGACAACAGCCCAAAGAAGGGTTTGTTAATAGATGTATTTGGTGTGATAGTACAAACCATGTAAGAAGGGATTGTGATGATTTTAGTGATGCTTTGTCAAAAGATGTTGTCTTTTTTAAGGATGGTAAAATCCACTTAAGAGAGACAGGTCTACCCTTGAGAACTAACTTTGGGAAGGGGGGAATGCAAACCTTAGTTGAAGATATGGCAACCAAGCATGCCACCTCTTCAGTTGAGGCAGCTACTTATGGAGTAAAAATTGAACATTTTGTGATGAAGAGGTGAGTGACCATCATGGTCAAATTTGGCCAAATGTCATGCAATTAGCTAAAAAGGGAAAGCTTACAAAAGAGATTCTACATGAAGTAGGTGATTGCATACGTCTAGAAACGGGATGGAATGATCCAGTGGACTCATTGTCAGTGCATGCCTACATTACAAAATTCCAACAAAATGAGGCAATTGTAGAAGAGAAGCGCAGACGTGAGAATGCTGATGAAGGACCATCAAAAAGAGCTTCTAGAAGTGGGGGAAGAAGCGACTCAATGCCTTCTCAAACACCCTCAACACAAGGAGCATCTCCACCTGAAGTACTCATGGAGGAGTCTACAACAGGAAAGAAGAAAGAGCCAACGAAAGGTAAGACAAAAGGCCCAACTTATAAACTACAATCTGATATTGAGGTTGCTACAGATTTAAAGAAAGTCTTGGAGGAAAGGATCTTGAATAGCAAGATTGAGTTTACTTTGGGAGAAGTTCTTGGCATTGCAAAGCGAGAATTCCATGAGGAGATCATTGACATCATCAAGAGAAAGAGGCAAACCCTTGCTGAAGTTTCTCGTCCACAGGTTGAAGGGGAAACCTCAAAGACACAAGGGATGCAACTGCAAAATAAGGAGAATGATGGAGCTGTGGTAGGATGCTACCAATCTAGTGGGAGAGTGAAGCAAGTGCATTTCTCAAATGATGATGAAGAAGTTGAAGATATTCCTAGGAGTTACTATTCACGAAGTCATTGGGCAAGGGCTACTACAAAAACTTTGGTCAAGGTAGGTGATCTTGAAGAGCCATTTGTTGCCTTGATTGACCATGGTTCAGAAATAAACATAATGTCAAAGAGTCTCTACAACAAGTGCAAATGGCCAATGAACACAGATCATGGTTGGATGGTAAAAGTGGCAAACAATTCATCCGGTGAATTGTATGCAGCATGTCCAGGTGTGAAGGTGACAATAGGTGATGTAAAGATTGACCAAAACTTCTTTGTACAGGATACATCTTCATATCATCTCATCCTTGGACAGCCCTACATTGTGGGAGTTCGAATGGAAACAAAGGTAATGGACGATGGTTCAGCATATGCTAGGATACGTAGCAAAGATGGTAAACGTGCTGTCCAATTTCTCACAGTTTGTGTAAACCATGAAAGAAATCGTGACAACCTCAGAGAACATCCTCTACCAAAGGTGAGCAAAGAGTTTCATGATCATAGAGAAATGATGGGTTTTGGCCAAGTACCATTGTAAAGCGGGATTGCAGTGGTACAGAAAGAAAAAGGGTCTCGCCTGATCCAAAAATAGGTGAAGCATTTTCAAAGAGCTCCTTGGTAACAAAGAATGGATCAGTATGTTTTACAAAACTTGAAGATTTGAAGAGATGTGATAAGCAATATGTGCATAATGTACAAATGTGCATGAAAAAGAGTGGGTTGCTAGAGCCTACTGAAAATGTTTTGGGTTTGTGTGAACAAGTTTCTTTTGTAGATACTATGGGTGAGCTTGATGCTATAATGAGGTCTAGTTTGCATCTTGAAAATGAAGTTGTGGAAGTTTGCTCTATGGAAATGTATCAAGTAATAGAAGCTTTTAAAGAAAGCCAAACAGTAGGCCCAGAAGTCCATGTTGAAACTAAATACAAGAGTGTAGCAAAGAAGGTGAAACCAGTAGCTTCACCCTTACCACCCAACAACAGGGAAAAGATTGAACAGGCTTCTTTACAACCAAGTTTGCGGAATCCTAAAAAGATCGGACATACCTTCATAAAGGAGTCTTTTCAAGAGTTGCAGATTGGTTGCGAGGAGTTTCTAACACAGGAGGAGACAAAGTGCTTCAAAGAAATGCTTTCAAAGCATGGTAAGGCTTTTGCATTTGAGCCACATGAGATAGGATGTGTTGATCCTTATATTGTAGCTCCTATGGTAATTTTCACAATACCTCATGTGCCTTGGAATCTGCGGCCTATTCCGGTTCCAAAGGCTCATTTGCCAAAGTTAGTAGAGCTACTGAATGAGAAAATCAAAATGGGAATCTTGGAGCCTTCTTGTGCTCCATACTCAAACAGGTGGTTCACAGTTCCAAAGAAGAATGGTTCTCTACGCTTCATCCAAGATATGCAACCAGTGAACAAGGTGACAATTAGAAATGTAGGTACAGGTCCAATTGTGGATGAATTTGCAGAGGCGTTTGCAGGGAGGGCAATTTACTCAATGGGGGATCTCTACTCAGGGTATGATCAATTTCAGCTTGCAATCGAAAGCAGAGACTTGACAACCATGAGGACACCTTTGGGTTTGGTAAGGATGTGTACCTTGCCACAGGGAGCAACCAACTCGGTTGCACATATGATGAATGGGATGAATAAGGTCTTACGTGACTTTATTCCTCAAATCACAATGCCTTTCATTGATGATTTGCCTATCAAAGGATGTGAAGAAAATGACAAAGATGAAGCTTTGGATCTCAAGGGATGTCGCAGGTTTGTGGTAAATCACATAAATGATTGTGATAAATTTTGTCTAGGTTGGAAGAAGTGAATCTTATATTGTCAGGGAAAAAGTCTATGTTTGGTGTCAAAGAAGTGCTCATTGTGGGGCACATGTACGGGCCATATGGTAGGAAACCTTGTCCATCAAAGGTAGATGCCATCCAAAGAATGAAAGAAACATGCACTAGCATCACTGAGGTTAGAAGGTTTCTGGGAGCATGTGTCTTCTATGTTATTTGGATTCCACATTATGCACATGTAGCTGATCCTCTTTATCAGCTGCTTAGAAAGAATCAAAAGTTTAAATGGACAGAAGCACATGTAAAATCTATGAAAAAGCTAAAGGAGTTACTCCAGTCAGCAACGACTTTAAGAAAGGTAGACTATGAGTGTCAAAGGCCAGTGATTGTGACAGTAGATACCAGTCCTACAGGGATTGGATGGGCAATAGGGCAAGATGACAAAGAAGGACACAGGTATGTGGTAAGATTTGGAGCAAAGGTACTAAGTGCTCGCCAAAGAAACTATCCACAGATAAAGAGAGAGTTATGGGGTATGGTTACAGCCTTGAAAAGTGGGAAAGAGTACCTAATTGGTACATGTGTGGTTGTTGAAACAGATTGTCTACCACTTCTTGGGATGATTACAAGCTGCTCAACACCAGACATTGCTATGTTGCGGTGGATTGCCTACATTAAGTCCTTAAATCCCGAGTTTAAGCACATTGCAGGTAAAGAAAATACAGTGGCAGATATGCTATCAAGGGCAAGGTATGAAGATGAGTCACAAATGATTGATGAGGGAGATGATGTAGGCACAAAATTCTATTCTATCTCTCATGTCAAAGGTAACAATGTCTGCATGACTAATTCACTTGAATTGTTCTTGAAAGATCTTTATGAAGGTGATTGGCTTTCTATTGGAAGGTACTTGAGAACTCTAACAAAACAGGATGATTGGTCTGAACAAGAATTCAAGAGGATACGCAGGAAAGCATATGGGTACTTTTTAAGGGATGGTTACTTGTGGAAGCATCCTAAACAAAAGGGTGCTACACCACAACGGGTTATATGTAAAAAAGAGACTCAAGTAAAGCTCATGCAAGAGTTTCATGAGAGTCTATGGGCTGGACACAGGGGTGTGTGGGCAACCTTCTCCAAGTTGAAAGAAAAATACTGGTGGAAGGGTATGTATAAAGATGTATCTCAGTTTGTAGAGTCATGTGTAACTTGTCAAATGTATTCAAATGTTCGACATCGTGATGGATTGCACCCTACATATCCACTAGCCATGCACTATAAATGGGTTGTGGATCTAGTCACGATGCCTTTAGGACTCTGGCAGATGAGATACTTGGTTCTTGCACGAGAGGACCTAACTAACCAGGTTGAAGGAAGAGCATTAAGAGCTAAGACCACAGAAGCTGTGTGCAAATTCCTTCTTGATGAGGTGATTTGCCGTTATGGTTGTGTGGGAAAAATCACTGCAGATCGAGGTGAACTGGATGCCGAAGAAGCAAGGGAGTTCTTTTCTAGATTAGGGATCAAGCTTTCTCTTACTACAGCTTACAACCCTGAAGGCAATGGAAAGAGTGAAAGAGGGCATCCTCCTATCATCAAAGCTTTGGCCAAGGCTTGCGAAGGAAGAGTTGGTGAGTGGCCAAAACTGTTACCATATGCTTTATGGGCTGATCGTACAACACATAGCTCAGTAACTGGCTACATGCCTGCGGAGCTAATGTATGGTCAAAAGCCAGTGATGCCGATTGAAGATACAATTCCTACATGGAATGTACTACCTTGGCAAGAGGGGCTTAGTAGGGAAGATCTCCTTGCACTGCGTATAAGGCAGCTAGAGAGAAGACCTGGAGACATTGAAGCTGCAAAAGAACGACTCAAAAATGCAAGGTTGAAAAACAAGGACTATTTTGATAAGCAACATCGACTCAAGAGCAAAGCAATTGACAAAGGTGACTGGGTTTTAGTGTATGATAGTAGCCTTGATAACCAGCATACAGTCATGCGTAAGTTCTCAAAAAGATGGTTTGGACCGTATGTTGTAAAGCATGTGCATGAAAATGCTACTTACAGCTTGTCTGAACTAGATGGTACAGAAGTAAAGATTCCCATTGCAGGAAAAAGGATTAAAATGTTTAAGAGAAGAGGAGACAATGATCTAGAAGATATGGATAAGGAAGAAGAGAAAAACACAGGTGAAGATCAAAGTGAACATGAAGCCCTGGAATCATCCAGTGAAGAAGAAGACAAGGAATATGTACAAGAGGTCTAATCTTACAAAGAGACAATGTGGCACATACCGGAGGATGTGCAGGTTTAGAGGGGGTGGATGTCGTGCTGTGACACGTACATAGTGGGAACGCATGCTACAAAATCTATCTTGTATTTTTTTTAGATACATAATTATATTTCCTATAATGTACATATGCATATGTAAGTATAAAAATAAGCTTTCTATCTCATCTTATTATTTATCTCAAGGGTAATGTATTCTTACTTTACCATCAAAAAAATACTATGGGAAAAGTGTCAATAGCTCCGCCTCTTTAACTTGGGGCAAAAAGCATTGATTCTTTATTTCTACTATTTCATTATCATCTCACACCCTAGCTAGATCCTATATCTAGGGTAAACTCCAATATATATATATTATATGTATTTTTTATACTTTTCTTATATTTCTTTTTAAATAGCTACTAGGAGAGAATCAAATCCTAGTGGGACACTAGGTGGCATGATTTCAAAGATACACTTATTTTAATGCATTATTGCAAGCATGATTACAAAAATTTGTCAAGGAGCAATGTCATGCTTTCATATGGCATGAGGTGTCCTTTGGAATCAAATGAAAGTCTAAGCTAAGGGGACCACATGAAGACTTTTGCTGCCAGAAATGGACCCTATTTTGATGAATTTTTTACACAAGGTTCCAATCCGAATTGGAGAATGATTTTAAAATGAAAATCGTAGCTAATGAGCTGAAGTTTTTGCCCATATTTTTACTTTTTTATTTGGAGCTACGGTTGAGGAGATATGATCCAAATACTGGACCCCAGTCTGCCCACATCATGCAGGGACAGCTCATTTCCAACTTTTCCAATTCCTGTTCACACTGGCTCCTCTCTTCTTGTGTAAACCCTTGTGGGTTCCCTTCACCTATAAAAGGGGACCTCTTCTTCCTTGGAAGGAACTCAAGCATTCAAGCCATTGATGAGAGGAATTCTTGAGGGAGTGAGTAGTAATGCCTAATTGTACTTAACCCCATTAACATAAGCCCAAGTCTACACTTTCTCCTAGAGGAAAACTAGCCATTCTTGTACGCCATCCTTGGAGGATCAACTCTAATCAAAGAAGGTGTTGTACTTGGCGTATCAATCAACGTTGAATTCTCCCCTCTTCTTCTCTCTCCCATCAATAATGGTGCCGAAGGGTTTCAAGTAAGATGTGTTCTACATTGATGTTTTCTTGATTTCTTGTTGTTTTCATTTTCATCTCTAATCCAACATATATATATGTATCTAATCTCATCTCCTTAACCAAACCTATCTCTCTCATTCTTAGTAATTCATCCTCTCTAGGTTCTCTTCGCTACAGGTACATCTCTCCCCGCAGTATCTTTATTGCCTACGGGCAAGAATAGGGCTTGGGAGGGAAACTTCTCATCTCTTCACTTCTCTCGTATCTACATTTCTCACATACTATAGTAGATGAATAACCCACATGATGATCATTTCTATCGCTTTCACTCTGTACGATCTATTAGAATTAACGTATGGATTAGCCATAAAATACACTTTCAACAACGTATAGTGTTTCTCTTCGGCCCTGAAAGGCTCAATGAAATACTTCTATCACCGGATCCCATCATACTACCTCTCATAGACTATAATTTTTCTTTTGATGTAAGCGTAGTTATCTTGCTATGAACCAAGAGGATTTGTACACACAATTAATCCCAATCACTAGGCAAAATATATATATTATGGTAAGCACAAAACTACAATTCCAAAGAACAATTCGTAGCCTATTGGGTCAGCCAAGATTGAATGCCATTAACTCATCCATTAACCCTTTCATATTACCCATGATACGATATGACCATAGCCTTGATGTTTTCATCTTCGTATTGTTTTGACATTCTCTTTTGCGTTCTTTCTTTGTGTGTGTGTGAGTGCAAGAGAGAAAGAGTGAGTCTTTTTTGATTGCACTTCTTTCCAAACCCTAGTCTTCATGGCATCCATGGTTTAACTCCTTCATATAGTTTTTGTTGAGTTCTCTCACAAACTCTCACAGCCATAAGCCTGGTGCTTTCCTGGCAAGACCGCAAATTTCTCGACAACGTGTGAGTACGGTTTCCTCTTTTAGCGAAGAACATGGTTTTGTACTTGGGGGAAATATGGGTGGTGTAATGTATGAAGCGTGACCCACCGGATTTCTCCCAAGCCGTAATACATTGCCATTGTAGAAAAGCTTCATTCACTTGGGTGACCCACCGGATTTCTCCCAAGCATGACCCACCGGATTTCTCCCAAGCCGTAATACATTGGCGTTGTAGAAAAGCTTCATTCACTTGGGTGTCAATTGAAGCATCATGTAGCAAGTGTAATGCATCCCATGTCCCAAACCATTTCTTTATGTATTTCATCCATCCCATGCTCAAGATCTTGCTTTTATGCGTCTTTTAAACTTTTTTGCTTGCTTTCTATGCAGTTGTAGAAAGTCAATGTGAGGGGTTTTGACGCATCTTTATCATGTACTCAATAACTCTTTCCACGCCCATAACCTCAATTGGAAGACATCCCAACTCAAGAAGTAGGAGCATATATGGTGTTTGTGTCTTCACTTGGAGAAAGTTTGTAAGAACACACTTTTGGACATTCTCAAACTCTTTCCAAGTAGACTTTGAGATGCTCCCGTGCCACACTTCAACTCCATAAAGAAGAACCGATGTCACCAATGCATCAAAAAGATACTTCTTGAGAACCCAACACTTGATGTTTCCCGCATTACACATGTTCTCAAATGAATAATATAATCTCTTTCCCACTTCCAAATGACGCATAGCACATTCATGCCACTTGTGATTGGATGGAACCTCAAGGCCAAGGTACTTAAATCTCTCAACAACTTCAAGTGTCTCATTGTTGTACACAATGCATGGATTCTCCTTATGGTTGGTTTTCAAAAGCATAACCTTTGTTTTGGATTCATTCACAATCAGCCCACTATGCAAGCAAAAGTACTCAAGGACAACCATAAGCTTTTGTGCATATTCTAAAGTGTGTGCTAGAAACACTACATCATTTGCATACAACAAAAGCATGATTACCGCATTGCAAATAGTGACCTCTTCAATGCCTTCTTCTTGCATAAAGTCAAGTACCATTTGTTCCAATTGATTGATGCATGGACCAAAGAGAGTTGGTGACAACGGACATCCTTGTTTAACCCCAATAGTGCTTACAAAAATGTCTAAAATTTCTCTTCCCATGCGTAATTGACAAATCACCTTCTCATAGATTCGAGAAACCGTAGGCATAAACTCACTTGGCACTTGGAGTTCTTCCATCCTTCTCCACAATTTGTTACGTGGAATCATATCAAAGGTTTTCTTAAAGTCCACAAAATAACAATACAATCGCTTGCCTTTCAACCGACTTTTCTCCATGAGAACACGAAGAGTGACCAGATGATCAATGGTGCTATGGCATTAAGAAAACCTACTTGTCCCTTTGCACGTTTGTCATTCTCTTCAGCCCAATCACTCAATTTCATCTCCATTATGCACCCAAACAACTTTGCCATAAGATAACCATTCATTATACTCCAGTAGTTGTTTACATTCTTTTCATCCCATCCTTTATGCAAAGGCTTAACCCAATTAGTACTCCAATCATAAGGCAGACCATGTTGAAGTGCAAGGTTGAACATATCACACATCCACTCATGGGTAAAATCTCCCATCCAATTGATCATCTCCAGCTTGATACCTTGAAGATCTCCTGCTTTGCGAGTGGCCAACTTTTCAAGCCCACTGCATACATCCTCAATAGTGAGGGCATACATGGGAGTGAACCATAAAATGGAATTTTTTCAACATTTGCTCGCTCATATAATTGCCTACAATATGTGTACATATCCACAAGACTCAAGTTACCAAAATTCTCAACCCGCTTGCCTCTCAAGTTTCTCCAAAATCTTCCACATGCATGTGTCTTTTCTTGGACTTGAAAAAGTTGTTGCTTTACTTCCCATCTTCTTCTCTTCTTTTGAATCAATCCCGGGGGATTCACTCTATATACAAAATGGGATGCCACCTGCGAGCGGACAACTTTGATAAAACCCCTATATACTATTCATATTAGGGAATATGACCCCCCTTTCTGCGCTTATACAAGAATTAGTGCAAAAAACTACCATACCCCTGTCTTACATATAAATTTTTGGTCTCACATGATCTAACTGAGTAAAACTAGCCAAAAAGCATGTAGCATAGTGACTGGCAATGTACTAAGGAACCACTTTTGTTGATAACTAGATGTACCCTCAATACGTCTTAGTTCTACTTACAAACTATGTGCCCGTTCAACCTGCACTCTAGCTACTCGTCCAATTTTGACCCATCTAAATTACTCAAAATACATTATTATAAAGTTACGTTAGGTTCTCCATGTAAATTTGCATCTATACAAACTCTTTATAGATTTCATCCCTCAACAAATGAACTATAATCACAAAGCAAGAAATTGATACAAAGCAGTGTTCATTCTTGCATGTATCTTTATAGCTATTGACTCACAAGTTTGGCGGAAGACTCTTTTGGGAAGCCATGATTTTGAAAAACAAAAAATTCCTCTCCTTTTTCCCTTTTATCACTTCTCCCGACCCCTCCCATAAATATGATACCCCTCCCTTATTTTTAAGCTTGGGAGATAAATTATGGGGGGCCTGCCCCTAGCTTATACACTTATGTAACTTGTAAAAAAAACCCCCTTCCCTGCACTTACGTGGTGCGATAAGTTTTCCATGGTGAATCCCCCGGGGAATCAATGCCTTGTATGTATGCAAATGACTTTGATAGTTGTCTTTGTCCATAGTTGCATCAAGCTTTATCAAGGACTTTCAAGCATCTTGGCATTCTTTATCAAACCACCTTTTGCGTGATCTATCTTTGTTGATACCATGGAGATGCTTTATAACAAAGCATTATTTGGCACAAGAACAACTAACTTTCTTGAAAGCTTCCCATTTAGTTTTCAATGGTGTATCATATTGAAGCTTCTTCATCCATAATTTTTTCTCAACCATTTTAATGTATATTGGTGCCCGTTTGAAATTCATACATAGTGATAATTTCTCTTTCCTTTGGCTGAGATTATCATGCTTAGTTGCTTCTCCCCATGAAAGGTCAATACATAAGATGCAAAGGTCAGATTCCGGGGTCCATTGGCCAAACATAAAACTCTTTATGCGATATATGATGGCTTCAGAGAGTAGCATATAGTCAGTCACACTATCCCCATTATGTCTCCTACATGTAAATCCATTGGCTCCACTCCACAAAGATACACCATTGGCAATGAGCATACCCGTGCTATTACGCATGTGTAAAAGTAACTTTCCATAGTGATCCGGCTCTTTCTTATCCATTGAAGAACGATCATACAAGTGAACTTCCTCCAACTCCCTTGAAATGTATGGCATATCAAATTGTTGAGTATTATGTTGCAATGTTTTTGTGCGAGCATTTATATACAATAGCATCACCTTCACATTTGATATAAGCAATTTCCTCTTCTAAATCAAGAAAAAGCTGATCTCTATCCATGCAAGCATAAAAGAGGGAATCATGATGAGGAATGTAGCAACCGGCTAGAAAAATGAGTGCTCTTTTTGGTGTCATAATTTTCAGCCATACATAACGTTTATACTTGTCATCATTCACAATTGATACAAAATCTTCCAATCCTTTCTTAACCATACATGCTATCCCTCCTTGTACTCTTCATTGCTTAAGATTCTTTGACCACATCAATGAATGTACATTGTAATTCTCCAAGCCATTAATCCTTTGTGTATCATGCTCCCAAGTTTCAACAAGAAGTACAACATCTTCTTTGCTTGTTACTTCATCAATGGCAACCCCCGCATTCCATGGGTATCCATTACAATTCCAAAATCATATTTTCAATTGTGACTCAGTCTCATAGGTCACACATCCCTATTTGCTCAAGGGATTTGCCTCCTCCTTGGGCACATTTTCTTCATGAGCGATCTCCTTGCTTTTCTTATTATTTTCCTCATATGCCTTGCGACGCATATTTTGTTGCTTAATAGTGCGATCTTCACATACAAAACATTTTGTATCCCTCAAATAGATCCAACTATTATCAAGGATAATCTTTCGCTTGGTCTCATCCGGCATGGTGCATACAATTGGCCGTTCTCCCAAGCGAGGAGCTCCTTGCTTCCCTACTCTATGTGCTCCATAGACCATAACTCCGGACATGCCAAAGTGGGTTTTGAATAAATCTTCGATAACAATGGCAAGAGAAGGAGGTGTCTCTAGCTTCTCTTCGGGAATTCCACGAATAACAATGTTCTTGGAACGTTGCTCCCGTTCCTTCAACTCCTCCACATCCACATTCTCAACATTATTTGTTTGAACCATATCTTGCATGAATGAGGAATTAGAAACCACATTGCTACCACATACATCATCCCCAGACTTGTTTGTGCATACATTTTTCATGTCGCAAACATCCTGGCTCATGGTGTCAAATTTCTCCTCTTTCAATACATGGTCATGCTCTACTTTTCTCATCCGCTCCTTCAAAGCATTCAAGTCCACAAGAGAGTGTTTACATTCCTTCACTCCCTCTTCAAGTTGCATCAAACGTGTTGATTGAATCTGAAGTGTCCTCTTGAGATTCTCTTTCTCAACCACAAGCACCGTTAGTATGCCATTCTCCATTGCAAGTGCTCGTAAGTCTTCGCCTTGTTGCAAGTGCTCGTAAGTCTTCGCCTTGTTTGTTTACGGTCTCTTGCAACTGATACCAAGTATGCCATGATCATGGTTTCTGATGTCGTTGGTTGGATGGTTGTATTGCTATCTCTACACTTATGATATTTTGAATCATTTTCCACAACGGTTGTGGACCTTTTTGAAGAAGAAGAACCCTTGCGAGTGCCGGAAGACATTGTATGTAAAATAAGAGAGAGACAGAGAGAGAGAGAGAGAGAGAGAGAAAGAGAGAGAGAGAGAGAGAGAGAGAGATAGATAGATAGATAGATTTTATTATCGTCCTCGGAGGTCAAATATGACCTATGGGACCAAAGTTACATGTGATGTAGTACGTGTATGGCTGATGAGTGACTCTCGATGCTCCAAAATTGTAGTGATGAGAGTCGCAATGGAGAGCCCACACTTTGGCTGGGAGAGGAAAGTGTGTAGGTTTAAGTTATGGCTGAAAATGTGAGAGAAGCAAGTTCGGATGTGATCAAAAGCTGAGCACTCTAGTAGTGTGTGGTACTCAGACTCTCCAACTTGCAGTGAGCATAATGTGCACATTCGATTTGACTCTTCTCCATTGCCCCAACGCCCTATCTCGCATCGAAGGAAATGGGAGCTAAGCCGAATTGCTGCGATAGTGTGTATCGCGGACAAGGGAATAGGCTCAAGCATGTAAGTGTGAGTACGGTTTCCTCTCTCAGCGAAGAACATGGTTTTGTAGTTGGGGGCAATATAGGTGGTGTAATGTATGAAGCATGACCCACCGGATTTCTCCCAAGCCGTCATAGATTGGCGTTGTAGAAAAGCTTCATTCACTTGAGAGTCAATTGAAGCATCATGTCGCAAGTGTAATGCATCCCATCTCCCAAACCACTTCTTTATGTCTTGCATCCATCCCGTGCTCAAGATCTTGCTTTTATGCGTCTTTTGAACTTTTTTGCTTGCTTCCCATGCAATTGTAGGAAGTCGATGTGAGGGGTTTTGACGCATATTTATCATGTACTCCACAACCCTTTCCATGCCCATAACCTCAATTGGAAGAGATCCCAACTCAAGAAGTAGGAGCATATATGGTGTTTGTGTCTTAACTTGGAAAAAGTTTGTAAGAAAACGCTTTTGGACATTCTCAAACTCTTTCCAAGTAGACTTTGAGATGCTCCCACCCCACACTTCAACTCCATAAAGAAGAACCGGTGTCACCAATGCATCAAAAAGATACTTCTTGAGAACCCAACACTTGATGTTTCCCGCATTACACATGTTCTCAAATGCATAATATGCTCTCTTTCCCGCTTCCAAACGACACATAGCACATTCATGCCACTTGTGATTGGATGGAACCTCAAGGCCAAGGTACTTAAAGCTCTCAACAACTTCAAGTGTCTCGTTGTTGTACACAATGCATGGCTTCTCCTTATGGTTGGTTTTCACAAGCATAACCTTTGTTTTGGATTCATTTACAATCAGCCCACTATGCAAGCAAAAGTTCTCAAGGACAACCATAAGCTTTTGTGCATCTTCTAAAGTGTGTGCTAGAAGCACTACATCATCCGCATACAACAAAAGCATGATTACCGCATTGCAAATAGTGACCTCTTCAATGCCTTCTTCTTGTATAAAGTCAAGTACCATTTGTTCCAATTGATCAATGCATAGACCAAAGAGAGTTGGTGACAATGGACATCCTTGTTTAACCCCAATAGTGCTTACAAAAATTTTTGAAATTTCTCTTCCCATGCGCAATTGACAAATCACCTTCTCATAGATTCGAGAAACCGCAAGCATAAACTCACTTGAAACTTGGAGTTCTTCCATCCTTCTCCACAAATTGTTACGTGGAATCATATCAAAGGCTTTCTTAAAGTCCACAAAACAACAATACAATCGCTTGCCTTTCAACCGACTTTCCTCCATGAGAACAGGAAGAGTGACAAGATGATCAATGGTACTATGGCATCGACGAAAACCCGCTTGTCCCTTTGCACGCTTGTCATTCTCTTCAGCCCAATCACTCAATTTCATCTCCATTATGCACCCAAACAACTTTGCCATAAGAGACCCAATCATTATAGTCCGGTAGTTGCTTACATTCTTTACATCCCCTCCTTTATGCAAAGGCTTAACCCAATTAGTACTCCAATCATAAGGCATACCATGTTGAAGTGCAAGGTTGAACATATCACACATCCACTAATGGGTAAAATCTCCCGTCCATTTGATCATCTCCGGCTTGATACCTTGAAGATCTCCCGCTTTGCGAGTGGCCAACTTTTCAAGCCCACCCCATACATCCTCAATAGTAAAAAAAGACGGCATACATGGGAGTGAACCATAAAATGGCATTTTTTCAGTATTTTCTTGCTCATATAATTGCCTACAATGTGTGTACATATCCACTAGACTCAAGTTACCAAAATTCTCAACCCGCTTGTCTCTCAAGTTTCTCCAAAATCTTCCACATGCATGTGCCTTTTCTTGGACTTGAAATTCTTGTTGCTTTACTTCTCATCTTCTTCTCTTCTTTTGAATCAATGCCTTGTATGTATGCAAATGACTTTGATAGTTGTCTTTGTCCATAGTTGCATCAAGCTTTATCAAGGACTTTCGAGCATCTTGACATTCTTTATCAAACCACCTTTTGCGTGATCTATCTTTGTTGATACCATGGAGATGCTTTATGGCAAAGCATTCTTCCGCACAAGAACAAATAGCTTTCTTGAAAGCTTCCCATTTAGTTTCCAATGGTGCATCACATTGAAGCTTTGTCATCCATAATTTTTGCTCAACCATTTCAATGTACATTGGTGCCCGTTTGAAATCCATATATAGTGATAACTTCTCTTTCCTTTGGCTGAGATTATCATGCTTAGTTGCTTCTCCACATGAAAGGTCAATACATAAGGTGCGATGGTCGGATTCCGGGGTCCATTGACCAAACATAAAACTCTTTATGCGATACATGATGGCTTTAGAGAGTAGCATATAGTCAATCACACTATCCCTATTATGTCTTCTACATGTAAATCCATTGGTTCCACTCCACAAAGATACACCATTGGCAATGAGCATACCTGTGCTATTACACATGTGTAAAAGTAACTTTCCATAGTGATCCGGCTCTTTCTCATCCATTGAAGTACGATCATACAAGTGAACTTCCTCCAACTCCCTTGAAATGTATGCCATATCAAATTGTTGAGTATCATGTTGCAATGTTTTTGTGCGAGCATTCATATCCCCAAATACAATAACATGACCTTCACCTTTGAAATAAGCAATGTCCTCTTCCAAATCAGAAAATGGTTGATCTCTATCCATGCAAGCATAAAAGGGAGAATCATGATGAGGAATGTAGCAACCGGCTACAAAAATGGGTGCTCTTTTTGGTGTCATAATTTTCAGCCATACATAACGTTTGTACTTGTCATCTTTCACAATTGATACAAAATCTTCCAATCCTTTCTTAACCATACATGCTAACCCTCCTTGTCCTCTTCGTTGCTTGAGATTCTTTGACCACATCAATGAATGTACATTGTAATCCTCCAAGCCGTTAATCCTTTGTGTATCATGCTCCCAAGTTTCAACAACAAGTACAACATCGGCTTTGCTTGTTAGTTCATCAATGCCAACCCCCGCATTCCATGGGTATCCATTACAATTCCAAAAGCATATTTTCAATTGTAACTCGGTCTCATAGGTCACGCATCCCTATTTGCTTGAGAGACTTGCCTCCTCCTTGGGCACATTTTCTTCATGAGAGATTTCCTTGTTTTTATTATTCTTTTCCTCATATGCCTTGCGACACATATTTTGTTGCTTAATAGTGCAATCTTCATATACAAAACATTTTGTATCCCTCAAATAGATCCAACTATTATCAAGGATAATCTTTCGCTTGGTCTCATCCGGCATGGTGCATACAATTGGCCGTTCTCCCGAGCGAGGAGCTCCTTGCTTCCCCACTCTATGTGCTCCATAGACCATAACTCCGGACATGCCAAAGTGGGTTTTGAAGAAATCTTCAATAACAATGGCAAGAGAAGGAGGTGTCTCTAACTTCTCTTCGGGAATTCCACAAATAACAATGTTCTTGGAACGTCGTTCCCGTTCCTTCAACTCCTCCACATCCACATTCTCAACATTCTTTGTTTGAACCATAGCTTGCATGAGTGAGGAATTAGAAACTACATTGCTACCACATACATCAGCCCAAGACTTGTTTGTGCATACATTTTTCATGTCGCATACATCCCGGCTCATAGTGTCAAATTTCTCCTCTTTCAATACATGGTCATGCTCTACTTTGCTCATCCGCTCCTTCAAAGCATTCAAGTCCACAAGAGAGCGTTTACATTCCTTGACTTCCTCTTCAAGTTGCATCAAACGTGTTGTTTGCATCTCAAGTGTCCTCTTCAGATTCTCATTCTCAACCACAAGTACCCTTAGTGTGTCATTCTCCATTGCAAGTGCTCGTAAGTCTTCGCCTTGTTTGTTTACGGCCTCTTGCAATGATACCAAGTACGCCATGATCATGGTTTCCGATGTCGTTGGTTGGGTGGTTGTGTTGCTATCTCCACACTTAGGAGATTTTGGATCATTTTCCACAATGGTTGTAGACCTTGTTGAAGAAGAAGAACCCCTGCGAGTGCCAGAAGACATTGTATGTAAAATAGAAGATGAGAATCAATTTTGTTGAACCTGTTCACTTCGGAAATGCTGCTACAGAAACGCCTTCCATAACTCTGAAAATTTATGTCTTTACATCAATGCGTAGAGGACTTCGTGCTCTTCGATTGAGGCTATAGAGAGAGAGAGAGAGAGAGAGAGAGAGAGAGAGGGGGGGGGGGGGGAGATACTTGCAACTATTGCTTATGCAAGTTTTTATAAATATTTCTAGCACTTGTTGTTCATGCAAGTAGTGAAAGCTTGCGCCAAGGAAAGGATTAAGCGAAGTTGAAGGGAGAGAGTGCTCGCAAGCAAGGGGAATCATCAATCTCAATTCCAGGTGAGTCTTCAATTTCATGCAAATTTGTTTCCTCCGCACTAGTGAATCTCTCAACCTTTGTCACCTTCACCTTTTCAAAATCTCTCTCTCTCTCTCTCTCTCTCTCTCTCTCTCTCTCTCTCTCTCTCTATGTGGGCTCTCTCTCTCTCTCTCTCTCTCTCTCTCTCTCTCTCTCTCTCTCTCTCTCTCTCTCTATGTGGGCTAACGTGACAGTGGTTGAGAGAATCACTAGCGTGGAGGAATCAAATTTGCATGAAATTAAAGACTCACCTCGAATTAAGATCGATGATTTCCCTTGCTTACAAGTGCTCTCTCTCTCTCTTTAGCTTCATTTATCCTTTCCTTGGCACAAGCTTTCACTACTTGCATGAGTGACAGATGCTAGAAATAGCTATAAAAACTTCCATAAGTGATATTTGAAAATCTCTCGCTCTCTCTCTCTCTCTCTCTCTCTCTCTCTCTCTCTCTATGCATGTCACTTGGTCAAGGATGCATCGATCGACTCCCAAGTTAATGAGGCCCTCTAACAACACCAATGTATCACGACTTGGGAGAAATCTCGAGGTTCTCGTTTCAACCATTACACCACACACATTGCCCCAAACTACAAATCTCTCTTCTTCTCTGAACGCGGTAACCGAACCCATCCCTATATCCATGAACCCATCCCATTGAGTGCAATCCGCATTATTGCCTCCATTCATCTTAGCTCCCATTCTCTACGCTCCGAGACAGGACGTTGGGGCACTGGCGAGGAGTCTCATCAAGTTTGCACCTTATGCCCTCGTCAAGTGCGAGAGAGTGAGTGCCACACACTACTTGAGTGCTCAGCTTTTGACCACATTAGGTCCTCTTTTCCCCATATATTCAGTCATGAGCTCTCCCTACATATCTTCCTCTCCCAACCACAATGTGGACTCCCTATTGCAACGCTCATTTCAGCCATTTTTGAGCATCGAGAGTCACTTATGACCTCCACTCACACCACGTGACATGTTCATTTAGTCTCATAGGTCATATTTGACCTCCGAGGACGATAATAGAACTATCTCTCTCTCTTTTGACCTCCGAGGACGATAATAGAACTATCTCTCTCTCTCTCTCTCTCTCTCTCTCTCTCTCTCTCTCTCTCTCATCATGAAGTCCGAGCGCCAATGCTCTCTCCCCCCTCAAACTCATCATGAAGTCTGAGTGCTCAAACTTCATGATGAGTTAGAGAGAGAGAGAGAGAGAGAGTGGGAGGGAGATATTTGCAAGAGGAGAATGTGATAGAGGGAGGGAGAAAAGCAACAATGGATGCTTCACAAACAAAACCTACATCAACTTTAATTGTACTTTAATTTCTCTTTCTTGGATCCCCATCACGCTCTACAATTCACTCTTTCAAAATCTCTCTCTCTCTCTCTCTCTCTCTCTCTCTCTCTCTCTCTCTCTCAGTGCAGCCGTTTACGCATTGATGTAAAGACAGAAATTTTTAGAGTTATGGAAGGCGTTTCTGTAGCAGCATTTCCGAAGTGAACAGGTTCAACAAAATTGATTCTCATCTCCTATTTTACATACAATGTCTTTCGGCACTCGCAAGGGTTCTTCTTCTTCAACAAGGTCCACAACCATTGTGGAAAATGATCCAAAATCTCCTAAGTGTGGAGATAGCAACACAACCACCCAACCAACCACATCGGAAACCATGATCATGGCGTACTTGGTATCATTGCAAGAGACCGTAAACAAACAAGGCGAACACTTACGAGCACTTGCAATGGAGAATGGCACACTAAGGGTACTTGTGGTTGAGAATGAGAATCTCAAGAGGACACTTGAGATGCAAACAACACGTTTGATGCAACTTGAAGAGGAAGTCAAGGAATGTAAACGCTCTCTTGTGGACTTGAATGCTTTGAAGGAGCGGATGAGCAAAGTAGAGTATGACCATGTATTGAAAGAGGATAAATTTGACACTATGAGCCGGGATGTATGCGACATGAAAAATGTATGCACAAACAAGTCTTGGGCTGATGTATGTGGTAGCAATGTGGTTTCTAATTCTCCACTCATGCAAGCTATGGTTCAAACAAAGAATGTTGAGAATGTGGATGTGGAGGAGTTGAAGGAACGGGAGCGACGTTCCAAGAACATTGTTATTCGTGGAATTCCCGAAGAGAAGTTAGAGACACCTCCTTCTCTTGCCATTGTTATTGAAGATTTCTTCAAAACCCACTTTGGCATGTCCGGAGTTATGGTCTATGGAGCACATAGAGTGGGGAATCAAGGAGCTCCTCGCTCGGGAGAACGGCCAATTGTATGCACCATGCCGAATGAGACCAAGCGAAAGATTATCCTTGATAATAGCTGGATCTATTTGAGGGATACAAAATGTTTTGTATGTGAAGATCGCACTATTAAGCAACAAAATATGCGTCGCAAGGCATATGAGGAAAAGAATAATAAAAACAAGGAGATCTCTCATGAAGAAAATGTGCCCAAGGAGGAGGCAAGTCTCTCAAGCAAATAGGGATGCGTGACCTATGAGACCGAGTTACAATTGAAAATATGCTTTTGGAATTGTAATGGATACCCATGGAATGCGGGGGTTGGCATTGATGAACTAACAAGCAAAGCCGATGTTATACTTCTTGTTGAAACTTGGGAGCATGATACACAAAGGATTAACGGCTTGGAGGATTACAATGTACATTCATTGATGTGGTCAAAGAATCTCAAGCAACGAAGAGGACAAGGAGGGTTAGCATGTATGGTTAAGAAAGGATTGGAAGATTTTGTATCAATTGTGAAAGATGACAAGTACAAACGTTATGTATGGCTGAAAATTATGACACCAAAAAGAGCACCCATTTTTGTAGCCGGTTGCTTCATTCCTCATCATGATTCTCCCTTTTATGCTTGCATGGATAGAGATCAACCATTTTCTGATTTGGAAGAGGACATTGCTTATTTCAAAGGTGAAGGTCATGTTATTGTATTTGGGGATATGAATGCTCGCACAAAAACATTGCAACATGATACTCAACAATTTGATATGCCATACATTTCAAGGGAGTTGGAGGAAGTTCACTTGTATGATCGTACTTCAATGGATGAGAAAGAGCCAGATCACTATGGAAAATTACTTTTACACATGTGTAATAGCACGGGTATGCTCATTGCCAATGGTGTATCTTTGTGGAGTGGAACCAATGGATTTACATGTAGAAGACATAATGGGGATAGTGTGATTGACTATATGCTACTCTCTAAAGCCATCATGTATCGCATAAAGAGTTTTATGTTTGGTCAATGGACCCCGGAATCCGACCATCGCACCTTATGTATTGACCTTTCATGTGGAGAAGAAACTAAGTATGATAATTTCAGCCAAAGGAAAGAGAAGTTATCACTATGTATGGATTTCAAACGGGCACCAATGTACATTGAAATGGTTGAGCAAAAATTATGGATGACAAAGCTTCAATGTGATGCACCATTGGAAACTAAATGGGAAGCTTTTAAGAAAGCTATTTGTTCTTGTGCGGAAGAATGCTTTGCCATAAAGCATCTCCATGGTATCAACAAAGATAGATCATGCAAAAGGTGGTTTGATAAAGAATGTCAAGATGCTCGAAAGTCCTTGATAAAGCTTGATGCAACTATGGACAAAGACAACTATCAAAGTCATTTGCATACATACAAGGCATTGATTCAAAAGAAGAGAAGAAGATGGGAAGTAAAGCAACAAGAATTTCAAGTCCAAGAAAAGGCACATGCATGTGGAAGATTTTGGAGAAACTTGAGAGACAAGCGGGCTGAGAATTTTGGTAACTTGAGTCTAGTGGATATGTACACACATTGTAGGCAATTATATGAGCAAGAAAATACTGAAAAAATGCCATTTTATGATTCACTCCCATGTATGCCGTCTTTTTTTACTATTGAGGATGTATGCGGTGGGCTTGAAAAGTTGGCCACTCGCAAAGCGGGAGATCTTCAAGGTATCAAGCCGGAGATGATCAAATGGACGGGAGATTTTACCCATGAGTGGATGTGTGATATGTTCAACCTTGCACTTCAACATGGTATGCCTTATGATTGGAGTACTAATTGGGTTAAGCCTTTGCATAAAGGAGGGGATGTAAAGAATGTAAGCAACTACCGGACTATAATGATTGGGTCTCTTATGGCAAAGTTATTTGGGTGCATAATGGAGATGAAATTGAGTGATTGGGCTGAAGAGAATGACAAGCGTGCAAAGGGACAAGCGGGTTTTCGTCGATGCCATAGTACCGTTGATCATCTTGTCACTCTTCCTGTTCTCATGGAGGAAAGTCGGTTGAAAGGCAAGCGATTGTATTGTTGTTTTGTGGACTTTAAGAAAGCCTTTGATATGATTCCACGTAACAATTTGTGGAGAAGGATGGAAGAACTCCAAGTTTCAAGTGAGTTTATGCTTGCGGTTTCTCGAATCTATGAGAAGGTGATTTGTCAATTGCGCATGGGAAGAGAAATTTCAAAAATTTTTGTAAGCACTATTGGGGTTAAACAAGGATGTCCATTGTCACCAACTCTCTTTGGTCTATGCATCGATCAATTGGAACAAATGGTACTTGACTTTATGCAAGAAGAAGGCATTGAAGAGGTCACTATTTGCAATGCGGTAATCATGCTTTTGTTGTATGCGGATGATGTAGTGCTTCTAGCACACACTTTAGAAGATGCACAAAAGCTTATGGTTGTCCTTGAGAACTTTTGCTTGCATAGTGGGCTGATTGTAAATGAATCCAAAACAAAGGTTATGCTTGTGAAAACCAACCATAAGGAGAAGCCATGCATTGTGTACAACAACGAGACACTTGAAGTTGTTGAGAGCTTTAAGTACCTTGGCCTTGAGGTTCCATCCAATCACAAGTGGCATGAATGTGCTATGCGTCGTTTGGAAGCGGGAAAGAGAGCATATTATGCATTTGAGAACATGTGTAATGCGGGAAACATCAAGTGTTGGGTTCTCAAGAAGTATCTTTTTGATGCATTGGTGACACCGGTTCTTCTTTATGGAGTTGAAGTGTAGGGCGGGAGCATCTCAAAGTCTACTTGGAAAGAGTTTGAGAATGTCCAAAAGCGTTTTCTTACAAACTTTCTCCAAGTTAAGACACGAACACCATATATGCTCCTACTTCTTGAGTCGGGATCTCTTCCAATTGAGGTTATGGGCATGGAAAGGGTTGTGGAGTACATGATAAAGATACGTCAAAACCCCTCACATCGACTTCCTACAATTGCATGGGAAGCAAGCAAAAAAGTTCAAAAGACGCATAAAAGCAAGATCTTGAGCACGGGATGGATGCAAGACATAAAGAAGTGGTTTGGGAGATGGGATGCATTACACTTGCTACATGATGCTTCAATTGACTCTCAAGTGAATGAAGCTTTTCTACAACGCCAATGTATTACGGCTTGGGAGAAATCTGGTGGGTCATGCTTCATACATTACACCACCTATATTGCCCCCAACTACAAAACCATGTTCTTCGCTGAGAGAGGAAACCATACTCACACTTACATGCTTGAGCCTATTCCCTTGTCCGCGATACGCACTATCCCAGCAATTCGGCTTAGCTCCCATTTCCTTCGATGCGAGATAGGGCGTTGGGGCAATGGAGAAGAGTCAAATCGATTGTGCACATTATGCTCACTGCAAGTTCGAGAGTCGGAGTACCACACACTACTAGAGTGCTCAGCTTTTGATCACATCCGAACTTGCTTCTCTCACATTTTCAGCCATAACTTAGACCTACACACTTTCCTCTCCCAGCCAAAGTGTGGGCTCTCCATTGCGACTCTCATCACTACAATTTTGGAGCATCGAGAGTCACTCATCAGCCATACACATACTACATCACATGTAACTTTGGTCCCATAGGTCATATTTGACCTCCGAGGACAATAATAAAATCTATCTATCTATCTATCTATCTATCTATCTATCTATCTCTCTCTCTCTCTCTCTCGCTCTCTCTCTCTCACGATCTCCATGTGGGTTGAGTGCTAGGCCCACATGGAGATTGTGATGTGGGGAGAGAGAGAGAGAGAGAGAGAGAGAGAGAGAGAGAGAGAGTAAAGTACAATTAAGGTTGATGTAGGTTTTGTTTTTGAAGCATCCGTTGTTGCTTTTCTTCCTCACTCTATCACCCTCTCCTCTTGCTTATCTCTCCCTCTCTCTCTCCCCCTCAACATCATCGTGATGTTTGATCGCTCGATCAAACATCATGATGATCTTGAGGGGGAGATCATGATGATCTTGAGGGGGAGAGAGAGATAGAGGGAGAGATAAGAAAGAGGAGAGGGTGATAGAGTGAGGGAGAATGTCTATATAAAGGGGTTCAACATGCAAGTGTTTAGAGTCACAAGAGTAGGTAACAAACGAGTGCTTACCAGGTAATAATCACCTTACGCTCGATCAAACATCATGATGATCTTGAGGGGGAGATCATGATGATCTTGAGGGGGGGAGAGAGAGAGGGAGAGATAAGCAAGAGGAGAGGGTGATAGAGTGACGGAGAATGCCTATAGAAAGGGGTTCAACATGCAAGTGTTTAGAGTCACAAGAGTAGGTAACAAACGAGTGTTTACCAGGTAATAATCACCTTAAATCTCTTTCTCCCTCCCTTTATCACCCTCCTCTCTTCCTTCTGTGTGTGTGTGTGTGTGTGTGTGTGTGTGTGTGTGAAGGTGCTCACCCTTCATGATGACCTTGAGAGAGAGAGAGAGAGAGAGAGAGAGAGAGAAAAGGAAGAGGGAGGGAGAATTTGTTTATAAAGGCTTGGGAGAGAGACAGAAGGTGGGGCCTTAGGAGATAGTGATATGTAGAAAGAGCTAGATCGTGGTGTGGCAAGAGAGAATAAGAGAGCCAAGGGAAGGGATAAAATAATAAGAGAGAGAGGGAGAGAGATATGGAAGAGAAGATTGAGAGAGAGGGAGGGAGAATGCCTATATAAAGGGGTGTACTATGGAAGTTCTTGGAGTTGGGTGCTGGTAGCTACCTCCCAAATCTAAAGGTGGGGGGGAAATTTTGAGTGAATTTAAAAATGATATTTTAAAAAACGTGACAGAGACCACGATCGAAGGTTGTTACGCCTTTTCATTACTCTCTCTCTCTCTCTCTCTCTCTCTCTCTCTCTCTCTCTCTCTCTCTCTCTCTCTCTCACACACACACACACACACACACACACACACACATTGCATGCGAATCCCCAGCTGGTGTTTAGGGCTTAGCTTTGGAGCTTTGGACAGGGTACCCACTTTGGCATCCTCTTTCCACCTCTCAAAGACTCACAAGATGGTGGAAATTATTCCAGTTGAGTATGTTGTGAGTTTAACAAGTAGCACATGCGTTTGTTGTGACTCAATCAAGTGCAGCTCATGAAAACAGAGTGTAATCAAGGATTATGAAGCAAACCGAAAGCGCACATATCGCGAGAGAATCAAAGAAAGGGAAGCTAAAACTAAACAGGTCGATATTAATGAATTTCAGCACCGCAAAATTACTACACAGGTGATCAAGTTTTTCAAGCAGTGCACAGAGGGTCTTAACAACAAGGCAAAGGAGGAAATCACTAGGAGCGTTCTCAAGCATCGAGCATTGAGAGACCTCAAAATTCAATCTATAGGAGGTGAGGTTTCCAATGATGAGCAGAGGGTATTGATTAATGGAATGCACAACACTCTCAAGGTAATCAAGAGACCAAAAAGCTCAGCAGAGTTGTTTATTAAACGGTCGAGTATCATGATGGTTATGAATTCCACGAGCATAAAACCAAATATAGCAACTGCATCGAGGCTTCTTGGTATCCATCGAAGGAACTTCTATGCATCAAGATCTCGATTGAAACATAATCATACAGAATTGCCATTGCATTTGTGTGGGTGAAAACCATACCCAAATAGTGTAATTATAGAGGAAGTGAAGGCCACATTGGTGAGCTTCTCGACTCACAATACTCGCGTATCGCCCAACAAAAAGGATGTGTGTCGAAAGCGTATTGCACGAAAAGCATTCGATAAACACCCCGTACATCTTCTTGAGCAACCCCAGGTTTGTTTTAACTTCTTGAGTAACTACAAGCTTATTTTCATTGACAATTATGGCACTATTTTTGTTGTACTTCAGTTGACTGTTATACAGTTTTCTTATTGTTGCACATTGCTTTAGACCTAGTAACTACCATTGCCAAAAAGGTAGCTTATTATACATGACTAGTAGCTACCATTGTGATCCTTATAATTACCACTGTCAGATTTTGGTAGCATCCATATTGTCCTCTGTAAAGGTAGCTACTAGTCTGATATGGGTTGCTACCAATCTGCCATGATGTTCTTGGTAAATTTGCTGGCTACCACGTTCAACCTGCTAGTTTACAGTCTCATAGTCATTATACCAAATGCTATCCTAGTAGCTACCAGTACTACCAAATGCTATCCTAGTAACTACCTTGCCCCCTGCCATCATGGTAGCTATAGATGTTTTCATGGTAGCTACCAATGTTATCCTGGTAGCGACCTTGTCACTTGCAGGACTTCCTTGGTAGAATGGGAGCTCATGGCAGAATGGCAGCTACCAATGCAATCCTGGTAGCCACCTTTTCACTTGCAGGACTTCCTTGGCAGAATGACAGCTCATGGCAGAATGGCAGCTACCAATGCAATCATGGTAGCCACCTTGTCAATTGCAGGACTTCCTTGGTAAAATGGCAACTCATGGAAGAATGGTAGCTACCAGGGTTGACAGTGAGAACTTCCTTGTCATCATCAGGAGTTCCATGGTAAAACAGTAGCTAATGGAAGAATGGTAGCTACCTTGCCACCAGCAAGACTTCCATGGGAGAATAGTAGCTCATGGAAGAATGGTAGCCACAGCCATACTGGTAGCTAGCTATACCAGGATTAGCATGACAGCTACCAATATGAGAGTGGTAGCTACCACTATGAGAGTGGTAGCTACCACTATGAGAGTGGTAGCTACCAGTATTGTACTAGTAGATACCATTATTGTACTAGTATCTACCAGTCTTGTATTAGTAGCTACAATTAGCAAGGTTCCCTTGATAATAGAAACACAAAAAAATAGATAAATTTAAGCTCAATGCTACAAAATGCAGCAGGGTGTATACCATGGTCCATGCTTAAGGGCACTGATGAGGGTTTGGTGTCTGATTGCACTCCTTGGAAATTGGCATTCGTACTGTCGAGGATCACCAAAGACCGCATGGTATGCGAAATCGGTTGCATGCATCCCATTTCCATGCATGTTTCTTTGCTTGCAACAAGATGACCAAAACAGTATATGTGATTGCAGGGCAGCAAAAACATGCCAAGTGCATCATCATTGTACATCGTCAACCCACAAGCACTTGGCATGATTGCAGGGCAGCAAAAACATGCCAAGTGCATCATCGTTGTACATCGTCAACCCACAAGCACTGCAAACTTTTTCCAAAGGCAAGGTGCCCATATCCACATGTGGAACTTTCGACGAAGGTGCAGACAACAAAACTGTACTTCTTTTAACCTGCATGGTCTTCACAAACTCCATCCGCACCTGTGCACACTCCTCCACTTCCTATGTAAAATCTCTCTCCTCTAGAGCACTATCCATAGCATCAATTGGTGCCTTCTCCTCAACTACCCCTTGCAATGTTTGGAGTGTTAGAGACAACCTGTTGATAGTATTTTTAAGCTGCTCCACCTTCATTGCATCCACAGCATTGACGCTACCTTCTGCCTTTAGTAATGCAGCCTTTACATCTTTCAACTGGCCTCTGAGCTTTTCCACTAGGAGGTTGGCACCTTCATTTCCGTGCACATCAGCCTGAAGCAATTCCAACTTCTTAAAACCTTCATTATACTCTGACAATGCAAAAAAATGCTTGCTTACAACCATGTTGTGAACATTATCTAACTCTGTAAGAGACGGTGCCGTGCAGCTCCGCTGCCATGATGAGAAAAAGAGCAGAGAAATGTAAGCTAAGCTTCTTTGAAGTCTACACATTAAGTGAGCAGTGATCAGGGCTTGATTACAGGCCAAGCTTAATGATTAATGTATGCCAGATGCGGCTTAGAAGGGCCAACAGATGCCTCAATGATGCCAAAAATGAGTATGCTTGTAGTGACCACAGATGAGAGATTATGATCCAAAAATGTAGTGCTTGAACTGCTCGTCGATTGGAGCTACAGTGAAGAAGTTATGGCAAATTAAAATTTGAGTCGATTGCAGATCCCTACCGGATTGGGCAACTGCAGCTGAGGTGACAGAGATGAAATGAATGCACGGGCCTGAAGTGCTCAATTTCTGGAGCCCGTCGGTCTTTTCAGATTGGTGATTGGAGTTCCGGTTGCCAAGATATTGGCCGATAAAGATTCACCGGGGGTCGGTTCCGTACCACTCCGTTCGGCTCGTACGGAGTGCCATCTGGGAGATTTTGGCTCTCGCTCGGGATTTGGAGTGCAGCAAAGTAAGTGACTCGAGGAGAATATTGTCCAAAATATTATCTCCTGCAGTGCATTGATAGCAGCTACATGTACGTCAAATGTGGTGTACGTCTTATTAAGTATAAAAAGTGCTTGAAGAGCTTCATGTTCGAATGTGACCTCTCGGAATGCATTGACTACGGGATATAACCAACAAGGCAGTGCCGATATGCATGACAAATGTGGTGCCCTACAAGGGCCTAAAGCCGCCCGCTAAAAGCTAACAAGGGGGCTATGGCCGCCCAATAGATATACTGTTTGGCATTGCATTGGTCGCCATTTATGACAAATGTTGTGCCCTTACAGTGATTATGGCCGCCCGATGGAGAAGCTTGGCAAGGTTTGGCCGATGTGAATGCCTAAAATGGTGCCCTTACAAAGCCAAAGGCCGCCCGCCCACTTAAACAAATTAAAGGCCACCCATTGTGACTTTAAGTGGGGAAAGAGGAAGAGAAAAAGGGGGATGGCGTGGACAGAAGACGAGCAGAGCGCAGGGGAGAGAGGGAGACTCGCGCCGGCCACAAGGGGCATCGGGCGATGTCGATCAAGAAGGGAAATAGGTAGAGCTCCCCAGCGCGCAGATTTCCGGTCCCAATCCCGTTGCATTTGATGTTGCTCGTCCCCGGCAATTGCCACATCATAGCGGCGGTTCTTGTGCCACATCAGTAGCGGCGGCGCTACTGTTAAGGGAGGGGCAAGCTATTAATAGCTTGGCCTCTTTTGCATGAGGAGGGATTGGAAGCCAATGAGGGCAAGAAGGGTACTCGAGGAAGCCAACGGGGCTATCAACGAAGGGTGTAGGTGAGTAGCACCAAGGCGAGTAGGCCATGAAGACGGGTTGTTGAAGACAAAAGTAAGAAGGAGAGGCACGAAGCCAAGGCAGGGAGGGCTCGGAGCATGGAGAAAGCTCTCTCTCTCTCGCTCTCATGCTCGGCAAGACAAAGGAGGCAAGGCTCTCTCTCTCATATTGAAGGGAAAAGGGGGTATTTCTCTCCCTCGATGGAAAATAAGGAAGGATGAAGGAAAGTCTCTCTGGAGCTTGAACAAAGGGCTCGTTCTTTCTCTCGGCCAGAAGCAGGAAGGAGTAGGAAGGGAGCTCACTCAAGAGCGGACTCGGACTACCAAGAAAAAGAGCAAGCAAGGTTCTCGGCATAAATTGTTTCGTTCTCTAACCAAGGCCACGGGAGGATATAGCAAGGGCACATGAAGCAAGCAAGGAAATTTGTGTGACAAGGGATACTCGAAAAGAGGTAATCAAAGGTATACAGAGCTTGAAGGAAATAATAATCAAGTCGATTAGAGAAGAAACTTGAAGCTTCTAAGCGGTAATTAAGGCAGAGTAAAGCATATAAGCAGGGAGCATGAAAATTGAAGCAGCGAATAGAATTGAAACTTGCAGATTCCACGGCAATTCAAGCAGATAATTCAAAGACAGTATAAAGCGACAGGAGGACATTTCCACAACCGTCATCATATAGAGATTGAATTAACATTCTTTTAAGTCCGGTGTCGTTAATGGCCCAGTTAATCCTGTAAAGCGGGAGCCTAAACTCCTAGTTAGCAGATAATCCAAGTGACGGTGTTGTTAACAGCCCGCCTTGGCGTAAGGACTAAGTTGTACTCAAAGTAATATTCAATTAATTGATGATTGCGGTGATTGGCAGAGCTGTCATTGTTTCTTGTTCTCTCTCTTTCACACCTCCCACAGCCAAAGGCCCGGCGCCTACCCGGCTCACGTAGCGAACACATATCCCCCGACATCTTTGGTGAACCCGACGTGAAACGAGCCGGGGTGGGAGGTAAAGATGGAGAATTTAGAGCAGATGATGAAGATGATTGCAGAATTAAGTGCGAACGGTTTTGATGATAAGTCAACAATTCCAGATTTTGCAAAGATGCTTTAATTGGTTCAAGGATCTCTGCTTGAAATAGAGACCGTAAAGAAGAAAAATCAAATGGATGAAGCTTTGGATGCAGCTCTAGATGCAGTATTTGCTGAGAGACGACTTTTTGATGGATACGATCCAGAGGGCTACCTTGAGTGCTATGAGCTGGAAACCAAGGTAAGAGGGATACCAGAAGAGTTGATGATCAAATCTTTTGAGCAGTTAGTGAGTTCAGATGGGAAGGAGCAGATTCAAGAGGTTAGCAGAGCTTGCAACGATGACTAGGAGTATTTCAAAGAAGCTATTGTGCAAGCACATTATGAGGAGTATGAAATCTATCAAGAACAAAGTTCAAGTCTACCGGACTACGCAGATATCCGAGGACAAGTACGATCAAAGTTAGAAGCTATGATTGATGAGTTTATTATACAGGATGCTACCTTCTTACAGGCTAATGATGAAGACATAGTCAAAGCTGTGTATGAGAAGTTGGGGTTTGCAAATGCCTTGCATGAAGTAGAAGTCCTTGAGAGTGAGTCTCTACAGCCTCAACTTACACAGGGTGAATTATTCAAAGAACATGTACCTATAGTACAGGAAGAAAAGAAATCATGGGATCAAGACAATGAATTGGCTAAAGCTCAGCAAGATGTGCAGGTGAATGAGTGCAGCCATATTCAGGTAGACATGCAGGAAGATTCAGTTATAGCTGATACTTTTGCTACTGAAACAGAACCAAAGAAAAAGAAATTTGGTACAGATTCTACCATAGAGGTGGTTGATGATACTGGTACAGGTTTTGCCAAAGAGCTGATTAATGATACAGATGTCATAGGTCCAAGCAAGGCTAGGTAGGGAGCTCACTCAAGAGCGGACTAAGACTACCAAGAAAAAGAGAAAGCAAGGTTCTCGGCATAAATTGTTTCGTTCTCTAACCAAGGCCACAGGAGGATATAGCAAGGGCACATGAAGCAAGAAAGGAAATTTGTGTGACAAGGGATACTCGAAAAGAGGTAATCAAAGGTATACAGAGCTTGAAGGAAATAATAATCAAGTTTATTAGAGAAGAAACTTGAAGCTTGTAAGAGGTAATTAAGGCAGAGTAAAGCATATAAAGCAGGGAGCATGAAAATTGAAGCAGCGAATAGAATTGAAACTTGCAGATTTCACGGCAATTGAAGCAAATAATTCAAAGACAGTATAAAGCAACAGGAGGACATTTCCACAACTGTCATCATATAGAGATTGAATTAACATTCTTTTAAGTCCGGTGTTGTTAACGGCCCGGTTAATTCTGTAAAGCGGGAGCCTAAACTCGTAGTTAGCAGATGATCCAAGTGACGGTGCTGTTAACAGCTCGCCTTGGCGTAAGGACTAAGTTGTACTCAAAGTAATATTCAATTAATTGATGATTGCGGTGATTGGCAGAGATGTCATTGTTTCTTGTTCTCTCTCTTTCACACCTCCCACAGCCAGAGGCTCGGCGCCTGCCCGGCTCATGTAGCGAACACATATCCCCCGACAACGGTGGACCAAATAATTTCTTTTTCTGCATAGCATCCACTGTATCGATCGGAGTTTCTTGGGGTGCCTCCAAATGATCTGGAGTCCTTGTCATTCGCCACGAACTGTTACGGACAGAGGAGGAATGGAAAGCTGCCCATCGCTGCTTCTTTGCATGTAATTTGCCTAGATCCATATTTGTGACAATACTTTCTGAAAACAAGGCCCAGTCAACCTGTCCCTTCAACTGCTCATATAGAAAGCCTCTAGCAAATCCTTTAGTCACCTGCATACCATAATTACCAGGAGGTTCTTGATACACGGATGTGAACAATACATAAAACCTGTTCCAAAGCTCTGGCTTCACATCTCTACATTTTACTTTGCGGCCCCTCTTCGGCACCTCCTTAAAGCATTTCAACCAATCTTTGTTGGTGAAATCTGCCTCAGTCAGCAGTCGAGCATCCACTCCAGAGTTGGGGAGGTCGTATACTTCATGTGCTTGAGGCTTGTCATGCAATTACCTGTCTTCCTTTCAAATGGCACATATGGAGTGCACCAACGTCCTTTGCCCTGTAAAATACAAGGAAAAACATAAGACCATAGTTGTTTCCATACGGCAAACGTATACGGGTATGAAAGTATGATTGGAGTATGGTTCAACACTTCAGCTTGAAACATACACGGCCATAAATTTACTAAAAACTTAGATAACTTATGCATGGTGAGCATTTATAATATCACAATTTTACAGAAGTTTTCACATTAAACATCAATTGTTGCATTGAGCAGGAGCAGAAGCAGGCTGGGCTGCATGAATAGGTGGTACAACTACCTGTGTCCCAGACAGATAGCTACCATGTAACTACGACCTTGGTATTTCTTTTCTAAATGAACTTTTTGATTGGTAGTTGGCTAACATCATATGCTACCAACTTGTTATGTTTTTTGCAGAATGCTGAATGCTACAATCTTGATGATCTCTGATGCACTTTCCCTATATTAAATGAGTGTTGCAGGTGGTAGCTACCACACTGATAGAGTATCACTGATTTATGCTTCTTCATAGCACTATGATTTGCAATCCATACGAGTACGGTCTCAACTATGGACAAGACATGAATGCATGTGCAACCAGCCAATTGAAGTTCAGTCAAAAATGCAATGTGCACAAATATATATGCTTGAATGCATGCATGCCTCTACACAGGTTTTCAATACAAGCATGCATGCTTCTACCTGTGTAGAGGCATAAGTTTAGACTAGGCAACTGCGACTTAACCCCCAGCGTCATGCATGCATGCCTCTACACATTTTTTCAAGGCAAGCTTGAATGCATGCATGCATGCCTCTACACGGGTTTTCAATGCAAGCTTGAATGCATGCACATTAGATTATGGAGCTTGAATGCATCTACAAACATCTAGCCTCTAACTTAGGTTTGCTTCTAAGCAAGTTTAAGAGAGCTTACATGGACCTTGGAAACAAGTTACAACAATAAATTGTGCAAAGAGAGCCAGCAACACTAAGATGCAGTAGTACCTTAGTGTTGGGGGTTACAACATGTGCCATTTTTGAATGTTTCTTTGCTATAGGAGTGCAGGGCTTTGGTGAAGGAGTCAAGACCTTCTTCTTCCTCTTTCCAGCAGAGGAGTCTTGGGGTGGATGACGAGCCCTCTTCTGCCTCCCAATAATTGTGGCTGATTTTGCTTCAGCTGCAGGAGCTGCTTGGCCCCTGAGTTGCCCCCCCTCTACAACCATCGACGAGCAGGAGGCGTCATGATTGTGGAGTAAGGTGGCCCCCCCGTACTACTTTCACACACATAGTTGAAACTGAAAAGATAATTTTTAAAGTTTTTAAATCCAGCTCGCTGCTCAAGCCTTTTGATGAACAATTTTCAAATAAAACCTTATAAAAGATTCTCAATGTTTACTCACCTAGCTACCAACCAGCCCACCCCCTTGCTACCACCCCCAAAAATGGTAGCTAGTGTACCACCTATTCATGCATCCACCCAGTTACGAGAGTAGGTTACAAACGACTGTTTAAAAGGTAATACTCACCTTATTTGGTAGATCATGTGTTCCTTTTCAAAGTCATTCTCCCTCCCTATATCACCCTCTTCTCTTCCTTCCTTCTCTCTCTCTCTCTCTCTCTCTCTCTCTCTCTCTCTCTCTCTCTCAAGATCTACATGAAGACTGAGAGTTTGAGGGAGGAAGAGAGTGGGAGAGAGAGAGAGAGAGAGAGAGAGAGAGAGAGAGAGAGAGAGAGACTCTCTCAAGATCTACATGAAGACTGAGAGTTTGAGGGAGGAAGAGAGTGGGAGAGAGAGAGAGAGAGAGAGAGAGAGAAAGAGAGAGAAGGAAGAGAAGAGTGTGATAGAGCGAGGTTAAATTTGTATAGAGAGGGGTATGACCTAAAAGATATTATGAGCTCAAGGGATGCTTCATATGCTCTATCGATGCACCGGGCCATCCTAGCATCGATGTTGACGAGGCTATCATGTAAACATGGGATCCATTGTGACGGATGGTGAATGAAGAGTTTGAGGCGGAAATCAAAGATATATGTTGGGGTGACCTTTGTGGAAATGTTATATACGTGGGATGGCAACCATAGGTTAGCCGCTTGGATGGAAGTTCTTAAATAGAGTAAGTTTTGTTCTTTCTGTGGTTAACTTGAATGCACGTTTTGGGGTAAATTACTACATGATCTTTCCTACGATTGTAACTGTAGCGTACGAAAAGGATACCGATTTGCATCCAAGGGTTCGTGTCAAACTTGTGACGGTAGACTTTTCAAATGAAGCTGACATGTTGAGGATGGTGATGCATATAAACAAGTAAGTACCTTTAAGCAGGTTCGATTCATGTGCTACCTTTATAATCAATCACTTATCATTCTATGATTGTCAATCAGATGTAGATTGAATGAGATGGGATACGTTGCAACCTCCTACACTAATATGTTATGGATGGTGCGGGCAATGGGGCTTTCTTCGAAGGATAAAATCATGGAGAAACTACCATGTGTGGTCTACAGCTGAATGCAGGCAGACATTGACAAAAGGGTAGAGATAGAAGCATGGTATAATGTGCATGTGGCACACGTTGGAGACACGATGACTGCCCACAGAGTGAGGGGAGACGATTCCACTCAGTTGTGGCATGATCCTTGATCCATTCCCCAATCTCGTTCATCTTGGAGCTTTGAGTTTGCACGTGTACCATTGCAAACTAATGATGCCTTGCTTATTACCATTATGGCAGCTAGGGAACCTCTTACCATTGATGAGGCCCTTTCATGGCCTGAGTGGAAGACGACCATGGATGTAGAGATTGGATCCATCGAGAGGAACAAAACTTGGGAGTCTGTCCTGAGGGATTAATATATATGAGTGGCTAAGGGAGACTCCCTACCTTCGAAGAAAATCTAGGGCTATCGCATACAGTAGGAGGAGGAAAGAGCCACATAGGTGGTCTATAATGCCCTTGCACCACTGTCGGGAGTAGAAAAGGCCTGCCTACGGGGTGCGATGAAAAGCCTGGTGTTATCATTGCATGCGATCGAACTGGCAGGGTGTGAATAAGCTCTTGTCAGATAGCTCGAATAGTCGCTCCTCAAAATCCCTGTAACACCTGGCTCTCTATACAAATCATAAAGCGATGCTGTTCAAGAGCTCCCATCTGAAATCTCGCTCCTACGTCCATGGAGTAGTCGTGAAGTTAGGTGGTGGATGCAGGAGAGGTTGGCTAGTAGAGTCGGATCACTTGGCTGTCAGCCTCCGCCTCATAGCCCATAGCGGGGCAAGAAGAAGTCGACCATGCCACAACCCCTCAAGAATATGTCCCCGCGGGAGTGAAGGGAGCTAAAATCCGAAGGACCCGGAGCCAGATCTGCTGCACCTGTGAGCAGTACCATAAACAATGCCTCTGAGTCTCTATCTGATGTCCGCAGCAAGAGCACGTCACCCGATGACCACTATACAGGAGCCAGGTGCCCACAGCTGCCTCCCTCTGAGCAACCAACCATTGAAAAATAGTAATCCTGCGAGCCTGCATAAAAGTCTGCAAGAAACTCCTGAGTTAGCCCCTGGCGATGCCAATGCTCTACTGCAGCTAGGGCAGCAGGTTGTCGTGCAGTGAGGATGTGTCTACCAAGTCTGACTGTGTACTAAAAGAAGGAAGTGCCCGCCGCCCGGCCTCATCTAGTACTAATTGGCACCTCCCTAGGGAGGTGGGATCAATGACCCAAAGTAGGCGTCGCGAGGCGGGTGCAATCTGGGCCGTCCGATTGTCATTTGAACTAGGTGTGAACTAAGAGTGAACTCGGAGGTATGTGCACCACACCAAATTTGGTGTGAACTCGGTGTGAACTCAACGGGAACACGGTGTAAACTAGGTGTGAATTGGGGAGGGTCTGCACACTGTTGGACTCCGGCTCGAGCGGGGGGTCTCCGGGGTGACGATGGATCGGGTATGGGGACGACGGACAATGGGACATAGTCCTGACCTTGATTTTCTCCTCACCTCACCGTTCTAGGTACTACGGACGCGTGCGAGGGTTTGAGAGTGCCCGACAACGGGAGTGTCCCCCTCCACTTCATCACGTGGAGGTAATCGGGGGAGTCCGCCACGCACGGGGACTCCATGACCCAGTTTCGGGGCCGTCGGCTCATAGTCGGCGGGTCTCATCGGTGAGCGTCCGCAAGGCGTTACACGATGACGGGTTGTCCATTTTGGACGTTCAAGTACTCCACGCGGAGGTCTTGACTTCCTCTTCGAGCTCAGCCATGTACATTTACGAACGCACGCCTGAGGTGCTCCTCGTTCGCAGTCGACGGTTGTCGACAGATTCATAATCGGTTCTCATCAGCGAGCGTCAGCAAGGCGCTACACGCGGACGGCTTGTCCGTTTTGGACTACTCCACGCGGAGACCTCGGCTTCCTCTTCGAATTCAGCCATGCACACTCATGAACGCACGCCCGAGGTGCTCCTCGTTCTCAACCGACGGGCTGCTGGCAGGTTCGGCCCATTCCGACCCGAGGCGGGTCCGGGGCATTTTCGGCAAGGTTTCAAAGTTAGCCTAAAGTGGCCTGAGAGAGTTCCAAGGGGACCTCTTAGATATGCGTTCAAGGCTCGAATAGCCTCATTCGCTCAACATTGATCCTAAAGACGCTTCCGCACTCAACTTAACTTCATGTCCGCGCGGTGCCACAAAGGCTCCCGCGCACGTCGAGCTAGACGTGATCTCGGGCCATTTTCTGGAAGAGCCCATCAACGAGCCACCAAAGGGACTCAAGTCAGTGGATGCGAGCCTCCCAGCACACGAGCTCCAAGTTGCGGGCCCTTGGCCTCTAGGTGAAGGTGTTCATCTTGAGTGTCCCGGGCAGCCCCGTAACACACACCACACCAAATTCGGTGTGAACTCAATGTGAACTAGGTGTGAACTAGGTGTAAACCTGTCTGCGATGCCGTGATCTATAAATTTACACCACACACACCTATCAACGAGCGCGCGTTAGTCTAGTGGTTACAGTCAATTCCGTGGGGGAGAGGGTAGCGGGTTCAAGTCCGGATCCGAGAAAGTGAGAATCTTTTGCATTCCATAGGCAATCCAATGGTCACAATGAACCGGTGATCGTGAGCCATTGATCCCACCTCCCAAAAGGAGGTGTCATTTAGTAACGAGGTGTTTGGAGAATCAAAAGGATCATGCCACTATCACTCTCCTCAACTGTGCCAGGGTCGCGCTCCATAAGCCCGGATCCTCGAGTCATTCTCTATCGCTGCTGACTCTAGGTCAATGATCCACTTCCGGGTAGCTGTGGCTACAACCCGGATCCGTTGAAAAATACACTCCGTCACAAGAGGTGACTTTGACACTTGTCGATTGAGTCTGCCCTCTGCCTGAACCTCAAAGTGAAATCGACTAAAGAGCAGACATGCTTGCGGCAGCTATGTCTCCTAAGGGCCAAATGGATTAGTCATCCATCTTGGAATGATGTCATAGGGTGAAAAGGGATCCTCTACCCGCTAAGAAATATTGATTAATGACTAAGGCTTTATCTCTTCTACCTCATAATCGAGGACGACTATGATTTCAAGAGAGAGGTAATGTCATAAAATCTAGTATCTAACCAACCCAAATGATTTTCTCATATTAAACTAATCATTTAATGTGAGAGAATAGACGAGAACAAGGGTTAGAATATAGACATGTGCTTACGGGTCTATCTCAACACGGGGCCAATGGTAAAGGGGTCCAAATGAGAGATAATATGTAAAAGAGCAAGGCTAGCTACCAAAAGTTTGCAAGAAACTCTCCCACACACACACACAAACACACACTCATTGTGTGAAGTGCAAAGTGCAAGAGCTCCAAGCTTGCCATCTTCTCCATCTTCATTACTATGCTATTGTGTATGCTAGCAAGAAGAGTGATGATAAGTGAAGAACTAATTCTTTCTCCTATGAATGTTTCTTCTTCCTCTTCCCTACCCTCATTCCCCGCTAGCTCTCTCCACCAATGAAGGTGTTTGAGGCCTTGGGACTGAGGTTGGGGATAGTTAATGCTTTTTACAAAGTCTATGTTATGCCCGTGATGCATGAAGCTTTCCATCTTCATTGCATCACCTAGGTCACAAGGAACACAAAGATTGTATTGTACCAAGTCTCTCTTGATGGGAGAATCTATAATACAGAAGCCTATTGGAGGGGGGACCGGCTCCGCAGAAAGCTGGTCCTCAAATGTTGTCAAGTTCTCTAAACTCTCTCTTTTGCAAAAGTATTGTTCATGTCAAGTTAACTAAGTATTATGATTAAATTGCTACCGCTAAATAAGTTCACCCTCTATGTTCTCAAAGTAGTTTCACAAAATGCTCTCTTTAATTCTCCTAATTCCGTTATTCTCAAAGTTCATAGGCCATTTTTATTACACCTTTTAGTTAAAGAGATACTCAATTAAAAAGAACATAAGAAAAAGAAAATCTCTCAATTACTTGATCCATAAATCTTTGAGAGCATAATGCATTAAGACGATGGAGAGAGAGAGAGAGAGAGAGAGAGAGAGAGAGAGAGAGAGAGGACTTTATGCAGGTCCATAACATAATATTGTTTATTAGGCAATGAGAAGGATGATGGAATATTTGGTTCACAAATAGTCAATTGTGGTAGGAGACTACTAAATACAACAATGGGCTTGTATGTCTCACTCCTCGGACACACAACCACGTTGAGAAGATTTTGGTTAGACGAAGAAAGCAGGGAGGCGATCCTGGCCATTGGAAAATACAAGAACTTTGTTGAATGGAACAAATTAATTAACATCGCTTTAACTGACTCTCAGTTGTTATGGCTCGGCATGAACATGGCACAAATGTAAATTGTTGTGGTAGTCAATATAATTCACTCACCATTGTGAGTTTTGCCCAAAAAAAAAAAAAAAAAAAGATTTTGGCTAGACGGAAGAAGAGAGTTACAGCAAGGCTTCTAACTCTCTCCGTTGTAAAGCGTGCCGAGGGCATTCATCCTCCCCCAACAGATTGTTTCCCCGCAAATTATTGTAGCATCCTAATTTTTTTTTGTTAACTTTTTAAATCCTCAAGCTCTCAGCTAGCAATTATCTACGTCGTTTCCTTATCTAAGCAGGCCACCGGGAGAATTCACCTTTTTTTAGTTTGTCAAAAGGTCCCTTCACTTCATAGCCTTGCATTACTTCGACTTCTTTTTTCATTTTATGCTTTTAGAATGCCAATGTGAAGTCGTGAACCTTTGCCTTGTTATTTGTTACAGTGATTGGACCTACCTTTTCATGTGGCAGTTGAAATTTTCTTCTAAATGAATGGTCCCTACATTCCATAGTCTTATGTAAATAGTTCATTGTTATACTTTTTTTTTCAAAACAACATAATACTGTATTGCGACACTACATGTTAAAAAAATAAAAGTGTCACTTTCTATTTTTCTCAAAGAAGTTTTTTTATCAGGAAATTATTGTCAATAGCCTTATGTGGGTCACCTTGTTTTACTTTGTAAAATACTCCATTTAAGAGTCTCATATGACTAGGCATCTTTTATTCTTCTTAGTTTGTACAACTCTCTCTTCAATTAAGGGCTTTAGGCTAAGTTCAATTTGCTTGCAAGAGTGTGTGTCACAGAAGTATTGAGAGGATGTGGCAAAAATGGATTCGCTCAAGAAAACAAGAGAGTTTTGGGGCCCTCCCCCGCTTAGCTATATTTAACACCGGTATGGGAGATGGGATCAAAGGCTCCCATCAATTTTGGGCCCTGGCATTAGGCGCACATCGTAAATTTTGTCGCAAAAGTAAACTCGGATGTTTTTGTAAACTCGAGTACTCAGTTTACAAAAATACCCAAGTTTACTTTTTCTCGCTCCGATACTTTTGCACGTCCAAACTCCATGGAAACATCTACACTTCCAAACTCCATGGAAACATCTACACTTCACAGGTGACGTGCGCGGGCGAGGTTGTTAGGCCACATGGCTCTCATATCCTAGGTTGTGGGTTCAATCCTGCGAGGGAGGTGGCGGAGATAGGCCCGAAGTAAACTCCAGTTTGCATTGTCCACTGAAGCCCGAGACCTATGGTGCTCAATCATCCCAACACAAATCCCATCTCCTCATATGCCCGTGTGAGATATAAGCGAGGCCCTCCCCCTGCCCCACCCGAGAGGACGTTGAAGGCCTTAGGAAAAAGAAAGTAAGAGGCCTTTCGCACGTCTGTTGGCAACGTTGAGCTGATGTCAGTAGTGACTTTGCAGGTTCATTTGCTTGAAGAGTGGCAGGGATAGAGAGAGCAGTTTGTAACTTAGCCAAAATCGACAGAGTTACAACCCCATTGGCAGTGTTTGTTGAGCTCACGAAGCAAGGGTTAATCCCCGCTTGTGCGAAAGGCCTCTTAAAACTAGCAAAAATTGGAAGCGCGGTTCATAAAGTAGGGAGGGAGAGGGGGGCATGCTGGCCTAGATTGTGAACGTATAAGATGATGTCCTCCTTGACACTAGTATTTTACTTGTGAGCAGGGCCATGTTTCCTGATGGTGATGCCCCAGGTACCCTTCACCACTGTTCCTATTGAGGATTGACTTACAACAGTACATCCCCACATTTCTCAACCTCCTCCTTTTCAATCCTACAGCAACCTGCAGCAGCCCACAACAACCCTTATTAAAACTATACTCTATTAATCTACGTTATTAAGGGTATCCTAAATGCTAATTAGGTGCCCTTCTCCGAATTTTCTCTGTTGCAATGCTTTTGTACACTCCATGTAGAGTTCAATCCCCCTGCTATGTATAACCATTGATTAGCTTCTTTCTCAGAAATTAAGCTTTGGTTTGGGCTTTAAATACTGCTCTCATTATGCTTGGGCGCATAATTAACCCCCTCCAAGTGCTTCTCATCAATCTGCTCCTCCTTTATTGCAAATTTCTGCATGCAGAGGAGGGGTTAAGGTTAATCACAGCCCCTACCTTTGCAAGCTATGAGTCCATCAAATCTGTGCCAGAGGATGACTGGTATCATGGCCAGGATGTAAGTTATGCTGATGACTCCGTCTGGCTCAATCCAGACCCGAGAGAGTCCCAAACAAGAGCCGTCAGCAACATTGGCAAAATCATCTACAAAGATAAGGTCCAGTTCAAATATGCTGATTATGGGATGATCTCCTTCAAGAGCTCCTTTACCTTCCAGATCATCACCACCAATCCTTACCCAAATTGCGGAAGTGGCATGGCCTTCTTCATTGCAGACTATGACAAAGCTCCTGAGAGGAGCTATGGTAGGTACTTGGGCCTTGTTAGGCCCAACGCAACATACAGCTATCGGTTCTTTGCGGTGGAGTTTGACACACATATATCTGAAGAGTTTGCAGATCCAAGCGGCTCGCATATTGGGATTGATATCAATTCTCTTAAATCGATCAAATATGTGGACTCAAATCCTAATTCATCCAACCCTGAACTCTGCCTCTACAACAACCTCACTTTTCAGGTTTGGATTGAATACAATGCATCAGCAAGCCTTATCCAGGTGTGGATGACGAACTCAAGCTCCGCACCGCAACCTTCTTCGCCTTGCCTTAGTCTCAAGTACAACCTATCTGATGTCTTCCAGGATTACATGTATGTAGGTTTCTCAGCTTCTAGCAATGCAAGCGACGATAGCATGGAGGGCCATGTCCTCTATGCATGGAATCTCACGACATACCCCCCTACAAGCAGCGGAAACAAGCTTCTCATACCCTTGGTTGTAACGCTGTCGGGTGCTGTGTTCCTTTGCATATGTTTTGTCTTGCTTTACCACATTCCCAGAGCAATCAAGAAGAGAAAAGGCCTTATTACTGTGCACAATCAAGGGCATTTTCCTCAGATTGCAAGCAGTAGTCGTGCCTTTATCGAGAAGCTTGTGTGCCAGTCCACCTTGATGGAATATAGTTATGAAGAGCTAGTGCTGGCTTCTGACAATTTCGCTTCAAGTAACAAGATCGGTGAAGGCACTTTCAGCATGGTATACAAAGCCACACTAGTGAATGGACAAACAGTAGCCATTAAGAGGTTGAAGGAGGGATGCAGGAAAGAGCTAGATTTCTCCACAGAAATACATATCATCAGCAATCTTCGACACAAAAACCTGCTGCCATTGCTCGGATGGTGCTACATCGATGAGGGTGAGGCACTTTTAGTCTATGAATACATGAGAAGAGGGAGCCTAAATCACCACCTGTATGGTAAGGATAAAGGAACCCTCTCAAGCAAGGTAAGGTTAGACATTCTTCTGGGGGTGGCTTCTGCATTAGAGTATTTGCATAAACATGTGGTAGATCGTGTGCTACACAGAGATGTCAAGGCAGCTAATGTCTTGTTGACAGAAGACTTTTTGCCCATGCTCGGTGACTTTGGCCTTGCTCGTCTCATTCGCCACGATGAACATTCCGTAACCATGACCGCAGCAGGGTCCCCTGGATACGTTGCTCCGGAGGTCGTATTCAGCAACAAAGCTACTGACAAAGCTGATGTATATAGCTATGGTGTGCTTGTGCTTGTAGTCGCATGTGGCCGTCCGGCGATGCTTGAATCGGCTAGCTGTGGACTGGAATCCGAAGGAATGCGACTCGTTGATTGGATATGGATTCTTTACAGGGGCAATCAACTCATGGATGCTCTTGACCCCACAATAACCATCGACATGTCAGACTTGGAGAGGAGTCAGTGGAGACGAGTGCTACATCTGGCGCTGATGTGTGTAAACCCATCTCCCAAGTTGCGGCCGACAATGAGGCAAGTATGCCAAGCTCTTCAGGGAGAAACTTTTTTGTGGATACAGCCTCTACCTGCAATAGGGCCATCTTTACGAAGCCAGAGCTGGCGGTCTGCATCAGAGGCTTTGTATTTGGATAACAAATGGAGTGTGCCAATATCTCCCTATGTAAATGGGATTTCCAACCCACCTGTTGGCCAATTATCTCCAACATCTCTTGGCTATATGTCTCCAGCTATTTTTTGCCCATGGTGAATAGTCTCTCTCTCTCTCTCTCTCTCTCTCTCTCTCTCTCTCTCTCTCTCTCTCTCTCTCTCAGGATGTGGTCATGCAGAGCATAGTTATCAGTAAGATGTTAAAGATGAAACTATGCTAAAACCGGCATAGTTACAAAAGGTCTTGCATAGTTGCATATAAGAAAAATAATTGGTGCACGTATGACCATGCATGAGGTACAATTATTTCAAAAAGTAACAGATAACTATGCATTGCGTGACCATTGCCTAAGCGGTCATGCCGTTGGTCTTTCCACCTCCAAGGCCACATTTGAACCCTCGACATGTCTTTGAGACCACAAGGTATTTGGCAGTAGGGCTCAAACTTAACATCTCATGGCTTCCATGCAACAAACGCTTTGCAGATATGCTCTCCGAGTGGCTATGCCATCAGAGATTCAACTTGTAAGCCTGCATTCAAATCCCAAATGTCTCTTCAGCTCCGTTAGCTTCAGTAAACCTCACATTAGGGGAAACATTTGACTTCAGAAATGATTCACTATAAAGCTAAAAACAAGAGAGGTGAAGTACTAAACAAAGTAATCACTCGTAGATCTTCTCCATAACAATTCTAAGTGGAATCCTCTAAAGATGACACGTATTGCCATGAGCTCAGAGATAATGGCCATACCATTAAGTTATTAACTGCATTCAAATCCCGAAATTTCTTTTAAGCCCCTCTTAAATGCTAGCTTTACCCATTGGCCCCAAAAACTCGCGCCCCTTTCAGTATTTCTTTATTATTGCTCTTCGCAAATTTCGAAGTACAACTCTTGAGGGTCCAACTTCCTCCGAGTCTCTCCGTCCAAAAGCATCAGATCTGTCATCCACAAATTTGACAACAAGACCAAGTCTAGCAAGTGCAGATACAAACAAAAGGTTCTATTTTATCCGAGGTACATAAAGTGCATCGACAAGTGTGAAAGAGCTGCCATTTGCAACAGTCAACACAATCTTTCCAACTCCCTTGATCGGATAAAAGGCATTGTTTGCACAAGTGATTGTATTCCTGTGAGGGACATCCTCAAGAGAGGTGAACAAGTCACGATGAAAGGTAGCACCACTGTCAGAATACCACACATGAGCATTTGCAGCAACTCACATACATGCATCATAGACAGAAGGATCATAAGTGCACTCTGCACTAAAAGCCCATTCTGCATCTACATCAGCATCACAATCTCCTTTCACAGAAGACTATACAATAGCGGCACTTGTAGTGGAATCAACCTCTTCCTTCTTAGCCTCTTTTGCCTTCAATTTCGGAGACTGCTTGATCAAATGATCATTAGCTTTACATTAATGGCAACACATCTTTTTGCCCTTTTCACCAGAATTCCCAGACAAAGTGCTGCCAACAGAAGCATTAGGAACAAGTACCTTTCCACTCGCAGAAGAACCATGAGAAGTGGCTACATTACTATTACCACTTTTTCTATGAGCAACAATAAAGGCCTGTTCAATTGCACGTTGTTTAGCCCTGTTTTTTCTTGAAAGTAACTCTTACAACATCAATGTACATAATGTTTCAAAATTGACAACTTCACGATCTCCTTGGGTCATAAGTCTCCAAGTACTAGCAAAAGTCTGGTAAGAATCTGGCAAAGCATCAAGAACAGTTTGCACAAGTGAACTGTCAGAAATGACTTCGCTTGTAGAAATAAGTTGCTCATTACATGCATAATCTTCGACTCCAGCTCTTTATGCAACAATGCAATTTTAGCCTCATTGCAACTTGCATAAAGACCAGCCATAATATCTCAAGCATGTTTTGCAGATTTAGTTGAACGAATGTAAGGAGTAATATTGCGCTTCACAGATAATGCAATCAAATCCTCGACAGTCTTCTGTATCCACAGAACCATGACGTACATCAATGCCCTTCACATAATTGCACAAGATTCCAAACGGCCTTTGACACAATTGTCCCCATCCAATCTATCCTTAGCAGCAAACATCTTGAACACATCTGTATTGTTGTCAGCCATGACGAATGTCTGCACCTGATGTGAAAACTTCCCGACGAAAAGAGGAGAAACAAAGTGGGACTAACGCGTGCTGTAGCACACCCCAAAGCAGACTGTAAGGGACCTGTTATGCAAAAAACGGCACTGAAAAAAATTATGCACAAAAGGAAGAATTTGTCTGTGCAATACTATCTGTAGTGGAAACGGAGGTCGAAATAAGCCCGTATGAAAATTCTGAGTAGACCAAGCTCTACGAGCTTGCCCCAAGTATTTGTCAACATGCTGACGCTGACCAAAGCTCACTGAAATCGGAGAAAGTGAGCATGAGTGTGTTGGTGATGCAGGTGACTAAGTCCGAGAGGACGCAATCTACTCTGATACCAATTGTTGGAAATAGGGTTGCAGGAAAATGCACACAGCTTGGAGAAGACGAAAGAAGCTCAAGGTACACAACAGAGAGTAGTATTACTTAACGTGCAATGGAAAGATAAGATAGCCCTAGAGTGATGGGCGTATATACAATGCACGGAGAAAAAACCTCCTAGTTAGGGAAAAAATATCCCGACGGTCCTAAGTGCGTTCACACATCACTAAATCGTCAGTATTCTCTGATAGATCATCAATAGATTTCCCTGCTTCGTCGGTACCCTTAGATGTACTATCATCTGATTTTCTTACTTCTCCGAAATCCTTTGATGAACGTTCATTCGGTTCCCTAGAAGACTCTTGCCATGTTGAGATGGACACTTCTATGTACGATAGGTCAATGAGCCAGCATGCATACCAAAACCTTGCTTGGCATGTCCCATAAGTCTCTGAATGGAGTCAGACTTCTGTTGTAGACAATACCGTGGAATCTTTTTTGGCAATCCAAAACAAAACCTCTCAATCTGGTCCTTCGAAGTGACTCCCCGAAACGAGAATATTGGCAAATAGATATCCCAAAACCTCTAGCATTAGTCATCCAATGTTAGGTGCAGCGGAATGAATGTTTGCGCTCTGCTCAAGATGAGTGCTACGAACTGTGCTCAAGGTTCCTTTTGTTCTTATAGAAGGGAGAGCCTTCCGTTCTTAATGAGAGAGTGCAATGATCATAACAAAGTGAATGGACACTATGCATGCAAGTGTATGAGACTGAGAGATAGAGAGAGAAGAGAGATACGACACCAGAGACATTGTAAAACCCTCCTCCGAAGGCCCCACTCTCTATGGCGAGAGCGGTCTACTTATGATTGCACAAATCTCTACAATGCTTGGACTTGCCGACGATGTCGTCGACGACGAGACGGGCTGAAATCAAAAGCTGCTAAAGGCTGAAATCTGCAAATCTTTATCTGCTGAATTCTGACTCTATGTCGATGCGACGACGACGCGCTGAAAACGCACATGCTGAAATCTGCGTTTTTCAGGCTGAAATTGTAAACCTTGCAGAAACTGACCGTGCGGCGAGGAACTGCTACCAGAAGGTGAGATCTGCGAGGTTCAGAACTTGATCTGTGGTGTCTATGGAAGAAAACTGAAAATGCTGATTGTTCTTGATGTTCCGTCGCGGTGAATCTGCAAAACGCTGGGTTATGATGCAGATGCAATAACGCCCAAGACTTCTATAGTAGACAACACCGTGGAATCTTTTTTGGCAATCCACAAGCGCTCAATCTGGTCCTTCAAAGTGACCCTCCAAAATGAGAATATTAGCAAATAGATATCCCAAAACCTCTGGCATTAGTTGTTAGATTCTTCATCTCCAAATGCTTCGCACCCTGCCTACAGGCTTCACACACATCACGTGCATTGGCCCTTGGTTGTGGGTTGGCCACCCGTACACCTGTTGGACAGGGATCTTCAGGCACATTTTAGGGTTTTTCTCAGCACTTTGCCCGGCCGCGAACCTATTGTGGTCCTTTTCCATTTGTTCCTCATTTATGGGTTTTTTGTGCATGGTCGTTGGGGCTTCTAGTCTACCCTACCTACTCCCTATTCTCCTCTATATAGGAGAGGGGGGATACACTCTCCCATTCATATCTTGTACAAAGCAGTTTTTGCCATCTGGAGTTATTGCAGCTTGCTAGTCTTTTCCATCTGTCTCTTGTGTGTCCATCGCCACTCTCTCTCTCTCTCTCTCTCTCTCTCTCTCTCTCTCTCTCTCTCTCTCTCTCTCTCTCTCTCTCTCTCTCTCTCCACCTTCTGCTGCTCACTCTCACATGGTATCAGAGCTCTAGGCTTAGATCTGCCATCGCCTACACCTAGGAGGACTCTTGAGAGCTTTTCATCGCGAAGGATTTCCCTCTCTACCAGTGTTTTTTTTTGGGACCAACGTTTTTTGCTTCAGCCCTAGCGTTTTGTGGATCTGCATGATCTTCTGCACCCTCTACTAGCGCCTTCCCTCCCTCTGCCTCATCGCCACCACCTGCCCTCTCCTCTGCCTTGCGTTTTTCCCCATCCTTGGCCTAGCGTTTTTTGCAGGAGGGACTCCCTTGCATCAGCGCTTTTTCAGCCAGCCTGTGGATCTAGCGTTTTTGCAGGACGGCAGCCCACTGATCTGCGTTTTTCAGCCCTAAACCTAGCATTTTTGGGCAGGATAGCAGCCAGCATTCCTAGCATTTTTTTGGGCAAAACAGCAACCTTTGGACCAACGTTTTCATCGCCACTTCCGCCATCTTTTGGCGCAAATCTTGGACAGCGGGGCTTGCCCCTTGGTCTTCCCGCTTGGAAGCTGAACAGTTGTGACTATTGCCGGCAATTTCCCAATCACTCATGTCACGTCACACATCCAACCCTATGTGTCCGTGGACAAGCTACAGCATGATCAGACTTCAATCAGTCCAGTCAAGTCTAGATTAGCAGTGATCTGGCACTTTTGTGAGTCTATTCGTAGACCGTGCATGCCCAGTCACTTAGCATAGATGCATATCCTCTGGTTGCACACAGCATGATCATCAGTATTCCCTTCAGAATCCATCAGATTCAATCAGGGAAATTTTCCGGTGATTTAGCCTATTTTCCCTATTTTTGGTATTTTCACTTATTATTTTTAAGTGACTTTCAGACAAAAGTAGGTAGGGCAATTTTGCTAAGTTAATATATAAGCAAACCCAAGTTAGCACTTTCTGGCAGAAGAGGCAGCAGGAGCTTCCCGCTCAACACGCAACTTCTCAACAGGAACCCCTCAGCACCCCTAGCGTTTTTGCATCCCCATCCTCACTGCACTTCAGCCTTGGCGTTTTCATTCCTTGCATGATCGCCATCATCTCCCAAGTCCCCTAGCGTTTGCAGATCCACCCAATCGCCAGCAGAAGCATCAGTTTTGCTAGCGTTTCCAGTTCAGCCCATCAGCGTTTTTGGAGGCATCAAGCTAGCGTTTTTGCTAGCGACAAGGCAACACCAGCGTTTTTGTTTTCAGCCTACTCTGCAGCAGAATACTCAGCGTTTTCAGCATACACAAGAGGTAGCAGATTCATTCCCATTGGTTGCAGAAGTTCCCCCATTTTCAGCCCATGAAAACGCAGCCAAAACAGTCATTTTCAGCCACCCAAAACAGCCCAAAGATTTGCAGATTTCAGCAGTAGGAAGACCACCGATTTCAGCCCTAAAGTTGTCGTCGTCGTCCCCGCCGTCGTCATCGGCATAGTCCCACGTTGCATCAGTCCATTGCATCGTCATTGTACCACTTTGTGCAATCAATAAGTAGACCACTCTCGCCAACGAGAGTGGGGCCTTCGGAGGAGTGTTTTACGTCGTCTCTGGTGTCGTATCTCTCTTCTCTCTCTATCTCTCAGTCTCATACACTTGCACGCACAGTGTCCATTCATTTTGTTTGTGATCATAGCACTTTCCATTAAGAACGGAAGGCTCTCCCTTCCATAAGAACAGTAGGAACCTTGAGCACAGTTTGGAGCACTCATCTTGAGCAAAGCGCAAACATTCATTCCGCTGCACCTAACATTGGTATCAGAGCTTTGGCAGTGTTCTGTATCACTCAAGGAAAGAACCACAAGAATTTTTTTTTGCTTGTTGAGGTCGCACGAACCCAAGTTCGCTTGGGCTGTCGATTCCTAATCGTGTTTTGTTGAAGAGTGACAGGAATCCCAAGAAAGAAGGGCTTGTCCAGCCTCCCCTTGTGTCTCTTTTCACTCATTGAGAGCGGACCGTGCACTTAGCGGCCAGCCAATCGACGTGAGGTGGGAAAAAGCAACCTTGGTGTGAGCGCAAGGCCGCCAAGGGGTGAGCCCGCAGAAAGCAATAGAACTCGGGTGAAGAGAAGATCCTTCTCCAACGCGATTTGCAAGCGAAAGAACACCTCAAGAACCTCAAGATCCTCAAGAACCCAAGAACCCAAGAACCACGACCCTCAAGAACCCAAGTTCCTCGTGAACTTAAGAACCAAAGATCATAGTGCATGGTCGTCACCCGAAGCGGAATGGATACTTCGCATACAGGTGATGAGCATGAGAGAGGCGGCGAAGATTTTTTCCCACAAGGAGACTTTTTCGACCCTCCCCCTTCGCCATCTACGCCACGAGTTGTACTCACTCCTATGGAGATGATGGTCAAGTCGATGTTGGACATGATGGCACAACAACAAGAAACGAATCGAGTTGCATTGGCACAACTCGCAAGCAAAGCAGAACAACGAGAAGCTAGGGACCGTGAGCGCGACAACAGAATTGCAAGAATTGCCGCAGAACAAGCAGCTAAGGACCGTGAACAAGAAGCCAAGGACCGCGAGCGCGACGAAAGAAACACCAGACTTACCGCACAACAGGAAGACAAGCGCCTTGCTTTAGAACGCGAACGCGACGCAAGAAAAGAAAGAAAAGAACTAAGAAAGGAGGAAGCGGCAGCACAAAGCGCGGCCTTGGAGGCCGAGCGTGAAGCTCAAAGGGAGCTACGCACTCAAGAATTTATTTCCCAAGTGCTAGCCTCGAGGACCGAACCACCCAAAGATCATGGAAGTTCATCAAGTTGCGAAAGCCACGATGCGGATTCCAACCATCCAGTCATTGACTTTCAGTAAGTGTGACGGTAAGATGGATACTACGGTTATTCATTCTTGGTTGCATCAATTTAATGCTTATTTTGCGACAACTAAGAAGACAGGAAATAGGAAAGTTTTGACGGCAGCTATGTACCTTGCCGGTGATGCCATCAATTGGTACCACGCATGGCAAGAGGCACAGCTAGCCACGCACCTAGAGGCAGCCGACGAATTCACGCCTCTCTTTTAGTTGGGCTGATTTCCAAGACAAGCTCAAGGCGCGGTTTATGCCACCTCAGTACCTCGCACGATTGAAGGACGATTGGCGCTCTCTTAAGCAAAATGGTATACCGGTTATGTCTTTTTCTAATCGTGTTTTGCAGCTAGGCACTCAATTATGAAAATCGGATGATGAGCGTTAAGAGGTTTTTCTCTTTGGATTGGACGAGTATATCAAATACGATGTCGAAGTACTCGATCCAATCCATCTCAACAAGGCGGTAGCAATTGCTCTCGCACAGGAGATGAAGCACAACAAGGGAAAGCCTAAGGAGAACAAGACTTCCACAAGTACCTCGCAGACTTCTCAGAACCCTCAGAACGATAAGAACGGTAAGAATGGTAACTCTTCTAACCAATCTTCCTACAATCTCTCAGAAAAGAATTCTTCCAATGAATCTAAGGGTAAGGCTAACACAATTGCTAAACCTAAGCTTACTCCATATGAAAAGGTAGCACAAGGAATTATAGGAGGATACATCACGTCGGAAGAGCAAAGCACTTATTCTAAGGAAGGTCGTTGTTTTCATTGTCACATTAAGGGTCACATAAAAAGAACATGTCCTAAGCTTGAATCAAATGAATCTAAAGAATCCACAGAATCCACTTCCTCTGTCAATGCAATTAATGATAACACGAGTGTGCCCCAAGTTTCTTAGGACCCTCCCATTGATGATTCTCTCATTAAATGTTATGGTCGTATGTCGGGCCACCGTTTTGTCATATTGTTTGACCCAGGTAGTATGCATGATGTGATCAGTTCCTCTCTTGTTGAGAGAGCCCACCTGGAAGTTAGTCCGAGATCTCCTATCGAGGTCTCTGGCTTTCGTTCCGGTATGGACGCTCTCATCACGGAGGAGTGCCTTAATGTGTTGTTTGCAATTCAACAGACTGCCTTCACTAGAAGATTTGTTGTTTTTCCTCTCTCAGGATGTGATATGATTTTGGACATTCGATGGTTTCGTGATAATGACGCTCTCATGGATTTTATGACTAACACTATAACTCTCAATGCCACAAGTGGTTCTCCTATTGTCATTCATGGAGAGGACATTGCTCATTCTCCATCTCTCATTGCTAATATGCAGGACAAGATTGAAAGGATTCGGGATAAGGAGACTCTCTCAGTCTCTTTTTCTCTACAGCATGACACACAGAACTTGCATGATTATGAGAAGCATGATGATTTGAATGATAATGATTTGCATGATGGTTTGGATGACAATAACAAGCATGATGATTTGCATGATCAAGATGTGATTTCTCACGAAGATGATGTGATTGTTCACAAGGATGATGTATTAGTGGATGCTTTCCCTAGCGAAGCTAACCTCGTTGTAGATTCAATCAATCACGAAGATCCGATCTTGGCTTTCGAGTCGAGGTCCAAAGAACCCCCACAGGACGATTCGATCATTCAAGAAGAACCGATCTTGGCTCTCGAGACTTGGTCCAAAGAACCCTTACAGGAAGTATTATGTGTTCGCATGATTGATACGCACGCATTGTTCGAGTGTTTCATTCGTGATCGTTTCCTGTATTTTCGTCAGCATCGTTATGTGATCCCTTTTCCTAGGCATGACATATTGTATGTTGAGCACGTTTCTCTCATGGATGAGCACGAATGTATGCGGATTTTTCATGAAAAGCTGAAAAGTATGTATGTCAGGAAGACACATTCCATGTCTCTTCCTTGGCATGACACAGTTTCCGAACGAGCACATAAAAGTATGAGCACCAAGCGTGGGCATTTCCATTGTGTTTTACCACAGTTGATTGCTTTAGATCAAAAGAGAGATTCGATCTTATTGTTTGCATGTGTTTGATGAACGGGTTGTCACTCCGTCTCTATGTTCATCTACATTGCATACACAGTCTTTAGAGAAGACAAGATTTTTTCCACTCACTTTACATGGAATGGGTATGTTCATGGTTTTGTGTTGGAAATGGTTTCAATAATTTTCAGCCATGGAGATTCTTGAAGATGAAAGAAGCACGACTCTAGACGAAGTTGAAGCAAGGAAGGAGATTCAAAAGATTTTCTCGCTTTCGGCGCGGCCCAAAGAAGCAAGCGTTGCAGACCTTTATGAAGTTCAAGTACCGCACAACCCACACATCAGAGTGGGCCGGCGAAGAGTCCCTTCCAAGATTCCGGATGCTGTTGGCGATCTCCCTCGACGCCATACAGTTCGGTATCAGTACCTCATTTTGAAAAGGAGGGGATGTCACGTGACACATCCCAACCCTATGTGTCCGTGGACAAGCTACAGCATGATCAGGGTTCAGTCAGTCCAGTCAGTCTAGATTAAAAGTGATCTGGCACTTTTGTGAGTCTATTCGTAGACCGTGCATGCCCAGTCACTGAGTGTAAATGCATATCCTCTGGTTGCACACAGCATGATCATCAGTATTCCCTTCAAAATCCATCAAATTCAATCAGGGGAATTTTCCAGTGCATTTAGCCTATTTTCCCTATTTTTGGTATTTTCACTTATTATTTTTAAGTGACTTTCCAACAAAGGTAGGTAGGGCAATTTTGCTAAGTTAATATATAAGCAAACCCAAGTTAGCACTAAATGGAAGAAGAGGCAGCAAGAGCTTCCCGCTCAACAGGCAACTTCTCAGCAGAACCCATCAAGGACCATCAAGACCCCTTGGCGTTTTTGGATTTCCCAGCCTCGCCACCCTCAGACCTGGCGTTTTCCAGCATCGCTTGATCGCCAGCCTCATCAGCGGTACCTAGCGACTGCAGATCCCCAGCATCGCCATCGAGTCCCAATTTGCTAGCGTTTTTCCATTTCAACCTATTAGCGTTTTTGGTCTCCAACAAGCCAGCGTTTTTGGCAAAGGACAGAGGCAGCCCAGCGTTAGTGCTTCCGCGTCAGAAAGGCAGCGTTTTAAGCCCTATGGTACAGTAGCAGATTCAACCCCCATTGGTTGCAGAAGATCCCCAATTTTCAGCCATGAAAACGCAGCCAAAACAGTCATTTTCAGCCACCCAAAACAGCCCAAAGATTTGCAGATTTTCAGCAGATAGAAGACCACAGATTTCAGCCCTAAGTCATCGTCGTCATCGGCATAGTCCCAGGTTGCATTAGTCCATTGCATCCTCATTGTACCACTTTGTGCAATCATAAGTAGACCATTCTCACCGACGAGAGTGGGGCCTTCGGAGGAGCGTTTTACAACGTTTCTGGTGTTGTATCTCTCTTCTCTCTCTATCTCTCAGTCTCATACACTTGCACGCACAGTGTCCATTCACTTTGTTTGTGATCATAGCACTTTCCATGAAGAACGGAAGGCTCTCCCTTCCTTAAGAACTAAAAGAAACCTTGAGCACAATTCGGAGCACTCATCTTGAGCAAAGCGCAAACAATCATTCCGCTACATCTAACAACAAGCTATGGTGGATCAATGGAATATGAATCATTGCAGAGTTTACTCTTTCTTACTCATCAACTGTGCGGATAGCCTGTTGACGTCTTTACGCTCTCACACCACTTATAGGGTTTCCTTTGCAACATGTACAAGGCAAAGACACCTAGAAGGATCCTCACTCTGGAAAAGACTTTGATGGACTTACAGGTCTCGTCATTTTCGACTATCCAGGACTTCATATCCCGCATGCTTCTGCTCCGTGATGAGCTAGCAGCTTGTGGTCACCATATCTCTTCCTAGGGCATGGCAACTCGATTGTTGCTCAAGCTTCAGGACACTTATGATTCCTTGTTTCAGTCACTTACTACCTCCACGCACCCTACTCCTATCACTTGGGAGGAGCTCTTACCCGCTGTGCAGCAAATAGCTTCGCGCATTCAGGATAGAGCCACCTCAGACGCCTCTGCGGGTTCTACTGCATTGGTCCCTACATCTAGTAGGGGTGGTAGTGCTCCCAAACAGTCTAGACCTAGTTGTACACATTCTCGCCCTGACATTACTTGTACCTGTTGTGGAAAGAAAGATCATTATGCAGCTAAATGTTATAAACGATGGCGGGACCGCAAGAAGGATTCAGATCCTGAGGATGGGACGGCTTCTCAAAAAACTTCAGCCACCGCCATCTCTAGCCCTTCACAGGCCAATGGCTTCACCCTCTAGTTTCATCCACCTCCTTCTTCTCTTTTATGATCAGGATCACTTTTTGGCTTGGAGTTTGCCGGATTTCCCACCTTGGCCTTTCTATCCTTTTGTGTCAGAGTGCTCTGCTTCAGGGGGATTCTCTCTCTTCCATCTCTCTCTTCTGCTGATCTCCACAGATGAGCTCCCTGCTCATCTTCCATCTTTCCCTCATATATATCCTCTTCAGCGACTTGTTCTGTTGTTAGCCTCTCTATCAACTTCCTTGTGTGATTTGATCAACCTGACCTAGCTTCGGTCATCATCACATTGGTGCTAGACGGTTCATCGTTTTTTGTTTGGTTGGCGCTTCTTTTTACACTCCAAATTTTCCAGGCGTGTTGCATCTTCTTCCTCAGCGACTCCGCATCTGTCGTTGAGGAGGGGTGTTAGATTCTTCATCTCCAGATGCTTAGCACCCTGCCTACAGGCTTCACACACATCACGTGCACTGGCCCTTGGTTGTGGGTTGGCCACCCATACACCTGTTGGACAGGGATCTTCAGACACATTTAGGGTTTTGCTCAGCACTTTGCCCGGCCGGACCTATTCTGGTCCTTTTCCATTTTTTCCTCATTTATGGGTTTTTTGTGCATGGTCGTTGGGGCTTTTGGTATGCCCTACCTACTCCCTATTCGCCTATATATATGAGGGGGGGGATGCACTCTCCCATTCATATCTTGCCATCTTATCTTGTACACAAGAGTTTTTGCCATCTGGAGTAATTGCGGCTTGCCAGCCTTTTCCATCCGTCTCTTGTGTGTCCATCGCCATTCATTCTCTCTCTCTCTCTCTCTCTCTCTCTCTCTCTCTCTCTCTCTCTCTCTCTCTCTCTCTCTCTCTCTCTCTCTCTCTCTCTCTCTCTCTCTCTACCTTTCGCTACTCACTCTGAGATTAGTCAGTGTCCTTCTTAGTCATGCTCAGATGATGCCAAGCTGTGATGACATCTTCATATTCTTCCGTTATCTAGGCAAAAGTGAAAATTTTCTTGAATCTAACCCACTTCTTAGGTGCTTCTCTGTGCAACAGCAAAGTAGACCACCATGTATGTGCATTTCCTTTCAAGCAAAATGGAGCGTTTCGAGAATCGACCTCCCAAGAAGGCGACGTCAAACTGCTGTATGAACTCAAGGGCTTGATGCCGCCGTTTGCACATTAGAGTGTTCCAACAATTAACCTCCCGCGAAGGCAACATCAAATTGCTGTATAAACTCAAGCCTCAAGGGCTCAATGGTTGTCCTCGTAGCCTAACAATGTGTCAAACCTGACTGCTTGACCCCATCCTTGAACTCCATGGTCTTCATGTTCTTTTTCTCACTATCAAAAGAGGACGATCTCTCCCCCTCTGAACTACTAGATGGCCGCCCATACCTTCTAGGCTTTTCTAGCTTTTTCTACGCTTCTTTCGCCTTTTCTCATCCTCTATGGAACTAGAGGACAACAAATTGTCGAAACTCTTCAAAGACGAAGAAACATTTGGGTCATTCACGAAACGAATACGCTTCTTGGATTTGGTTACCACCTCAAAAATCGACTTTCGGCCCAAATAACAGGGGAAATCCGCAGATTTCCTCTATTTCCAAGAGTGCTTTTAAAAGCCTTTCATTAATTGGTTCATCTTCTTTTGAAGAGCTTTGTTAAACTCTTTCTACGAGAAAAGTTCTGCTTTTTTTCACTCGCTTTTTCTTTCAGCTTCCTTACTGTCTTGAGAGTTGAATCGACAGCCTCTCACTATCTCCAAGGAATCTCATCAATCTAGTAATTTTTCAAGTGATCCATATATTCCGGGTCTTTGGAGTATTTGATCAATCATTTCACACGTTTCAACTTGCAGTTGACGTTTGTACTTCGCTGTGTCAAGATTCCCCACCGGAAATTTGCCAAAATCTCCATTGCTTTCTTTTGTTTCCTCGCTAAGACTCAGCTTTTCTTCATCTCCTCGGCGACCAACAGTCGGAGGGGTGTCGTCTTTGTCGGATTCTCCGCGAAAACCCATGTGTGTTGCAGAAAGGATTGGATCCTATGTAGAAGAAGCATCGTTATGAGCTCTGATATCAATGTCACAGGCTTGGACACTCCAAGCAAGAAATCAAAAGCAACACACGAAGAGAAACCGCAAAATCATTGAACTTAAATAGAGAGAGAGAGAGAGAGAGAGAGAGAAGAAGAAGAAGAAGAAGAAGAAGAAAAGAATTTTAATGTCGTAGGAAACTATCCCAAGAGACCTTAAAGATCTATCCGACGAGAGAGAGAGAGAGAGAGAGAGAGAGAGAGAGAGAGTCGACACGGCACGGCGGAGTTTCGAGCCAAGCGCACTGGCCCCAAAGACTGGCGCTCCTTTCGGTATTTCATTATTATTGCTCTTCACAAAGTACACCTCCCAAGTATCCAACTCTCTCCGAGACTCTACGTCCATATGCTTTTCGAAAGAGTGGCCCTCTGAGCACTTATACACGTATAAGAGATGCCCAAAAGAATAGCCCCAAAAGCATCAAATCCAAAAGCACTTATGTTACAAAGTGATGATGTGGCATGACCAACTGGAAGAGAAATGGACGAGTGGACAAGAGATATTGAATGGACTAACTTGAAGAACTTATGAAGCACCAGCCGTGGGGCCCGAAACCCTAAAAGAAAGAAGCTTGAACTCTGGATACACCCATAAAACGAGTATCACACTCGTGAGCAAGAGTGTAAGCGGGATTGAGATTGCGAATGTATGAGATTGGGATTGGGAGTGAGCGTGAGATAGTTCAGGGGTGGTCGGAAAGTTATGATACGAGCTAAGCTCCTTCTGTAATTATCAAATATCAATACAAATTCTCTATTTTTTCCTATCTATTTTGCATACTTTGTCAATTTTTGTTTTCTCAATCTATTTTGCTCTCCCATGTCGCGTCACACCAAGGCACATAAGATAAAGAAGAAAAAATAAACCATTGCGCAAAATGCAAACAGACACGTGTTAGCGTTTGCTTAGCAATTTGTAAGGGAGAATGGGTGGATACATACATGGTTCGACGGGCCTCATACAAGTATGCCTACCTCATATACGAGTGGCATATCCACAAACGTCGACTCCTTAATGTGTACGCATAAAAGTAAGATCTTGAGCAAGGGATAGATGCAAGACATAAAGAAGTGGTTTGGGAGATGGGATGCATTACACTTGCTACATGATGCCTCAATAGACTCCCAAGTGAATGAAGGTTTTCTACAATGCCAATGTATTATGGCTCGGGAGGACTCTGGTGGGTCGCGCTTTATAGATTACACCACCCATATTGGCCCCACTACAAAACCATGTTCTTTGCCGAAAGAGGAAACCGTACTCACCCTTATATACTTGAGCCTATCCCCTTGTCGACGATACACACTATCGCAACCATTCGCCTTAGCTCCCACTCCCTTCAATGCGAGACAAGGCACTAGGACAATGGAGAACAGTAAAATTGACTCTGCAAATTATGCTCATTTCAAGTTCAAGAGTTTGAGTAGCATAGCCTACTAGAGTGCTCATCCATCCGAAATTGCTTCCCTCACATTTTCAGCTATTACTTGAACCTACACACTTTTTTCTCCCAGCCACAATGTGGACTCGCGATTCTCATAACCACAATCCTAGAGCATCGAGAATCACTTATCAACCCCATGCATTGTACATCACAAGTATCTTTGGTCCCATAGGTCATATTTGACCTCGAGGACAATAATAAAATCCATCTATCTCTATCTTTGTCAGTGTGTGCACTGAGTGCGGGGGGGGGGGGGGGGGGGGGGGGGGGGGATGTGAGATGAGCTCATACTTGGACAACTGAAGAACAAACAACAAGAACTTACAAAAGTATACGATGCCAGAAAAAAAAGCAAATGCATAGTCTATAGAAGAGGTAGAGAAACGATTGACAAATTCCGATCAACCAAGAAAGACACACGAACAATGTAAACTTGATCCTTCTCTCTCTCTCTCTCTCTCTCTCATACATGCACGTAGACAACAAAACTATCAGACATCCATCCCTGTGTGTGTGTGTGACATGCAGACAGAAGAGGAGCTATCACATACAACTTACAAATCTAATGGAGTGCTTTTGGTGGGTCCTTCTCTCACAAGTCTCGCCGCAGCAGATAAGCCTATAGGGCAAGCGAATCTGCGACTATATTTTGTAGCCGCATTCGGACACAACAGCTCTTGTCAGTGAAAATGTGTCTCTCTCCGTGGTTGCTCAAAATGCTATTATTCATCGACTTTTCACGCAAAAACACGCATGCACGTCTCTCGAGTCTTGACAAACCTTAGGTCTAACATGTTACCATATGCCAGACGTACTAGCTTTTTTGAAAGCTCATTGTGCATTGTGCATTGACAACAATTTCTTGTTAGCTTTTTAAAGCTCATTGTGCATTGACAACCTTCACCTTTAGCCTTATTAGCCTTTTTAAGGTCATTGTACATGTACATTGACAACAATCTCTTATCGTGCAAGGACGACCTTCCCATGAAACAAGGAGACTTGCTTTCTTCGGTGAAAGCACCACTAAGAAAACAAATAAACGGTCATAATGCACCTGCTAAGATTGAGAGTCTCATATACGTGGGCTTGAATTTTAATCCTTGCTCCCAAAAAAAGAGTTTATGCAATGTAAATTTTCACATAATGATGGGACTTCCCAAAGAAAAAACCATTGCTTGCCTAAGACAACATGTGCCTAATATTGTATTTAGCCAATGATTTTTTATCTATTTAGAAAAGCTTCGTTTGAGAACTCTTTAAAAGACAAGAGGAAGGAATAAGAGGTATTTGTGTCTCAAAATCTTGATATAGACAAATCCTCAATCATCAAGAAATGGACTCAAGATTAATTAGAGATCAGATGCTTGGGTTGACTTTCCTTGGAGAGATTCTAAGCCAAAGTCTAGGATAGCAACACATAACTTTCTACCTACCTAAAAAGTTGCATTTCATTGACTTTTGAAGAATATTGGAGAATCTCAATTATCTAGTGAATCATAGTCTCATCTACAGCATATGAGAGGCAAGTTACTCAACCGCTTGATTTTGTGTTTTCTATCAGGCGGGGGGAGTGGAATCTTATTTTTCTTTTTAGAGGTACCATTGAACTTTGAAAGTGCGGCTTGAGGTCACTCAAAGAGCTTATGAAGTGCACAACCGTTAGTTAGTGATTGTCCCTAAATTTTTATGGCAATCTCTCTAATCAAAGCATATGCTTTTGCAAGGAGGGACTCCTTTATGGTTGTCTTTCAACATGGTTTCCATTCAACTAACCAAAAGCAAGTATCTATTTGCCTGTATAAGGAACATATAAGAGTACTGATTGACATTCAAGAAAACAACTTGTTGCCTTCATCTTGGCTTTGGTGATGGTGTAATCCCTTTTATTCTACACAGTTCATCATGGAGTACATAGCACCTAAGTTGCATGATATGTTAGACGCTGGTAGTGGGATGAAAACACACGCAGGGCCTCTATAACGACCCGACACACACTCTTGGAATGATACACACACACACTATGGGGCACCACTCGGCTTACACAACACACCTGGCCGAGACAGGGAACACACCGATGGAGTGAGAGGAGAGAGACTATCCACTTGCCCACTCCACACAGAGACACACACACACACACAAAAACTCAGCTCAAAAGAGGAGAGCTTCTGATGTTTAGATACAATTGAGCTTGGGCCAACACCAATGGGGCAAACAGCTCACACAATATGGGTAAAAGATACCAGATACAATCACAAATTGGAGCAGAAGCTTCGCTCATGGGAGAAACTTACACAGCCAAAACAGCAGAAAAAGAGTGAGTAATTTGGCAAAATGGACAGCGCCATCGCATCCAGAACAACCCAAAACCCCAGTCTACAATGTCAAAGTGCTCAAATCCGACCTCGGATGAGCAGTTTACAGCCAAAACAGGCTCCAAAAACACCAAAAACACACCTGCGGCTGTTCCTCCTCTCTTATCCACGTTTTTTATGGTCTTCTCTTAGTTTTTTCAGTTCCCACACTTATCTTTATTAGTTGGGCACCCTTGGCCTTTTAGATGACCTCAAACGGACCCCGAACAGGCGAAAAACTGACCTCGCAGTGCATAGTTGTCACCTTTTTGCATCATTCACACACCTAGCACTCAGCTTTTTTCCAATAATGCATCCCGCCACCACGTGAAGTGGCCCCAAAATAAGGTCCTCATGATGACCTTTCTGCATAATTCTCACAAGCAAACACCCATGTTGTGTTCGTACTTCTCCGCGTGCAAGTATTGACCCCATTCGCCCTCCTGACGCCACTAGATGCCATCTGACGCACCTGCTTACCTCATGTCATCGGCCCGTGGATAGCTTCCTTGAGAAGTTTTACGCGCTTCCAACTCCTCATTATTATGAAAAAACACACTGGTATTGGTAACGATGAAAATCGATGCACTATGTACATGCTGTCCTACCTGTACACATGTGGGCCCCACGTAACCACCTGGCTCTGGAAAATGGGCAATTCTTTATTTGATGCACCATGCATGTGTATGTACATATGCGCAATCCCTTGCTCCAAAAAACTCCTGACAATGCAAAATGAATAATACGTATTTAATGCTTGTTTTATACAATGGCTTCTATTAAACGAGCGTATCAAACGTTGTCACGCTAGTGATTTTTCCTTTTGATGTAATTCCTTTGATTTTAATTGAAAAATGATTTTGATCGAAAAGGTTTTCAATCGAAAAGCATTTCAGATGAAAAAATATTTTAATCAAAAATTCATTTTATATATACCGTCGCAGTAGCTCTCTTCTCATAAAAAATCATTTCAAGTTTTGAAAACATTGTCGAGCTTAAGATGTAGGTCATGTGCACATGTTTTTAACCTGAATGCAAGTAGAATAAAAGAACATCTATTTAGAGTGCATGGCAATGTTGCATCTTGTAAGTATTCACCAAGAGAAATATTTGAAAGATTTCTTGAAAATGCCAAGAAGGCAAAGGCAAGCATAGCCAGTAAAGGAAAGGGTGCACTCACAGGTGCATCTTCTTCAATGGCCATGGAAGTGCAAGCGTCTCGAGGAAACCAATGGGTAATCAATGTTCACCATCAGCGAATAAGAATATCATACACTCTAAAGGAGCATCATGATCCACCGAGGCATCTCCATCAACATCAACATTTTCACATGGATCTACAGGAGTGTTAGTTAGTGGTGGTGCACAAGCGATACACCAACAAACAGTGGATGCTTCAGCTACATCTTAAGTGGACTTAAGCATTTGTTGCATGCGGGATTCCGTTTAATGTATTGAGCAATCTGATCTTTAAAGATGCATTGATGAGCACTGCCAAAAAAGGGTTCACCATGCCAGATTATAATAAAATGCGCAAAAATACCTCAGCAAAGTGAAAGATAGTTGTGAGTCTATTTTCTAACACACTAGGTGGATTTTGTACCATCATATGGTTGTACAATAACACTTGATGGATGGACAAATTGTCAGAAGAAGCCATTTGATTAATCTAATGTTGAGTTGTCCAAGAGGGTCCGTCTTTCAAGAGGCCATTGACACATCCTTGAAAGAGAAAAAGTAGTTTTCTATCAAGGATTTATGAGTGTGCGATACCAAAATCTAGTGGTCCAAAGAATTTCATGGCTATTGTTAAAGATAATGCATCTAAATATAAAGCAGCCAAATATGAAATTCATGTCAAATATCCCAAGATCACATGGGTTGGTATGCGGCACACACATTAAATCTTCTTTTGAAAGATATTAAAAAAGTAAACTGTGTGAAACAAACTCTCTTAGATGAAAATCACATAGTGAATTTCATTCAAGAGCATCAATTTTTGTATGCTCTATTAAAAAAAAAGTCTCCCAACAAGGTATTGCAAATCGTTTGTGTAATAAGATTTGCAGTAGTTTACTATGTGCTATCAACATTGCAAGATGTCAAGGCCGCTCCGTGTGAAACAATTATTGACAAACACTGAGAAGCATGGATTGCCAAGTATTCAAACTATCAGACTGCTACCTCTCAAATGCTCTTAGCTGATCAATTCTCCGTTTTTTATGGAGAATTGTGAAGAAGATTGTGAATGTGACAAAGCCCTTTGTGGATATGTTGCAGTTGGTGAAAAAAGACTCATTTGTGTTCACTGTTTGGCGAAGTATATTGGTATATGTTTGAAGCCATCAAAAGGTTACAAAAGGAATTGGATTGGCAGCAAGAGACAAGGCTACAATCATTACCCTTGTGATGAAATGGTGGGGTCTGATGCATACACCATTGCATGGTGCTGCATTTGTGCTAGATCCAAAGTTTCAGTTACACCAACAAGCTACAAATAGTGAAGCGATGAAAGGTTTTTAAAAAGTGTGTCAATAACTTCTACACGAAGACGACAGTGAAAATCTTGCAATCTATCAAAGAGTTGCATATGCTAACTAGGAGGGAATGTTCAAGACCCTTAGCACATTGATGCAATTAATGTGGTCAATGTCCCCATTTGGTGAAAGAAGTATGATGGAGAGAAAGTGGAAGTGTAGCACATTGCAATTTGAGTGCTATCGATTGCTGCAAGTAGTGGTAGATGTAAACAAAATTGGTTAGCTTTTGAGTTTGTACACACAAAGAAATGAAACAGACTTCATACAAACAAGAAATTGATCTAGTTTATGTCATGTGCAATATGTAGTTGATACATCGACCTACAAAGATAGCTACGAGAGCAGCAAACCGGTGCTTTGGTACATTGCAAACTAATGATGCTCTTGTAGATTAAATTAACAGTGACGATGAGCCAGAGTGGGAGGTCACATCTCAAAGTTTGGACATGGAAGAGGTGGATGATATAGTGCCCGTATTCAAGCGGGAGGATGAGTAAGCCACAACTTGTAATTTTCAATATTTTGTAGCGACATCATGGCATTTGCAACACATGTGCTATCCATTATATTTTGTACACTTTGTAGGTTCCAAATATTATCAAGTTGTTGTCATTTCAATGTTTCAAACATGTTGTCAAATTTAAGTTGAACTCTCTCTCTCTCTCTCTCTCTCTCTCTCTCTCTCTCTCTCTCTCTCTCTCTCATATTGTTGATCAAATGGACACTTTCTATGAAGATAAACAAACTTCAAAATGGTTTATGTTTTTGTTCCAAAATGGTATAGAAAGTAGCATCATGGGTTGGAAACAAACATAAAGCATGATGTCTCAATTTAGGCTTTGTGCAAAATCTCCCATGATGTTTGAGAGTCTAAATTGTTACCATATACATGTGGTAGTGATGTGTGTGAACACACTAGGACCGCTGGGGCATTGTTTCCCTCTTTAGGATGTTTTTTCCCCCGTGCATTGTATATGCGCCCATCACTCTAGGGCTATCTATCTTTCCATTGCACACTAAGTAACACACTCTCTATTGTGTGCCTTGAGCTTCCTTCATCTTCTCCAAGCCGTATATGTTTCTCTGCAACCCTAATTCCAATAATTGGTATCAGAGCAGGTCACGTCCTCCCGGGCTTAGTCGCCAGCTGCTCCAGCACATGCCTGCTCACTTTCTCCGATTTCAGTGAGCTTTGGCGAGCGTTCGTAGGTCGACAAAAATTTTGGGAGAGCTAGAAGAGCTTGGTCTGCTCAGAATTTTGATTTGGGCTCATTTCGGCCTTCGTTTCCACTACAGGCAATACTGCACAGGCTATTTCGTCATTTTGTGCAGAATTTCTGTCAGTGCCGTTTTCTGCATAACAGGTTCCTTATAGTCTTCTACGGTTTGTGCTATATAGCACAGACTGTTCCCGCTCTGTTTCTCCTATTTTCGGGCAGTTTTCACATCAGGTGCAACATTTACCATGGCTGACAACAACAACACAGATGTGTTCAAGATGTTTGCTGTTGAGGACAAGTTGGATGGGGACAACTACCCTATGTGGGCTTATATGATGCAACATGTTCTTGTGTCAAAGGGTGTCTGGAACATTGTGCAGGTGTTGCAGGTCTTGCTGCAAGGATTGCAGCTGTTAGAGTTGTTTTGCCTACGGCAAAACAAGCTCGTTGGGATGTTAAGGATGCACAGGCTCATGCATTGATTGTGTTGTCTGTGAAGCGCACCATTGTTCCTCACATCTGTTCAACAAAATCTGCAAAACAGGCTTGGGATATTCTAGCAGGTCTTTATGAAAGCCGCAATGAGGCTAAAATTGCTTTGTTGCGTAAAGAGCTGGAGTCGAAGATTATGCATGAGGAAGATGATATGGACACTTTCCTTGCTAGTGTCAAGGATGTCAATGAGCAGCTTATTTCTGCAGCCAGGTGAAGTCATTTTAGACAGTTCCCTTGTGCAGACTGTTCTTGATGCCTTACCAGATTCCTACCAGACTTTTGCTAGTAGTTGGAGACTGATGACCCAAGGAAATCCTGAAGTTGTCAAGTTTGATGCATTATGCACATTGCTGTTACAAGAGTCACTTTCTAGAAAAAACAGGACTAGGCAGCGTGCAGTTGAATAGGCTTTTATTACTTCTCAAAGAAAGGGTTGTAACAGTAATGCAGCCACTTCTTATGGTTCTGCTACGAGTGGAAAAAATTCTGTTCCTAATGCTTCTGCTGGCAGTACTTCATTTGGCAATTCTGGTGATAAGGGCAAAAAGAAGATGCGTTGCCATTATTGTAAAGCCAATGATCACTTGATCAAGTCGTGTCCTAAGTTGAAGGCCAAAGAGGCTAAGAAGAAAGAGGGTGGTTCCACTGCAAATGCTGGTTCCACTACAAATGCAGCCATTGTTGAGTGTTCTGTGAAAGGAGATTGTGATTCTGATGTTGATGCAGAATGGGCTTTTAGCGCAGAGTGCACTTACAATCCTGTTGTCCATGATGCATGCTTGTCAGTTGCTGCAGATTCACATGTGTGGTATTTCGACAGTGGTGCTACAAAGCACATTACCTCACATCGTGAATTGTTTACCTCTCTCGAGTCTGTCCCTCATGGGAATTCAGTCACTTGTGCCAACAACGCCTCTTATCCAGTTCAAGGAGTTGGAAAGATTATGCTCACTACTGCTAATGGCAGTTCCTTCACACTTGTTGATGCACTTTATGTACCTGGGATCAAGAAAAATCTCTTGTCTGTATCCGCACTTGCTAGACTTGGACTTGTAGTCAAATTTCTGGATGACAGATGTACAGTTCATGATCTCAGTTTCGGTGATGAAATTGTTGCATCTCGGCTTTTGTGCCGTGGGATGTATAAGCTCACTTTGTATGACAAGTGTGGACAAAATTTTGCAAATGTTGTTGCAAATTCAAGGGCTATTTCAGATGCAAAACTTTGGCATGCACGTTTTGGTCATCTGAATTTTGCCAGTTTGCTGCATTTGCAGTAATCTGATATGGTTGCTTCTTTGCCGCCTCTTGAAGCACCTGTCAAACATGTTTGTGAAGGCTGTATTTTGGGTAAGATGCAGCGTTCTAAATTTCCAAAGGATGGTTCAGTTCGGGCCACATGCAGGTTGCAACTTGTGCATAGTGATGTTTGTGGGCCCATGCAAACTCCGTCCTTGGGCAATTACCTGTACTTCGTGACTTTCATTGATGATTACTCCAGGCATGCATGGGTATTTCCACTTAAAGCGAAGTCCAAAGTTTTTATGTGCTTCAAACAATTTCTGGCTATGGCTGAAAATGTCTCGAAATGTACTATGGGCACCCTCCGTTCTGATCGAGGGGGGGAGTATATGTCTCATGAATTTAATGCATTTCTGGCTAGTCGTGGGATAAAACACCAATGTACAGTGCCTTATACACCTCAGCAAAATGGTGTTGCTGAGAGGAAAAACAGGTCACTAACGGAAATGGCACAATGTATGGTCAAAAGTCAAGCTTTACCGCATTCTTTTTGGCTTGAGGCCATCATGTGTGCCACTTATGTACTTAACAGGTGTCCTACGAAAGCTTTGCAGTCTATTACTCCATATGAAGCATGGCATGATAGAAAACCTTCTATTGAGCACATGCGTGTTTTTGGCTGTTTGGCATATGCTTTGGTGCCACAAGTGCAGCACAAAAAATTGGATGATAAGGCTGTCAAATGTATTTTTGTTGGTTATAGTGCTGAAAGCAAAGGTTACAGGTTGTATCATCCGCAAACAAAACGTATTCTGGTTTCTCAGGATGTAGTGTTTGTGGAAGATTCTGTTCAGCCCTTGCTGTCATGTACTAGAGACAGTAATGTAAGCTCACAGGACATTTATGACACTTTGTTGCCTCTTTTCAGTGGTGGAAATACGAATGTAAGTTCCAATGAGGCAAATGTACAGCCTATGGGGGTTTCTTAAAATGTTTTAGAACAGCCTATTACTGATGCAGATGTACATGATAAGGAAAGGGCTGAAAATGAGCAGGCTAGAGGTATGCCAAAATGGTTGGTGCACACTTTGCGTGACAGTAAATTGGATGCACCTTTGTCTAGTCGTACTCCTTCAGGATCTCGCCATGCATCTTATGCATCAGATTGTTATGCTTTGGCTGTGTCTAGCTTACATGATGTTGAGGAGCCTGTGTCTTTTGATGAAGCACAGAATTCAGAAAATTGGATGGCTGCCATGCAATCAGAATATGATGCACTTATAGAAAATGACACATGGACTTTATGTGATTTGCCTTCTGGAAAAAAGGCCATTGGTACGAAGTGGGTTTACAAGTTGAAACGCAAGCCGGATGGTGAGATCGATCGCCATAAGGCTCGACTTGTTGCAAAGGGTTATGCACAGCAAAAAGGCATAGATTATGAAGAGACTTTTGCTCCCACTTGTCGTATGACTACTGTGCGTTTTCTATGTGCATTGGCAGCTCATTTTGGTTGGGATGTACATCAATCAGACATTGTTACTGCTTTCTTGAATGGTGACATATTTGAGGAAGTTTATGTAACGCAGCCTCGCGGTTTTGTCATAAAAGGACAAGAGGACAAAGTGTGCAGATGTAAGAAGGCTTTGTATGGGTTGAAGCAATCTCCTCGTGCTTGGTATGAGAAAGCTGACACTCATTTGGTTAAACGAGGCTTTCGTAACAGTCCAACAAAAAGAACATTGTATGTAAAGCATGAGGGTGATGTACTTCTCATTGTGGTTCTTTATGTTGATGACATGCTGATCACTGGACCAAATGAGAGACATATTGCTGAATTTAAGGCTGATTTGAATGCTACTTTCAAGATGAAAGATTTGGGGCTGTTGCATCATTACTTGGGTATACAGTTTAAGCAGTGTGATGGTGGTATTGCCTTGTGTCAGAAAAGTTACATAGAGACATTGCTATGTAAGTTTGGACTTGAGGATTGCAAACCTATTGCCACTCCCATGGAAACAGGTTGAAGTTGAGTCTACATGATGCTGGTGATCCTGCTGATGTCACTCTTTACCAAACTGCTGTTGGCTGCCTCATTTATGTATGCAACACGAGGCCGGATATTCAGTTTGCAGTCTCACAGGTCAGCAGATTTATGCATAGCCCAGGGTCTAAGCATTGGCAGGCTGTCAAGAGGATTTTTCGCTACCTTCGTGGCACTTTACATCTTGGCTTGTTTTATCCCAAGGGGGGATCATTGCCCCCAGACTTACATGCTTTTTCGGACTCAGATTGGGCTGGTTGTTTTGACACGCGAGTGTCCACAAGTGGTTTTTGTTTCATGCTTGGAAGTTCATGTATATCATGGTTGAGCAAGAAGCAACCTACTGTGTCCACTTCGCGTTGTGAGGCTGAGTACAGGGCAGTCTTCACAGCTACGGTTGAGTGTGTATGGCTCAGACGCCTTATGGCTGATTTGGGTGTTGGACAGGACACTGCCAACACTATCTACACTGACACTCAGAGCGCATTGGCAGTTGCGAGGAACCGAGTTTTTCACGCTCGCACAAAGCACATTGAGGTGCATTACCACTATGTCAAGGAGAGGCTCTCAGCACGAGAGATCAGCTTGGCTTATGTGCCAACACAGGACAACCTTGCAGATCTTTTCACAAAGGCATTGTCTCGTGAGAAGCTTGAAGCTTTCCGCAAAGCTTTGGGCTTGCTCCCCTTTGTGGACTGATCCTATCCTCAGGGCATGGCACTTCCCTTTACTCATGTGCCAGCTCTTGTTCACCACATCATTCCAGGGGGGATTTGTTACCATATACATGTGGTAGTGATGTGTGTGAACACACTAGGACCGCCGGGGCATTTTTTCCCTCTTTAGGAGGTTTTTTCCCCCGTGCATTGTATATACGCCCATCACTCTAGGGCTATCTATCTTTCCATTGCACACTTAGTAACACATTCTCTATTGTGTACCTTGAGCTTCCTTCGTCTTCTCCAAGCCGTGTGTGTTTCTCTGCAACCCTAATTCCAACATAAATTTGTATGGCTTGAGTGACGATCCACTTGGGCATGCTTTGAAGGCCTGCATTGTTGCATTGTCCTCTTCTGGAAACGCTCCGTATGGTGCAAAGTAACGAGTACCCTTGTTCTTTGAAATTTGTAGCTTGTTCTCTGAAATTCGCAGCCTGTTTTTTAGGTCTACAATGGCTGCTTAAAGGCCTACCATTGTCTCATTTTGTCTTGCAAGCTCTATCCCTTGTGTTGCCATGGTCTCGATAACTTTATTTTCCTCACAAAGTAAGGCAACTGGATGTTTGAGGGGAGGTGGGGGAGTGTTCTCCATGCTGGCAAACACCTTGTCCGCAATTTGACCATGACAATGTCGGCTATGTGTGGACAATTGTCCCAATTCACTCGCCTTCTCAAGATGGATTGGACATAGCACTATTAAACAAAGTAGATGGCTACTTGATTATTTTTTTGTAGAGATCGCTCTTAACATATGAGCCATTGTAGGAGCACCCTTGCCAATCCCATATGCTGGAGGTCAGATAGCTTCAACGATGTCCTCTCTTAGCGCTACCACTGACCGTAAACAGACTGTTGAGCATGAAGTGATTGTTGCACAACTTTCTACACTCTTTCAAGATCAACATCTCACCTTCAAGCTCACCTTTGTCTTCTTGTATCTGTACGATGACGGTCAAGTCTTGGGAGCTACAACAAATTTTCTCTGTTCGAAAGATGATTTGAGCTTGTTCACAATCTAATTCTTCGGTCATAATTGCAAACCAATACAGTGCAATCGAAATAGATTCTCTAAAGCCGCTAATATCATATGTCATTAAAATCACATACATAATACATTACGTAATTCTCTTAATCTCAAGTCATTGAAATCACTTAATTTCTCAAGTCATCAACATCACTTAATTCACTTAAATCACTTAATCACTCAAGTGATTAAAATCACTTAGCTCACTTGGGTCACTTAATCACTGAAGTCATTAAAACCACTTGAATCTCTTAATCACTAAAGTCATTAAAACCACTTGAATCACATAATCACTCAAGTCATTAAAATCAGTTAATTCACTTGAATCACTTAATCTTTCAAGTTATTAAATCACATAATCCACTTACATCACTTAAGTCAATTAAACTTCATAATTCACTTAAAAATGTATGCAAAACATGAGATTTATATTCAATCATTGCTGGTCATAGACCTGGTCGTAGACTAGAACTAGGTACAAAATCACCATAGAGATAAGTCAAATGCGTTGGATCTTCTTCTGGGAGCATGACTTTTTTATAGATTAGGTGGCGATTTTTTTTACAAAAAGTTTTTTCTTAGGTTCTAGAAGCTCTGAGAAACCTTTAAATATGTGATAACAAAGTGTGGCATACAGTGTATACATTAGTCTCCCTAGAGAAAAGGGGAGGCTTGGTAGATATGCATTCCAGTGTAGCTCAGGGGTAGTCTTTCTCCTGCTTTTCATTGTTCTCCGATGATAGGGATATAAGCCTTGGAAATGTCTTGGTGGTGAGAAAATTGGATGTTGATCCCCAATCACAGATGCCCGCATAGATGCCTTTACCTCCAAAATGCAACATTATGTTGCAACCATGCAGATTATTGTGAAGGTATTGATGGTGGTGGATAAACTTCTTTGTGTGCAAAACTACATTGACAATGTCGGGACAGTGTGCGGTCTAGCTAGGAAGGTGCAAAACCTCTCAATGTGAGAGTTCGTGAGAGTCACAATTGGAAATTGCTTGTTTTCGTAGACAAGTTTGTGATGAAAGAATCATCAATTCACATCCAATTTTACTTAAAAGGAGCAATTCATTAGATCACTAAACTTTCATCCATGAAACTTCAACTCTCATAAAAGCACAAATTCCATTCACAACCCAAACCTCTTTGATGGAAACATGTAGCCTCGCCCCCAATTATAGTCGTAACTTCAAACAGTTGAAAGGAAAACACGAGCTTCCACCTTCACGGAGACCCTTTTCTTATTTTTCAGAGATTTAAGAGCTTCTATATTGAATCCCACACACCACTTTGAAAAGGGGAAACCCTAATTCACTCCCTCACAAGCTTAGATACAAGATTGTGAAGAGGCGGGACTGCACTACACATAGATTGAGCAACCATGGAAGCAATTGCACAGTAGAGAAAAATTGCAGGTTTTCCCACTAAAAAGAAGCCTTCACTCTCTTCCCCATAGTATTTTTAGCTGATGTGTCAATTATTAGGCCATTTTCCCACTCTATACTAAAACTAGGACATTTTCAGCTCATTTTTTACCCAAAAAAGAATCAATATTCCATTTTGGGTCACTTCCCATGCAATTCTGCGACAACGCCTTTTTTGGAAGTTTTTGACCCCATCAGTCCTTATAGGCGAGATGAGTGTGCCACCATGAAACACTTGGAATATGTACATCATAAAACCAAAATAGGCATCTTATCAAGTGGAAAAGCATGCAAAGGCGCCACATCCAGGGCCACGATTCCCCAGATAGGTATGTACATGATAGTGATCGCAGTAGTTGCTTCAACATATATCAAAATATGTACATGATTGATTTTATTCACATGCATCAAAAGGTGTCAAAAGTGAGGTGAATTTTTTATTTCACACTATGTACGTGCCACATCATGACATCCACCCCCTTTGAACGTGCACATCCTCCGGTTTGTGCCACAACAACGTTTGTTAAGCATTAAAACTCATGGTCAGACACCACATCTTCACTCTCATCCTCAATTTTCATATAGTTACATCCATCATCCTCTTCACTAGGTTGTGCATCAAATGGATCAGCATCCCCTCTTCTTTTGAACAATTTAACCCTCTTTCCTGCAATGGGAATTTTCATTTCCCATCCAATTCACGCAAGGTGTAAGTTGCATTTTCATGCACATGCTTGACAACATAAGGACCAAACCATCTCTTTGCAAGATTCCTTGTTTTAGAGTGCCGGTTTTCAAGGTTACTATTGTACACCAATACCCAATCTCCCTCTTCAATGGCTTTTGGTATGAGCCTGTGTCTCTTGTCAAATCTGTCTTTTTTTTTCAACCTTGCATCTTTTAGTCGAGCTTTTGCAAGCTCAATGTCTTCAAGCCTTCTTTCCAATTGTCGTATGCACAATGCAAGAAGGTCTTCTCTATTCATTCCATATTCCCATGGCAATACATTCCATGTAAGAACTACATCTTCAATTGGCATCACATGTTTTTGACCATACATCAATTCAACATACATATAGCTAGTGACGGAACTATGTGTCGTATGGTTAGCCCACAATGCAAATGGTAGTAACCTTGGCCAATCTCCAAGCTTACCTTCACAATCCTTAGCTAAAGCTTTGATTATTGGGGGATCCCCTCTTTCACTCTTGCCATTGCCCTCTGGGTCATAAGCACATGTTAAAGCTAGCTTGATACCCATTCTAGAGAAGAATTCCCTTGCTTCATCAACATCTAGTTTTTCTCTATCTGCAGTTATTTTTCCCATACATCCATAGGGACAGATCACTTCATCAAGTAGGAATTTACATATAGCTTCTGTATTCTTTGTCCTCAATGCACGCCCTTCAACTTGATTGGACAAATCTTATCTTGCAAGCACCAAATACCTCATTTGCCAAAGTACCAAAGGCATTGTGACCAAGTCCACAATCCATTTGTAATGCATGGCCAATGGATACGTAGGATGTAGTCCATCACGATGCCGTATATTTGAATACATTTGGCATGTCACACAAGACTCCACAAAATCAGTCACATCCTTATACATCCCTTTCCACCAATAGCTTTCTTTTACTTTGGTAACTGTTACCCATACACCTCAATGTCTTGCCCATAATTTTCATGGAACTCCTTGATTATTTGTTGTTGAGTAACCTTCTCGCATACTACCCGCAATGGTGTTTCATCTCTTCATTTAGGATGCTTCCATAAGTAGCCATCACTCAAGAAGTATCCATATGCTTTTCTTCCTCTTAAATTCCTGTTCTCAATTCAATCATCCTACTTATACAAAGTACTCAAGTAGTGACATGTCAAGAGCCATTCACCCTCATATAACTCCCTTTGAAAAGGACTCAAGTGAAGACACAAAACATGCATGATCATTGATTATTCTTTGCACAAGCAATAGTGTAAAAATTTGTGCATACATCATATCCCTCAACAATCATGTCCTATTCATCCTCATACCTTGCCCTAGAAAGCATATTTACCATTGGGTTTTCCTTCCCTGCAATATGATGAACTCAAGATTCAAGGGATTTATGTAGGCTATCCATCGCAACATTGCAATATCAAAAGTCAAACAATTGATAATCATTTCAAGAAGAGGCAAACAATCAGTTTCCACAACCACTGATGCCCCTATCAACCATTGATGGGTAGTAGAGCAAGTACTCCTTGTCACATCTCAATGATGTGACCGCTCCCCATAATTCCCTTTTCACTTGCGCATAATCTCATTCGCGAGAACTCAAAATCTTGGCTCCAAATCTCACCACATACCTTTTTCCTTCATTCATCTTGCCCTACTGTCCATCTTATCCTAGTAGGACTCATGTCCACAGTCACAATGACATGTCTTTCACATGCATAATTTACCTTTCTCAAGGTTGGTGATGAAAGAAATATCTTCTTTAGCTTCCTCATTGCTTTTGTTCTCTTCTTCCCATTGAAACTTCTGATTCTTTCTCAACAACCTATATAGGGGATCTGCTACATGTGCACAATGTGGCATCCAAATAAGATAGAAGACACAAACACAAATAAGTCTTTGAAATTCAGTTACAGTTGTACATGTTTCTTTCATGTTTTTTATTGCATCCATCTTTTTTGGACAAGGCCTTCTACCATAAGGGCCACACATATGCCCCACCATCAACACTTCATTAACTTCAAATATAGGTTTTTGTCATGACAGAGTAAGATTAACTTCTTTCAGCCTTGAAAAAATCTTCTCAGAGTCTTTGATATGGTTTGCAACAAACTTATGGCACCTCTTGAATCCATAGCTTCATCTTTGTCTTTGTCTTCACATCCTTTGATAGGCACATTATTAAGAAATGGCATTGTGATTTGAGATATGAAGTCACGTAGAACCTTGTTTATCCCATTCATCATATGTGCAATTGAATTTGTTGCTCCTAGAGGTAAGATACACATCCTTGCCAACCCTAAATGTGTTTTCATAGTTGTCAGATCTCTACTCACAACATCTAGCTAAAATTGATCATACCTTGAATAGAGATCCACCATTGAGTAAATTGACCTTCCTACAAACACCTCTATAAATTCATCCACTATTGGTCCTGTACCCACATTCCCAATGGTAACCTTATTTACAGGTTGCATATCTTGTATGAATCGCAAAGATCCATTCTTCTTAGGCACGATGAACCACTTGTTTGAATATGGCGCACAAGAAGGCTCCAAAATACCCATGCCAATCTTTTCATTGAGTAGTTCTATCAACTTTGGAAAATGTGCTTTTGGAACCGAGATTGGATGTAGATTCCAAGGTACATGAGGGATAGTGAAGATCACCATAGCTGCAACAACAATAGGATCAACACATCCTATCTCATGTGGCTAGAAAGAAAAAGCCTTACCATGTCTTGAAAGCATTTCTTTAAAACTCTTCTTCTCCTCTTGTAGGGATTCCATTGTAAACTTGTTTCCAGTTCTTTTTGGATCCCTAAGATTTGGCTGCAAAGAAGCTTTCTTTAGCTTTTCCCTGCAATTTGATGGTAAAGGTAAGGCCATTGGTCTCACTTTCTTTGCCACCATTTTGTACTTGGTCTCCACAGGCACTTCTGGTCGTTCATTATCATTGAAAATTTTTTTATCTTCAAAATCCTCAATCACATCATACATTTCTATAGAGCATACTTCCACAACATGGGTTCCATCTTGCATGCTAGAGTCCATTATTGCCTGAAGCTCAATCATAGTATCTACATGAGAAAGTCGTTCAAAGAAACCTCAAAGGCATTCACTATTCTCTACGAAACCATTTTCCTTCATGTATTTTTGTACATTATATGCATATTGTTGTGCACTCTTTTCATATCCTCAAAATTCATAAAACATACTGACCCATGCTCTGTTAATCCCTGAAACCTCTAGAAAAAGCTTCTTCTTGATTTGGGTCAGGCGAGAATCTTTTTCTTCTTGTACCATTGCAATCCTGCTTTACAATGGTACATGGCCAAAACCCCTTGTCTCCCTGTACTCTTTGAACTCTTTGTTCGCTTTTGGTAGAGGATATTCACGAAGACTATCGTGGTTCCTCTCCTGATTCACACACACAATAAAAAATTGCACAGCTCGCTTCCCATCTCTGCTATTTACCCTGGCATAAGCAGAACCATAATCCAAGACCTTTGTTTTCATGCGGATGGATGTGATGTATGGTTGCCCAAGGATAAGAGGATAGGTAGATATCTCCTACACAAAGAAATTTTGCTCATCTTTTACATTACCAATCGTCACTACACTTGGACAAGCCCCATACAGATCTCCTGATGAGTTATTTGTAGCTTTGATCATCCACCCATGGTATGTATCTATCGGCCACTTGCCCTTCATGTAAAGACTCTTGGACATAAGATTGATTTCAGAGCCACAATCTATCAATGCAACATATGGCTCCTCAAGATCACCCACCTTGACTAAAGTTTCTGTTGTAGCTCTTGCCTAATGACTTTTGGAGTAGTGGCTTTTATAGGAGGCTTCATCTTCATCATCATCATCTGCAAATCTAGCATGTGCATCTCTTTGAGAATACTGGTAGAATCCTACCACACTGTCATCACAATCACTCTCTTGGACATGTATCACATGTGCCTTCAGTGACTCCCCTTCACCCTCGGAGTGTGGAGGAATAGACTAAATGAGATTTGCCTCTTTCTTTTTATGATATCTATGATTTCTTCATGAAACTTGCGTTTAGCAATGCGAAGAACGTCACCCAAGGTAAACTCAACTTTGCTATTCAAAATCCTTTCCTCCAATACCTACTTTAAGTTTGTGGAAGATTCAATGTCAGATTGTAGTTTGTATGCAAGGCTTTTTGCCTTTGCTATCCTTGCTCTTTCTTCTTCCCTGTAGATGCCTCCTCCATAGGAATCTCAGGAGGAGTAGGCACCTGTGGTGGAGCCTCATAAGAAGGTCCAGGATCCTTTCTCAAGAGGAGTAGGCACCTGTGTGGAGCCTCATAAGGAGGTCCAGGATCCTTTCTTCCTCCCGCTTTTGTAACCCTCTTTGAAATAGAATTATCTGCATCTCCATTCTCACTTCTACACTTCTCTTCCACAATTGATTCATTTTTATAGCATTTTGCAAGATATGCATGCACTGATAAAGAGTCTAGAGGGTCATCCCAACCTGTTGCATGGTGTATGCAATTAACAGCTTCATGTAACACTCGTTTAGTTACCTTCCCTTTTTGGCTGACGCTACTGCATATGGACACAAGATATCAACCTCCTTAAAAGCATCTTGAGTAGACTTTAATGCTTTCTTTGAAATTAGATCTATCTTTGCCCCATAGGGTGCAGCCTCCACTGTAGAAATAGCATGATTGGTCGCAATATCCTCCACTAACTTCTGCATACCCCCTTTTCCAAAGTTAGTTCCTAATGGCATACTTGACTCCCACATATGGATCTTGCCATCCTTAAAAAACACAAGATCTCTTTTCAAGGCATCACTGAAGCTATCACAATGCCTTTTGCCATGGTATGTGCTATCACACCATATGCATATGTGCACAAATCCTTCTTTGCTTTGGGATTTATGTCGTGCAGGTTTTCCTTTCTCTTCAAGCCTTGTCATATTTTTCATTTCTTGCATGCCCTTAACAAACTCATCAAGAATTAAATTATCACCTTTTGGACTCACAACAATAGTCTTTGGTGGGATCTTTGACGTTCTAGGAGTAGAGGTAGTACGATTCACCACCATCTTGTCCATACATTATTAGCAAGCAATGAGACTGCATCCTCAACTCTCTCCACTCAGTCTTTAGACCCTGTTCTGTATCCTTGTCTTCAAGGAGTAGCTCTAATTTTTTTTGGAGCTCATGACCTGTAGCTTGAAGGAATAGTTCAGTATTTTCACTATCCAAAATAGCTTGCTCTAGTCCTGATAGATGAGCATAGTGCCGCTCAAACTCTCTCAACAAGTTACGTGATGGAAAGTCCTTCTTTTGGATAATTTGTGACCCATTCCAAGAAAGTCCTTTTTGTAACCCTTTTAGAGTCCTCCGTGACGTATTCCTACTTTAGGGATAATTTGAATTTCTCCCAATCTCCTTCATGCTCCTCCCTGATTCCCCTTACATGGTCTCTAATCTCAAGGACCACAACGACCTCAAAACTACAAATCATGTCCACCTCTCAAACCCGTTGTAGCTCCATTTCCTTTACATATACGAAGAAACTTTGTGACATCTTCCCATCAAATTGGTCCATTTTTTTTCATAATAGCTTGAAGGGCTTTGGTTGCTGACACCTCCCTTCTTTCTGAGCCTATTGTTGTTGCATAAACATTGCAAATGCTTGAAACATTTTCATTGTTCCTTGATTAAAACACATTCCTTGTTGATCTTACTGATTCATAGCTTTAATTATTTGTATTTGAACCTTGGAAAATAAGGTTTTGAAGCCCCACCCCAGTTGCTTCACGTCGGGCTCACAAAAAATGTCGGGATGTGTGCGGTCTAGCTGGGAAGGTGCAAAACCATAGCTTTAATTATTTGTATTTTAACCTTTGAAAACAATTTTTTGAAGCCCCACCCTAACTGCTTCACATCGGGTTCACCAGAAATGTCGAGATGTGTGCGGTCTAGCTGGGAAGGTGCAAAACCTATGGCTGTGAGATTTTGTGATGAGAGTCACAAACACTTTAAGAAAAAGCGTTTATGGAAAATCACCAACTCTCTTTCTAAAGATGACTAAAAAACTAAAAGCATTCGTGACAAGTCAGTCACAAACGCTCTCCCCTATTGTGCTTGGAAATTGCTTGTTTTTGTACACGAGTTCGTGATGAAAGAATCACCAATTCACATCCAATTTTACTTAAAAAGAGAAATTAAGAACACTAAACTTTCAGCCATGAAACTTCAACTCTCATAGAAGCACAAATTCCATTCAAAACCCAAACCTCTTTCATGGAAACATATAGCCTCACCCCCAATTACATAGTGGTAAGTTCAAACAATTGAAAGGAAAACAAGAGCTTCCACCTTCACGGCAACCCTTTTTTGATTTTTCAGAGATGTAAGATCCCACACACCATTTTGATAACGGGAAACCCTAATTCACTTCCTCACAAGCTCAAATACAAGATTGCGAAGAGGTAGGACTGCACTACACATAGATTGAGCAACCACGAAAGCAATTGCACAATAAAGAAAAATTGTAGGTTTTTTCACTAAAAAGCAGCCTTCTCTCTCTTCCCCATGGAATTTTCAGCCGATGTGTCAATGTTTAGGCCATTTTCCCAGTTTGGACCAAAACTAGGCCATTTTCAGCTCATTTTTGACAAAAAAAAAAGGATCAATCTTGATGCAAAAAATCCCAAACAGAGTCAGAAAAATCCCTAAATTTGTGGAACCACTTGCATACATATAAAAAACATAGATATGCATCATTTTCCATCAATATTCCATTTTACATCACTTTCCATACAATTCTACGTCGATGCTTGTTAGCTGCATTTTTTGACAATTTTTACCCTCATAAGTCTTTATAGGTGAGATGAGTGTGCCACCATGAAACACTTGGAATATGTACATCATAAAACCAAAATAAGCATCTTATCAAGCCACATCCAGGGCCACGATTCCCCGGGTAGGTATGTACATGATAACGACCGCAATTGCCGCTTCAACATATATCAAAATATATACATGATTGCTTTTATTTACATGCATCAAAATGTGTCAAAAGTGAGGTGAATGTTTTTATTTCACACTATGTATGTGCCACGGCACGACAACATTGTGAAAAATATTGATCTGGTGGCATCCACAAATGAAAAATGGCTTTGTCAGGGAGTTGCTCATATCAAGACTTGCTTCCTTCGAAACTAAAACTTCTAGTGTTGCAAAGGTAACAAACTCCCTCTCTTCTTAGATAGGCGTATCGATGCTAGCTCATCTTCTGTTCTCTGATGATTTGAAGAAGACAATATTTTCCTTGGCCTTCAATTCTACATGTAGCTATTTCACAAGTTGCATTTGCTCACGCATGTCAGGAAGTGAATAAATGGATGGATCATGCAAACTAGCAAAGGAGACAATGATTTGTTGAATTTCATTCTTTGGAATAACATTCAAGAGAAGGGTAGTGTGGAAGGAGGTGGTTGGGTATGCCTGTTGTAATTGCATGAATGAGTAGTGGGAGATGTCTAAGATGAGACAAGTGAAGAGGGTAGGTGCGGTAGGGTCAATATGATGTCATAGAACGATAGTGGTTCTTCGCTTGCTATCATGGGTACAAATGATTTATGTGGGTGAAAATGCAGCCAAGTTCATGGAGTTTACAGAAGGTGTCAAGCAAACACATGGCTTCTCAGACACATCATTGGAAGGGGAAGATCATGGGTTTCAAGAAAACTCAAGATCACAAGCGTCTACAAAGGTACAACATGTGTATATAACTTCTTTGTTGGTGCTTGACATGTCTTTGCCTCAACCTAGGTTTCTTGAAAAGTGTACATATTTTGCTTCTATTTAAATGTTTTGGATTGTACCATTTATGCTTTTACCTCTTAGGTTGCTTCAATATATGCATAATTTGGTGTGTTTTTCTTTCATATATTTTCCATCTAACTTTGCAGAGTGGGAGCCAATGGAATCTTTTATAGGCGGCTTTAAAGCTATCCATGCGGACGTTGGCAAGTTTTTATATGCAGAGTGTTTACGTTGAGAGATTCCCTCACAAGAGAGATTCTTATATGGACATGCTTATGCCACATCGAATGCTAGACTATTATTGGAAAAAATTGGTATACAGATACCAATCTGCAAATCAAGGCTGCTCATTGAAATTTCCATACTGAAGATGGAAGCGAACAATGGGAGTATGGGAGGCACTGGACTCCAATATTGTTTTTGAAGAGCTTGTGGACCTTCAAATATTCCCCCACCTGTGCCCAATAGTTGTGTCAATGCTGACTGACATCTTTACAATTTTTTTAGGTACCTCAGTCCTTGAATAGTATTCCTTTTGTGTGAATAGAAAAATTGTAAGGTCAGGAGAAGAGAAGGGTTGTACTTGTAAGAACATCTCATTCCCAGGATGTATCATTGTACAAGCTCAACCACAGGGCCTTATCTTAATGAAAACTTGTATTACACCCCAACTCTGTGCATAACTATTGATTGTAAAGTTTAATTTAAGTTATTTTAATCTTTAATTCAATTCAGGTGCGATTATTTTGATATTTCATGAATTTTTTAAGTTCTGGGTGTTTCAACTAAAAGTAATTAAGTCTTAGAGAATGGCATCCAAGAGTTGTATTATTGTGCAAGTCCATAAGTTTAATTCTCTATTTATCTTCTCCACATAAAAATATTTTTAACTTCAATTTTTAGTAATTAAGTGAATTCTAATTAGTACTACACGGAGGCATACATTTGTGAATATGAATCATTTTAAAGGGCTTACACCATGTAATTATCGATTAATTTTCTAAAGCATATGTAAAAATCTGACAAGAATTTTTGATATTGCTTATTGAAATTTGTCAAAGGGCTTTCTAAGAGGGACTACAAGGTAGATTATTACAATGGCCTCATTGACTATGCATCACTTGGGCATGAGGCGTATAGGTATCCAATTTCCTAATTGGGACATGGACCTAGCTTTGCTAGTGCTTGAGGACACAGAGAGAAATAAGAGAAAAGGAAAGAGCATGAAGAGAGATAAGGAGGTTGAAGATATAAGTGAGCATGAAGAGGCCTCAATGAAGCTTGTGCTCTTACATGACTCTAACCTGACGGACAACATAACTTAAGTACTAGATAAAGATGAGGTGATGGAGGAGGTTCCACACTTTCATCTACTCACTTTCTATGCAATAGTGATAAAGGGTCATCAATTTCTTTTTGTCAACCACATTCCAAAGACTATTGGACTTTAGTAGTTTAGGAAAATTCTTAATTATTTCACAATTCAGCCTTTAGTATGGAGCTTTGGGTATTATGGGATTCACACTCATTAATATTTTTGTATATCATGCAAAGATACTATGATGACTCTCCGTTTCCTATTCTTCTTATTCAGTGGTGGTGTGGGAGGAGATGATTGTTGTTTCCATGCAAGGAAATTGTTCTTGTACTTTTTTCTTCACTCTCTACAACTGTTTGTTCCTCTATGGTTTGAGCCGTATTACACTTCCTCTTTTAAACTTTTTTTGACATGTTCACTAAGGGTCTAGTCTTGTGTACCCTCTTTGTAAGAAATCTACTTATCTGAGAAAATGGGGTCACTTCAAAAAAGATTTGGAAGAATGTTTTGCATTGGAGACTTGTTGGGTCCGTCAAAGTATGAGCTTTTTTGGCACCATGATCAACTTAGGTATATGCTACATTTTTGGAGAGAAAGAATGGAACTTTCCATGCAAGGTCATGTTCCCGAGGTAGATTATGGCCAAATCACGCCTATTTTGCACCAAAGAACCCGGTCGGGTGGTTTTTCGAGACCCAAGGGGCCTGGTCAAACATGCCATTTCCGTGCCGTGGCGTACGGGACTCGATCAGAACTCCTCGGGTCTTGAAAAACCACCCGGCTGGGTTCTTTGGTGCAAAATAGGCATGATTTGGCCATAATCTACCTCAGAACATGACCTCGCATAGAAAATCCCATTCTTTCAGTCACAATCCAGTAATATATTCTTACAAACGGGAATATTCCGGTGAGCCTTTTTGGTTTTTTGACGAGTTATTTTAGTTTTTCGGTGAGTGATTTTTCTCATGTACGATGGCTTCTCCTCATTATGAGGGTCTTACAAATGTGATTTTTTAAAATAAGAATTACAAGGGTAAATCAAGGGCCATAATTAATGCATTCCCATGTTCATCTTCAACAGAATAATTAGTTAAATTGCAAGAATTTTTACTAAGTCATGAATGTAGGTAAGGTATTTCTTAAGTTGGCTCAATTTGTTTTAAAAAATATCATTTTTAGGTATGTAGTACAAATGTGAAGCTTTTACGATATGTCAATAAAGATTGATGGAATTCAATACTCATTTAAGCTCAGCAATAAACTACAACTATTGCATAAACTCCTATGTTTTCAAAAATAAATTTTTTGGGTCCTTTGAAATCAAATATGAGTCTTATCATGTTTTTAATATTTTCAAACTACACTTTCATGAATATTTCATATTGTATACATAAGTTATGGTGAGATTACCAAAATCTACCGTGACCTACGTGGTCTAAGCCACTAACTTGATCCAAGGAACTTTTGTGCATGTCCTAAAGTCCACCACCTCCCCCACCATTTTGAAATTTGGTCAAAGATTCATTAAGTTTTAAGTACTTACTATACTTCCATAAATATTTCATATTGTATACATAAGTTATGGTGACATTACCAAAATCTACCATGATCTGTTGGCCTAAGCCACTAACTTGATCCAAGGAACTTTTGTGCATATGTCCTAAAGTCCACCACCTTCCCCACCATTCTCAATTTGTTCAAAGATTCATTAAGTTTTAAATACTTACTTAAACTTCCAAATAAGAGGCCCTCCTATATCCCATTCTCTTCCTAATTTCTATAAAGGTTGATTATACTATTAGAAGCTATATGTTTCATGTTCACATTTTGGATTTAGATGCCCTTTATTTAGAAATATGAATAATGATCTTTCCTTTGTTTTATGGGGCCTTGTGACCATCCTTTCACCAGCCACTATTGATATCCAATTATGTACAAGAATGTATCAACTACAAAAGTTATTGGCTAACTTGATTCTCGGCACAAATTTTTGTGGGGCCTAGAAAGTGAGAGAAACAATAGTATTTCAAGACAAGTGCACATAGTTAACCACTATTTGAATGACAACATAAAGTAACTTCAAAACAATGACAAAGTTCAGTGCAAGTAAAGAGATGACACAATAAGATTGTAAAGATTGTATTTCCTTAATCAATTACATGAGCCCAGTCACTTAGCATTGAGTGGTGTACTTAATTGTTCCGTACATGGGAAATAGAGCTAGGCTCTCTCTCTCTCTCTCTCTCTCTCTCTCTCTCTCTCTCTCTCTCTCTCTTGCTACCACTCTATTGCTCCACCTTTTAGCCCCTTCTTTTTGCCTTCCATTTGCAGCACCTTTCTTTGCAGTTGTGAGTTTAGCAGACACTTTCAATTGATTCTTGGTTGTTGAGATTTGGTTCCACACTTGAATGTCCATCTTGGATTGGTTGGTTCTTGGTCTGAAATTGAGCCACAAAATGGCTGATTATATCTCGCTAAGGCTTGACTAACAGTTGCAGATCTAGAATGAGATGTTGGAGTTATGGAGAAAGAGGTTGCAGATCTAACAGAGAAGGTGTTGGAGCTATGGAGAAAGAGGTTGTAGATATAGAAGGATATGTTCGATCTATGGAGAAAGAGGTTGCAAATATAGAAGGAGATCTTGTAGCTATGGCAAACGAGGTTGCAGGTTTAGAAGGAGATGTTGTAGCTATGGAGGAAGAGGATGCAAATCTAGAAGGAGATGTTATAGAGGTAGAATGATGTGTGGTAGGCTACTTTACAAAAAGATGCCCTATCATGAGAAGAGTAGGAGAGAGAGAGAGAGAGAGAGAGAGAGAGAGAGAGAGAGAGAGAGATGTCAGGGCATTTTAGAGAGAGAATGGAGATAAAGATTGCAGATCTTCACTTTTCAGCAGTTGAGGGGAGAGAAAGAGAGCTTAAGACACTTTTGGAGGGAGAGAAATAAGAAGAGAGAGAAGACAAAGAGGGGACAAGAGAGGAAAAATTTTAATATTTGAAGATTGAAAAGGTGCTTTGGGGTGAGAGTAACTCCAACCAGATCTAGTAAAATCTGCATATATTCTCTAAGAAAATAAGCAAAAGTATATTTATATAGGCATGTCTAAACTATCTACCCCACCATTCTAGCCCTTGGTCAAAGCTTGATTAAGTTTTAAGTTTTTCCTTGAACTGCCAAATAAAGAGGCCCTATTATACCCCATTCTCTTCCTAATGGAATCCTTTATTAATCTTTTTTCTCTCTACGCGAGTGAGGGCACAACTGTTGGTGGATTCCTCTTTCACTGAAGGAGTTTATTGAATGTTGATGAATAGTTACCCGACTAGTCGGGTCCACCCATCCATGATCAACAACCTTAGTCAATCCCTACTTATCACCCTGCACTCACACATGCTTTATCTATTTTCTAAGTACTACCACATTCTTTTTTATGCTTAAAAATAATGGTTCCTTTTAATTTCTCATTTACAAGTATTATTTAAAACAAATACTGAAAGCAACATTAAAAACATCCTTTATCAAACAAACATCTTTAGACTTAAGACAAGGTACTGGCAACCAAAAAAATTGACCATAATACCCATGACCAATACTCTTCTTGTCTCAAGATCACCTGTACAAGCGTAAAAAATAGGACCTATTTCTTTATTCAAATTCTAGGGTGGAAAAAAACATCACCCAAATGTTTAGGGCATCCATACGAAAAGCAGTTGTTGTCATACAACTGGGAGGCTCCCCTAGGATAAGAAAACGGTACATGAACGGAGTAGAAACTCATCGTTCACAGGGGTGGAAAACTTAAAAGTGGCCTTATAGCCATCATTATTCATCACTTGAAGTGAAAATATACCAAGGAATCAAATGTGGTATGAGACAAGCTGTCTTAAAGATGATTAATCAGACCTTTCCTGGTTTATGCAGAATAACCAAAACATTTCTTTCCTATTTTAACAAACGAGTACACAATGTTTCTTGGAAGGTATCCTTTCGTTCTTAGCCAATTTAATCTGTCCTACTACGTATCTATTCCTTAACGGATGCAATGTTATAACTTCAAAGAATTTATGCTACTTATAAAGTTATTTCATAACAAGGATCCACTTGGGACTAGTCCAAAATATGTTGAGGTTAAGAGACATTGAACACTCTCGTCCATTAGAATGCTACTCGAATCACCTTCATGGTCGTGAATGGCCCTGGCCCTCTTGGTGGTGACATCATCCTCCATTTACTAATATGCATGCATTCTTTTGGGGGTACTAATCTTTATCTTTATAAAAGGATTCTTAACCATTAGGTAAGTATATTAATATCAAAATTTACAATAAGAATTTCATGACATCTTTTCACCAACTAATTTAATCTAATTTTTCAAGAGTCTAAGCCTTTTATTGGAATATAGTATTATAGGTAGTTTCTTTTTCTATGATATTATTATCATGGATTTCTAGTACCTTGATTTAGCATAGGAGTTTACACATAATCTCAAGAATTAGTCTTCTAATTTTTTTAATTTGGTTTATAGTAATCATAGTGATTTTTTGACATAGTAACTTTCTAACTATCCAGGTAAGATATTTTTATCAAATCTTTCTTATTATGTATTTGAGCTCTAATAATTTTCTTATAATTTTAGGAGTTACTGTTGTATTTTCCCTTTTTAAATATAGTAAAAAATAGGGTATTTTTAACTTAATAATTAATAGTACTAAATATCTATTTAAGGTATATCTATCTTAGCATCCTAAGAGTATATTATAGATCTAAAAAATATCTTAAAATTTTCCAAATCAATTTACTAATTAGCCTCTTTAATTTCTTGCTAAAAATAGAGTATTTTAGTCATAGTAATTAGTGAAACCAATTGTCTCCTTGAAATATTTTTATCACAACAATGTATTAATACTTTTGAAAGTATCTTATGAGATTCTAAGTTTATCTACTAATTATTCCATTTAAGTTTTTGTTAAAAATAGGAATTTAGGTCTTAGTAATTAGTGAAACTAGTTATGTCATTAGAAATTTTTTATCACGGGTTCTTCAAAAAGTATTCTTACTCTAAAAATTATCCTATAATTTTTTGCTAATTTGCTAATTATTCCCTTTAATGTTTTGCTGAAAAAAGAATTTAGGACTTATTAATTAGTAACACAAATTATCTCATTAAGATATTTTTATCATGAGTTTCCAATAGTTTATTTTAACTTTAAAGATTATCTTATAATTTCTAAGTTAGTTTACTAATTTTTTGTTTTAATTTTCTAGGAAAAACAAAGAATTTGAGTCTAATTATTATTATTTTCAACCAAATATGTTTGAGATAACTACGACAATTTTTTAATAGTGTAAATCTTCTCTTAAAATTACTCCATGTTTTGTTAATCTATATTTCTAATTTTCCCATTAATTATATACTAAAAACTAGAAAATGTTTTCTTTAATCAATACCAAAATTAGATAGATAATTTGATATAATTTTTGTATCTTTTTAACAGTATGTAGAATCTCTAAAAATTGATTCATAATTATCTTTGTTGGTTTGGTTTATTTTTTTATTAATTAAGACCAAAATTAGTCCATTTCAATCTTAATATAGGTTAATAATCAACTAAATATCTGTTCCTAATTAGAGATTCAATATTTAACAGCTTAATTATGTATAAGAAGATAATTATCAATAAAGAGAGGTCTAATCTTTCTTAGTTAATAATATAATTTTAAAAAAAGACCTAAACTAATGTCTTTTACTAATCTAATGAGATTAGGGATAATTGACTTGATTAATCACTTATATTTTTTCTCACTAGTGATGTTTGAGTAGACTCTCCCCTAGCTAGAGAGAATTTGCAAGGATCTCCAAGTCTGTGTCAAATTGTGAAGACTAGAGACATATTTATAGTTTTATAGCAAGTAGGGGTTGTAATTAGCAACCCCCTAACCTCTTATGCATCCCCCCATCTCAAGGAAGCACCCCTTGTTTCTAAATGATTATTTGGTAGGTTTGAATATCTCCCCTATCACATGCCCTGCTCGGTTTTTCTGCTAACTTTATTTCAGTTTATCGCTTCAATTGAATATATCTGGCCCATGTGATAAAATATCTACTAGGCCATGTGATGTAATAACTGTAAAGGTTTTCAAAATTTTTATTTAATTAAAGTGACCATGAAAACTTTTGGCAAAGATTTGGAGATTATTTTTTTCCTGAATTTGATTGTGAATTTTTTTGACTGAAATAAAGTTGTGCTTAAGATTCATATATTCAAGTCAAGGGTTTACTAGTTTGTATGCCCAATGCTCTCAATTAAAGATTAGTCTTCATTTTTTGAATTCCAGAAAGGTGGAAACCTTACAAATGTGAAGGTATCATGAGGTAGACCGATGTGGGTTTGTAGGAAAAAATCATAATATTTTTATATTGAACTTAAAGAAAATGCAAAAAAGTATTGAGAGATATGAGGGGACAAAGCAACAAAAAAGTTAAATATGTTTAAGATAGAATCAAATGGCTAGAAATATAAGATCTATAAAAGAATTTAAAAGATCCCAAATATTTTGACAAGTTGATCGCCACATGCAATATTTTTGGAAGCAAAACAAGTTGGAGTGTCTATCAATGTGAATGAGGATGTTTGGCCATTGCAATTTATGGGCACCCTTCTAGTCGGACACAGAGTTCAAAGCCACATTTTTGATATATTGTACTTTATTTTTCTAGGATCCATGTATATGATCAGATGTAATTTGATCCTAGAGCTACTAATTTTTGAGTTGTAATGTCTTATCATGTATGCAGGCCCAACTAGTCGGCTACTAGTTATTTTTAAAGCCCTAGGTATAGAATAAAATAGCCCTAGTTTGAACGGGGGAGACAATCTTTTGGATAAAGAAGAGGCTCTATTGTATGTGTTGTTAAGATGCTTATCAACTCAACTTTGTAATCAACATATCATTTGATTGAGTATTCTCTTTTGAATTTCAAAACTTACATTATGTTCCTCTTCTCTTGCTCTTTCATTCAAGTGTAAGCATTTCAAGTTTTGTCGTGGTTTGTGACTAAGGGTATGCAAGCCTTATCTTTAGTTTTGAGTACTAAAATCTTTGCTTTATGAAATTTTGACTATAAGAGAGAGTTATTAGACCTTAAGACAACCTGTCTGAATGGTTATGTTGTAGTTTTTATGACCTTATAAATAATAGATTATGATTTTTGTACCTTGTCAGAATGCTGCCAGACTTTGTAGACTTGTCCCCTTAGAATTAATATAGCTTCCCCTTAAGTTTTGTGGCTACCCAAATCCATTTAGTCATTGAAATAGTGTGATGATTGAAAGCGATGAGATAGGACATAGGCAATTGTTTTGGTCCTTGAGTTGTTGATTTGCTCAAAGAGTTTAACATCCTTGCTTGTTAGGTTCAATTCTTCAGGTTAACACCTTCAAAGAGTCACCGTGCCCCATTCGAGTCACTATCTTGAGTATTGAATAGAGTATGCTAGTATCAAAAGGCTATACTATAGATGTCCATCATGACAATCCACGCCATTGTTGAGGAATGATCCTTAGGAGAGGTGGGTTGCCTAATACGTATTTAGTGTTTTTGTTATCCATGGATTTGTCATTCCTTCCATACACATTAGCAATAAATGAGCTAGATGTGGGTTTAGTACCCAATAGAGTCTAGAGTCAAGGGACTGTCTAGACCTATTCTTGAAGGGTAAAGAGAGTTGTGAGTGAGAGAGCCAAGACATTTCATTCTTCAAATTTTCTCATCGCTTTAAGAGTGTTGTTCCATTTTCCGTTACGACTTTTATTTACATTGTTTTGTTCATTTTTGTTTCTTGTTTCTTTCTAGCATATAGAAGTAGGATAATTAGACAACATCACCATCAAAGTGGGATGAAAAGATCGGGGCAAAAAGGGCAAAAAACCATATTTTGAGCAAGAAGACTAAAACTCTGAAATATTGAAAATTTGATTGCCAAAACCAAAAAGAGAGTGCCAAGGGACCTTGGAAAACTCATCAAAAGCAAATCTGAACGTTTTAGAAGATTCTATGGTGGAACATGGATTACGATCTATGTATCGCAAACGTTGATTAGTGCAAAATAGAGACCACCTAAGAAATATTGACTTCAATCTATTGAAACCAAAGTTTGGGATCAAATTGTGGTAAAATAAAAAACACACGCAAAAGAAGAAAATTACAGAAAAACACCTAAAGTTAGTCTATCTGATCAAAATTTGGGAGTTTTCTATCTTTTATGATCCAAATCCAAAAATATCTTGGGAATAGGCTCCATACAACAAAGTCTACAAGCTGACCAAGTTTCATGTCTAAAAGAGATGGAACATGGATCGCGATCCATGTCCCCCATTTGAGAATTTGGGTAGAGACCTATACAATTTGTAGCAAAGTTCCATAAAAACATACTCCCAAAAACAGATTTTCAAAAGGAATCCAAAAGTAGACCACCAAGGCCAAAAAATAGTTCATGGTGAAAAATCGCAAAGTCAGACATAGGGTTTGATTTTCAACTGACCTAAATTAGTCCAAATCACACAAATAGCATATATCAAATACCAAGGTACGAAGGGCAATCTTTGAACAAAATTTCATTTTTTGGCCATTGAGGTACATGGATCACAATCCATATCCCCCTGAAGCACAATGGACCCTAAGTGATGCCACATGTAGAAGAATACAAACGTATTCTTAAATTCAAATTTGGACATCATTAGATGATTTTGCAAACTAAAGATAGATTTTGTGCAAAAAGTACGATTGTTTGATTAATTCAATTTTTTTAAACTAACAGAGTTGTTGTAAACTCATAGCCATCGAGTGTTTATTGTGTAGATTGTGAAGGTTAGAGCATTACTGCTTGAGATGATTCCGAGTTGAAAATTTTGAGGCAACCATAGAGGATACAGGTTAGGGCTTTGCAAGAGTGATTATTTCTAGTATTTGAGATCAGGTAGATTTTATCCAATAAGAAACCCTATCGTATGAAACCAAGTGAGCAATAGTTCTACTGAAGAGATTTTGAATCAGGGACTATTGTCTCCCTTAGAGTCAATCCTCGAGGAAAGTTTGTTTGAGACATTATCAAAGAGATACTACACTTTTATGGTCGAGGGTTTCAACAAGGTGGGTTTTGAGGAGGGACCGGACATGGAAGCGGGATCATCCCAAAGCACCCAAAATGAAATTATTGCACTTAAAGTAACAATTTAAAAGTGACCAACGAGCAAAGATCTACAAAGATGGTATGGATTGGTGCTGCGTGAAATTAGAGAAAAGGCCTAGTGAATTCAAGGACCTAATGTATGTGGACTATAGTGGTGATTGATACTTTGATGATGAGGAAATAATGTATTTAGTTGTGCAAAATCCCTATATTGTGGACAAATGGGGAATGACAAGCATGAAAGAGGAAGTTGACGTAGAGCCAAAAGATGAGCCGCCTAAGTTAGACAAACAAAATACCAAACTAAGGTGGGTGAACAACAAAAAATGAGTGAATACAAACAATACCCACATAGGGCTATAAAATACTATAATGGTGAACAAATGCACTATTACAAATGTAATAAACCTCACATAGGAAAGTTGTCGGAGCACAAAAGGTTGTATATTTTTACATACATTGAAGGTAGAGACACCCACATAATCATGCTTGACAAGTATGGATGTAGGTACTCAAAAATACACTTGAGAGGTATACATATTTTGGAGGTCCAATCCATTATTATATCACTCCTAATACGATTGGGCCTACCGTATTGAATACTAGACCAAAGATAGCAAGATTAAGTTTGAAAAGATCAAGCGTTGCTGATTCAATGAGCCAACAATAGTTTTTAATGATTAGAACGATGGGATCCTTGGGTTCTAGGGTTCCAATGACTACACATAGGGGCAATGAAGCTCTTAGCATGATATATACAACAAGAGATCCGATGAACTTGACAGAAGCAAGAGATGTGCTTGCTGAGGAGAAGGCTAGTGAAAGAACTTCAACTAGAGCATAGTAAGGATTATGAGGCTAGAGAGATCCTAGTAGGAGAGCCAAGAGTAGTGAAAATAGTTGCAAAAACATGACGTAAGTGACCCTCTCAGGTAGCGAAATGTGTTTCCAAAAATGATAATGGATTAGAAGATCCATATGCTCATGTATCACTCTTTAGATCATTTTTGAGAGTTGAGTAGATTGCATATTTCCACACTTCGTATGAAGGATTTGGGCTAACATTAATAAGAATAGCCTTGACATGGTTCCAACCTTTAAACAAAGGTGATTTTTCAAACATAGATCAACTATTGTATGAATTTGCTAAGGCATTCTCTAAAATATTTTTTCTCTCAGTAATACCATTTTCTTGAGTGGTATACAAAACTATACATTGGTGTTTTATCTCGCGAGTAGACAAGAATGCATTAAATTCATGAGACATATACTTCTCCCCTCAATCTGAACGGGAGGTGCCCATAGTACATTTTGAGACATTTTCAACCGTAGCACAAATTGTTTGAATCACATAAACACTTCGGACTTTGCCTTAAGCGGATACGTCCATGCATACCTAGAGTAATCATCAACGAAAGTGACGGAGTAAAGGTAATTTTACAAAGATGGAGTTTGCATAATCCCACAAATATCACTATGCAGAAGCTATAACTGGCAAGTAGCCATAATTGAACCATCCTTTAATAACTTCAAACGCATCATCTTACCCAAAATACAGCCTTCACAAACATGTTTGATAGGTGCTTCAAGAGGTGGCAAAGAAGCAACCATATCACATTTTTGCAAACACAGAAAACTGGCAAAATTCGATGCCTAGAACATGCATGCCAAAGTTTTTCATATAAAATAGCCTTTGAATCCACAACATTTGAATTTTTTTTTCCACACTTTTCATACAAAGTGAGCTTATACATCCCACGACATAAAATGCTAAAAACAATAATGTCATCACCGAAATTGAGATCGTGTATTGTACATCTGTCATCCACAAATTTGACTACAAGACCAAGCCTAGCAAGTGCCAATACTAGACAAAAGATTCTTCTTGATCCTTGGTACATATAATGCATCAACAAGTGTGAAAGCCCAATCTTTCCAACTCCCTAAATTGGATAAGAGGCATTGTTGGCACAAGTGATAGTATTCCCATGAGGGACAAACTCAAGAGAGGTAAACAAATCATGAATTGAGGTAATGTGCTTTGTAGCACCACTATCAAAATACCACACATGTGAATTTGCAGCAACTGACATGCATGCATCATGGAAAATAGGATCATAAGTACACTCTTCACTAAAAGACCACTCTGCATCTACATCAGCATCACAATCTCCTTTCACAGAAGACTCTACAATAGCTGCACTTGTATTGGACCGTGTAGTTGATCCAACCTCTTTCTTCTTAGCCTCTTTTGCCTTCAATTTCGGACACTGCTTGATCAAGTGGTCATTAGCTTTACAATAATGGCAATGCATCTTCTTTTTTACCTTATCACCAAAAATTTCCAGACAAATTGCTGCCAGAAGTAGCATTAGGAACATGTGATTTACCACTCACAGAATAACCATGAGAAGTGGTTACATTGCTACTACCACCTTTTCTTTGTTCAACTTCACACTATTTAGCCCTGTGCTTTTATGGAAAGTGACTGTTGCAACAACAATGTGCATAATGCGTCAAACTTGACAACTTCAGGATCTCCTTGGGTCATAAGTCTCCAAGCACTAACAAAAGTCTGGTAAGAATCTAGCAAAGCATCAAGAATAGTCTGCACACGGGAACTATCAGAAATAACTTCGCCTGCAGAAATAAGTTGTTCATTGATATCCTTGACACCAGCAAGGAAAGTGTCCATCTCATCTTCCTCATGCATAATCTTTGACTCCAACTCTTTACGCAGGAGTGCAATTTTTGCCGTATTGTGCGACTTGCATAAATACTAGCCAAAATATCCCAAGCCTATTTTGTAAATTTTGATGAACGAACGTGAGGAGTAATAGTGCACTTCATAGACAAATAAATCAATGCATGAGCTGTGCATCTTTTACATCCCAACAAGCTTGCTCAGTCGTAGGTAAAATAGCTCTGGCAGGAGAAATCCTGCCGCCAAAACCTGCAACATTGCCTACATCCTCAGACCCAGAACGTACATCAATGCCCTGCAAAATATTCCAAACACCCTTTCACAGAGAACATGTTCCATCATATATGCCCACATAGGATAATTGTCCCCATCCAATCTATCCTCAGCAGCAAACATCTTGAATACATATGTATTGTTGTCGACCATGAAAAATGATGCACCTGATGTGAAAACAGCTTAAAAACAGGAGAAACAAAGCACGAACAACACATTCTAGATAGCACAAACTGTAGAAGACTATATGGGATCTGCTATGTAAGAAACGGCACTGATAAAAAAATTGCACAAAATGAAAAAATAGCATGCACAATACTGTCTGTAGTGAAAATGGAGGCCGAAATGAGCCCAAATCAGAAATCTAAGTAACCAAGCTCTATGAGCTTACCCAAAGTATTTGTTGACCTGCTAACGCTCACCAAAGCTCACAAAAATTGGAGAAAGTGAGAAGGAGTGTGCTAGAGCTACTAGTGACTAAGCCCAGGAGGATGCAACCTACTCTGATACCAATTGTTGGAATTAAGGTTGCAGGGAAATACACACAGCTTGGAGATGAAGGAAGCTCAAGGCACACAACAGAGAGTGTATTACTTAGTGTGCAATGGAAAGATAAGATAGCCCTAGAGTGACGGGCATATATACAATGCACAAGGGAAAAAACCTCCTAGTGAGGAAAAAAATGACCGGATGATCCTAAGTGCGTTCACACACATCACTACCACATGTATATGGTAACACTTTCAAGCATGCACCTATCATTGAGATCAACATGGATCATAAATTTTACCAAGGAGATATACAATCTCAATACCGTGACACAAGAACAAAAGCATCCATGGAGAGTAAACCTAAAAAGTTAAAAACTTACCATCTTTTATAGGAGGAACATGAAACAAAATAGGAGGTTAGGCATTAGGAAAAATATGAACCCCAAAAGGGCCCTTTAGCTTAAGGGGTGATTAAGCATGGAGCAATAGGAAGAGGGTGGTGGCCACAACTATACCTTCTCAAAAGGAGGGTAGTAGGGGGCCTATTTGTTTCCCTCGTTATAGCTTTGTCCCCTAGAAAGAGAGAGAAGGGGGAAAAGAGAGGGGAGGGAGGGTGGACTTTCCCTCCATTTTCATGGGCACCCATAAAGTAACCCTAAAATTTTATTTTATTTTAAATTCTCTAAAGCTCACTTTTCACTCTCCAAAAGCTCTCCTAACCAAATACATGGTCAAAAAACTATCTTCTTTGATCAAAATATGCTTTCCGATATTTTCTCCTCATTAAAATTTGGAAAGGATTCTAGATCATTAGGGCTCAATTAGTGCTATTCCATGGTGCATGTTTTTGTACACTTGTTCAATACATTGCCATTCAGTGTCACACCTACTATGTTTTGTAGAAAGAATGTCATGTATGAAGCACTAAAACAGGTATTTGGAGATAATTGGAGAATGGTTGAGGGAGTGCACCAAGGAGTTAAATACAAGTGTAAGGTGGGGGCTTCAGGTTTAGGGATACGATATTTTGAAAGCGCGTACTACTTAGTACCTACATTTCCACTATGAGCGTTAGATGTGTAAGAGTGAAAAGTGGATACCCTTACAATCCAGTACTGTTGCTAATTTTGTGGCATTTGACATGCCCGTTACTTTGTCAATGGTTTTTCTGAGATTAACAGTTAGTGAACATTGGACACTCACCAACATACGGGAACACTTGATTATCTTGGGATATGAAGATATCAAAGATGCTTACTTTCGTCTCAATCAGCAAAAGTTCAGTTTAATTTTTATGTTGTCTACATTTGCCAATTGTTACTCTTAATAAAAGCATTTTTTTTGAGATTGGTAGACACATGGAGGCAACCATGAAAGTGCAAGTGGAGTGGAGGGTTGGCATTGCACTATCCTTAAGTTGATTTGATAGATCAATGTAACTGGCTCTAATGCCACGTTGTAAAGCATTCTGTTTAATGGAATTTCAAAACTTTTTTGTCGTTATAGTATCACCTTCATTGATTAAGTTTTTAAGATTTTGTTTGTGTGTTTGTGTTTGTGCACCCGTGTGTGTTTGTATGTATATCAAAGAGCTTTGGGATGGTATCTTTTTCTGCAGCGGGGTCGCAGCGGGGTGGGGACGAGAGGGGGGGGGGGGTGTATCTAAAGGGGAGGGGGACTTCTTAATTTCTGTCAACACTTGGGAGTGAGACAGATATATATATATATATATATATATATATATAAAGAGAGAGAGAGAGCGATTGCCATGGCAGCACATGCTAGCGCATCCTCCTCCCATGCAACAGAAGCGTCAAAAGAGCCACCCCCCCCTTTCACGATTCCTTCTTTTCTTAGAGGACACCGCATATGTTGGACACAATGATCTTCACGGCTTCTTCACCCATACAGTGGATTTACAAAAAACCATGCAACTCCACAATGACACTTTTCAGACATCATAGAGTATATGCATGTGCATATACTCAAGTATGCTGTGAACTTTGAAGACAACGCCATGCTGTGGTTTCCATGTGATCTGCTTTGCTACATAGACAAGGAGGACACTGGATTTTCAAAGATACTAGCCCGCTTTGAGGCGATTTTAAAATAGGCAAACCACTTCTGCCAAGTGACAAAGGAAGTTGCAGACTTCTTCAAGAAGCGCAAAATTGGGCAATCTTTCTTGTCCAACATTGCCACTCTCTTTTTCCTCGTCAATGAGGAGCCCTCGTTGAAGGAGATGGAGATCCCACATCTGGCAGTGGGTGGGATGTTGTTGGATCGTAAAGATCTCAAGCCCGCCCCTATAGATGTTCAGAGTGAGCGAAGACTGCAAGCTACCGAATATCCTATGAGGGCCATACCCAGACTCGACCCCCTACTCACCTCCCTTAGTCTTCCAGACTGCTCCAGGGAATGACGTAGATCTATCTGCAGGTATTCCTCCCACTTGGGACCTTCACCGAGAGAGGACTTCGGCCTATCTCGAATGCCAACCCAAGGGGGTAAATCCCATCAATTTGACGACTCTATCCGCTTATCATAATTTAATCGGTCCTCGACGTCTTTCAATCACCCACACCCGAAATCGTGGTCCTTAGTCTTGATTCTCTTGATCTTTAACTTGAGGATCTGCTCTTGCTTTCTTGTTCTCCCTTGGTTCATGGCGATAACCTCTTTTTCCTGACAAGCAGGCACGACAATTATCGCTTTTCCCTAAGAAGAGGGATCTTGTTATCCTACCTGGTCTCGCTCGTTCCCGCTTACCCGTCTTTATCCCGCATAGTCCTAGTGTTTAACATAAAATTTTTATTTAACATCCAGCCATCTGACCCTCCGGATCCGCCCACCCACCGAACCATTTCATGAAAATCCCTTCCCAAAGTAGTACTTAACAACTACAAAATCAGGAAGACAGTCTATCTGACATCGTCAGACAACAAGCAACATACAATCTGTTGCATAGCCTCGTTCATAAAATTCATCTGGTTGTTCCCACGAGATCTTCATTTAGAAACTTTTAATTCATTTCTTTACCTTTATCTGCTATAATTAGCTTGTAATTAGTTTCCTAACTAATCATGCAACACATATAGTTTCAACCAATTCATCTTGCCTTACTCAGACCAAGATAATCGGTTACAAGCCATCAAAATGGCAGCACCTCCACAAATATTTCCCATAATTAAGTGTTTGAAAAAAAATCATCAAGTAATTTAATAATTCCTTCTTAAGCAATCGAACAAATTTCCTTAATTCAATTCACATCATCCTCCCTGAGTATGACCTTGTCATCCAACTATTGGTATCAGACCATACCCAAATTATGGCTGTTTTCCAATAAGAAACCGTGGGTACTTCACCGGGTCGGGCAAAAATAACACAAACCCATTCTTCCCTTATCCCTGGGGCATGAATGACTTAGGTATAACAAACTTGCCGATTACGCTGCCCTAGCTGAAAAGGGCCAATCTCCATCAAGTTCCCCAAGAGAATCCTCTCACTGGGCCGGCCTTTTAATCAAGTTGACCCCAAGAAGATCCATCTTGGTTTTTGGTCATTTCCAGACAATCTTCAAAACTCCTAGTTAAACCTATGTTTTGCAATGGGCTATCCCTACCACCTCTCGAAATTCCTTTTTAACTCCTAGTTGGTAATTTTCAGGTTCATTCATTTATCAACCTTAATTCCTACTTTCATTAATTATCTACCATCCAAGTTTATTTAAAAAATATAAGCGGGTTTTTTCCATAGGCATTTGATGGTTAATGTCTCTTCAAAAATGCCAACTTTTTAAGTTCAATCCCAGTTTTGTACTATTCCCAGGTTTTGCAATCCTTTGCCTGTTAGGAATTGGATCGTGCTAGCTATGGAAGATGAAAGAGAAACATGGTGCAAGTGTGTGAGTGTGTGTAAGCAAGGTTATCACTCAAGTGAATTAGGTTCCAAGATAGGATTAACTTGGACTCATAAACACAATCTTGAGTATTGACTTAGCTTAGTACAATCTCACCATAGACAAGCATGTAGTGCAAAATGAAGAAGTTGTTTATTGATTCAAGAAATGAGCTTTAAGTATCTCTACAACCTTGCTCCACAGTATGTGGGATAAATCCACTCTCCTCTCCTTGACTCACACCTTAGGACAAAGCTCACACTTTACTTGAGTATTGACTAAGCTTAGCACAAGCTCACCATAGACAAGCATGTAGTGCAAAATGAAGAAGTTGTTTATTGATTCAAAAAATGAGCTTTAAGTAGTTCTACAGCCTTGCTCCATAGTATGTGGGATAAATCCACTCTCCTCTCCTTGACTCACACCTTAGGACAAAGCTCACACTTTACAATCCTCCCCTTGAGGTTTGGACTGAGACAAGATACTGAAGATGCACGATCCCCACACTCTAACAAAATCCACATAGGATGGTGATATCCACACAGGAAAATAAAGTCCACAAAGGATGGTGATATCCACATAGGATGGTAAAATCCACACAAGAAAGATCTACAAAGGATGGTGATGTCCACACAGGATGATAAGCTGGTATCCACACAGGAAAAAGTCCTCCCCTACAAGTAGAGAGTCTGCATCTTCAAAATGGGTCTTCCCAAACGCTGCTTCGTCTTCATCCTTTTTGTCTTCTACTATGTGAGTCGATCCTCTATCAAATCTCTTGCCTTTGTTGCTTCTACTGTTGCTTTCAACTGCTTCATGGTTTGACTTCTTCTCCTCCCCTCGAACAAGTACTTCTGTCCCCTTTTTGTGGTACAATCAGGCTTTATTCCATGCGTCATAATGACATGCAACAATATGCTAAAATTCCTATGAAAAGGTTTATGCAAACATTAATGCTCTCTTCCATCTTGGTCATACTCCGAGAGCCCAAGCATGCATAATTTCTCATACAATTTGTCGCAAATTCTTCACACATGGAGAGATTTTAGCGATTTGGAGACTCTCCAATGCCAATTTCTATCCCATCACAAAAGCACATAATGTGATCCATGTAGACAAATATAATTACATACATTGCAAGAAAGTGTTGCGCTTGGCTGCAAGATTTCAATTTGTACTTTGAATTTTTGCTTCAATGTGAAGCTCCTCATCACTGTCGATGAAGCCCCTCTTCACAATGAAGTGATGCTCCTTTGGATGCTTGGTGATGCTTTGAAGATTTTCTTTGAGATGAAGCCTTTTGAAATTTGCCTTTGGTTGCTTTATCTCTTCCACTCGGAGTTCTTTGACGCCTTTGAGGTTTTGAAAATTTTTGGTAGCCTTGCAGCAGTTTGGTGGGAGTAGGGCCTTGAGCTTGGAAGCTTTGGGCTTCTTGGAGGTGCTCGGAGGCATGTGGCTTTGGTGTGACTGGCCACCAAGGTATTGTTTGGTCTTGCAGCAGTTTGGTGGGAGCAAGCTCTTAAAGGCTTCTCAAAGGTTTGAGGCAACAAACTATGGGAATGCAGGCCTGTTAAGGGCTGAGGATGTGGGGAATGCCGCGGGATGGCCTGCTTAATGGAGCCGAAAAAGAGGCGCCCTTTGAGGCTCGAGAGCAGCGTGGGAAGGGTTCCTTTTGTGGGTCCGTGGACAGCCAATTGGGCAGGCGGGGTCAGGCCAGGCGGACGTCGATCAGTTTGGGCAAGCGAGGGCACACTGGGTAGGCGCGGGCATCTCCGGGCACAAGCACGGGTAGCGTCGAAGAGAATAGCGTAATGCGGGAATTGTCTCCAACGGACTTGCCAGGCTCAAAAAGCCGTTTCACAATGCCGAATGGAGTCCGCCCAGTCTCCCCGAATTAGGCACGGGTATTTGACCACGCAACCTCAATGCCAAGAATAGCCTTTCCAATTTGAGCTAGCCACCAAGCCCCACGGGCTTGCTTGTGGAATGTCTCCGAAAATTAATTCTTAACCAAAACACAACAGGCTTTCCACACACACACACACACACACACACACCTATTTTTAGAAAAAAAATTGAACGGGCTTCCCTTGTCAGAATGGGGCACTTAGGGACTCTATGGATAGGTTTTGAGGAGTGCTTCGAGATGACGAGGGTAATGAAGCTTGATGGTGAAGCTAAAGAAATTAATTGCAAGTGCAAATTGAGGGAAATGACACTTAATGTGCACAAATTGAAGAGGTTGAATCTAAAGATTGCTTAATTGACCACCAAGATTAACTAGTGAGAGGAGTGGTTCATAGGAATCAAACCCATGATCTTGCTCACAACTAATTAATCTAGTGATTACTAAGTGATGATTATTAGAGGTGGAAGGAGAGAGGTGATGATAGATTAAGGACTCAAAAAAAAAGATGATTAAGAAGTGCTAATCGAAGCTAATGGAGATGCTAATGATTAACACACACTAATGCATAATGAAAATCCTAGCTAGCACACCATGGCTTTGATACCAAATGTGAGGAATTGGATCGTGCTAGCTATGGTGGATGAAAGAGAAACATGGTGCAAGTGTGTGAGTGTGTGTAAGCAAGGTTATCACTCAAGTGAATTAGGTTCCAAGATAGGATTAGCTTGGACTCATAAACATAATCTTGAGTATTGACTTAGCTTAGCACAAGCTCACCATAGACAAGCATGTAGTGCAAAATGAAGAAGTTGTTTATTGATTCAAGAAATGAGCTTTAAGTAGCTCTACAACCTTGCTACACATTATGTGGGATAAATCCACTCTCCTCTCCTTGACTCACACCTTAGGACAAAGCTCACACTTTACATTTCCATCCATGGGGCATCTCCATTGAAGCTTGTAGAGTTTTCGGTTCAAAACAACACAGAGATCAATTCCGTGAAGTTATCCCCTATCTCCCCCATCCCGTATTTGCAAACAAACTTGAAATTGACAACTTTAGAAATACTCTTCAATACCAAAAATTGAACTACTTCTATCGACGTTAGACAACTAGTCTTTTATTATGGTGCCTAGCTTTCCATTTAGGAAGCTAGAAGGTCGTTCTATAATGTATGAGTCTTCGAGCTTTCCATTAAAGCTCACTTTGGGGATAAAATGAGAATCTAGAGCTTTACATCAAAGCTTGGAAGAGAGGATTATAACCATACATTCTTCCTACCATAAAGAGACATGCAAACCCTAATCTTGATTACCATAATAAGACTAAACCTTTGTCTCTTTAATAAGACAAGGTTTCCATGGAAGCTTAACCCTTATCACACAAGGTCACCATGGAAGTTTAACCCTAATCACACACAAAGTCACCATGAAAGCTAAATCTTAAATTGCAAGTTTGTCTTTCAAAGATTTTCCTAAGTGTCATCAAATCTTAGCTTAAGGATGTAAATCTACCTTTGAAGCTTAACTTGATGATGCGTAGATACTCTTAGCACTTAACCCTAATTGCGAGATTACCATTAAAGCTAAAACCTAAAATACAAGGTAGTCATTAAAGCTTACACCTAAGTGCAAAGTTACCATTAAAGCTTAGCTTAAGAGTGCAAATCTACCTTTGAAAGCTTAACTTAATGATGCATAATTACCATTAATACTTAACCCTAATTCCAATGTTAACATTAAAGCTTAAACCTAAAATACAAGCTGGTCACTAAAGCTTACACCTAAGTGCAAAGTTACCATTAAATCTTAGCTTAAGAGTGCAAATCTACCTTTGAAAGCTTAACTTAATGATGCATAACTACCATTAATACTTAACCCTAATTCCAAGGTTACTAAAGCTTAAACCTAAAATACAAGGTAGTCACTAAAACTTGCACCTAAGTGCAACGTTATCATTAAAGCTTAGCTTAAGAGTGCAAATCTACCTTTGAAACTTAACTTAATGATGCATAGATACTTTTAGCACTTAACACTAATTGCGAGGTTATCATCAAAGCTTAAACCTAAAATACGAGGTAGTCACTAAAGCTTACACCTAAAATACGAGGTAGTCACTAAAGCTTACACCTAAGTACAAAGTTACCATTAAAGCTTAGCTTAAGGATGCAAATCTACCTTTGAAGCTTAACTTAATGATGCATAGATACTCTTAGCACTTAACCCTAATTACGAGGTTACCATTAAAAGCTTAAACTTAATATGATGCACATAAACCTTCCTAGTATTAAAACACATGGTTTAGGTTATGCTAGAAGTGAAGATTACCTCCTCTAAACAAGAGGGAAGTGGGGTTGAAGTCCTTCTTGAAGAGATGTGAGGCTCAAGGAAGAAGGAAAGGAATTTAGGATGAAGAGGAAGGAGAGAGGAGATTCTTCACAAAACCCTCAAGGGTTTGGCCTTCAAGAGAGTGAGAGAACAAGAGCAAGGTTTAATGGAAACCTTGATTTACTTAAGTATAATCTTGAGCATGGCAGGTATGCAAGTAGTTTAGCAATGTGTGTAAAATTACAAAGGAGAGGGGGGGCTTATATAGGAAATGGTGGGTAGAATACAATGTATATACTGAGGAGGGTGGATGAAAAAGTACAAATACAGTCCCACTAAAAACCCACAAAAGTAGAGAGAGAGAGGGAGGGTGGTTGGGCTCACCTTCAATGCAAGGTGGAGAGAGAATGAGTGGAAAGTTGCAACTTTTGACTCATTCAAAAATTTTACTCTAAATTGAATTCTTCAATTTTATGTCAATTTGAATTCTTCTAAATTCCTATTGAACCTTAGTTCTCTTCTCAATTCCTATTGGACCCCAATTCTCTTCTCAATTCCTATTGGACCCCAATTTCTTCTCAATCTCTATTGGACCCCAATTCTCTTCTCAATTCTTATTGGACCCCAATTTCTTGTGAAATCCTATCTCTTAACTTTATCTTCCAATAAAGTTAGTCCTTTTTTCTACGAGTTCTCGATCTAAACCAGTTCCCACGTGGCTTTTGACAAAGAAGTATAAAAATAATCTAAATCTTTTTGGAAAAATATAGGGATGACGTAATTTCTTATTTGGAATATCCTTGTCTTTTCATTTTGGAGTAAAGTCTCATTGTCCGCATGACTTCTTTGTTGGTCTTGATTTTTCTAAATTATTTTATAGGCTGAAAAAGTTTTAAATGGCTATAGGGTTTAGGGAGGGACCTTACAGGCTCCCCAACAAAAAGAAAGAGCTGTCCTCAGCTCGTGACATGCTTTAGAGAGTAGTCAGACTCAATCTTCGATCAACTTATGATTGAAGATGGTCAATAACTTTAGGGTATTTAGATTAAAGGACAGTGAAGCTGGTATGGACCTTGAATAATATACTTCTCTTTTATTTTTTAGTGCTGACTCAAAAGTCTTAATCATAAAGAAGTTTTAATGACTCGGGGTTACTTTAATTACTGAATGTGATCTTACTCAACTAGGTATTTTTCTTTTGGTGTGACCGGATTGTGCTTCTCTTGTGAGGTCTGAAGATCATTTATTCACTTTGCTCTCTATCTAGCCTCAATATGCTTTGTAAAAATCTTACCATTCTTACTTAGACTTTAATTTTTTCCGTTTTGAGCGTTGACTCATTTCTCTATTGATATCATCCAACTGATACCATGTTCTTGAAAGTTAAGGATTTCATACTCATCTTTCAATTAATATCTCCTCCCTTGTGTACCCAATTTATTTCCTCCATACTTATTTCTCTTATGTCTATAGCTTACTACCTCATCTTTCACTTGGTAATCAGATATTTCACGTATCATAACAATTAGACTTGTAAAACACCATAGACGATTTGAATCTCAAAATAATTGATTGACTAGAGATGCCTGAATTCCATAAATATGACAATTGATTACATCCGCATAAAAATTACATCAAAGTGCCATCGATATCTTGAAGAACCAATGCAAAATATGATCAAGGGTTTGGACAAAAGGGAGATATTGATTTGATTCCAAAAGATGAATTACATAGGCTCAAATACTTGGGCTATGTCGATGGTGGTGGTTGTCTGCTTGACTGGAATTAGATGAGCCACCTTAGTGAGCTTATCTACTACGACAAAAATAGAATCATAGTTTCTAGTTATCTTTGGAAGACCGGTGACAAAGTCCATACTCAGACATTCCACTTCATCTGAGGAATATCTAGGGGTTGAAGCTTACCAGGTAGCTTTACGTGTTCTACTTTGATCTTTTGGCAAGTAAGGTATTTGTGAACATAATCCAGGATGTCCTTCTTCATCTTAGGCCATTAAAAATTCCTTTGGAGGGTAGCAAACATTTTATGGTACCCGTGATGAGTTGCCAACAGGTTATCGTGGGCTTCCTTTAAAATCTGGGTGCGCAAACTGGTGGGAATGCACATCCGTTGTTTGAAGTAAAGAAGACCATCTGCTAGGGTATAGTAAGCTAAATGCTCCCTCGGATTCTAAGCTTGAATCTCTTGCAGAAGAGGTCTAAATAGGGGTCTACCTGAATTTCTTGCTGAACTTCTTCGGGTAAAGAAGAGCTAAGGAGTGAAATAGCCAGGGTTGATACTCTTCTGCTTAAGGCATCGGCAGCTTGATTTTCTTTGCCAAGTCAAAACTTGATTTCAAAATTGAATTCCTGAAGAAATTCAACCCGATTATTACCATTCACCGAGCGAGGTTTTTCGAGCAAGTCAAAAAACTGAGCAAGACCTTCACTTAACACACACACACACACAATTCAATATAACAAAAATAACAATCTAGCTCACAGATTCTAGAGGTGTTTATGCACATTGTCTTGCACTGAAACAACCAACAGAAAAGCCAACTTTTGTTAGAGATATCTTTTGACCAGTGATGAGAAAGAGAGGCAAGTGGAAGCAGCACAATATTGTGCAATCCTTCTTACCTTGGCATTGCAAGTGAACAAATAATTAACATAGTGTACTAAGATCTATCGTGACATAACTCAAAAATGAAAAATGAGCCCACAAAGAGAGCTAGTGATATAAATAACGTAGGAAAAATGATGTTGGCAATATTGAGGGTCATGAAATGCAAGAATGATCATCAGAACATGATTGTGTCCATATATGAGGTCACAAGTTCTCTAATACAAATCCCCCAAAACTTGTCGTACTAGGGGAGGCACTTACTAATTATGTATCGTAAAATGAAATTGGGACAAAATTTTATAGATTGAATAGAAAAAGGGTGTAATTTATAATTTGGTCAAAATTTTACAGATAAGAAATTTTAAATATTTATGCATAGGGAACACCCCCCGCCCCCCCCCAAAGCCTAAAACCATGCACACCAAGGTGAGGATATATATGTGTGTGTGTGTGTGTGTGTGAGAGAGAGAGAGAGAGAGAGAGAGAGAGAAGAACATGTATTAGACATTTGGAGCTATTTTGAGAATATCTTTGTTTTGTAAAGGATAAGAAAATCACTAAAACAAGGATGCATCTCAGATCTCTACCCTTTTCATTCCCTTGTTGTGCATCCCTACCTATGATCCTATATGTGTCATGAATTATTGCTTTTGCATGGGATGGCAACACACGATCACAGGGCAATGGCCATCTCACGATAGCATTGTGACATACTATTCGATGGACCAAGCATAGACGCGACCCATAAGCCATAAAGTATCAATGAAATGGAAAGATAAAGTCAACGTAGACCATGGTAAAAGAAAACCATCTCTTGCCTCACTGTCATAGATGACATCTCCCCCTCCCCCCCCCCCCCCCCCCTCTCTCTCTCTCTCTCTCTCCTCCATGTGCCATCCTCTAGCTTTATCCCTTGGCCAACGTGCAAGCATCTTTGAAGATTCTTACTAAGAGAAGAACCTCAAAAATGTTTGTACCCTCTTGCCCTGTCCCATCTCCATCGCCTGCTCTATGGAGTGATGGCATTCCTCATCATCATTAGTAGAATGAATTGTCTTTCGTCCAACTCGTCACCTAATTACCATCACTTGCAAGACAACCTACTCTAGCACAACGCCTTGTCATCATCATCTCCATGGTTGTTGCATCTACCTCTAAAGACGAAGGGGAGGGAGAGAGAGAGAGAGAGAGAGAGAGAGAGAGAGAACACCTTGTCATCATCATCTTCACAGTCTTTGCATGTACCGCTATAAACAAATGAGAGAGAGAGAGAGAGAGAGAGAGAGAGAGAGCGCTTCCATCTATTGGTACTACTGGGTCATGCACACAAGCCCCAGAAGAGAGGCTGCATGGTTTGCACCACAAAAATCAGACAGCACAACGCGCTTATAAAAAAAATCATATTCGTCTACCCTACTCTTGGATTTTTCTCTTGCCCGGGCACTGTGAGACTTCAACGTGTCTTCTACATTCGAGGCCAAAAAAAGGACAAATGTTTCTAAAAATAATGAAGCAAGTCATCTCCAAAGCCTACATAAACGACTCAAGTTCAACTTTTAGCATCTTGTATTGATTGACAATAAGTCTTCTTATGAAAAGCTACAATTATTTTTATCTTTAAAGAAATTTAATCTCACGACCAAGGGATATTTTGGGAATTTTGAAAAAACTGAAGGGCATTTTGGGAATTTATGACAAAACAATGGGGCTGTTTTGGATTTTTTTAAAAAAAATTTGAGGGATATTTTGGAATTTCCACAAATTAGAAGGGTATTTTGGTAATTTTCCCTTTATTCTAGTCCCGACATGTGAAGTGGTGTCCGAGGTGACATCGGCAAGTGAGCTGTTTCTCAGAGTTAGAAGAGGAGCTACTTGACTGCTCAGTCATGCCTTGGGCCTGCGTATTCCAACACATCAAGCAATCTCAACCGTCCATTGCATTAGCATTCTAACAGTGAACAGGAAAAATGCATGACGGATGGGAATCTCCCTCACCCCCACTATTCCGGGACAAGGAGCAGGCTTGGCCTCCGCCTCGCCTATTCCAACCCGGAATAGTGGGGGTGAGGGAGATTCCCCACCTCTTAACAACATCGGCTCTTATAAGAAAAGGCAAGCAGAGAAAAAAAAATGACACAAAAAATGACACACAAGGGTTCTAGCTTCTCAAAAAATGATATAAGTTGTATATAGTGATCTCAAAAAATTCCGTCTAACTTGCCCAATCGCGTCACTCAATGCCAAAACCTGCTGCTCCACTCCACATTCCATGTTGCAAGTTATAGAGTGCACGAAAGTGTCTAGAAACTATCCTCCATTTGCTTGCTATCCCCCGCAACAAAAATCTAGGAGCTTTTTGACTTGCAGTAGCCTAAGGAGATTCTTCCTCGTACAATGCGCTGCCGATTGTAGCAGTAGGCATGGAGGGCCCACATCTTCTGTTGCCTTAGCCGGAACGATGCAACTAAAATCTTGTGCAGGTCAGCTATCTGGAGCATAAAAACGTCCCTGCAAATCTCTCACACCCACCCCTTCTTTGGCGCTCATAGATTTGTTCCTCCATGCAGCACAAGCTTTTTTCTTCAAAGATTCTTGCTGAATCATTTGCACAACCTACTTGCTACCCCCCAAATCAATCCGCATCGTCGCACACTGATTTGAAGGGGTTTTGGCTTCGTAAAATATGATATAAATTACTACTAGCAGGGTTAGAAAAACACATTTTTCCTAACTTGTGAAATAAGAGAACACTTGAAGTTCTCCGGGTTTTAAGTCAATATTTGAAACTTTTGCTGGTAATTACACTAAAACGTGTGTAAATTTCTTGGTTTTCTTAAAGGCAAAAGCTCAAAGTCTAACAAGGACTTTTCATTTTCACATGGTTAAAATATAGTGAATACCGGTTTCTTTTCTACCATTGGATATAAGACGTATGATATAAGACGTTTTTTGCAGGAGCAAGTGTTGCAATTAATTGACAACCCCCACTGTTCTATCTGCGCACCCTCTGCCTCCTCAACCTTGGTGTTCACACTCTCATGAGTGGGTGTCCTTGAATCCTTGCATCGGTAAGGTATGCCAAACTCCTCCCATTTGGGTGGAGTTATGAAACTAGGCAGAGTGACCCCCCGCCCATCCGTACCTAACCTTCCACAATTGCGCTTGCAAGGGTCAAAATTCCTCTAAGTAATCTTCTAACTTCTGACCCCCTCCAATGCAAAATGGCTCTAAGTAAGCTCCTAACTTTGCTTTCTAGTGGATAGTACACACGAGCAAGAGACAAGTTGTAAGAGGTCTCACAGGACTCTCACTCACCATTTATATCAACACTCATTAACACATTAAAGAATGTAAACATCTGCGACATGCCGACATGTCTACATCATGCTCACCTCCACTTCTACTAGATTGTATACATATATTCTAGTAGGTGCCAGTGCTCTACCTCCTACCCCTAGCAACTATCACCTCATTGGCCTCCTCCTCCTCCATGCCTACTAGCTGAAGCCACATGTCAACAATGCTATGTCATCAAAGTCCCTATGTAGATGTTGAGGATGTCCTTTAGATCTTCAAATGATTTCCATAGGGCATCCCTTCATCCTTCCACCACCTTCCCTTGGTGCTCATGTCTTGCCTCCCACAGTTGCTTGCGGGTGCAAGTTGATATTTCAAGAAGTCAAAAGGCTGCTATCATCCATATGTCTAACACCATGCAGATGTTGCGGATGTCTTTCAGGTCCTTGAATGCCTTGCACACGCCATCCCTTGATCCTTTCACCACCTTTCCTTGGTGCTCATGTCTTGCCTCCCACAGTTTCTTGCGAGTGCAAGTTGATATTTCAAGAAGTCAAAAGGTTGTTATCGGATCCATATGTCTTACACCATGCAAATGTTGCGGATGTCTTGCGGGTCCTTGAATGCCTTGCACAGGTCATCCCTTGATCCTTTCACCACATTTCCTTCGTGCTCATGTCTCACCCCCACACTTTCTTGCATGTGCAAGTTGATATTTCAAGAAGCCAAAAGGTTGATATCATCCATGTGCCTTAGAGGCTTCTAAGAATCTGCAAAGCCTTCAAAAAAATCCGTTTGGGAGTTGGGAAGGATTTTATTAAGATTGTACTAGATGTCTTTTTAGCCTTGCAACGAAAGGGCTCATAATCCAACCCTAGTAGTTGTTGACGAGGGCTATTCTCAAACATTTGGTGTACCTGCACCAATTGAAGTGTAGTAGAGGCCTTGTGTGGAGGCAAAATGTTTTCTAGACCACATGGTACCATTTCTCAAAATTTTGGTTTATATACATGGAGTATAAGTTTTGATTTTTGAGAGAGAGAGAGAGAGAGAGAGAGAGAGAGAGAGAGAGAGAAGAAAAAGAAGAAGAGGAAGAAAGGGAGTCTACTTCTTGAGAGAAACTATTTTTGTGTGTGTATGGGGGGGGGGGGGGGGGGGGGAGAGAGAGAGAGAGAGAGAGAGAGAGTGGGGGGATCAAAAGAAGAGAATTTTCTAAGGTTGGAAGGGATCTACTTCTTGAGAAAGGCTATGTGTGTGTATGTGTGTGTGGTAGAGAGAGAGAGAGAGAGAGAGAGAGAGAGAGAAAACAATCACTTTGCAGCAACTTACACTCTAGCTGATTTGAATTTTCCCATTGTTTCCTTGTCCACGTGATCATGGATGGTTGGCAATCATGCATTTCTAGTTAATTGTGTGCTAAAATCATACAATAGTTCCTATATGAGTCTCTTCTTTTTGTGCACATTGCGCCACACTAAATTTAATACTCAATTGAAAGCAACAATTAACAATTGTAAGAGGACATAGCCCTAAACAAAACTTAAGTTGATATAAAAATATTTCTTTTTTTTCCAAACTCACAATAGTGAGTGTATGCATTGTATTCATCAAAATAATGTACAGAGATACCTCAAGCACTTGCCAAGCCTTGAGGGTCATCAGATTATAGGCAAAAGCTAGGCTTACCAACGCAGCAACCCCACTACCCCACAATAGGTCAGCTTTATCCCGTCAAAGCGGCATTAAAGGCCCCATACCAATCATCCAAGTCCTTCCCTTTACCTATGGAGACAATCGGTTTTTGTCATGGCCTTGTTTACATTTATTGCCATGATTTGTACCAATTCACTTCAATGCCTTGATGTATTTTACTATGATTTATATAATTGTTGCACACAAAACATGCATTTTACTTTATTGATTTTCTCATGTATGGCCAATATTAAAAATGCATCTTTTGTGAATATGATGGTGTGTGTGTGTGTGTGTGTGAGTGAGAGAGAGAGAGAGAGAGAGAGAGAGAGAGAGGAGGGAGAGAGAAAGATATAAATGGAATGTGCACACCTATAAGAAAATTGGGTTTTTCTTGCATATGTGAAGATGCCTCTAGATGTAGAGAAATATAATCAGCAAATTTTATGGTGTTTGCTAAATTTATGAAATTTCACATGAAATTAAGTATTGTCAAAATGTACCACGAGTTGACAATGCTATGTTGCTATCCTCTTTGATTGGCTGGTTTCGCTCGATTTTTTGTTTGCTCGATAAATCTTGCTCGATCTTTGGAGTTCCTCATTCAACCCATATTCGCTGCGTCATGCTGAGTTCAGACTGTGTGAAGATCCATTTGAGACTCTTGTAATCTGTGACGAGCTCAAAGACCTGGATTAGAAGGTAGTGTCGCCACTTTCTCAAAGCATGCACCACAGCTAGAAGTTCCAGATCATGAATGGGATAATTCCGTTCATGGACACGAAGCTGACGGGATTCATAGGCGATTGGGTGACATTCTTGTCATAAAATTCCTCCAACTCCTTGGCCACAAGCGTCCACAATCACTTCAAAAGCTTTCTCAAAATCAGGGAGTTTGAGGATAGGACCGCTGGCCAAGAGGTCAACTAGTGATCCTTCAGCTCTAAAGCTTTGAACCAAGGCCTCCAAAACGAAAAAAAAACCATATGCAACTGTTCACTACCCAAATGCTCCCAACTTCATCTCGCTGTATCTGACCGACCGAATATCCGATTGACCGAATATCCGATTGACGTGGAGTCAATTTGTGCTAACTCCCCATGGTACACCCTTCCACCGAGAATCTTGGCGAGGCCAAAATGATGCCAGATGGCACATCTTCCAATGCGGTCAAGTGGGTTCAGACCCGGCCCCCAGAAAATCTTCTAACCGACCATATCTTGCTAACCAGAGCTTCGATTCGCAATCCGAAAAGACATGCATGCTCCACAACTCGAGCTCTACACATGTATGCACTGACATCAGCCCGGGCCACCCGTCCCCAGTTGCCCTATCCGTCGGGGATCTGCTACACACTTCAACTTTAAACCGCAATATCTTGAGCACCGGGGCTCTGTTTGACGAGCCGTCTAGACCGGCTTATAGAGCACACTGAGCACTATATTCTAGCACATAAAACCCACATCTCGGGCACAGAAGGACACCAACCTTCTTCGCTCTTTGCAGCACAACTTTGGCCTAAAAAACCACTTTGAACATACACCTCCACTATCCTTGGGCTGCCTAGGGCTTTGGTACCTGCCCTAGCCTTCTGCACTGCACTCACATGATGCCTCTGCCTGGCATTGGCCATCTCCTAGCTCGGACCAACTTTGGCTGCACCATCATTGCCCACCCCCTCGTTGAACATTTATGTTCAACCACACATGGCCTTATTGCACTAAAAAATTGCACGTCCAAAACAGACTCTCTGTACACTGCAAAAACACCAAACATATGTACAAAACTGGCACCTGCTACCCGTTGTCTTTGCTCATGCGGGTTGCCCAACCCCCTACTTTACCTGTTATCAACTGCCTGGGTCAAACACTTTGCATTGGTCTCTTCCATCCACCTGCAACAACCTTGCATAGTGCTACACCAAGGCACATATCCAACCACATATCCAACCTGCCATCAACATGCTTCTACCACTCCAAGCACTTCTTGGCAAACTGCCCACTCACCGTAAAGCATCGTCAAGAACATCAAATAGAGCACCTTCGTGCTCACCACCCTGCTCAATCAACACTAGCAACCTACCTGACCCGCCCTCCCATCCATGTAAAGCTAGATCCTCGTCTAGCAGATCCTGTACCTTTTCAACAGCACATTGCACAATTTTTTTGATTAGCATTCCCTTCAACCATCACTCACAGACCTCGTTACAAAGCTTGGACACCGCCTTGGAATCCGCATCATCTGTCATAGAGGGCATCGACTGCGTAGGAATCACCTTTAACCTGGACTCTGCATTGCCCATCTCACCTGCCGTGAACTCAATTCCAGCATCGTCGAGATCCTCCTTGTCAATTGGCCCTTCAAGGTCGATAAGCACTTCTTGCTTGTCCGCTGCAACTACCTGCTCTTCTACTACTGCATCCTCAAGCTCTGCCAAGGAAGAGAGAAACTCATTCTCTATCACATCCTCCTCGTCCTCTCCCATAGGTACAACTGCTTCACACCTTTTAGAAAATTCTACACCTGTCGCACCACCATGGCATACTCTACTGCTATCTTCACCAACATGGCCATTAGCATGGCACTGCACACCAGTTTTACATGCTCTTCACCACCTGTAGGGCTAAATTGATCCATTTGGTCTTCACTAAGCACTTCATCTTGCACTTCATACTGCTCCTCGCACACATTCACTGCCTCTCCACTCACATGCAAGAGGTCGAACTCATCATACCTGGATTGGGATGATTCGGTCTCCCAACTCGTGTGTGCATCCCTAGAGCTACTGTCACTCGACCCAGTCTCCTCTTCGGTTTCAAGCTCAGGACTCTCCTCTAGCTTCACCGCTTCAACCTTGTCTGCAAACCACACTCCTTGCTCTTTACCGCACTTCAATGGAGCTTCAACAGCTACACTTGAATTTGGCAGCACATTCTTTGCCCACTTTGGAACCACTTGCACATCCTCCACAAGTGGAACCGCTCTAGCCGACATCTTTGGCATAGGAACCATTCCGTCTCTTTGTAGCCAAAGAACCCTTGGTTCTTCTCGCACCTTCACTTCTCTTTGCACCACCTTTAACTCGGCTACCGCCACATCACACTGCTTTGGCATCACTGCACCTTGCAAACACCGCCTAGCCTCGTGCTTTTTTAAAATCTTCTTAGTTCGCCCTCTCGCTAGAGCTACCGCCTCCTCATACGACATTGGACCATCTATCTCCACCTTATCTCGCACTTTCTCATGTAGGAAATCCATAAACTTACACAATTTCAAAAAACTGGCATTTTCTGCAGCAGTTACCTTGATTAACTTCCCCCAAAGGGCTTTGAACTCCCACTCGAACACTTGAAAATATCCCTCCAAGCTTTGCTTCAATCCGTCTAGATTCCGCTTTACCTCATCTAGCTGCACATCCACTACAAATCTCCTTCGAAAAGCCACTTCCAGGGCTTCACAATCTGCCTTTTCTTCTGCACCAAGGCTATCGAACCATAGCTTTGCTTTACCACGAACCAGGAGCGGGAACACCTGTACTGCACCATCTTCTCTCCATAAACCGCTTTCCAAGACGAACAACCCATAGTCTTGGAGCCAAGTTTTCGCATCTTCAACCCCAGTGAAAATGGGAAATCCTGCCCAAGCCATCACTAGCAGCACGTTCTCTTCAAAGGTCGCACCTTTGGCATCACCAAAATCACCACTTTGACATCAACTAGGAGCATCAGCATACTCCTCCGTGGGGGCACCAGAAGATGGAGAGGGGGAATGGGGGAACACACCCAGCACAAACACAAGGGCCCTCTATAGCTTAGGGTATTCGCAACACCCCTATCCTCTCGAAACACACCTTCAAACACACAACACACACTAACCGACCACCTCCTGCTCGATTGCCACTGCTCACACACTCCACAAAACCACCACATGGCGTACACTTGTTGCCATGGCCTGTCTCCACCCTTATACACACTCACAACAACTCAATCCCACTTTCTCACACAACACACCGTCGGTCCGGGGGGGACATACACATCCACACTGCCGGCACCGAGGAGAACCATGAAAGCAGGAGAAAGAGAAGGGAGGAAGGGGAAACAACAGTGAGAAGGGGCAACAGTGACTCGATTGCACTCCACAAAACACATGTACAAACTCACACTGCCATCACCATGGCCATTTACTCAGGAGAGATACAAAGGGCTTTGACAAGCACACTTCTCTATCCAAAAGCTCCACTTTGCAGGCATACAAACGGCACAAAAACTAGGCCAAAAAGCTAAGAAAAAGCCCCTAATTTGATCATTTTTGACTTTTCTAGGGTGGGGGGTTCAATTTGGGAAATTGCTATCTAATTGGTCCATGGGGCACCCATTTTTGGTATCTTTTGGGAAAGAGGGCACCGCCTTTCTCTATCTGCTCTCTTCTTCTCTTTTGGACTTGGGGGGGGGGGGGGGGGAATTAGCGATGTCGCTATTGCCCCTTGGTATTTTTATTTTTTATCTTTTATCCTTCAAATTTTATCCTCCTTGGGCTTAGCCTTGCATTGCTTGATTTTTTGACTTTTCCCTCTCTCTATCCAACTCCTCCAACCTTCTCTTTGGTCCTTGGCCACCCTTTGTCCCTTTGGTCTCCTTTTGGTCCGGACAGCCCTTTTTGGCTTCTCGCTTGGCCTAGACGGCCTTGCTCTTGAATTCACCCTCTATGCTCTCTGCCCGAGCTATGGGATCTCACTCTTACATGAGGGGGGGAGGCAATAGCGATGTTGCTATTGCCCCCTTCCTCCTTCTCAAAATTTCGGGGCCCCAGGGGCCGAGGGATCACCCCCTAATCGGGTGGCATTACCACATCATCATCGTCGACACTGAATCCTCCCGCGGGCGCGCGCCAGCTGTGTCACCCCACCTTGCCTCCAAAACCGCCACAGACTACCATCAGCCGCCTACGCAGCATCAGCGACGCCCGCGCCATGGCCATGAGCTCCCAGATCTCCTTCGCTTCCCCTCAATGCCCTTCACTGGCGCCTCTTCGCGGCCTTGTACCCCACGGCCTTCCACTGTGCAGTCGCATGTGGGAGCATTCGCCCGGCCACGTGGCAGCTTGCAGTTCCCTTGCCCTCAAACTCCATGAAATCCTCATGAAAATATTTAAAACACTCAAGTCTTTTGGCCTTCTTCTACAGGCTTCCCTTTGTTGCTCCCGGACCCAATTACCAAGCAGAAGAAACCCACTGAAACTCCACATTCTCGGCCCTGTCTACACCTACCGTCTCTGCATTTCGATCCCTCGGCACCTTCGAATCAAGGCCTCTAAAACGAAAAAAAAAACCATCTGCAACTGTTCATCACTGCCCAAATGCTCCCAACTTCATCTCGCTGTATCTGACCGACCAAATATCCGATTGACGTGGAGTCAATTTGTGCTAACTCCCCATGGTACACCCTTCCACCGAGAATCTTGGCGAGGCCAAAATGATGCCAGATGGCACATCTTCCAATGCGGTCAAGTGGGTTCAGACCCGGCCCCCAGAAAATCTTCTAACCGACCATATCTTGCTAACCAGAGCTTCGATTCGCAATCCGAAAAGACATGCATGCTCCGCAACTCGAGCTCTACACATGTATGCACTGACATCAGCCCGGGCCACCCGTCCCCAGTTGCCCTATCCGTCGGGGATCTGCTACACACTTCAACTTTAAACCGCAATATCTTGAGCACCGGGGCTCTGTTTGACGAGCCGTCTAGACCGGCTTATAGAGCACACTGAGCACTATATTCTAGCACATAAAACCCACATCTCGGGCACAGAAGGACACCAACCTTCTTCGCTCTTTGCAGCACAACTTTGGCCTAAAAAACCACTTTGAACATACACCTCCACTATCCTTGGGCTGCCTAGGGCTTTGGTACCTGCCCTAGCCTTCTGCACTGCACTCACATGCTGCCTCTGCCTGGCATTCGCTATCTCCTAGCTCGGACCAACTTTGGCTGCACCATCATTGCCCACCCCCTCGTTGAACATTTATGTTCAACCACACATGGCCTTATTGCACTAAAAAATTGCACGTCCAAAACAGACTCTTTGTACACTGCAAAAACATCTAACATATGTACAAAACTGGCACCTGCTACCCGCTGTCTTTGCTCATGCGGGTTGCCCAACCCTCTGCTTTACCTGTTATCAACCGCTTGGGTCAAACACTTTGCATTGGTCTCTTCCATCCACCTGCAACAACCTTGCATAGTGCCACACCAAGGCACATATCCAACCTGCCATCAGCATGCTTCTACCACTCCAAGCACTTCTTGGCAAACTGCCCACTCGCAGCAAAGCATTGTCAAGAACATCAAATAGAGCACCTTCGTGCTCACCACCCTGCTCAATCAACACTAGCAACCTACCTGACCCGCCCTCCCATCCATGTAAAGCTAGATCCTCGTCTAGCAGATCCTGTACCTGTTCAACAGCACATCCTGTATCCTGTAACTCCACATTCTCGGATCTGCTACACACTTCAACTTTAAACCGCAATATCTTGAGCACTGGGGCTTCGTTTGACGAGCCGTTTGGATCGGATTATAGAGCACACTAAGCACTACATTCTAGCACATAAAACCCACATCTCGGGCACAGAAGGCCACCAACCTACTTGGCTCTTTGTAGCACAACTTTGGCCTAAAAAACCACTTTGAACATACACCTTCACTATCCTTGGGATGCCTTGGGCTTTGGTACCTGCCCTAGCCTTCTGCACTGCACTCACATGCTGCCTCTGCCTGGCATTGGCCATCTCTAGCTCGGACCAACTTTGGTTGCACCAACGTAGAGCCTCCACTTCATTTGAGAGCTTGCCTTCCAAACCCAAGATGAAGCGGCTGAGTTTCTGCTCTTCGCTGATCAGAGGGGCATATCTAGAGAGTCTGACAAAGTATTTATAATAGATGTCAATAGTTCTTCCTCTCTGAGTACATGCTTAAAACTCATTCATCTCTGTGGTTGAGTAATTCAAGGGCCAATATCGCTCCTTCAGGCTGCGGCACTGCAATTCTTTCCAACTCTGGGTACCTTCTACCACGTCTCCTGTGACTGACAGTTTAACTTCCACCATACCTTTGTTGATCACGTTAACTTGGCTCTACCCATGATGCTCTGGGCAATATAATTATACTTAGCCAGATCAAAATAGTCCTCCATGGAGAGGATCCTTTCTTCTAGCTCTTTTTCGACTTTTGGGCCTTCTCCTGAAAAAGCTTCAAGTTGGACCGACTTGAGCAGTGAATTTTGGTCTTTGTCTCTCCCAAAATATTATTTTGGAATAGCCTCCATTTCCGCTACGGGAAAAGCTTGATCTGTAGGAGGAGGGGAGTTCCTCTTCCTCTGGGAGCAGCTCTTCTAGGAGGCATGATTCAATTCTATGAGCAACATTATATCTCATGCTTAGCGGCGTCGGTTCATAATATTTAATTATTCAACGTTCACAACTTTGCCAGTCGAATCCTTCCATATTAGACTATTGACTTGTGGTAGTCAAGGCAATCGCTATCAGATGGAGACTTTCAATTTAAAATTTTTATTCACTTAAGAACACACTAGAGACGGTAGACAGTATGATTCAAAAGATAATCTCTCTTTGATTCATAGAATAAATATTGGGTTACAAAAATCCAAGAAGTGGATATTCTGTGCTACTCTATCCTGTCATAATCTAGGTAGTCAAATAGAACCTTATGATCCTTCCTTGAAGTATGGGGCTGCTTACAAATTGCTTCCTCGATTTCTTTTTAGGGGGAATGCAGAACAGGTCCCTTTAATATTTAGTGGCTTTGGGTAGATACAAATCTTTTCACGAGGTAAAGAGGAGAGAATGAGTGAAAGTTTTCTCTCAAATTTTGTTGCAAAAATCTTGACAATGCAGTATCTCTTGGGTCCTAGTCCTAGTTTTTCTTTGATCATGGCCAGACGTAAGTTATCTAGAAGGTACTGTTGGCCAAACATCAATACTCGGGTTACTTCATTTGATTTGGTAGTCTTCCATCCCCGAGTGGAATCTTCACTTGTTTTTGGGAAAAAGAGTTCTTGAAAATGTCCCAGCATAACGAGTCTTTGCTCTAGCATAGCAGTTTCCATCCTGTCACAAATAATCCGCTGAATTTCTTCTGGCAGATCCCAAGCCATCTGATTTTTTTTGTGCATAATTATTGGAAACATCAAGACTTCATTTTGTAATATAATTGAAATTTGGGTGCTAGACTGAGTTGTTTTTATCTTATGCATTAATCTTCAATCCAAGATTCTAAATTCCAAGGTCCAAGATTCAAAATTAGGCTCTGATACCACTTGGGAGGGCCATATCCAGACTCGACCCTACTCACCTCCCTCAGTCTTCCAGACTGCTCCAGGGAATGACGTAGATATACGTATTTGCATGTATCCCTCCCACTTGGGACCTTCACCTAGACACGACTGCGGCCTATCTCGAATGCCAACCTAAGGGGGTAAATCCCATCAATTTGACGACTCTATCCGCTTATCATAATTTAGTCCGTCCTTAGCGTCTTTCAGTCACCCACACCTAAAATCGTGGTCCTTAGTCTTGATTCTCTTAATCTTTAACTTGAGAATCTGCTCTTGCTTTCTTGTTCTCCCTTGGTTCACAGCGATAACCCCTTTTTCTTGACAAGCAGGCACGGCAATTATCGCTTTCCTCTAAGAAGAGGGATCTTGTAATCCTACTTGGTCTCGCTCGTTCCCGCTTACCCGTTTTTGTCCCGCATAGTCCTAGTGTTTAACATAAAATTTTTATTCAACATTTGGCCATCTGACCCTCCGGATCTGCCCACCCACCCAACCATTTCATGAAAATCCCTTTCCGAGGTAGTACTTAACAACTACAAAATCAGGAAGACGGTCTATCAGACTCAGACAACAAGCAACATACAATCTGTTGTATACCCTCATTTAAGGAAATTCATCTGGTTGTTCCCATTAGATCTTTATTTAGAAACTTTTAATTCATTTCTTTACCTTTATCTGCTACAATTAGCTTGTAACTAGTTTCCTAACTAATCATGCAACACATATAGTTTCAACCAATTCATCTTGCCTTACTCACGACCAAGATAATTGAGTACAAGCCACCAAAATGGCAGCACCTCCAAAATATTTCCCAGAATTAAGTGTTTGGGAAAGGCTCATCAAGTAATTTAATCATTCCTTCTTAAGCATGTTATTTCGAGAGGTATAGCACCATTTGGTGACAGATGCACAGGATAGCCTCTATATTCCTAGCCTTTCCAGTTCCTTTTTACACAACCAAATCGAACAAATTTCCTTAATTCAATTCACATCATCCTCCCTGAGTATGACCTTCTCATCCAACTATTCGTATCAGGCCATACTTGGATTATGACCGTTTTCCAATAAGAAACCGCGGGTACTTCATCCGACTGGGCAAAACTAAAACAAACCCATTCTTCCCTTATCCCTCGGGCATGAATGACCTAGGTATAACAAACTTGCCAATTACGCTGCCCTAGCCAAAAAGGGACAATCTTCGTCAATTTTCCCAAGAGAATCCTCTCACTAGGCCGGCTTTTCAATCAAATCGATCCCAAGAAGATCCATCTTGGTTTTCGGTCATTTCCAGACAATCTTCAAAACTCCTAGTTAAATCTATGTTTTGCAATGGGCTATCCCTATCAATTTCGAAAATTTATCCCCTATCTCCCCCATCCCGTATTTGCAAACAAACTTGAAATTGACAACTTTAGAAATACTCTTCAATATCAAAAATTGAACTACTTTTATCGAGCTTAGACAACTGCTCTTTTCTTATGGTGTCTAACTTTACATTTAGGAAGCTAAAAGGTCGTCCTATAATTTATGAGTCTTCGAGCTTTCCATTAAAGCTCTCTTTGGGGATAAAATGGGAATTTAGAGCTTTACATTAAAACTTGAAAGAAAGGATTATAACCATACATTCTTCCTAACGTAAAGAGACATGCAAACCGTAAGCTTGATTACCATAATGAGACTAAACCTTTCTCTCTTTAATGAGACAAGGTTTCCATGGAAGATTAATCCTAATCACACAAGGTCACCATGGAAGCTTAACCCTAATCACACACAAAGTCACCATGGACGCTAAACCCTAAATTGTAAGCTTGTCTTTCAAAGCTTTTGCTAAGTGCAAAGTTACCATCAAAGCTTAGATTAAGGATGCAAATCTACATTTGAAGCTTAACTTAATGATGCATAGATACTCTTAGCACTTACCCTAATTACGAGGTTATCATTAAAGTTTAAACCTAAAATACAAGGTAGTCACTAAACCTTACACCTAAGTGCAAAGTTAGCATTAAAGCTTAGCTTAAGAGTGCAAATCTACCTTTGAAAGCTTAAGTTAATGATGCATAACTACCATTAATACTTAACCATAATTTGAAAGTTACCATTAAAGCTTAAATTTAAAATACAAGGTAGTCACTAAAGCTTACACCTAAGTGCAAAGTTACCATTAAAGCTTAGCTTAAGAGTGCAAATCTACCTTTGAAAGCTTAACTTAATGATGCATAACTACCATTAATACTTAACCCTAATTCCAAGGTTATTATTAAAGCTTAAACCTAAAATACAAAGTAGTCACTAAAACTTACACTTAAGTGCAAAGTTACGATTAAAGCTTAATTTAAGAGTGCAAATGTACCTTTGAAGCTTAACTTAATGATGCATAGATACTCTTAACACTTAACCTTAATTGCGAGGTTATCATTAAATCTTAAACCTAAAATACAAGGTAGTCACTAAAGCTTACACCTAAGTACAAAGTTACCATTATAGTTTAGCTTAAGGATGCAAATCTACCTTTGAAGCTTAACTTAATGATGCATAGATTCTCTTAGCACTGAACCCTAATTGCGAGGTTATCATTAAAGCTTAAACCTAATATGATGCACATAAACCTTCCTAGTATTAAAACACATGGTTTAGGTTAATTTATCATGTTAGAAGTAAAGATTACCTCCTCTAAAGAAGAGGGAAGTGGGGTTGAAGTCCTTCTTGAAGAGATGTGAGGCTCAAGGAAGAAGGAAAGGGATTTAGGATGAAGAGCAAAGAGAGAGGAGCTTCTTCACAAAACCCTCAAGGATTTAGCCTTTAAGAGAGTGAGAGAACAAGAGCAAAGTTTAATGGAAACCTTGATTTACTTAAGCATAATCTTGAGCATGGCAAGTATGCAAGTAGCTTAGCAATATGTGTAAAATTACAAAGGAGAGGGGGGGCTTATATAGAAAATGATAGGTAGAATACAGTGTATATATTGGGGGAGATGGATGAAAAAGTACAAATACAGTCCCACTAAAAACCCACAAAAGTAGAGAGAGAGGGAGGGTGGTTGGGCTCACCTTCAATGCAAGCTAGAGAGAATGAGTGGAAAGTTGCAACTTTTGACTCATTCAGGAATTTTACTCTAAATTAAATTCTTCAATAAAAGAATTTTATTTCAATTTGAATTCTTCTAAATTCCTATTGGACCCTTGTCCTCTTCTAAATTCCTATTGGACCCAATTCTCTTGTCAATTCTTATTGGACCACAATTCTCTTCTCAATTCCTATTGGACCCCAATTCTCTTCTCAATTCTTATTGGACCCCAATTTCTCTTCTCAATTTCTATTGGATCCCAATTCTCTTCTCAATTCTTATTGGACCCCAATTTCTTCTCAAATCCTATCTCTTAACTTTATTTTTCAATCAAGTTAGTCCCTTTTTCTGCCAGTTCTCGATCTAGATCAGTTCCCACGCGGCTTTTGGTGAAGAAGTATAAAAATAATATTAATCTTTTTGGAAAAATATAGGGATGACATAATTTCTTATCCGGAATATCCTTGTCTTTTTATTCTGGAGTAAAGTCTCGTTGTCCGCATGACTTCTTTGTCAGTCTTGCTTTTTCTAAACTATTTTCTACGTTGAAAAAGTTTTGAATGGCTCTAGGGTTTAGGGAGGGACCTTACATATCCCCACAGCTTGGAAGAAGAAGTTGCAGTTAGAGAGCAGATTGATGGAACCTCCGAGGTGCCTGACCCTTAGAGTTGTGACCTTGCTGCAGTTCCCAAAGTGGAGACTAGCTGTCTCAACAACATAATTATAGAAGATGAAGAGTATTTATTCTTACATGATTTGGAAAATGCTTTTGGTGTCTGACAAGATGAGTGTCTTAGCCTCATATGCACCAAGATGGAGTTCCCCCTTGATCCTACACCAGAAGCTACAGATGACAAGCTCCTTCCATTGGGGGACTCTATTGTTGACACAATTGCACTAGTGATAGGGGATATTCTCGCTGAAGAGCAGAGTGAAGTCACGGACGAGGAGTTTGTTTCCACACAAGCCAGAGTTGTTGTCAACCAAACTTCTATCTGCCCCGAATTGCCTCGTTTGCGGAGCCCATGCAAAGTTGATGAGAGCAAATCCTCTATCAACCGTGAAGCCACACCAACTATGGATGATGAGGATAAGCAACAAGAGGTAATATTAAGAATCTTGTAAGTTGATAATTCAACCTTTATTCTTTGATTTTGGCTAATTACATTTTTGTAGGATGTTTTGGACATGGACATGTGGGCTAGACAGAAGGGGGGACAGTACATGGTGTGTAATGGAAATGGCCTATGAACTTAGAGAATAGCGGAATCAAGAGAATTAAAGTGAGCAACTTTGAGAGCAAAGAGGGTGAACTTAGTTGGTAGTAGCAACTTAATCATAACACTTAATTAACTAGCATGAGCAATACTTTTGAGAGAGAGAGAGAGAGAGAGAGAGAGAGAGAGAAAGTTTAGAGAATATGACAACAGTTGAGGACCGGATTTATGTGGAGCCGGTCCCCCCCTCCAAAAGGCATTTGTATTATAGATTCTCTCATTAAGAGAGACTTGATACAATACAATCTTTGTGTTCCTTGAGACCTCTTTGGCAGTATGGAGATGGAAGCTTCATACACCAAGCTTTTTCATAATATCAACAATCAATCTTAGCTTGAAAACAATCAAGAACTCGTGAACATCATTAGTCTTTGTGTTCCCTAAATCATTTGAGTGCATGAGGATGTATACTTTTATGCATCAACTTGTGCCTAAAGCAACAATTAATATACCTTGCAATACACCATTAGCCTTCTTGCAATAAGCATAACATGCACTTTGTGGAAAGCATTAACTATCCCAAGCCTTAGTCCCAAGACCTCAAACACCTTCGAAGGTGGAGAGAGCTAGCAGGGAATGAGGGTAGGAAAGAGGAAGAAGAAGTATTCCATAGGAGAAAGAAATAATTCCTCACTTATCATCACTCTTCTTGCTTAGCATACATAATAGCATAGTAATGAAGATGGAGAAGATGGAAAGCTTAAGCATTGAATCATAGCTCTTGGTTGGATTTGCATTCCATAGCCAAGAGTGTTGGTGTAGGCTCTCAACTTCTCAAGGAGCTTGGAGAAGGAGATGGAGCTCTTGCACCTTGCATAGCACACAATGAGAGTGTTTGTGAGTGTGTGTGGGTGAGTATAACCCCTAAGAAACCCCCTAGCTTGCTTGGGTCGACACCCCCTTGTAGCTCATGCTTGAAGCTCATTGGAACCCCCCAGGCCTAGCCAATCATAAGCAGGAGGCATTACAAGCAGCAAGGGTAGCCTTGAGAAAAGTGTCCCCCTTTCCCCTTTGAGAGAGAGGACTTGATAAATGCAAAATCAATTAATTAAATCCCCTAAATTATCATTGGACCCCTTGGGTGGCCAACCAATAGGCTTTAGGCACACCATGTGGGCAACATGAGAACTTGACAAGTGTCCCTTTTGCTTTCTTTGTACCATGCATGCCTTGTGTGAGTGTGTGGGTGTTTTCTCTCATCCCTCCTCATGTAGGGCTCTCCCCCTCCTTGTAGGGATTGAATCTTTGAATTTTTGACACCTCAACCCCTCATGCATAGGACCAGTTCCCACCACAAGCTTGGCCCTTAAGCACTTTAAGCTTGGGCTGGGTTCTCACCTCAAGTGCAACCCTAACATCTCAAGCATGTCAAGCACCTCAAGCATCTCAATCATTAAGCACCTCAAGCATCCCAAGCACCTCAATCATCAAGCACCTTAGTCATCAAGCATGACAAGCACCTTGAGTTGTCATGCTTGTCATCAAGCATGACAAGCACCTTGAGTTGTCATGCTTGTCATCAAGCATGACAAGCACCTTGAGCTGGGTACCTAAGGTCAAAGGACTTTTTGTGAGGTCCCCACCCCGCCATATCAAAGAGCGGATTTGATGGTGAACATGGTGGCCACTATATCTATTGCGGAAGCAAACAAAATGGTTCAGGGTTCGACTAGCAGACGATCTCTCATCACAAGGTGAGTCGAGTTTGAGCCTACTAGTAGGGAGATCTAGCTCCACCTTGCAGGGAAAGCGTACTTAAACTATCTAGTGATCCTAAGACCCACCTTCCAAGAGGAGAGAAACCCCGAGCGCCTTTTTCCCCATGTTTCAGAGGCACGTACTCTCGAGATTTCACCGCTCTAGGGGCAATGAGTATTACTAATATCGAAGTAAGCACTATGGGGACAGAGAGTTCCCGACCAATCGGGACCACCCATCTCGTAGGCATTGACAACCTGAGCCAAGCCCCCACTTTCCACCCCCACACTCACACTTCCTTGTGTGACCTAATTAGTACCACAAAGGTTGTTCAACATAAACATTCCTTGTTTTAATTTCGAAGCACATTGCTCGTTAAGACAGCCCTTCAACAGTATTGCAAACAACACCAAGACAGTATTCTAGTAAAAATTCTACTCAAACTTATTCATTAAAATTCCAATGTTCTGGAGGTACAACATCCCCCCTCCAGCGAGAGTTCACTCCTCCCGTTTTCGCCTAGTTGCCCATACAACTAGGTATGTCCACCGCATAGAAAGCACGTCATGGACACTCCCACCGCATAGAAAGCAAGACGTGGGTTCCCACCGCATAGAAAGAAAGTCGTGGGTATCCACCGTATAAAAAGCAAGTCGTGGATTCAAGAGCCCTTAACGAGGAACTCTGCCCCCTGTGATCAGTAGGGGGGCCAGGACTGATTCAACATTGGAAATAAAATGAACATGTCGAGCTAAATTTTCCCTAGCAGACATTCTTTCCTCTTGCAAACAGCATACCCATCAATCATTTCCTTCCTACTTTAGAACTTAATGTACAATGAAATCAATGCCGAGGTTTTTGTCGGATTTCTCCAACATGTTTGGGGATATGTTCATTCCTAACTAAACGTGTGCAATGTTAATTCAAACGACTTGAAAAAAATATGACCGACCTCTTCCATTTCTTTGTCAATGGCCCGTGAGATGGCCGGTATTTGTTCGTCCATGGGAGCTTTTCCCTTTCCGTTCACCTTGCTCGTTCCTGCCTCATGGTCGTGGGCTCCACCAAAGCATCCTCTTAACCGGGGCCATTTTAAACTCACTACTTTAAATAATTAACTTGGAGAAAAGAGCTAAGGTCCGCAAGCGTCATAACAAGCCAAATGATAGATTAGCAACATCAAACAATGCCTGCTACATGAGAGGTTTAGATTTTTCCATATAGCAATCATTATGGATGATGCATATTCCTATGGGAACCGGATCTAAAGATAATTACTCGGCTTACATGATTAAAAATAATAGGATTTCACTAATGGAATTACCATAGAGATGAATTAAGCATGATTAATCTCTTTCCTAGCAAATAGATGGTGCAGATTCACCTTATGCATAGGTGTAAGAAAAGTCAACTCTTAGAGACTTAACGACGGATTAATTATTCCTTAATTATATCTTAATGCATAAGGAAAATGAATTTAATTTAGCTACAATATTAATGAATGATAGAAAGAGTGATTCTCATCAATCTACACAATTACCAGCTTACCGATTAATTACTATGCTACCTAGAGAGAGAAAATTCTGTTAATCATGCACTAATCACTAATTAAGGATGATGAATGGTTGATAATTCAGCTATGGTGTGATGATTACATAATAGAATATGGTTAAAGAGAAATTAGAGAGTAATTATAGAGAATTACGACTAAGAATAAGCATAATAGACGACAAATTTAGATGGTAATGAAAAGGATTTGTAGAAAGCATTAATTAAACCGTGGTTACCATGATTAAGGGCTGATAATCCTCTCGATTCTCTGATTTAATCAAGCTTCTTGAGGCGAGGATTCGACAGCACCTCCCTTCTTGCTTCTCCTTCAAAAGGTGTGTGTACCGGCAGCACCTTCCCAGTGTGTGTAGGTGTGTGTGTGTGTGCACTGTATGTGTGTGGGCATATGTGTGTGTGTGTGTGTGTGTGTGTGTGTGAGTAGGCCTTTAAATAGGCTCTTACAGGCTGAAAATCGATTTGTGCTGCTATAAGCATCTGAGTGAGCACTCAGTCCTTGCATGGCAAGTCTAGTTGCCTACCCACCAAGTGTCCAGTTGGTTTAGTTAACTGGTTCTCACACTTAGTTGCAAGCTTGGAAACTTCCCAAAGACTCCCACAAGGCAAGAGGGCGCCCCCTAGCTGCTAAAGCTGGTCTGGAGTGGCCTGGAACCTGTTCCCACACAGCCCCGGGCCCCCGGTGCCTCCCTGGACAATTTTATGAAAAATTGGTTTTAGGCTAAAACGGGTCATACGAGTTGGATTTTGATGCCGTAAATTGCTATACTGAGCTCTAACTAAGGCGTACTGGACCGAGTACCTGCCATATTTAGCAGCCCCCCCCGGGGTCCGAAATTGTATTTTTTCAAATTCGGGTTACGGTTGCAGTTTTTCGAGACGGTCAAAACTAAACAGGTCGGGCGACCAAAAACTTTCTATTTTTGGAAATTTTTTACAAAAATTATTTTAATTCTCATTTCAAAGCTTTAAAACATTTTGAACATCATGGCACTGACAAAATTTGGAAAACTGCTAAAAATAGTAACTTTTTCCATTTTGTTCATTTCATGGTACAATGGTGCTCTTTTGATCGGGGTCAGAGACCTTACACTTTTACACAGATTATTGGAGGTCTTCAATGAATCTAACCCTAAGGTCTTATGCTCCATTGGTTAGCCTTGCTCTTTGATAGACCATCTCTCATTTGGGCTCCTTTACGATTGGCCCCGTGTGGAGATAGATCTATAAGCACATGTCTATATCTTAACCCTTGTTCCCATTTATTCTCCCACATTAAGTGATCAGTTTAATATGAGAAAATCATTTAGGTTGGTTAGATATTAGTTTTTATGACATGGTGTTTGGGCCTCAGGCAGCCCTAGCACATTACATCGGTAAACTACTAATGTAGGATGTGTGCATCATACATAGGATTTCTCTCCGATCGGCCATCTTGTTTTGTGGGTGCTTAAGGCCGCAAGTAAATTTCTATGCTTAGCCACCATCCCTCAAAAATCCCATGTAATTATTCGGGTGAAAAAATCACTTGCAATTGCCACTTTTGGCATTGTCTTTCGCGGCAAGGTCATGGCACGCATAACACTTTGTCAAGCCCTGGGGGTTGATAGTGCCCAAGCTATAGCTGCTTCTGTACTTACTGTGCGCTCCTTGTCGCACTGTCGAAGCAAGGGACTTGCCAATACACCGTATGCGAGCCACAAACGGCTCCAAGCACACAACAAGCCTAAACTAGCAAGCTCAAGAAAACAAAGGGTGTGTCACTCACCGCTCTACGCTCGCCTTCGTGGTGGATTCCTCGCCGCGATGAAGAAGAAGCTGCAGTCGTGCCGCGCTCAACCGCTTCGCCGCCGTCGTGCCTTCGTAATGCTCGATCGCACACACACTCTCCCTCTCTCTCTCTCTCACACACACACACACAAGGAGGTGAAGAAGAAGAAGATGGAGATGGAGCAAGAGCACTCTTCAATTGCACAAATGAGAGAATGAGTAAAAATTAGGTTTAGTTGGCTTTTATAGGAGCTCACCCCATTCACACTTGGGCGCCCATGATTAACCAACTAATCCCTTGAATGTCCAAGTTAAAGTGCGCCTCTCATCGGCGATCACTCTACCTTTCCCTATTGGTCCGACAAGCCCGGTACCTGACTCTAAATAATACAACGTTTATAGATCATAGGGTGTCCGTGTGCCGTGAGGGTTAACACTTACCTCCATTCTACCCAATGCTATAAAACATTGTAGAGAGATCACAAAGCGCCTCCTACTGAAAGATAGTTAAGCCAAATGTACAAGCTTTTAAATGAAAATTATCTCTCTTGTCCATGATCTTTTGCAAAGTTCAATTTTCTGTTTTGTTCATGTTCAGTGACAAGACAAACCGTGAAAATTCTACCCATTTGTAATATGTATTAACTATTTGAATGTTGATTTTGTACATTGAAAAAAAATTGTCCAAAAAATAGCATATAATTGCTTTTTTTGTACTAGATATGCCTTGTCTATGACATTTTATGCAATTCTATATGTGTCCACAAGGCAACGAGAATTAGACCTGCAAGCCTACTATCTGGCCAATCCTTGTGGACACAACCAATTTGACTAGTTTTGCAATATTCTGGCAAATAAAAAGCATATCTTTTTCCTAATGGAAAATTTCAAGCCAACCAAAATATTTCTTTAGCTTTGGTTGCCATCATCTAAGCTATGCATGCCAACTACTGGAGAATCTTTTGTACAATTGATTAGCATCTCACCTTCAACCATTTAACAAAATAAATGTAGACAAATATAGATATGTAATGTGGACATTAAGTTTACATAGAGCGATAAAAGAGACATATTGTATTTGTCACAAAGTGCAAATACATTGAGTTCACAAGAAACTTGAATCCAGTACAAGGGTTCCAAAGTAAACCTGATTCCAATACAACAGTTAGTTACAAAAAGAGGTTTTTATGTGAGAGGGTATCACTCATACCTTAGGCGACGTTGTCGTGACCTCTGCTCCCATGCAAAGAAAGATGCCAGAAAAATGCACATTAAGTTTGTTTGAGCCTTATATGTTTAATGAACAGTGATTAAGGGCTGGTTGCAGGTCGAGTTCAATGCTGAATGTATGTCAAATGCGGCTGAAAGGGCAAAAACATGCCTTAATGATGCTAAAAAATGTTATGCTTGAGGTGAACACGGATGGGGTATTGTGCCCAAGAACTGTAGTGCTCAATGTGCTCTACCGGTCTGTCTTTACGGCTCGTGAATCGGAGCTACGGATAGGAAGTTACGGCAATTTTAAGTTGAGTCGATTGCAGATCTGTACCGTCTTGGGCAACTGAAACAGCTGAAGGGAAAAGAATGAAATGAATGCGTCGGGCTGAAGTGCTCACTTTGTGGAGCACGTCGGTCTTTTCAGATCGGCGATTGGATTTACGGTTGTCAAGTTATTGACCGTTGAAGATGCACCGGGGGCTGGTTCCGTACCAATCTGGTTGGCTCGATCAGAGTGCTATTTTGACTTTTACCCAGGTTTTGGAATGCAATGATTGTGGAGAAATTCCAACATGGCTGCGACTTGCTGGAAGATAAAAAAGAGGTGCCAGTCTTTGCCTTGGCTGACATATGTTCCAGACCTGAAGTCCCAAGCTTAGCCTTAGCCGACACTGCAAGGCCGATGTGTATGCCAAAAAGGGTTGTACCGAGGAGATTTTGCAAGGTATTTCTTTGACCGATATGTATACCAAATATGATGCCTTATTTTTGTGGATCAAAGCTTGATCGATGCCGCATGCCAAATTAAGTGCCTTTATGTATGAAAAATGGGGTGTCCTTGAGGGGAACTAGAGCAGACATGCTTGGAAGTGATTTGGTCGACATGAAGCTATGCATGCCATATTGTGTGCCCTTTAAGGGCTGCCCACCCAAGGCAAATGAGGGCCAGTCGATATGTATGCTAAATGGGGTTCCCTTTAAGGGTCACCCACCTAAAATAGAGCAACGCCGGCCACCCACTAGGATAACCCAATGGCCGCCCATTAATAAAGTGTAACCTAAACCTTTAAGGGTGTGAAGCCAAGTATGGCAAGGTCCGGAGGCAGCCGAACAGAGGAGGAAGCGAGAGAGAATACGGCTCGTGTAGGCTTCGGGAGCCAGCGGCTGACGTCGAGCAAGAAACGAGTTGGGAGGAGCAGGCCATGGCGTCGCTTTTCGGCACCACTCCTACCGCAAACGGCGCTGGTCCCGATTTAGCTGCCATGTCATCAAGGGCTAGGACCCATTAGCAACGTTGTTAATGGGTACCTAGCTATTTTTAGCGAGGGAGACATGCATCCATATAAAGGGAAATCGTGTGATTTTAGATGATTATTCACCTCATCATCTTGTGGATCCTCCTTATAAGCGTTATAGCCTTCAAGCTCTTAAGCTCTCCTCCTCATAATCTTGAGGCGCTTAAGCCCCTCATAAGCTATAATCTCTTAAGCTCTTAACCTACTCCTCATAAGGTCCATATTCTTAAGCTCCTCCTCATAATCTTCAAGCTCTTAATCTGCATAATCAAGCTCGTAAGCTCTCTTTAATATCTCTTAACCCATTCGAAGCTAAGCTTTGATTCCGAAACTTAGAAGCAAAATCCCTCTAAGCCCAGACTACCAAAGTTAAGAGTTTATTAACCACTAAAATCTTCAAGCATAACTTTGATTAGCTATCCTAAACATGCTCGAAGCCCATTAACCGTTCAAATCGGGGAGTAGAAGGCAGAGTAAGCAGAGCTTCATTATTTTCTTGTTTAAGCACCTGATTTAAGCCAAATTTCTTCTTGTAAAGAGCATTTAAGCTTCCATAGTGATTTATTAACCATGGATACTGTCGATTAACTGGAAATTAGACGGACTGTTTGTTTAAACTCTATTGTCGGCAATTGCATTTGCTACACCTTTTTCCCGCACCTCTCACAGCCAGGGGCCCAATGCCGGCCCAATGCCTTCCCGGCTCACCTTTCGCACATTTATCCCCCGACATTCTTGGTGAACCCGACGTGAAACGAGCCGGGGTGAGTAGTGTGGTGAAGAAGGATGTCGACACCTCAAGAGGATGCCATGCAGCAAATGATGTAGTAGTTTGCTGCTTACATGCAACAACAGAAGGCTACCCAACATCAATACAATTTGTAGGAGAGGATCCGTAAAGCTCAACACACAGTTACCGAGAAATTGCATTGATTTGAAGGCCGGGATATTAGTAGATTTTGCAATATCTATGAACAGGCAATGGAAGAGAATGGAATTGATGATCAAAATGTAGCGGACGGGTTCCATTTGATTACGGAGCCGGAACTTAGGAGTCGAATTAAAGAGATTCAGGTGCTTCAAGGCCCGAGTTGGTAGGATTTCAAGAAGGCGCTTCAGGAGGAATACTTCCTAGAGGAAGATTCGCAAAGAGTAACCAGGCAACGTTTCATGAAATGGGTGCAGAAGAAGAACAAAAATATGTCTGCATGAGAGTTATTGCTGGAATTTGAGAAGAAATTTGAGTAACTGTCCTCGACAGAGCAACGTTCAATGAGGGATTAGAAGGTTGAGCTGTTCATTCAGGCTGCTGATCTTCGACTTCAGAAGAGTTTAGTACAGTTGCTAGAGGATCCAAGTGGAGAATTGGGCTTAACATCCAACTGGAAGGTAGTCACCAAAGAAGTCAACATGATCGTGAAACGACAGATGAGAGTCGATAAGTTGATCGTGGCTAACATCTTGGATGTTGCAATGGAGGAACCTAAAGAGAAAACAACCCCGACAATACCCAGAGTGGAGGAGCCACTTCTTGACGAATTGGTAAAATATATTCAAGAATTGAATTTGAATTTTAAAACTGTTAAATTTGATGGACTAGCTACAAAGGGGTCTACATCTGAGTCTAGACAGCAGCCACCACGCAAAGGCTGGGACAGATGCATGTGGTGTGATAGTGAAGACCACAAGTATGTTAAAGAATGTGATGATTTTGACAAAGCATATAAAAGGAACGTGGTGTTCTGGAAGGACAAGAAGATACACCTTAGGGCAATAGGTGAGATGCTCCACCTGAACTTCGATAGGGGCGGCATGAAGAAGATAGTTGAAGAGATTCAACATAATGTTGCTCTTGTGGAGGCAGCTACATATGGGTTGCAAGTCTTCAGGAAGGGTGATGATGATGGTGTAGGTACCAAGGGTCAATTATGGCCTTATGCTTTGAAGACAACAGAAACTAGGCAGGTAACTTATGGGAAACTGCGACAAGTAGGGAATTCAATTCGAGAAACCACAGGGTGGACTGATCCAGTGGATTCCCTCTTGGTATATGCATTCATTCCGAAGTCTCAAGCTAATGAGGCTATGGTGGAGGAAAATCGAAAAAGAGATGAAGAAGCTCGTGGGACATTGAAGAGGACAACGAGGTTCAACAGCAAGAAATAAGAAAGTCCTTCTCCTAAGCCCGCTCTTGAAGTGGTGATGGAGGATGCACCTAAGGACAAAAAGCAAGGTAAACCCAGGGGACCCTCTTATAAGCTCAAGTCTGACATTGAATTAGCTACAAATTTAAAGAAAGTCTTTGAAGAGAGAATTCTAAATAGCAAGGTGGAGCTCACATTTGGTGATATATTCGGCATTTCCAAATGTGAGTTTCATGAGAAGATAATAGATATCATCAAAAGGAAGCAGCAGATACCAAGTGAACAGCAACCGGAGTCAGTGAATAGCCAGGCGATGCCCCACATTGAAGCAGTTCTAGACGACTATGAAGTATATTTGGCGAATCTTGAAGAAGAAGAATAGTCGAGGTCTGTGGTGGTGTCAAATCCAACCGTACTTGAGGTAAGGCATGTTCATTTCAATGAAGATGAAGATAGTGAAAGCATACCAAGGAGTCACTTTTCAATGACTCATTGGGCAAGAGCAACAACTGAAACTGTTGTAAAGCTTAGCGACATCGAAGAACCGGTCTTAGCACTCATAGATCATGGATCGGAGATCAATTTGATGGCTAAAAGCTTGCACAAAAAGGGGAAATGGCCTATTGATGTGGACCATGGTTGGCGGATTCGAGCTACCAATATGATTCCAGGCGACCTCTATGGTGCATGTGCCAATGTTAAGGTAACTGTAGGGGATGTCTGTGATGAGCAAAACTTCTTTATAAAGGAGCATTCCTCTTATCCTTTAATTGTGGGGCAACCATACACTACGGCTGTGCGAATGGAAACCAAAGTGCTGGATGATGGCTCGGCCTATGCTAGGGTTCGAAGCCATGATGGTAAGAAAGCAATGCAATTCTTGACTGTATGTGTAGATCATTCCAGGAATAAGGACAATCTACGTGATCATCCAATGCCGAAGATACGCAAGGAGTTTAGAGAACACAGTTTGCACATGATTTTCTCAGAGTGCCATTCTAAAGTGGGACTATGGTGGTACAAGTGAGGAGAAGTTCTCGCAAAGAGAAGCTTTCTCTTCGGGGTTTTTGGGGTTAACATCTGAAGGTTCAGTCTCTTTCAGAAAATTTAATGATCTGCCAAAGTGGGAAAAACAGTATGTTTCAGGTATCCAAAGTGAATTGCAGGGTTGTGATGTGCTTGAATCCGATGATGTGATGTGCTTGAATCCGATGATGTGATTTCAGGAGTCTTTGAAGAGGTATCTTATGTAGATAATATGTCAGAGCTTGAAGAGATCAGGCAAAACTGGTTACAAAGCGGATCTCAAGTGGTCAAGGTCCATTCAATGGACATGTATGATGAATTAAGTTTATATGAAGCACTTATGCATATTGAAGATGATTCATGTGAAATTGTTGAAGCGCAGGTAGAGACAAAATACAAGACTGTTACAAAGAGAGTGAGGCCGATGGCTACACCGCTGCCAGAAGGAAGTGATGGGATGATCAAGGAGGCTTCACGACAACCTATACTTAGAGATCCAAAGAACATAGGGCATAAGTTTACTAAGGAGACACTACAGCAGCTGAAGGTTGGAGAAGACGGTTTCCTCAATGAAGAGGAGATCAAAAGTTTTCAAGGTATGCTCAAAAAACATGGTAAAGCTTTCGCTTTTGAGCCAAGTGAGATAGATAGGGTGTGTAGATCCGAGTGTTATTTCACCAATGGTTATTTTCACTGTTCCACACATGCCATGGAGCTTGCGTCCTATTCCAGTTCCTGAAGTTCGCCTGCCAAAGCTCATCAATTTGCTTAATGAAAAGATTCAAATGGGAATTTTGGAGCCGTCATGTGCTCCGTATTCTAATCAATGGTTTACTGTTTCGAAGAAAAATGGTACATTATGATTCATTCAGGATATGCAACCGGTTAACAAGGTAACAATCCGCAATGTGAGTACTGGCCCAATTGTGGATGAATTTGCTGAGGCCTTTGCAGGTAGATCTATTTACTCCATGGGTGATCTTTATTAAGGATATGATCAATTCCAGTTAGCTTTGGAGAGCAGGCATCTTACTACAATGCGTACTCCTCTTGGTTTAGTAAGGATGTGCACTCTTAGGGTGCTACTAATTCAATAGCTCATATGATGAACGGCATGAATAAGGTATTAAGGGACTTTATCCCACATATTACTATTCCTTTCATTGATGACCTACCAATTAAGGGTTGTGAACAAGGCTCAAAAGATGAAGCAAAAGACCAGAGGGGGTGCCAACAGTTTTTTGCTCAACATAGTGCTGACTGTGATGCTATATTATCAAGGCTTGAAGAAGTTAACTTAACACTTTCAGGTTAAAAATCGACTTTTGGAGCTAAGGAGGCCTTAATTGTGGGACACATGTGCTGTTCTGAAGGAAGAAGGCCAAGTCCAGCAAAAGTCGAAGTAATCCAAAAGATGAAGGATACACATGTTCTTCAGTTACCGAGGTTCGTCAATTCTTAGGCGCATGTGTGTTCTATTGTATTTTGCTACCACACTTTGCTCATGTTGCAGAGGTGCTGTATCAATTGCTACAAAAAGGTAAGAGGGTTTTCTGGGAAGGAGTTCACACACAAGCTATCAAGAATTTAAAGAATATGCTTCTTGAGGCTCTGACCTTGAGGAAAGTTGATTATAAATGCGACAGGCCAGTTATTTTAACAGTTGACACTAGCCCAACAGGTATTGGATGGCTATAGGTCAAGATGATGCTGAAGGACACAGGTATGCAGTGAGATTTGGAGCCAAGGTGCTCAATGCTCGTCAACGAGGATATCCACAAGTTAAGAGGGAACTTTGGGGCGTTGCTACTGCTCTAAGGATCGATAAAGAATACTTTATTGGAGCTTCCGTTGTGGTAGAGACAGATTGCTTGCCACTGATAGGGATGATTGCAAACTGATTTACTCCAAACATTGCCATGCTATGATGGATAGTGTATATTAAGTCTCTTAACCCTAAATTTTGTCATATTGCAGGTAGAGATAATCCTGTTGCAGATATGCTATCAAGAGCCAGGTTTGAAGATGAAGAAGAGATGATGACCACGAGTGATGATGTTGGCTTGAGGTTCTACACGTCTTCTTATCTACATGCCAACTGTGGTAGTCTTGCTCATGTTTTTGAAGTCTTTCTGAAGAGTTTTATGATGGAGAGTGGCTTATGATTGGCCGCTACCTAAGTACGCTCACTAGACAAAAAGGATGGAGTGATCAAGAGTTCAAGAAGATCAGGAAAAAGGACTATGGATATTTCCTAAAAGACGGACATTTATGGAAGCAACCGAAGCGCTCAGGAGGGGTACCACAATGAATTATTTGCGACAAAGCAACCCAACAACAGGTGATTAAAGAGTTTCATGAAAGTCTATGGGCTGGACACAGAGGAGTCTGGGCAACCTTTGTCAAGCTTAAAGACCGATATTGGTGGAGAGGTATGTATAAAGATGTGGTTCAATTTGTGGAATCATGCTTAATATGTCAACAGTACTCTAATGTGCGACATAGAGATGGGTTGCATCCCACTACTGGCTATGCACTACAAGTGGGTGGTGGACCTTATTACAATGCTAGTAGGAGTGTGGGAGATGAGATATATTGTCCTTGCCAGGGAAGATCTTACAAATCAGGTTGAAGGCAGAGCTTTGCGTACCAAAGCTACCAGTTCAGTATGAAAGTTTTTGCTTGAAGATGTTATCTCTAGGTATGGATGTGTTGGTAGAATTACTGCAGATAGAGGGGAGCTGGATGCAGATGAAGCTCGAGGTTTTTTGCTCGTATGGGCATTAAACTCGCCCTCACCATAGCATACAATCCAGAAGGTAACGGGAAGAGTGAAAGAGGACATCCGCCTATTGTTCAGGCTTTAGCAAAGGCGTGTGAAGGACATATTGGTGATTGGCCTAAACTCTTGCCATTTGCTTTGTGGGCTGATCGCACTACACACAGTTCAGTTATTACAGGATTTATGCCATTTGAATTGATGCATGGGCAGAAACCCATTGTGCCTACGGAGGAAGTAGTTACAACTTGGACCATAATGCCATGGGAAGAAGGTATGTCTACTGAAGACTTGCTTGCTCTACGTATTCGGCAGCTTGAGAGGCGTCAAGAGGATATTGAGCAGGCTAAAGAGAAGCTTAAGGAGGCAAGATTGAAGAATAAGGCAACATTTGATGGAAAGCATAGACTACGACCACATGCTATCAAAGATGGTGATTGGGTACTTGTCTATGACAGTAGCTTGGAGAACCAATACTCTCCTATGCGGAAAATGGTGAAATGGTGGTTTGGACCATATGTGGTGCAACATGTTTTTGATAATGCGACATATCAATCATGTGAACTAGATGGTACTATGCTTAAAGTGCCTATTTGCACGAAAAAGGATCAAGTTGTTCAAGAAGCAAGAAGGCAAGATTGTTCTTGAAGATTCCCATTCAGATCCGCCTCTAGAGGATCATGTTATGTATACATCAGATGATATGTCTGATGATGATTTTAATGAAGCTGATTAAGTGCAATTGGCACAAACCGAAGGCTGTGCAATTCAGAGGGGATGAATGTCGTGCAACTCTGCTCCCATGCAAAGAAAGATGCCACAAAAATGCATATTAAGTTTGTTTGAATCTTATATGTTTAATGAACAGTGGTTAAGGCCTGGTTGCAGGTCGAGTTCAATGCTGAATGTATGTCAAATGCGGTTAAAAGGGCCAAAACATGCCTTAATGATGCTAAAAAGTGTTATTATTGAAGTGAACATTGATGGGGTATTGTGCCCTAGAACTACAGTGCTCAATGTGCTCTACGGGCCTGTCTTTACGGCTCGTCGATCGGAGCTACAGATAGGAAGTTTTGGCAATTTTAAGTTGAGGAGATTGCAGATCCATACCAGCTTGGGCAACTGCAACAGCTGAAGGGACAAGAATGAAATGAATGCGTCGGGATGAAGTGCTCACTTTGTGGAGCGTGTCAGTCTTTTCACATCGGTGATTGGATTTACGGTTGTCAAGTTATTGACCGTTGAAGATGCACCGAGGGCCGGTTCCTTACCACTCTGGTCGGCTCGATCAGAGTGCTGTTTACGGCTCGTCGATCGGAGCTACAGATAGGAAGTTATGGCAATTTTAAGTTGAGGCAATTGCAGATCCATACCGGCTTGGGCAACTGCAATAGCTGAAGGGACAAGAATGAAATGAATGCGTCGGGATGAAGTGCTCACTTTGTGGAGCGTGTCAGTCTTTTCACATCGGTGATTGGATTTATGGTTGTCAAGTTATTGACCGTTGAAGATGCACCGAGGGCCGGTTCCTTACCACTCTGGTCGGCTCGATCAGAGTGCTGCTTTGAGTTTTACCCAGGTTTTGGAATGCAATGATTGTGGAGAAATGCCAACATGGCTCCGACTTTCTGGAAGATAAAAAAGAGGTGGTAGGCTTTGCCTTGGCTGACATATGTTCCGGACCTGAAGTCCCAAGCTTAGCCTTAGCCGACACTGCAAGGCCGATGTGTATGCCAAAAAGGGTTGTACCAAAGAGATTTTTCAAGGTATTTCTTTGACCGATATGTATACCAAATATGATGCATTATTTTTGCGGATCAAATCTTGATCGATGCCGCATGCCAAATTAAGTGCCTTTATGTATGACAAATGGGGTGTCCTTGAGGGGAACTAGAGCAGACATGCTTGGCAGTGCTTTGGTCGACATGAAGCTATGCATGCCATATGGTGTGCCCTTTAAGGGCCACCCACCCAAGGCAAATGAGGGCCATTTGATATGTATGCTAAATGGGGTGCCCTTTAAGGGTCACCCACCTAAAATAGAGCAAGGCCAGCCGCCCACTAGGATAACCCAATGGCCGCCCATCAATAAAGTGTAACCTAAACCCTTAAGGGTGTGAAGCCAAGTATGGTGAGGTCCGGAGGCAGCGAACAGAGGAGGAATCAGGAGAGAAACCTGCTCGTGTAGGCTTCAGGAGGCAACGGCTGATGCCGAGCAAGAAACGAGTTGGGAGGATCAGGCCATGGCGTCGCTATTCGGCACCACTCCCGCCGCAAATGACGCTTGGTCGCGATTCAGCTGCCACGTCATCAAGGGCTAGTACCCATTAGCGACGTCGCTAATGGGTGCTTAGCTATTTTTAGCGAGGGAGACATGCATCCATATAAAGGGAAATCGTGTGATTTGAGATGATTATTCACCTCATCATCTTGTGGATCCTCCTTATAAGCAACATAGCCTTCAAGCTCTTAAGCACTCCTCCTCATAATCTTGAGGCGCTTAAGCCCCTCATAAGCTATAATGTCTTAAGCTCTTAACCTCCTCCTCATAAGCTACATATTCTTAAGCTCCTCCTCATAATCTTCAAGATCTTAATCCGCATAATCAAGCTCGTAAGATCTCTTTAATATCTCTTAACCCATTCTAAGCTAAGCTTTGATTCCGAAGCTTAGAAGCAAAAGCCCTCTAAGCCCAGACTACCAAAGTTAAGAGTTTATTATCCACTAAAATCATCAAGCTTAACTTTGATTAACCATCCTAAACCTGATCGAAGCCCATTAACCCTTCGAATCGAGGAGTAGAAGGCAGAGTAAGCAGAGCTTCATTAATTTTTTGTTTAAGCACCTGATTTAAGCCAGATTTCTTCTTGTAAAGAGCATTTAAGCTTCCATAATGATTTATTAACCATGGATTCTGTCAATTAACTGGAAATTAGACGGACTATTTGTTGTAAACTCTATTGTCGATAATTGTGTCTGCTACACATTTTTTCCCGCACCTCTCACAGCCAGGGGCCCAGTGCCTTCCCGGCTCACCTTTCGCACATTTATCCCCCGACAACGTGCAAGTTACATGTCCTTGGCCATGATTGTTACACGCTTGGCATGGATAGCACTTAAGAACGTGTCCTCAAAGAGACTGACCAAATAAGCCTTTACAGCCTCCTGAATTGATTCAAGGGCAATTGCAGACATCCAAAGCTCTATGTTGTGCCTTTGTAGCACTTCCTTACATGTCCATGCAAATGGTGCTTTCCTAATAAGCATGTCCGCTGTCTTTTGGTAATGTCGAATTTTAGCAAGCGCTTGACAAAAGCGTAATGTTCTTTGAGGTTGGCGTTGTGGGGGCCTCTGAGCTCCTTGTGGCCGTGCTCTCTGTGGGTTCCTGTAGAAATGTTGACTTTCGATGGTGCTTGGGAGGTGGCTTGGGGACTTCTTCATCCGGATCATAATCCTAATCATCACTGCTACGCTCATCATTGTTGGGTTGATCAGAAGGCATGGCACCCATTCCTCTCGGTAGTGACTTGCCGACCACAGTTTGGTGATCTGGGCTAGATGGCATCGCGCCCATCTGGCTTGGCAACATCTTTCTACCCACCCTATGGTTCACTGGGTTGTCCTCCCCTTCCCATAGCAGACGCTCATCAGACGTGTCCGTCTCTATGCGTTCTAGGTCAGTTAGCTCTTCTAGTTGTCGATTTGCACGCATCTTCTGTCTTTTGCGCGCCTCACTGGTCTTTGGATTCTTCTTTGCAGTCTGTTTGGTCCTTGCCATCTAGAAAGTGCATTTGGGGGGCTTCTTAGAGCTTGTGGTGTTTTGTGAGGGAAGGAGTGTTATGAGTTTGTGAAGGGGGGTTTTCCCTCTTTATATAGGGTGGCCACATAAGGGTGGGTTCACATGGTGGAAAAGAGCCGCTAAAAGCACGAGAAAATAATCTTTTGAATTTTAAAACCACATGAAATTAGAGAACTATTCAAACACATAGAGCAAAACATCCACTTGTAAATTTGCACAAACAATCAAACAATGAAAACACTCGATCCAAAAAAGAGAGCATCCAAGTGTAATGGATTTTACATTATCATGAGATTCTAAATACATCTACTACGCCTTGACCCAAACTTTTCCAACCCTAGTCCTTGATGCTCGCCACACTGCATGCCGTGCTGCACCTTGTGAGGATCTCCAGCGCTTTGAGGAACGACCATGGGCCAGTTGATGGGCTTCTTTTGCCAAGCGCAATGACCTTGCACGTTCAATCAACACTTTGCGTCCAAAGGTGGTGCGATAAAACCAATTTAACATTTCTTGGATAGCATGAGCGCACTAAAACCCTTCCATGTCTTGTATTCTTGAAGTAGACACCATTGGCATGATAGTGTGACTTCTCCATACCTTGCGTGCTCCAAAGATCTAATGAACCATATATATTCATAGAGTATGCACCATGGACATTGAGGATGTGTTGCCCATAAAGCCACAACACATCAATGATCAAAACTAAAGCATAGTATAGACCAATTCAGAATAGCAAGCACGCACCATATAGTGTGTTATGTTTGATTCACCCCATGCAGTGACGACTGCCTTTGTGAATTCCACCACCAAATTTTGGAATTCTTGTCGTTGCTCACTTGTTGTGTTTGTAAGTCGTAGTATCTTTATCATCTTGTTGAATACCGCCCAAACATGTCGTCAGCTAAGAACAACACTTGCATTGCTATCATTGTCCGTTGTATACTTGCATAAATCCTTCCACAACACCCATCCACCTTCAGATGTTGATGTTCTCAGAAACACTACTTTCCTTGGACCGAACCCTCTTCAAAAAATGACTTGCCTTTAGTCCACTCATGGACACTGGTTAGGTCACTTCTTGAGCGCTTGCATTGTTCTTCTGTGAAATAATGGAGGTGTTGTTCCCATGACAACTTATTGAATTTAAGAGCCCTTCCACTTTTGAGATAGCATCAAACAACCTCTCCGCAAGGTTCATTCTAAAGGCATAATCAATATGAAGCTTTAATAAATGATCAAAGATGCACATAAAAGCATAAAGTGTGCAAAAATACACATTTTTGAGAGGGAAGTTAATTATAGGATTCCATTCACTGTCTTTTGTGGCACGATTGGGCTCCTCGAGCATAGGACATCGTAGAACCGAATGCCCCACACACATGTAATTTGTGAATTGTCATCTTCCTCTTTTTCGTTGACCATTGCGATCTTGCGTGCATTCCCCTTATATCCCTTAATGAAAAATGGACAAGGATACATAGCTCCTGCCCCTGGTTTGCACCCTAGAATGCACTTGGTTGTTTTCAAATCACCACCTAAGTGCCTGTCAACTTCAAACTCCCTATGCCATCTACTTGGAGATTTTCCCCAGCTAGCTGTGCCTTACTGACATTTGTTATCCACGGAATGCGTTCAAAGATCCAAGAAAGCACTCCATGGGTCTCCTTGGGAACCTCAATAACACCAAGTCACCAAATTTCTTTCTTGGAGTGCATACTAAAAGATGGTGCACAATCCTCGTTCATAGTTGTACGTTTTGCATGAAATAATGCCTCGTTCATGAGAGTAATACTCATCCTTTCTAATCTTCGTTTCTTCACAATTTGACATTCGTCTAGCTTCAGTACAAACACCAACTTTGAACCTAGCACTACAAAATGTCCAAAATAACATAATAAAAACCAAAAAAAAAAACTGCATTAATGTAGCCTCACCATTAGGTGGTACACCATAAAAATGTATCATTTCCATTTGAAGCCTTCTCAAATAAAAAAAATATTATTTGACATTGAGTAAGGGCATCAACATCGCTCACAAGATTTGAAAACTTTCACATCACCTCCTTTCTGACAACATTGTTTAAATGTTCTGCATTTGGTGCTCGTAAAAGGGCTACGACATCCGATTTCTTGAGGCACAAACTTAACAAATGGATACAATCCTCTTAGCTGTGGCCACCACACAGCTCTTGGATAAAATTCCTACAAGAATGAACAAAAACATTACCACAAAATTCCTATAAGAATGGACAGAAACATTACCACAGAAGCATAGATTGGAGCATAGCAAAATGTACCTTGTAGCTGTAACCCTTCTTTTTCTAGCACCACCTTCGGGGGCTAAAGTCTCTATGGCATCGAAGCTCCTCTTACATTCCCTTGTACCTAAGGGCGTGATGGCTGGATCATTAGGGTAGAGACAAACATGCACCCAAAGGTCCACATTGGTGTGACCTCCACCACGGTATTGTTGTGCAGTTTACAAGTAATGATGATTTGAGGATGCGAAGTCCTTTGGCAACCGAACATGTAGAGAAACCGTTTCCGAACTTGACGATCTTACTGTGGATGGGAGGTTTGTAATGTCGCCTAGCTCCATGGAAAGGGGAATAAAGATGACCTCAAGCAAGAGTGGAGAGCTGCAGTAGAGGCACGGAGTGGAGAGGTGAGCTATGGAGTTAAGAGCTATGGGATGGAGAGCTTCAGGAGAGCTACAGAGTGGAGAGGAGAGATATGGAGTGGAGAGATGCAAGAGAGCTACAAAGTGGAGAGGAGGGATATGGAGTGGAGAGCTATGGGAGGGAGAACTGCAGCAAAGATATGGAGTGGACCTGCAAAACAAAGAGAGGGAAGGAGCAAGAGTGTGCACTGAAAAGTAGGAGAGAGAAGAGAGAGAGAGGAGTGATTTTGGAGGGAAATAAAAAAGCTGAAAAGTTTGATATTTTGCAGGTCTAGCAGTAAGATTTTGAGAGAGAAATTTTATTTTTGGGTATACATATAGGTTGGGGAGAAGTTTTGAGTAAAAGTGAGTTTTTTTTAACTTTTTTGAAAAAAGTGTTTTTTTTTGGGTTGAGGCTATGGACGCCCTTGATGATGTGGCAAAAGAAAGGGAGAGAGGGTAGTTATTGTCATAAGGACCACCACTCTTTTGGGTAGAGAGAGAATGTACCTATTCTCCCTCCCTAGACTCTATTTCAACCTGCAAAAAGCCTATGATAGCCTTAAAAAAAGCCTATGAGAATACCCTCATTCAATGGCCTTGTCTCCTAAACCACACACATTGTCAGCCTTAGTCCCTACACGGCTCTTTTGGGGTTCATATTTTCCCTAATGGGTAGTGCCCTCACTTTGGAAGTCAATTCCAAAGATGATGGACACTAAAAGCTACATGAGCTAATGTACACTCCTATACAATGCATAATAACTCTATTTGAGTTGTTACAAATTAGACCACATCTATGGAGAGAGGTGGGCAAAAACTTAGAGAAGAAGGGATTGAAAATTACACAGTACGCTCACTCACAGAGCAAAGTGCCTCGCACGCTTAAATGTAATTGTAAATTAAGTTTTCATTAAGGTCAACAAGTGGTATATATACCTTACAACTTCTCAAACCCTAAAGTTACAAAATCAACCATCTACTCAATCTAACTATCAAAACTGGGATACAATCTGGAAACTCCTGTAAGTCCCAATAATTACAAGGTGAAACATCAGGTTTTCCTTAATGAATGAATAATTACAAAAATAATAGTCCTCCGAGTAGTTAGATGCCGTGGGGTGTGTCCAGCTTCTAACACTCCCCCCCTCCTTGCTCATGTCGTCCCCGACATGGCCTTGATCTGCTGCTTCATCTGATCGTTTCCCGCATCTTTAGCAGTGATTCGTACCTGGCATGTAGGTTCAGCATTGTTGGGCCAAAGATCTCTGTATTCATGGTGAAGAACCCCGTATAGAATGCTTCTTCAAAAGCTTGGAGGTGATAGGATAGTAGAAACATGATTCTTTGATATAGCGCATGTATCACCTCCGTGGAAGGCTGACCTGATAGATCATAAGCACATCTGTATGCATCTTGGAAGAAGAATATGTTGTCGGTCACCTGGCCTGGCTGGAAGGTCTCGAACACCGCTAAGATGGTTCTGCAAATTTTCCTCATCATAATGCATGTAAGGTCAGGTGAGCCAGTGAACAACTTTATGGCGCCCGTTAGGGTTTTCACCATGTATTGGACACTTATTCTCTCACCTGCCTTCACGCCCGACAGCTTTGGGTAATTCAGCCAAGTGGGTTGGCTTCTTTGCAAAATTTGTTGTGCCTTCCACGTCCTAACCCTTGGTAGGGGACAGAAGCTGAGATTGTCTCTGATATCTTTAGGTGCCTCTACCAGGTGGATTAGGTGTTGTGGGTACTTGGTAAGCCAAGCCTTCCTCCACTTTGGCTGAGAATCCACTATATGCTTAACTTCTTCTGGCTTTGAGGTGTCTGCATTGTAGAGAGGTTCCGTTGGCTCTTCTCTGATCCGCTTGTTTATTGTTGCTGCCTCATATTTCAGCAATGGATATGGGAGAGAGGGTTGAAGCCACTCGCGCCTGAGATTGCTGGCGTCAATCTTCTGAATTGTCATAGATTTGAAGACCCTCTGCTCCCATCGCAAGGCTTCCTTCGTGCTTTCTCTTAGCTCTTCCTCTATTGCCTTACGCAATTTTTCCTCCTCTTCTTGTGTTAGATCCTGTGGCTCTTGAGAGGATCCTGCTATGCTTTCCTCTTGCATGTGTGTGTCGACAGGATCTGCCACATTTTCGAGGTCGATGCCCTCATTGCTGGCTGGCCCTGAGATTTTTGCTTCTCCTCCTTGCTGGCCTTTCAACTCCTCAATTTGCCTGAGGAGTGTTTGCTTTTTTGCTTCAGCTTCTCCGCCCATATGCACGAGGAGGTCATTAAGTTCAGCGTTTACTCTTTCCACCTCCTCGAGCTTTTTCTTTATGTTTTCCACTTCTTCTTGCAGGGCTTTTTGGCCCTCCTCCATTCTTGTTTGCATTACGATAGAACCTTCAGCCATCATTAACCTCTGATTTTTCTCGAGAGTCAGCTCCTTCTGAAGTTATTGCATTTGCTCTTCATATAGTTGACTCTCGGAAATGATTTGAGTCGAGCTCGTAGCTCTGACTCTAGCAGGTGATGCTCACAACCTCTGGATGGTTTGATCTTTGACTTTTAGTTGGTCCTTGAGCTCAAGGACCTCATCCAGGCTTGCTTCTTGTTCTATCTCTGCTTTTTCTTTGAAATTTCTCATGGCCTCTACTTCTTTCGATTCTTCGGCCAGCTGTAGTGTCAGATTATCACTTTCTCTTTCGGCATCTCGCAATGACTTGCTGAGCTGCAGACACTCTTCTTTAGCTGCTTGTATTCTTTTTGCTACTTCCTCATTTGCTTCTTCCATTGCTTGGCAGTTTTGTAGAGCCATTGCCAAGCTGGCCTGCAGGTCATCTTCTCTCTCTTTTTGCCTTTGGCTTTGTGTTTGCAGAGAATCTACCTCCTTTTTGATATGTTATTCAGTGGCCTTGAGAGTTGTCATTTCTTTCTCTGAAGCCATGGATTGTGCTCGCAATCCAGCTAGCTTTGTCATCACCACGTCCCTGCCATTGGAGGGCAGTGTTAAGTATGGAGCCTGATTTACCCTTGTAATTTTCTGTGGTAAAAGCGCACATTTGTAAGGCCCCCATTATGAGGAGAAGCCATCGTGCGTGAAGGAAAATCACTCGCCGGAAACCAAAATTTTCACGGCCAAAACTCAGGGGCAACTTTAAGGGCCTCGGGGGCGGAAGCCCCTGATACTTTTTTTTTTCCCTTGCCGGAATATTATGGCCGGACGGCGGCTGGAAAGTGATCGGAAAACAACAGTCGGTTGGCCGGTGTGGCCGGTAGTCAATGGCCGGTGGCCGGTGGTCGGAAGTCAATGGCTGGTGGCCGGTGGCTGAATTCAATGGCCGATGGCCGAATTCAAAAGCGGACTTGTCTTCTCAAGGGTGGCCACACATGGGCGGATTGGAGGGTTCGATTTGGACTTATCTACACAAGGGCGGCTACACATGGCTGTCTCTCATGAGAGAGGGCAGCCCTTTTGAACTATAAAAGGAGGCCATTTCTACACACATTTCATAGAGTGTGAAGTTGATGCAACAAGGTGAGTGTGAGGTGGTGAGAGTGAAGCAAGGCTGGAGCTCCATTAAGGGTACAATCCCTTTGTAAACTACTTCTTGTTTTGAAGTACTAAATCCATAGAGTGGCTACTTTCCCGTGGACGTAGCCCACATTGGGTGAACCACGTATATCGTGTGTACTCTCTCTCTCTACTCTATAATCTCGTGTATGAAAATTTTTCTCTCTCCATTAAGTAATCTACTCAATTATCTATTTAGCTACGTCGTATTTCCTAGCAGGCAGGTGCAGGTCTACTGTGTTGGTAGCAATTTCTTTTAGCTCCACTAGCTGGATGCCTTGCATCTATTCTTTATGCCATGTCCTTGCCAAGTCGAATGTAGCTGTGGTGGCTTCTTCCCTTGTATAGCATGCAGCTAGCAGGTCCAAAAATGCGTAGTAGGCCTCATCTAATCCTTTTTGCTCAGACTCAGGCTTGGCCTCTTCCTTTGGCTCAGGTTCCTGCCTTTTCTCTTGCTCCTCAGCTTGCCTTTCATCTTGTTTGTCCTCAGCCTTCTTATCTTCTGGTGGAGGGCTGCTGGGAGGTGGAGATGGCTGTGGGCTGGGTTTAGGGCTATCTGGTAAAGCTGTCGGTTTTCCCTTTAAGTCCCTGTCTGCTTTTGTTTTTCTTTCTCTTTCTTGGCTTTCTTGTTCATCTAGCAGTGTCTGCCTTATCTGCTCCACTTCCTCCTCGGTGAAAGGGACATGGGGAATGTTTTCCGCTGCAGCATCAAGAATCTCGAAATTCTTGATATAATCTTCAAAGCGGTCCCTTTGCACTCTTTTGGAAGATCCAGACATAGACTCGAGAGATGGCTTCCAGAGTTTGTTTAAATCACCCTTGAGGGCTCTTTCTGCTCGGAAACTCTCCATCAGCCTCTCGAGTCTTGCCGCTTTCTGAGACCTGGTTTCTTTGGCCGTCACTTGAGAAAACTCCTTCTTTCCTTTCTTTTTCTCGGGTTGCTCCTCTTCAACTGGCTCCAGCCGTCTCTTCAATCTCGTAGCCACCCTTGGTGCCCTTTGCGGCTCATCTTCCTTGTCTTCTTTGATTCTCAGCCAATCATTCTGAGATGGGGGTCAGGCCACTTTCCTTTAGCGTGTAGTGCCCCATAAACCACCTTGGTGATCAGTTCTCCTGGCACTATGTATGTTGGCTTTTTGTTGCCCATCTTTACTAAGCTGTCATGTATGTATGCCGCATAGTTGATTATCGTCATTGCCCAAGTAAACGTTGTGGCAATTGCACCTGGTGGCATCCTGTACTTCTGTGGCCTCTTCGTGCACATGTGGAAGTACTGGTTGTACAAATGGCTCATAATTTCCACCTTTGGGTTGGCAATGTCTTCAAAGGTGTAATTTGCCTTTTTCTCCTTGTACACCTTGACTTCATCCCTTCTTTTTGTTACACTGTCCCCCTCATTGGAGAGGTCTAGTGCATGGGCTACAACCCGCTCCATGATTATGATCTCTGTAGCTGGTCTGCCTTGTAAATCTGTTACCTTGGCCACTCCATCCTCTTTGATGCTTGTTACAAACTCCCATACTCTTTTGATGTCCACTCCTGGTGGTATTGCTTCAAAGTAGTTGTGGAGGTCAATTTTCTCCAAGTAGCCGGCCATTATGCTTCGTACAAATTCATTGAGTTCTCTTGGCAGCATTGGTAGCTCTATTACATTTCCTTCATTGTCTTTGAACACTCCCTGGTAGATCTTTAGGTCATTTGACTCTAAGAAATCTTCTTGTATCTAGGTGCTGGTGGGCTTTAGTGTTCCCTCTGGAATGACAAAGGGTTCCACTTCGTCCAGATAATCTTTGATGGTCATTATTTTCCTCTTTGCCGATGACTTCGAGGCTGCCATAGATCCTGTTGCACTCAGAAGTTTAGTGCCACCTCGGGTCACTTTTTGGTCATGCGGGTCATATAGACTTGTCGAGCATGTCGAGATGATCCTACCCATGAATTTTGGTAGCATTTGGTCGCCGTTTCGTCGATTTCCCCTTTGGTGGCCTCTTGCGGTTTTTTGGGAATTACGGTTTTTCCCGATGGTTTCCTACTGCCTTAGGACATCCAGGACTGGTCTCCTAGACTAGGGTAAGTTGCCGATGAAGTCTTGTTGCTTTCGGGTTAGCCGTTAGGCCGCCGTCTCTACTTGTAGGTCTCTACCGCTCGCTTTGTGTGTGACCCCTACGCTAGTTTTCGCGACATAATGACAAACATTCGCGAAAAGCTCAAGGTGGTGAGCCTACCTCTCATGTCTGGAGCTCATCGGGTAGTCGTGCGCGTCGTAGAAGCTGCTGGAAGGTCGATCCGCTCTAGGTGGCAGAAGCTCTCTCCACCAAGTCAATAGTGAGAATGGGCTAAAAATGAAGTGAAAATTTCTTATAATGGAGGTCCCCGAACCACTTTTGATGTAATGGCTATGGGACTTATGACCTTGGCTTTCCATTGGTATTTTGTTGCTGCCAATTTTTGTAGATGGTTTGGCTCTTTCTTGTTTGCCTCTGGTTTGTCTTTCATCGGCATCCACATATGTCGGTTTTCCTTTTTGAAATGCCGCTGTCTGCTTTCCATTGTTGCTTGTACTAAAGGTAATTCCTTTTACTTCTGCTTTGGTATCCAAATGTGAGTGACAATTGGGTTATGGCTAAGAATTTTCTTTGGGATCCATATCTGTTTTATGACCCTGGGTTGTGGTTGAACCATCTGCTTTGTTTTTATCCTTTTGTTACATTGTTGTTTGTCTGCCATGTCATTTCTATCTTTCCGCATCCATACTTGTTTCCCGGGTTTTGGTAGCCTAGATCTTTGCATTGCGGCCGGTGACTTCATATGTCTGTAATTAGCATGGTTGGCTTTTACTTGATTGTTTGTCGCGGGTATCATGTTCTTTAATGGCATTTGTGCTTTGGGCTTTGTTTCCAGTGATTGCATGGCTTGCAGTTGATCATGCTTGTATTGCTGAGCAAAAGCTATCACCTGTTGTTCATGTTCATGTTGAAGTTTGACTGCCTTTGCGTTCCAATCTATCTACACATTGTATGCTTTTTGCCAAGGTTGCCCCAGCATCATTTGGTGTTGTGTGCTTTCATCTGTCACCACATAGAATTTGTGTGGGTAAATATATTGATGTATCTGTACATGCAATATAGTCCATCCCAATGTTTTCAATGGGTGTGATGTGCTACTTTCCAGTACTTGAGGAGTAGGATGAATTTGATCTGTGACTTTGAGCTGTTGGTATAATCCGTAAGATATTAAATTTGCTTGAGCACCCGAATCAAGCAATGCTATTGATTCAACTTGATTGCTATCCACTTTTACCGTAATTATTGGCTCCACTGTTTCCTCCTCCAACTTCGTCAGTCGAATGGCATTTATTCTCAATGGTGGTCCACTTTGTTGTTGTTGTCGCAGAAGCCTTCTTTTTGCAATGCGTTCTTGTGCTTCGGCTTGAGCTTCCTCCCGTACTACTCGTTGTTTTTCCTTCATGAATTTGTTGGAGCATCTCCTGTGTGAGTGGTAGATGATACCTCCTCAGTCGACATCCACTAATCCAGTTTAGCATTTCTTCACCTACTAATGTAGCAAGCTTGACTGCTCCACTTTGTGATAGATCACTAATCACAAATGGTCCCATCCCTCGCTTTTTAAGTTTCTTGGCATGTTGCTTCAAGGTATAAACAAGTACGTAATCACCTGTTTTAAACTCTTTGGTACGCACATGTTTGTCAAAAAATTCCTTTTGTCTTCTCTTTTTAACATAGATTGAAGCGACAGCTCGTAAGCGGAGTTCATCTAGCTTTTCAAGATCATCAATCCTTGAAGAGAGCTCATGCCGTGTCCATTCCAAGATTTTTGCTACTCGTAGAGTTGGGATTAAAAACTCTATGGGTAGTATAGCATTTAGGCCAAATACCATGTTGTATGGTGTTGTTCCTATTGATGTTTTGTAAGCTACCCTATATGCCCATAGTGTTGAGTGTAATTGCTGATCCCAATCTGTTCTTGATTCTGACACTATTTTAGTGAGAACCGTACATAGTGTTTTATTTGTGGCCTCAGCTTGCCCATTGGCCTGTGGATGGTATGGTGCGGATTTCCTATGTATGACCATGAATTCCTCTAGTAGATATTCAATGACTTCATTGAGAAAATGTGTTCCTCGGTCACTGACAATTTCTATTGGTAACCCGTAACGTACAAAAACATTCTCATACAAAAAGTGTGCCGTGGTGCTTGCATCAGCTTTTTGTGTTGCTTTGGCTTTGACCCATTTTGTGAGATAGTCCGTAGCCACAATGATATATTGGGTATGGGTGCGATATGCAGGGGGTGATATAGGCCCACAAAATCAATGCCCCATTTTGCAAATGCTCTTGCTCCCATCATTGGCCGTAATGGCATCTCATCTCTTTTTATTGGCATCTTGGTGCATTGACATGCATCACAACGCTTTACAAACTCTTCAGCATCCATGTGCAATGTAGGCCACCAAATTCCTGCGGTTAAGATAATTTTTGCCGTCTTATCGCCCGAAAAATGGCCTCCACTTATTCCGCGATGTGCATGTTCTAGAATCAGCAGGTATTCGCTTTCACTTGCACAGATTCTAAGTTGATTGTCCTTTCCCCGCTTATAGAGTTGATTCTCAATTAACTGAAAGTCGCGAGCTTTCAGCTCTATAGCTTTTTCCCGTGCTCTTGTGATGTTCTCAGGGAACGTCTTGGTGGTTAAGAAGTCAATGATATATTGACTCCATGCAGGTGTTATGTTTACCTGAAACAAAGTTGCGTGATCCACTGGTCGTTTGGCACTACATATTGTACAATTGGTAACATAAGAATGTGTATCCGCATACATAGTTGGCCAGTAAACCCCTAACTTTTTCAGTCTCTGGTGTGTCTTCACTGTTGAACAATGAAATGCACAACCCTGGACATGTGCCTCTTCAAGGTAGCACTCGAATTCTTCCGGATTTATACATAATTGTAGGATTAGGTCGGATCCAAGATGATACAACCGTCCTGCTATCAACTGAAATTTTTTTGTTTGTCGAATTGTTTGTTGTTTGAATCCGCATTCCGTATTATCAAACTCACTTCCGAAGGAGAGAATGCTAACAATTTCTTGAGACCATTTGGGTACCATTTCAATGTTGAAAAGATAAGCATCTGGTATGTCATCATCTACTCCTTCAGGAGCTTCCCCGTTGTGTATCCTTGAAAGATGATCTGCTCGTAGATGGGTTTTACCATTTTTGACCACCACTTTGAAGTCAAATTCTAGAAATATAATAAACTAGCGTACGATTCTCCCTGTATTGCAAGGTTTATTTACTAGGTACAAAAGAGCTTGATGATCTGTGAAGAACACAAATTTGTTTGCAAGCAAATAATGCCGAAATTTCTTTACAGCATAAATCATTCCTAACCCTTCCCTTTCGGTGGTTGTGTAGTTCTTTTCCGCACTGTTTAACTGTCGGCTCGCATAGCAAACCGAAAAATCCATTGTTCCGTCTCCAGGTTGAGCTAGAATACTTCCAATGGCATATGCTGAAGCATCAATGTGCACATGGAATATCTTTTCCCAATCTGGTGCCTTTAGTACAGGTGCTGATATAAGGTTTTCCTTCAGCTTTTGAAATGAAGTTTCACACTCCTCGGTCCACTCGAAATTGACTAGAAACAATACAGAGGTTGTGCGATAACCGCATACATGTATATGATTCTTCGATAATATCCGCAGTGTCCCATGGAGGATTGCACTTGTTTCACATTAGTAGGCCTGGGCAGGTCTACAATGACTTTGACTTTGTCTAGGTCTGTGGTTATGCCATTTCTTGAGACAATGTGTCCTAAGATTCGTCCTTGCTTAACCATAAATACACACTTTTCCGGGTTAAAACAGATTCGATATGTCCTACACTTTTCAAAGACCTTTTGCAAATGGTTCATATGTTCTTCTCGCAGAAGAGAGTGTACACACAGGTCATCCATGTAAATTTCTAAGAATATTCTTAGGTATTCCTTGAATGCGTGAGTCATTAAACTCTGGAAAGTGGCTGGTGCATTAGTTAAGCCAAATGGCATAACTGGATACGCATAAATCCCCCATTCTGTGGCAAACGCTGTTTTGTGTTGATCCTCCCTTGCTATTGCTAGTTGGTTGTATCCTGAAAACCCATCCAGAAAGGAATAAGCCCGTTTTCCGGCCACTCGCTCAAGGACATGTTGTGTAATTGACAAGGGATAATTATCCCTTATGGTTGCAGCATTCACCTTCTTGAGGTTTACACACACGCGCAGTTTTCCATTTTTTTTGGGAACTACCACAATTGGTGACACCCAATCTGTATGTTCGATCTCATAGATGAATTCAGCTTCCATCAGTTTATCAATCTCTTCTTTGATTCGTTTAGCAAATGTGTCATTATATGTATAAGGACGTTGTTTGCTAGGTTTTGCATCCGATTTCAAAGGAATTGTATGTTGGCATATCAATGGATCAACTCCTTTGAGGTCTTTATAGGACCAAGCGAACACATCTTTATACTTCTTGAGAAGTTGTGTTAACTCTGCTTCCTCCTCAGGCTCTAAATCGTTAGCTATATAGACCGGCTGAGGCTTTTCACCTGGTTCTGCGAGGTCTATCTTTTTTGCATTTTCAGGCCCATCATAAGATTCTTGATTGGTTCTTTCCCTGACTGGTGGTGTCATGATGATTTTTCTGTCCTGGATAGTAAACTTCCGATAGTATGATGGTACATTCATGTTCCCCTTTTCTGACTCCCCTTTACCATCACTATCTTCTTCCGTAGTCCATATCTCCCTCAAAGACCGTTTCAGTTCTTGGTATTTCTATTTACGCTCCAGTTTGGTCCACTCTTGGTCCTTTGTTATTTCTGTTTTGATTTCTCATATTTTTGTGATTTTGTTTCGGTTTTAGCTTTTTGTACCTATTTTATTTCCTCTCGCATTCGTTCTATTGGATTTTTTGAGAATTTTCATGATATTTGATCTTTTACACAATCCTCTACTTTTACAAGCATCAAATAGTGAGTTTTACCTTTTATCCTGGGCATCAGGTTCTCTCTCGCTTTGTTTCTTGCTCGTTTCCTCCTATAGCGTTCTTGGAGTTTAGGATGTTGGTTAGCAAAATCATAAAACTTGATATCCTCGGCTTCCCTTCCACGCTCACTTGAGGTGTCTGAACACTCATTATCTGCATCATCATTTACTTCCAAATGTTCAGAGGAGTTGTAAAACTCTTCTTGTTCTGGTGGTTCTACCGTCTCCTTTTCTGGTACAATGCTTACCATGTAATAGGGTAACACATCATAGCCATCCTTATCACAAAATTTTGTTGTTGGACGTCGGATATGATACAGGCATCCAATGTTGTTAGTATGTGTTCCCATTCTAGAGGTTCCAAGGCATCTTCAGGGAAAGGTTCCGGAATATACTCCTTGTCCTCAATTGCTCTTTCTAAGACGCATTCCTCTTTTCTTAAGCTTCCACATTGTGAAGCTCTGCACATCCATAGCTCTTTTGGTTGCCCTAACCATGCTGGTAGTTCTGATCCTGCTACTGTAGCTGAATCAAACTCTTCCACAGGTGTTTGGTTCACATCTTTGTAACTATGGTCTTTCAGGTGTATTTTAGTTGTTGTCTCGCCATGTCTGAGGTATATGTGGTCATAACCCCAATCTTGGACCATCTTCATGCCAATTTGTAGGTTTACCCAGCGGTTCTTCCATCAATAATTGAGCCGTCTCGATCATATTTCTACACATATCCAACCTCTGTTTTTCTATTTATGCATATGGGTAAGTCATCCACCTTTGCTCCTGGGTTTGGTTCTTTTTAAGTCGAGCTTCATAAGCTTTTAGAAGCGCATCCAACTGCTCGTTTACCTTGTCTGCCAGTACAGATCCTCCTGATCCTGCACTTTTGGGTTCTGCTATTTCCTTGGGTGCTATTAGTGATGTTGTGCGTGAGCTTAAGCTAGCTAGATCCTTTAACCGCTCCAATCTATCCTTGGTATGTTTCAACTCCTCGGATAGGGCTGTTTGCTCTCGTTCTTTCTTGGCTTTCCTACGCGCTTTTCTAGCTTTCCAAGTGCTTCTCTGATTTTTCGTCTCTGAAATTTGGGCATCGGTTTTGGTTCTTCAACTATGGGTTTGAAGAACCCATAGTTACCGCCTAAATAGGTATGATTGTTTCATTTTCCGATCCTCCACTGGAAGGTACTGTTTCCAACATGTTCAATGTGGTTTTTGCTCCCTTGCTCGGGTTTTTAGGGAAATCGGGAATCAAATGAGTAATTCCACATTCTGGGCAATACGCATTGACTCTAATGATTTCATCATGAGGAAAGTCTCTCAGCCAATGGTCTCCTCCACACTTGTAGTAGGGTCCCTTGGGTTGTTGAGGTGCTCCTTGAGCCCCTCTTTGTTGGTAAGCATATCTCTATCCGCCCATGCCTCCATTGGCTATGAACATCAGTGTTCGTTCATCTAGGCTATATCTTCCTTCTCCTGCGGCTTGTGCAGCAGTTGGTGGTCCTTGATTCCCTATCATGCTCCATGGTTTTGGCGTCGAGGGTTCTTCCGGTGGATAATAGACAAGGTTTGCTGCATATCCATTGGGATCTTCATAATATGCATGCATAGGCACCAAAGCCTTTTCTTCTGATTCAGTTACTATTGGTGTGTATCTTATACCAATTGGTCGTAATCCTGGTAGGGGTGGTTGTTGCCCCAACACCGGTTGTGGTCTTTCTACACCTACAGGTCCTGGTAAGTTGCCTGCTTGATATCTAGGCATCGGTGGAACTTGAGGGGAAGCTACTGGAGCTTGGGGAGCGTAAGGTCTCTCTCTCATATATCCCTTGTTATAATAACATTCCTCGGTCCCATGGTTTGTCCATTTTTGTTCAATAGCACACCACTTGGGCTATTTAGCCTGGGGTTTGGTGTACAAGTTGATATTTTTTAGCACTTCATCTACGAGCTGCTCCTGGTTTACCGCTACTTCTCCATTTGGTACTGTCTTAGAAGACTTTCTTCCACTTTGCTGTGAAGATGAATCGTCATCAAGGTCCTTGAACTCCCCTTCCTTGTAAACCGCACAATTGTCCACAAGGTAAAGAGCCTCCTTGGTCAACTCATTCAACGTCGTGCTCCTCTTCATATGTAAGTCTTTCTGGAGATCTGCATTCCTTAGTCCTTGGATGAATATTAGCATAAGTCTGGACTGAGTTGGTAGTTCTTCAACAGGACAGAACTTAACATATCTTTTTAGTCTTAGGGCTGCCTTTCGTATAGATTCTTCATCTTTCTGTTTGAATTTATGGATTTGTGAGAAGGTATTATGAGCTTATCTGCTAGTGGTTATCTTAGTAATGATTGGTATAATTGGAGAGTTAATCTCAACCACTACTGTATTTTATACACTGCTGATGTTCTGGATTAGGTTTGCTAATCTGAAACTGTACTACCCTCCGTTGTTCGTCAATTTACGCGAAAAAGTCTGAATTCAGTCTTTTGCTTCGTCAAATGGGCAAACAAGGTCCAAATTCACTTTTAAAAGAAGTTCTGGAACCCTGAAGCCAAATGGAACCTCACTGTCTATGCCAGGTCAAATTTTCTTTACAGTATGTCCCAATAGACATCTTACGCGTAGCATGTCTCCTGCTGTGTTTTGCGTGGATTTTTTCACTGTTGTTTCCTCTTGTTGTGCTGAGCTTACAGATGCTTTTACTTTTTGATTTGGACACCTATTAGCTGGTCAAAGAGTCAGAAATTTGTTTCGACGGTCTGTTGATGGTATTGATCAGTCTAATCAACTCCAAATTGGACCAAAATTGACTAAGAGGCTTGCCTTAGGCTATATAATACCTTACTATGCTCAAAGTCAAAGTCTGGCTTCATTTTTTTGTATTAGACATCCTACGCGTAGGATGTCTTTTTCATCATTATGGCTTCAAACTCAAAGCCCAGGCTCCCCTTGAGTTGCTGATCACTTTGGCACACTCAGAATTCAGTTTGGAGTCCCAAATCACTCAAAAGACATACTACGCGTAGGATGTCTTTTTGGCCTGTTTGACCCCAGATTTGTCCCACAGCTTCCCTTTGATGTCAATACCCTAGTGGTATGCTTGGATTTTGTTTTGGATGTCAAAAGTCCCAAATTTCAGCTGTTTTTGCTTTTTTTTAGTCAAAAGTGCTAAAGTCTGCTTTGAACCCAATTTTCTTACCCAAATGAGGTGAAACCCCTTTGAGTCACTCAATATATCATGCAAGACATGCTCATGCAGCCATCTTATGGTTTTGGTCCCAAAATAATGTTTTGGCACTATTTGGGTAGGATGTCTGGCAATTTCAGTCAATCTGGCCTTATCCTGTCAAGATATGGCCAAATTTCCATTTTCCAGTTGAAATTAGGGTAAACCCTACCTTTTGAACACACTGGTCAACTCAAAATCCCAAAATTCCTCCCAGATTAGCCTGTAGACATCCTACGCATAGGATGTCTCCTGCTTAAAATTAAAGTTTTTTTCTGACAAGAATGCTCCTGATGCTCTGTAGATCTATCAGAAACACTCATAGTAACTTTTGGACTTCAATTAGGCTTTCAAACACACTTTTGCGTCTTTTTGCGTCTTTTACAAACTTGTAATGATTCTACCAAGCAAGTGTGCATGCATGAAATGCTCTAGATCCTGAATCATGATGTCCTACTTACTCTACTCCTACCTATCATGTGAAATGGTGATAATGGTGTTTTTGGTTGCTTTTTGGCCTCTCCGGACTCTCAAGCTCTCCTCTCACTGCTTCTACCACTCCAACTCCTACTCTATGAATCGACTACTACCTAAAACTACCTAAGTCAACCTCATCTACCTAAGTCGAAGGATCTAAGCCAGACGCACGCTTCCTAGACTCCCTCTAAGACCTAGAGAGTCCTCCACCCTCTGATCCTATCTAAATGTAAAGCGAGACTCTTGGCAAGACAAAAATCCCAATCCTCAAGGATTAGTCTCGGTCACCTACCTAAGGTTTTCGTCCTCGGCAACAGTGCCAATGTTGGACGGATACGCCGCGACGGACGTCAGCATAGCGAGAACTCACCTAACATGTAATGTCAGCTAAGGACGAAGCTCGACCCGCAGGTGCGTGGAAGCAAGCATAAGGTGTCAACCTACACTCGATCGACTCCTAACTAATTCCTACAGAGGTCTCTACCAATTGTCTAAGTCACAGCCTTCAAGAGTGCAAGAGAGGAAACTTCCTACAATGCTTTCTAGAGCTGAACACCCATCAAACAATCTCAAAACACCATAGAACTCGAAGGAGACCCTACTAATACCAATAGGTCACTCTCCCTAAGGTCTATGAGCCAAAATCCCGACCCAAAACACCCGGTGCAAAAACACGTAGGATGTCTGGCCGAAATCTGCAGGTCTTCTTTTCCAAAATCTAAAGTTCCTAATGTGTAGTTCTACTCAATGTGAACGCGTGGATATGTTGCAATGCAAAATCGGACAACGTATGCTCACCCAAACAACCGATGAAGCTCGTAGAAGGAGCTCACAAAGCCGGACCGTACGCACGCAATACTGGTATTGGCGCGTAGCTCTAGTCGGGGGCAACACGCTGCACTTCTCCGCACTCGATTCCGACCACCGGAGCACACGTAGCGTCAAGACGAAGCTCACTCTCTCTCTCTCTCTCTCGTACACAGTACGCTCACTCACAGACTTCCAACTTGTTTTTTAAAATGACAAAAGGTTTTTTCATTAAGTTCAAAAAGTGGTATATATACCTTACAACTTCTCAAACCCTAAAGTTACAAAATCAACCATCTACTCAATCTAACTATCAAAACTGGGATACAATCTGGAAACTCCTGTAAGTCCCAATAATTACAAGGTGAAAAATCGGGTTTTCCTTAATGAATGAATAATTACAAAAATAATAGTCCTCCGAGTAGTTAGATGTTGTGGGGTGTGTCCAGCTTCTAACGATGGCAGACATCTAGTCCTCCCAAAAATAAGAGGAAGTCATCAAGTACTCCCTCCCATGTCAAATCCAAAGAAGGGAGAAAGAAATCCTAGCAAGAGGAAGCGAAGAAAGTGATCACCAATATTTACCCTTGGTAGAGTATGCGTACAATAACACTATCTATACTTCTATAGGAAAGGCACCCTTTGAGGTAATTGAAGGAAGACCCAAGCTCCCACTGATAGTCAAGAAACTTGGGAGCATATTTGTTGTTGATGAGTATAGCAGAGATCTTAAAGAATCTTTTCACAAGATCAAAGTAGTTGTATCCATCATGCAACAAACAAAAAGGTTGCTACTAATAAACATAGATGAGCTTTGACCTTCAAAGAAAATTATTGGATATTGCTCAAGTCTCCAAAAGCATGCATGGGCCACACTGGATAAGGGAACACAAGGACGCCGAGCGGGTCACCAAAAATATTATGCTAAGCTAGCAAAAAGATATTATAGTCCATTTCAAATTCTTAAGCCTATCAATGAAGTTAAGATTAGTGAGTACCTAGCTCATTCAGAATGCTTTTCATGTCAGCCTATTGAAACCTTATAAGAGCGAGCCACCCAAAGAACCAATATTTAAAAAACCACCTAATTTTGAGGGTCAAGAAGAGATTTTGCAGCGAGAGAGCATCCTACAATATGAAGACAAGGTTTTATGGGTAAGACTATACAATGACATCTTGTCAAATTTAAGAACTATCCTTTTGAAGATTCATGGTGAATGCAAGATATCTAACTAAAGGATAATGTAAACCTTGTAAATACTTACAATGAATCTTGTCAAAGGTAAGAATGAGGTATGAAAAAATATGTTTTATAAAGAATTTGAAGTGCATGAGCAAACGTGTGTGTGTGCGCGCATGCAATAATGGAGAAGAGAGAAGAAGAGGAGACCTGTGTTTGCATGGGGCTCAAACTCACTATCAATATGTGAGCCCCTTATTCTATTATGTACATAAAAGAATAAGTGTAGTGGACGGGCACCTAGCCACATAAGGATTTACCCCAACAACCTCCCACGTAAAGGCCAGCGTGGCCATGAGGGAGAAAAAAAACGAAATTGTACAAAACATGTACAAGGTCATCAAGTATGACCTCGACCAATGCCCACTGGCTCACTAAAAATGTGTGCATCCAACTCTAATTGTAGAGAAAGTATAGAGTGATCAACCACATACTTCTTACCAAAGCCGCACACATCCCGCAGTTATCTCACCATACATTGCAAAGTGCCCCTATGCTATAGGCCAATATCAGCTACTGCACGGATGCTTGCTCGCATTACAAGTGGACCTACTGCAAATGAAAGCTGTGGTCTTGAGATCAATTTCTCATAAATGGGATTTCCAAATGTTGGTGCAATCCTGGCACTCTTTGCCAATCTGACCATCTCAATCAGATCTGGCTCAGAATTCCACTCATGACAATCATCCTAACACCTGAACTCCGATCTCTAGGATTTCATCCTCGTGTCCATCGCAGATCACATGCGTACCAAACTAATTTGCCTATCTTGAACCTTCTGTGTCAAGAGCAATGTAAAGCTCCAACTCACACACATTAGCCTTTGGCCTAACCATATCCATGAATGTCTGAATCATGATTGAATCCTTTGGGCTGAAGTCATCCATATCCGTCATCGTATCCATAAATGACATATTATGAGGACCTTGGAACTTCCATAAGTGAATCCTCCGCCCAACCTCCCTTTATATCCACATGGCCTAGGATTCCCTTCCCACTGGTAGCTGGCCGTTGGCCTGTCCTTGACCCCTACGGTTGCTCTTGGCATGACATTACTTCTCCCTTGGAGAAGTGTTTTCATCCTCAAAAACAAAAGTGGGAAGCTTATTATTAAGAACACTAATGTTTTCCAAAGTGGCACCTTCTTGAGGTCAATCTTCCCACTTGACCAAAGCTGCCTTCACGCGCTCTTCTTTGTTAACTTGATAATTTTGGCAATACAAGACATAGTCTTGAACATAGCCGTATAAACCTGGCCAGTAAATTGTTGTCATATGAGAGCATGAGTTGTCTTAATGCCTGGGTGCCCTCTTCTTGGACTATTCGTAAAGAATCTGGCGCCAAATTTCTGTGTCCGTCAGTACACAAACTCTCCCCTTGTGGAGTAGGTACCCATTATCGATGGAAAAATTCTTCTATATCTACATTTCATCACTCGATAGAGGAGAACTGGGTGTGGAGGTTAATGAAAAACTACCATCGTGGAGTGAGAAGGATCCCTTATTTTCACATGGCTCCACACTTTGGAGTATGCGTCGTCATGCTCAGATTTTCCCTCCAGAGAATCCAAAAACTCACTTTGAATTTCCATGAATAGAAGAGAGTTGATCACAGGCATACCACTAAGAGCGTTAGCCACCACATTGTATTGTCTTTTAAGATATCAAAGATTTGTGTCATGCTCGTGAATAATCTCAACCCACCTGGCCTTTTGACCCTTCAAGTCAGTTTTTTGTGTAAACCATTTTATTCTTTTATGGTCAAACACAATGTCAAACTGAGCTCCATACAAATAATGCCACCATGTCTTAATGGCAAACACTTGCGTAGAGTTCTCGTCCATAAGCAGAGTAATTTTGTTGTCCTGAATCAAGATTCTTGCTTTCAGATGCAATTGGCCTCCCCTCTTATAGAAGGATTGCTCCAATCGCACGAGTACATGCATCCATTTCCAAAACAAATGACTTCAAAGGCAAAACAAATTAATGACTTTAAAGGATCCACAATAGCTAGAATATGAGATATAGCTAATGCATCCTTGAGCTGAGTGGCACCCCACTAAAAGTTTTTTCCCTTGGCTTTCAATTGATCTGTCAAAATTGGCACAATTCAAACACCTACCTCAAATGTTGCAAGTGCTCTTCCTCAGAGGCACTGTACACAAGAATGTCATGGGGAGAAAAACGATAACAAACTTGCCCAAGTACGGTCTCAAGAGACTACCCATCAAAATCATGAACGTTGTGTGCACATTGATTAACCCAAAAGGCATAACCAAAAACTCATAATGTCTAAACCTTGTATGGAATGTAGTTTTAGGTATATCACAAGTTGAATGCGTACTTGACGATATCATGATTGCAAGTCTATCTTAGTAAAAATCCAAGCATGAGCGATCTTGTCAAAAAACTCATCCACTCCTCGTATAATGGGTATTTGTGCTTAATAGTTACCGCATTCAATTCACGGTAGTCAATGCACATGGACATGCTACCGTCCTTTTTTTTCACCAATAAGATAGTTGAAGCCCATGGTGAAGAACTTGGTTGAATAAACCCTATATTGAGATAGTCAACAAGATGACGCTCCACCTCAGCAGCCTCAAAATGGCTCATTCTGTAGGGTGATTTGCTAGCCTGTTTACTGCATGCAACCACGTCTATGCCATGTTGCACATATCGTCTCGGCATTACCCTGGTGGTACATCATTAGGAAAAACATATGGAAATTCCATTAGCAAATATTTTAATTGTCTAGCAACTTTTGCTTGTTGAGGAGAGAGAGTAGTAGCCATTGTTGGAATAGAAGAGAGAAAAGCATTCCACATTGATGAATTTTCAATAGAATGAGCATTTGAAAGAAAATGACACAAAGAGTAAGACATAAAAACTTCTTCTATTGCATTATCAAAAGTGAGTTGCATAAGCTTGTTGTACATATGAGTGGTGAGGAAGTCACATCCTTCTCTCCTAACAACAACACATGTGCGCCATGGGATTCAAGCATTAGAGTGTTGTGCTTGTAGCTACGTTTAAGTGATGGTCCTAGACTATGTAGCCATTCTCAATCAAGTACCACATCTTCCCTCTCCATATTCATAACCTGGAAATCTAAGGATGTGGAATACCCTTGAATTTCTAATGGTACAACTCTCACTTGAGTGTCCCACACCTCGGCATCATAGCCGTTCATCATCGCTACCTTGTAACGGTGGAAACTTGGAGTTTGGGGCAACTTGAGACATTTCACTAACCCATAGTTAAGGAAATTGTGAGTAGCATCGTCATCTACCAAAATGCACACCTTGTACCCTTGAATAGATCGTGCATACGCACTAGCTCATGTGGACCGAAGGTCTGTTGCCACATGAAAGATGTTATACAGCATTCATGCTCCACCTCGGTGTGTTACCTCCACCTTGAAGAAACGCGAGGAAGACTCAAGAGGAAAGAGTTGCACCATGTGCACTACTTTCTCCTTGCCCTGGGCAGTAGATTTCCCCTTGAGAAAATTCTTTTTGCCACGGCTTCCTAAGCATTGAAAACATAATTTTTTCTTTTTTGCCTTCTCAAATTCTTTTATAGAGAGAGGCAGTAGCCAACTTAGAGGCAGCCAAGGGGTCTAGAGGATAAACTTTCTTTTATTGTGCCGATGTTGTGTACATGCATTACGTTTGGCTTTGGTTTAGTCTCACCTTTTGGGATTGTGAAGGCACACTTTGGGTAGCATTGTTGATGTTTGGCCTCTGTAAATCTTCTGCATAGTTTCCTATGTATCTCCGTGAAACATGACAAATTATTCCCCAAGTCAAGATGTAGATAGCATTATCTTTGCCCTGATATTGTCTATCCCATGGGTCTCCTATAATATGAGATTCTGTGGTTTCATGTCCAAAGGCATCATAGATCTTAAACTCTCGTCTATATCCACGACTGTTTTGATCAAAGTATATGCTCGTTTGGTCACAACGTCAAAGTCTGATTTTCGATGGAGGAGAGTTTGGCTCTAAACAGATTTCTGGGTCACTTGGGTAATATCCTTCAGCTCTAGAGAGGATGGGCTACAATAGTTTCTATCATCTGAAATGAACCATCCTTGTCGATATGTTCTGATTTATCACTAGACGCACTTCTATGAGCTGGGATGTGGACCGTTCAAACACTGGTTGATCCTTTTTGTACAAGTGCCCTTTGTGGTTCACATAGTGTGCATATGAATTATGGGTGCCATATAATGCTAACAGCATTCTGTTTGATGTGTCCCTTAGACTCGTGAATGATTGCACACTTGTGGCAATGGATGCAGAATCATTTGCAAACCTAATAGTCTTTTCAACATTTGGTGATATCTAGACACCTTGATCAAATTCACGTAGGAGTTTGTTGTTCAAAGAGTCCATTTTAAAAATGGATTCTTGCCTTTTTTATTGTGTTTATGTTTTTTCCTATTATTTATGTGATTATATATATATATATATATATATATATATATATATATATATATATATATATATATATATATATATATATTAGTGACTAAAGATAATAAAGCATTAATTAAATAAAAAATTAACTAAAAATAAAATAAACAAAAAAAAACCTTGTCTTACCTGCTCTCGCGGGGCTGCGAGGAATCTATAGGCTACGAAGGAGAAGCAGCGTGCCACGCGCGAAACAAAGTATTGGCGGATACGCCGCGACGGACGTCAGCACAACGAGAACACACCTAACAAGATTTGTAAGCTACGGACGAAACTTGACCCGCAGGCATGTGGAAGAAAGCATAGGGTGTCAATCTACACTCGACCGACTCTCGACTAATTCCTACAGAGGTCTCTACCCAATGTCTAAGCTACAGCCTTCAGGAGTGCATAAGAGGAGATTTCCTACAACGCTTCCAAGAGCCAAATACCCATCAAACAGTCTCGAAACTCCACAGAACTTGAAGGAGACCCTACTAACATCAATAGGTCGCTCTCCCTAAGGTCCATGAACCAAAATCCCAACCCAAAACACCCGGTGCAAAATCACATAGGATGTCTGGCCAAAATTTGCAGGTCATCGTTTCCAAAAACTAAATTGCCTAATGTGTAGCTCTACTCAATGCGAATGCGTGGATATGCCGAAATGTGAAAACGGATAACGTATGCTCACCGAATCACCAGATGAAGCTCGTAGGTCGAGCTCGCAACACCGGACCGTACGCGTGCAATGTAGGTATTGGCGCATAGCTCTCGTCGGGGGTAACACACTGCACTTCTCTGCACTCGATTCCGACCACCGGTGAATGCGTAGCGTCAAGATGAAGATCTCACTCTCTCTCGTACACAGTACGCTCACTCACAGACTTCAACTTTTTAAAAATGACAAAGGTTTTCTCATTAAGGTCAAAAAGTGGTATAAATACCTTACAATCTCAAACCCTAATGTTCCAATTTAACCATCTACTCAATCTAAATGTCAAAACTGGGATACAATCTAGAAACTGCTGTAAGCCCCAATATTTACAAAGGTGAAATGTTGGGTTTTCTCAATAAATGAATAATAATTACAAAAAATAATAATCCACCGAGCAGTCATTTCCATAGGATGTGTCCAGCTTCTAACACTCCCCCCCTCCTTGTTCATGTCGTCCCCGACATGGCTGTTGAGCTGCTTCTTCATCGTAGGCTTTCTCTCATCTTGAGCAGTGACTCATATCTTGCATATTGAGCTAGTAGCATCGGGCCAAATATGTTAATGCTGATTGTGAAGAAGTCGGTGTAGAAGGCTTCTTCAAAGGCCTGGAGGTGATAGGATGGCAAAAACATGATCCTTTGATACAATGCATGTATCACCTCGTGGGAAGGCTGACCAGACAGATCGTATGCACATCTGTATGTGTCTTGAAAGAAGAAGATATTGTCTGTCGCCTGGCCTGGTTTGAATGTCTCGAAGACTGCCAAAAGTGTTTTGCAAATCTTTCTCATCATAATGCAAGATAGGTCAGGTGAGCCAGTGACCTTCGATACAATGCATGTATCACCTCGTGGGAAGGCTGACCAGACAGATCGTATGCACATCTGTATGTGTCTTGAAAGAAGAAGATATTGTTTGTCGCCGGGCCTGGTTTGAATGTCTCGAAGACTGCCAAAAGTGTTTTGCAAATCTTTCTCATCATAATGCAAGATAGGTCAAGTGAGCCAGTGAACAATTTGATGGCGCCCGTTAGGGTTTTCACCATGTATTGCTCACTTATTCTCTCGCCTGCCTTCAAGCCTGGCAACTTCGGGTAATTTATCCAAATAGGTTGGCTTTTTTGCAATAGCTCATGGGCCTTCCACGTCCGCATCTTTTGTAGAGGATAGAAACTTAGGTTATCTCTGATGACTTTAGGTGCCTCTACGAGATGTATTAGATACTGTGGATACTTTGTCAGCCATGCCTTTCTCCACCTGGGTTGAGAGTCGACAATCAACTTTACCCCTTCAGGCTTGGAGATGTCTGTTTTGTACATTGGCACTGTTGGATCCTCTCTGATCCGCTTGTTGATTGTGGAAGCTTCATATTTCAGCAGAGGATATGGGAGAGAGGGCTCTAGCCATTCGTGCCGAAGGTTGCTGGCATCTATGTTCTGAATAGTCATTGATTTAAAGGCCCTTTGCTGCCATCTCTTTTAGTTCTACTAACCGCAAGCTCTGCATCTGTTCCTTGGGCCTTGTGCTTGCCAGCTCAAATGCCACTGTAGCTGCCTCTTCTCTTGAGTAACCCGTAGCTAATAGATCAAGGAATGTGCTAAACTTCACTTCCTCTGGCTCTGGCTGCTCATCTTTGGGCTTAGCTTCTTCTTTTTGCTCTTGATCTTGGCTCTTCTCTTGCTCTGAATCTTCTTGATCATCAGATTTTTCTAGCTCCTCCTTTTGTTGGGTTTGTGGAGGGCTACGAGGAGGTGGTGATGGAGGTGGGTTGGACTCCGGGCTTGACGATGGAGTTGGTGGCTTCTTATTGAAGTCCCGGTCTGCCTTGGTTTTTCTCTCCCTTTCTTGGCCTTCCTGCTCTTCTAGCAGTTTCCGTCGCACTTCATCCACTTCTGCTTCTGTGAAAGGAACATTTGGGATATTTTCTGTTGTAGGATCCAAAATCTCAAAATTCTTAATGTAATCTTCAAATCTATATCTGTGCACCCTTCGGGATGATCCCGACATTGCTTCTAGTGAGGGCTTCCACAACTCGCTCAAATCTCCTTTCAGTGCTCTCTCGGCTCTGAAGCTTTCCATTAATCTTTCGAGCCGTGCCGCTTTCTGTGATTTTGTCTCTTTGATCGGCACTTGTACAGTTTCTTTCTTTCCTTTCTTCAAATCTGGCTACTCCTCATGCACGGTCTCTAACCGGCGCTTCAACCTTGTGGCTACTCGGGGTGCTTTGGGCGGTTTCTCTTATTTATCTTCTTTGAGCCTTAGCCAGTCATTCTATGATGGAGGGTCAGGCCAATTTCCTTTGGCGTGCAATGCTCCATAAACCACTTTTGTTATCAGTTCACCTGGCACAATGTAGGTGGGATTCTTGTTGCCCATCTTCACGAGATTATCATGGATATAGGCAGCACAGTTGATCACCTTTGGCTTGCTCTTCTGCATTGCCCAGGTGAAGGTGGTGGAAATGGCTCCAGGCGGCATTCTGTACTTCTGTGGCCGCTTTGTACACATGTGGAAGTACTGGTTGTACAACTGGCTCATGACCGCCACTTTAGGGTTTGGAATGTCTTCAAAGGTGTAGTTGTTCCGTTATTTTTTGAGTACACCTTGACTTCATCTCTTCTTTTGGTTACACTATCCCCTTTGTCGGAGAGGTCTAGTGCGGCTGCCACTACTCTTTCTGTGATTACAATCGTAGTGTCTGGCTTGCCCTGCAGATCAGTGACTTTGGCCACTCCATCTTTTTTGATTGTTGTTACGAATTCCCACACTCTTTTGATGTCTATCCCTGTTGGCAGAGCTTCAAAATAGTTATGGAGATCTATCTTCTCCAAGTACTCTCCCATCTTACTTCTGACAAACTCATTGAGCTCCCGAGGTAGCATGGGTAGCTCTATTGCATTTCCTTCAGGATCCTTGAACACACCTTGGTAGATCTTCAAGTCATTTGACTCGAGCAAGTGATCCTGAATCCATATGCTGGTTGGCTTCAGATTTCCTTCTGGGATGACAAACGGCTCTACTTCTTCCAAATAATCTTTTATTGTCATCCTCATCTTCTTTGTCGGTGATTTTGCGGCTGCCATGGATCCTGTTGCACTCAGTAGTCCGAAGTTAGCGTTTTTTCCATATCAACTGAGAAACTGAGTTTTAACTATCCAAATGACTTGAAAATTGAAAATAAAACTTACAAGGAACTTGGGAAACCCTGCATGTGCTCACAGTATCTTTCTAGACAAAATTTATCATTTAGACATCCTACGCGTAGGATGTCTATTTCATCCGTTTTTGGTGAAACTTGACATGTTGGTGGTCCTTGGCCTGTGCAACATGGCTATGTGATTGGAATTGGGTTTGGGCATCAAAAAGTGCATTTCTGGGTAGATTCAGGATTTAGGCTCACAATTTGGTAGGATGCCCCCGACAGGTGGCAAATGATATTCAAATGGGTTGAAATTTAACATATGAGCTCCTTGCACCATGGTAATGGCTCTCATGATGTCATTTCTTTCACAGAAGGTCAATTGAGTTGGAGACATCCTACGCGTAGGATTTCTTTTTCATCAAAATAGCTTGGAATTGGTTATGTGGGTAGCTCTTGGCATGTGGAACATGGCCTTGCTCTTGGATTTTGATTTGGACAAGAATTAGTGTTCGTAAGACCATGTGTAGTGTTTTTGGGCTCAAAAATTGCATCTTTGAGGTGTTGGCGCCAAAAGTGATGGGAATGGCTTGAAACTTGATATATGAACTCATGAAGGGGTAATAAAGAGATCTGGAGTTGAAAAATACCATCTGGGGGCCAAAAATGTCATTTAGACATCCTACGCGTAGGATGTCTATTTCATCATTTTTTTCATGTGACCACACAGATAGCTTGGCAATGTGCTCATGAATGTATTGTGCAAGTTTCATGTGATTTGGACAAGTTTTGGTAGGTCTATGGCCCATTATTGCCTTTATGCCCTGACTTTGCGTTTTTTGGTGCACATGAGATCAATTTTTGTCCAAATGTGATGAAACTTGGTGGCTAGCTTGTACAGGCTATTCAGAAACTTTGTGTGATGAGAAATGTTAGGTTTGGTGCCTAGAATTGGCCTTGAGACATCCTATGCGTAGGATGTCTCTTGAGTGAAATTTTCATGGTGACTGCTACTTGTGCCTGCCCTTAGTCCCTCTGAGTCCCTTTTAAGCCCTATTTCAACAAAAAAGTCAAATAGATAGAAAGTAACTCCCTCTGTGGATTTCAGAGCCTCCGAGCCGTTTTCTGAATTTTGGAGTGCTTTTTGGCGATGAAATTTCTAGATGCTGGTCTCCATAGCTTCTCGACCCCTTGGGATCCTTCCTGTATGGTTTTTGTTGACTTTGGCTTCACCGGAGCTCCGTTTGGCAATTTGTCGCTCTAGAAGCACCCGTGGTTGCGTTTTCATGTCTTCGATGACTTGTGGTGGTCTACCACCTTCAGGACTTGGTTGTTGATGGTCTAGGAAAGCCGCTCGTGAAGTTTGGTGGCAAATGGACATGCGGTTTGGCCGCGAGAGCTTTTTGACGCTTTGTGTGTTTGATGCCGTTTCTGAAGTTTAGTGCCGCTTCGGGTCACCGTATGGTTATGTGGGCTATATAGACTTGTCGAGCATGTCGAGATGCTCCTACCCATGAGTTTTGGTAGCATTTGGGCGCCTTTCCGCCAATTTCCCATTTGGTGGCCTCTTGCGGGACTCTAGGAATTAGGGTTTTTTTCGATGGTTTTCTACTGCCTTTGGGCATCAAAGACTGGTCTCCTATGCAAGGGTAAGCTGCCGATGAAGTCTCATTGCTTTTGGGTTAGCCGTTAGGTGGCCACTTCTACTTGTAGGTCTCTACTGCTCACTTTCTGTGTGAACCCTACGCTAGTTTTCGCGACAAAAAAACAAACATGCGCAAAAAGCTCAAGGTGGTGAGCCTACCTTTCATGACTGGAGCCTGTCGGGTGGTCGTGTGCGTTGTAGAAGCTGCTCGAAGTCCTTTTCGCTCTAGGTGGCAGAAGCTCTCTCAAAAGTCAATAGTGGAAATGAGCTTAAAATAAAGTGAAAATTTCTTATAATGGGGGTCTCCGAACCACTTTCCATGAAATTTGACATGTGCTCCCAACTTCTTGCGAGATGTGGTTTAGGCTCAAAAATTTCTTGATTTGGACTCCATTTGCCTAGTTTCCGAGAAATTTGCCGTTTCGGTCAAAATCTGGTCAAAACACGCTTTTCGCTTCATTCTCATAATTGCACCCCCATTGTACCATAGGTTGTCCCATAGTCACTGATCATCCCCATATTTTTTTTTTTTCATTACAACCGTTTTTCACCTGCTTTCTGTATTTCTGAAGTTTTTCTGCCGAAAATTAATAAAATTAAAAGGAAAATAGCAAATTAAACCCAAAAAATCTCCAAAAATCATAATAAATAAAAAACATTACCGCAAAACACTATATGTACACTCACATACAATTTTTATGGCCGGATTTCTCTGTTTTTTCAATATTTTGCCCGAAAAAATGGCTATTTTTACTTATATACACACACCTAGGGGCTTGATTTGGCGTTTGGCCCCACATACTTGTAGATTCATGCTGTATAAGGGCATATGTACTTGGGTTAGTCCAAAATAATTTGCAATCAAACGACAACTCTTTAAAATAGTCAAAAAACATGCCCTTTTTTGCTCTTTCTGCCATAGGGTCCGCATTCGAGAATGCCTCCCCCCCTCTTAGCCGGAGTCCTCCCGGAAGACAAGGTATCGCCTCGAAGTATGTACCGTGCATGGAGTGAAAAAATCGTGCTAATGCTTGGCCATGTAATGTGGCCCTATATAATGCATACTCGGGCAATGCATGGAAAAATTAATGCTGTGCAAGAGGAAGGTATAAGCAATATGCTTATTGGCATTCGCCGTCGAGGTTTCCTGTTTGTTGTTGATTTGGTTGACAGATTTTCTTTGCAAGTAAAAGTTATAATTCGACCGCTCGTTGTTGGATAGTCTTTGTTGCAAAAGTCGCTTGGTTTGCCGATATTGTCGATATGGCCATAGTCGTCTCCTTGGAGTGAAATTTTGTGGCGGTATTGGCCGTAGACTTTGTCTCTTTTGCTTTCCATTTGTAGCTTTGATTTGGAGGTTTTTGTAGTTTTGTTGCTACTTCCGCAATTGTCATTGGTTTGCTGCTGATTGACACCCACATATATCGGTTTGCCGGTTTTATATGTTGTGTGTCTCTGCCTTCTGTTGTTGCTTGTACTGAAGGGAGTTCCTGTTGCTTCGGTTTCGGGATCCAAATGCGAGTTGTATTGGAGTTGTTGCTGACCATTTTCTTTGGGATCCATATATGTTTTATTCCCTTGATTTTTGGTTGAATTGTCTGCTTCGGTTGACTTCTTCTGTTGTATTGTGGTTTGTCTCCCATGTCCTCTCTATCTTTCCGTACCCATACTTGTTTGTCTCATTTTGGTAACCTTGATCTTGTCACTTTGGTCGGTGACTTTTTATGCTTGTAGTGAACATGGTTGGTACTTCCGTGTTTTTTCGCCATGTTTTCTTTAGTGGCACCCATCCTTTTGGTTCTTTATCCACTGATTGTGTTGTTGCCATCTGGTTCTTCCGTGGTTGCTAAGCAAAGGCTATCACCTGTTGTTCTTATGCATGCTGAATTTTGACTGCATCCGCATTCTAATCTATCTGCACATTAAACTCTTTTTACCATGGTTGTCCCAACAACATGGGGTGTTGTGTGCTTTCATCCTCAACCACATAAAACTTGTGTGGGTAAATATATTGATGTATTTGTACATGCAATATAGTCCAGCCCAATGTTTTAGCGAATGTGATGTACTACTTTTCAGCACTTGTGGAGTAGGATGTAATTGACCTTTTTGCTTGAGCTTTTTGTATAATCTATAAGAGATCAAATTTGCTTGAGCTTCGGAATCAAGCAATGCCGTCGATTCAACTTGATTGCTACCCACTTTGACTGCAATTATTGGCTCCACTGTGTCTTCATCAAAATTCGTTAGTCGAATATCATTTATTTGCAACGGTGATCCACATTGTTGTTGTTGTCGTAGAAGCCGTCTTTTTGCAATGCGTTCTTTTGCTTCTTCTTGGGCCTCATCGCGTACCCTCTGTTTCTCCTTCATCCGTTGTTTTTCTTGATGGATTTGTTGAAGCATATCCTGGGTTAGTGGAAAATGATACTTTTTTAATCGACACCCACTAATCCAATTTGGCATTTCTTCACCTGCTAATGTAGCAAGGTTGACAGCTCCACTTTGTGATAAATCACTAATCACAAAGGGTCCCATCCCTCGCTTTTTAAGTTTCTTGTCATGTTGCTTCAAGGTATAAACAAGTACATAATCACTTGTTTTGAACTCTTTCGTGCGCACATGCTTGTCAAAAAACTCTTTTTGTCTTCTCTTTTTAGCATAGATCGAAGCTACAGCTCTCAAGCAAAGTTCATCTAGCTTTTCAAGATCGTCTATTCTTGAAGAGAGCTCATGCCCTGTCCATTCTAAGCGTTTCGCTACTCGTAGAGTCGGTATTAAAAACTCTATGGGTAATATAGCATTAAGCCCGAACACCATGTTATACGGTGTTGTTTCTATGGATGTGTTGTAAGCTACCGTGTATGCCCATAGTGTTGAGTGTAGCTCCTGATCCCAGTCTGTTCTTGACTCTGATACAATTTTAGTCAGAATAGTGCATAGTGTTTTATTTGTGGCCTCAGCTTGACCATTTTCCTGTGGATGGTATGGAGCATATTTTCTATGTATGACCATGAATTCCTCTAGCAGATATTCAATGACTTCATTAAGAAAATGTGTTCCTCGATCACTGACAATTTCTATTGGTAATCCATATCGTACAAAGACATTCTCATATAAAAATTGTGCAATGGTTCTTCCGTCTGCTTTTTGTGTTGCCTTGGCTTCCACCCATTTTGTGAGATAGTCCATAGCCACAATGATATATTGGGTATGGGTGCGATATGCAGGGGGTGAAATAGGCCCCACAAAATCAATGCCCCATTTTGCAAATGCCCTTACTCCCATCATTGGCCGTAGTGGCATCTCATCTCTTTTTATCGGCACCTTGGTGCGCTGACATGAGCCGCAATGCTTGACAAATGCTTCAACATCCATATGCAGTGTAGGCCACCATATTCCTACAGTTAAAACAATTTTTACCATCAAATTATCGCCTGAAAAATGGCCTCCACTTATGCCTCCATGTGCGTGTTCTAGAATCAGCAGGTATTCACTTTCACTTGCACAAATTCTATGTTGATTGTCCTTTCCTCGCTTATAGAGTTGGTTCCCAATTAAATTATAGTCGCGAGCCTCCAGCTCTATAGCACTTTTCCGTGCTTTTGTTATGTTTTCAGGAAACGTCTTTGTGCTTAAGAAATAAATGATATATTGACTCCATACAGGTGAAATGTTTACCTGAAACAATGTCGCGTGATCCACTGGTCGTTTGGCACTACAATATAGTACAATTGTTAACATAAGCATGTATGTCAACATACATAGTTGGCCAATAAACCCCTAATTGCTTCATTCTTTGCTGTGTTTTCATTGTTGAACAATGAAATGTACAATCTTGGACGTGTGCTTCTTCAAGATAACACTCAAATTCCTCTGGATTTATACATAATCGTAGAATTTGGTCCGAGCCTAGATGATACAGCCGTCCTGCAATCAGCTGGAAGTTTTTTGTTTGTCGAATTGTTTGTTGTTTGGATCTGTCTTCCTTGTTATCAAATCTACCTCCAAAGGAAAGAATGTTAACAAATTTCCTGAGACCATTTGGGTATCATTTCAATATTGAAAAGATAAGCATCTGGTATGTCATCATCTACTCCTTTAGGAGCTTCCCCGTTTTGTAGCCTTGAAAGATGATCCGCCCGTAGATGAGTTTTACCCTTTTTGACCACCACTGTGAAATCAAACTCTAGCAATATAATAAACAAGTGTACAATTCTCCCAGTATTGCATGGTTTATTTACCAGATACAAAAGAGCTTGATGATCTGTGAAGAACACAAATTTGTTTGCAAGCAAATAATTCCGAAATTCCTTTACAGCATAAATCATTCCTAACCCCTCTCTTTCAGTGGTTGTGTAGTCCTTTTCTGCACTGTTTAACTATCGGCTTGCATAAAAAATTGGAAAATCCATTGTTTCGTCTTTAGGTTGAGCCAGAATGCTCCCAATTGCATATGCAGAAGCATCAATGTGAACATGGAATATCTTTTTCCAATTTGGTGCTTTAAGTACAGGTGCTGATACAAGGTTTTCCTTCATCTTTTGGAATGAAGTTTCACACTCCTCTATCCAATCGAAACTGACTAACAAATGATACAGAGGTTGTGCAATGACTGCATACATATATATGAATCTTCGATAATATCCGCAGTGTCCCATGAAGGATTGCACTTTTTTCGCATTAGTAGGCCTAGGCAGGTCTACTATGACTTTGATTTTGTCTAGGTCAGTGGTTATGCCATTTCTTGAGACAATGTGTCCTAAGATGCGGCCTTGCCTAACCATAAAAATACACTTTTCCAGGTTAAGACAGATTCGATATGTTCTGCATTTCTCAAATACCATTTGTAAATGGTCTATATGTTCTTCCTGTAGAAGAGAGTGTACACAAAGATCATCCATATATATTTCTAAGAATATTCTCAGGTATTCTTTGAACGCATGAGTAATTAACCTTTGAAAGGTATTTGGGGCATTAGTTAAACCAAAAGGCATAACTCTATCTGCATATATTCCCCATTCTGTGGCAAACGCTGTCTTGTGTTGATCCTCTATTGCAATTGCCAGTTGGTTATACCCTGAAAACCCATCAAGAAAGGAATAAGCCCGTTTCCCGGCCACCCTCTCAAGTACATGTTCTGTGATCGGCAAGGGATAATTATCCCTTATGGTGGCTGCATTTATCTTTTTGAGGTTCACACACACTCGCAGTTTTTTGTTCTTTTTGGGGACAACCGTCTGTATGTTCGATTTCGTAGATGAATTCAGCATCCATCAGCTTGTCAATCTCCTCTTTGATTTGTTTAGAAAATGTGTCATTATATGTATAAGGACGCTGTTTGCTAGGTTTGGCATCTGATTTCAAAGGAATTGTATGTAGGCATATCGATGGATAAACTCCTTTGAGGTCTATGTAGAACCATGCAAACACATCTTTATACTTCTTGAGAAGTTGTGTTAGCCGTTCTACTTCTTCAGGCTCTAAATCAGTTGCGATATAGACCGGCTGAGGCTTTTCTCCTGGTTCAGCGAGGTCTATCCGTTTTGCATTTTCCGGCCCATCTTAAGATTCCTGGTTTATTCTTTCCCTGATTGGTGGTGTCATTATGATTTTTCTGTCCTGGATGGTGAATTTTCGATAGTGTGATGGTACATTCATGTTTCCTTTTTCCTTACCATCACTTTCTCCCTCAGTAGTCCATGTCTCTCGTAATGACCGTTTTAGTTCTTGGTATTTCTTTTTAAGCTCCAATTTGGTCCACTCTGGGTAATTTGTTTTTTCTTGTTTTGCTTTTTGAGTTTTTGTTGATTTTGTTTCTGTTTTAGCTTTCCATGATCGTTTTATTTCCTCTTGCGTTCTTTCCCTTCAAACTTTTGAGAATCTTCCTGATATTTGGTCTTTTACACAATCCTCTGCTTTGCCAAGCATTAGATAGTGAGTTTTATATTTTATCCTAGGCATCAGGTTCTCTCTCATTTTGTTTTCTTCTCGTTTTTTCCTATAGCGTTCCTGGCGTCTAGGGTGCTGATTGGCAAAATCATAAAACTTGATATTCTCTGTTTTCTCCCCACGTTCGCTTGAGCTGTCTGAACACTCATTATCTGCATCGTTATTTACCTCCAGATGCTCAGAGGAGTTATAAAACTCTTCTTGTTCTGGTGGTTCTACAATCTCATCTTCTCCTGGTATAAGGTTTACCATGTAATAGGGTAACACATCATAGCCATCCTTATCGCAAAATTTTGTCGTTGGGCTATCTGTAATGGTACAGACATCCAATGTTGCTAGTATGTGTTCCCATTCTAGAGGTTCCAAGGCATCTTTAGGAAAAGGTTCCGGAATATAATCCTTGTCCTCAATCGCTCTTTCTAAGATGCATTCCTCTCTTTTTAAGCTCCCACAATGTGAAGCTGCACACATCCATAGCTCTTTTTGTTGCCCTATCCATGATGGGAGTTCTTCCACTAGTGTTTGGTTCACATCCTTGTAACTATGGTCTTTCAAGTGAATTTTGGTTGTAGTCTCGCCATGTCTGAGGTATATGTGGTCGTACCCCCAATCCTGGACCATCTTTAATTGTCGCATAAATGGTCTTCCCAAGATGATCGCGTAATTGTTCTTTTTGTCGAAATCGACTATTGCAAACGTATGCTCATACTCGATTCCGCATGAGGTGACAATTACTTTTTCTAAGAGTCCTAGAGGCTTTTCCATGAACCCATCTGCCAATTGCAATTTCATTCTGGTAGCTCTCAAAGCCGGTTTTCCCCATTTTTTCCAAATTGCTTTGGTGGCAATAGTGACTCCTGCTCCACTGTCAAGAATAGATTTGGAAACTACTCCTTGGAATTCTACTGATAGCGTGGTGTTTCTATCTTCTCCCTTGCAATATTCTCCAACCTTGTTTAAAGGTACTGGCCTTGTGTTTAGTTGAGGCCTGTCCTCTCTGATCCCTTCTTGAAGCTTCGAGGTGGGGTCTTTCACTCCAAATGTTTCTAAGCATGTGCCAACTATGGTCCCCATGTTTGGTCGTAGCCTTAGGAGTTTGGCTAATGTGATTGTACATGCCACCGGGGTGGAAAATAACTCAATCAACTCTTGTGAATCCATCACTCTGTTACAAGAAAGTCTTTGAGATGGGATTGCTCTCACCTCAGACTTGGCTTCATACTCTCCTAGGTAAGAGGGTAGAGTTTTCAGCGAGTCTGGTCGGCTGTGCCCCGAACTAATTGATCCCTGGTCTCCTCCTTGTGAATGCATATCAAAGTTCATTTGTGATCTTGCCTCAAATTCTTCAATAGGAGGTAAGATCTCATTTTTCTCTTTTCTCGTTCTATTCATGTGGTAACTCACCCTGTTAGCTTTGTTGGCCTCACGGATTTGCTTCCACAAGTCATCTAGACCGTTACAATCCTTACCCATTTCTACCAATGTTTTAGGCTGGAATCCATCACTTGCCTCATCTGTCGTATTTGGCACTATGATAGGCTCTCTCCTAGACTCAGAGGCATTCGTGAGTCTTTCCTTCGTTTCTACTTGTTTCTCTAAAGTTGGTTTGATAGGGGTTGGAGCTGGTACTTCATGCCAACTTGCAGGTTTACCAAGCGGGTTTTCTATCAAGGATTGAGCGATTTCAATCATCTTTCTACACATTTCCAACCTCTATTTTCTATTTCCACATATGGATAATTCATCCATCTTTGCTCTTGGGTTTGGTTCTTTTTGAGCCTGGCTTCATAGGCTTTTAAAAGTGCATCTAACTGTTCGTTTACCTTTTCTGCCAACACTGATCCTCCTGATCCTGCACTTTTGGGTTCTGCTATTTCCTTGGGTACTATGGTTGCCGCAGTGTGTCAAATTAGACTAGCTAGATCCTCTAACCTCTCTAATCTATCCTTCATGTGTTTCAAATCCTCGGATAGAGCCATTTGCTCTCGTTCTCTCTTGGCTTTCATACGCGCCTTTCTAGCTTTCCAAGTGCTTCTCTGATTTTTCACTTCTGAACTTGGGGCATCGGTTTTTGGCTCTTCAATTAAAGGTTCATTCATCATTCTTTGAGCTTGGGCTCGTGTCACTGTCTGAATAGGTATTATTGTTTCGTTCAAGGTAGTTTTTGCTCCTTTGCTCGGGTTCTTAGGGCAATCAGGAATCAAATGAGTAACTCCACACTCGGTGCAATATGCGTTGACTCTAATGATTTCATCATGAGGACAATCTCTTAGCCAATGGTCTCCCCCACACTTGTAGCAGGGTCCCTTAGGTTTTTGAGGTGCTCCTTGAGCTCCTCTGTGTTGGTATGCATGTCTCTGCCCGCCCATGCCTCCGTTGGCTATGAACAACAATGGTCGTTCATCCAAGCTATATCTTCCTTCTCCTGCTGCCTGTGCAGTTGTTGGTGGTCCTGTACTTCCCATCATGCTCCATGGTTCTGGCTTTGAGGGTTCTTTCGGTGGATAATAGACAGGATTTGCATCATATCCATTGGGATATTCATAATATGCATGCATAGGCACCAAAGCCTTCTCTTCTGGTTTGGTTACTGTTGGTGTGTATCTTATGCCAACTGGTCGTAATCCTGGTAGGGGTGGTTGTTGCTCCAACACTGGTTGTGGTCTTTCTACACCTACAGGTCATGGTAGGTTACCTACTTGATATCTAGGCATCGGTGGAAGTTGAGGAGATGCTACCTGAGCCTGTGGAGCATAAGGTCTCTCTCTCACATACCCCTTGTTATAATAACATTCCTCCATCCCATGGTTTGTCCATTTTTGTTCAATAGCACACCACTTGGGCTATTTAGCCTAGGATTTGGCGTACAAGTTAATCTTTTTTAGCACTTCCTCTACAAGCTGCTCCTGGCTTACAGCTACTTCTCCTTTCGGTGTTGTCTTAGAAGACTTGCTTCCACTTTGTTGTGAGGATGAATCATCGTCGAGATCCTTGAATTCACCCTCTTTGTAGACTGCACAATTTTCCACAAGGTAAAGAGCCTCTTTAGTTAACTCATTTAACGTCGTGCTCCTCTTCATATGTAAGTCCTTCTGGAGATCTGCATTCCTTACTCCTTTGATAAATATAAACATAAGTCTGGACTGAGTTGGCAATTCTTCCACAGGCCAGAACTTAACATATCTTTTTAGTCATAGGACTGCCTTTCGCACAGATTCCCCATCTTTCTGTTTGAATTTATGGATTTGTGAGACTGTATTATGAGCTATCCCCCTTTGTGAGAATTCCTCAATAAACTCGTCAAACACCTCCTCCATAGACTCAAAGTCTCTATGCTCCACAGAGTCAAACCAAGTAGTTGCATCCTCCTCTAGTGTTAGTCCAAACCCTGTAAATTGGGTAGGGAAGTCTAACACCTCTTCAGCTCTAATTACACGCACAAAAGCGGCTACATGATCTCTAGGATCTTTGTTTTTCGTGTGTTTCTTGTTTACCCATTTTTGCACTTGAGAAGGTCTAATTCTGCAATGGTCTACAAATCTCATCATTGGATCTCCTCATCCCAATCTATATACCTCCTCTGCCCTTCAGTAGTGGGTAGGTTCCTCTCCCAGTAGTGCTCCTAAGCCGTAATTTCTAACGGTTCTTGCAAGAGATGGTTCATCTCTTCAAACTCGTTCTATGGGTGGTCTTCCAAGCTCTGTTGATCCTTGAGTTTTTGGTTTACTCTCCCCTTGATACCTTGAATAGAGTGGTGGTTCTTGTAAATCCCTTAGCCCTCGTGCGGCTTGATAACCATCTCGGTTTCGGTCTTGTTCTAATATTGCACTCTGTCGAAGCCATGCCTGCAATGATGGTTGGGTTGTTGGTTGGCTCTGGTTGTTGAATGTCTGCTGTTGGGTAGAATGTGAGGTCGCGTCATATTCTTTTGAAAATGGATTTGTCGACTTGCTAGGGGTGTAGGTGGCTCTTGGCACTTCTTCGGGGGCATATGTTGATGCTTCTGGAACTGTTGTCTTTTCTACCTCCTCTGGGAGAATACGTTTGTATTCTTGCCCATACCTATCAACAAAAGCAATATCCTTCCCCATAGCAGTTTCATAAGAGAATAAGTAAAGAACCTTGTCTTTGCTTAATTTGTTTGGGAAGGGTTCTTTGCACCGAAAGTAAGAGACTACTCCCTCGCTCTCATGCTTGTAAATCCCCACATTCTCATTATAGGTTTTCTTATCATACATAAAAAGCGCTCCAGGTTGATCAATGTTTGGAGGTGATTCTTGAGTTTCTGAAACCATTTTTCCTTTTGCCACGTTATCTCCATATCTATTGTAATCCTGAGGGTTACTAACTATCAAATAGTGGTTCCCCTTTTCATCTCAGAATCTATCTCCATCATCATAGACTTGAATTATCTCCAGTCTCTGAGCGGGTCTTTCTTCAATACAAATACACTTGCGTCCTCGATAGTCGGAATAAACTAGGGCTCCCCTTGAGTTTGTTCCTTCTAAGAAGATTACAGTGAACTTGGAATCATTCAAAGGATTTAGGGAGGTGCTTCCTCCTGAAATTGGTCCGTCATAGGTGAAACCTCTTGGTTATTGACTACCCATCATGAAGAAGGATTTGTCGGATGAAGTGTTAGTATCTATCCTCCTCAATAATCGGTGCTAATGGATCTAACCTTGCCTGAGTGACACTCTCCTTGGTGGACACTAAGCTATCATGGTCACCTGCCACCTTTTGGTCTCTAAAAATGTGTCTTCCTGATCTTAAATTCATCAAACTTAGCAATGCAACTTAACACAAATCCAACCACTCACCTAGCAGAGGATCAGTTTCAGCACAACTTCTTGCTTTGCTGCTGAATATACCTGTACACGAGCGTTTAATTTTGGCAATCGAATCAAAGCATCTAACCGCTAGAGGTTATTTTAGTAATGATTGGTATAACTGGAGAGTTAACCTCAACCACTACTGTATTTATACACTTTTGATGTTCTGGATTAGGTCTGCTAATCTGGAACTGTACTTCCCTCGGATGTTGGTCAATTTACCTGAAAAGTCTTAATTCAGTCTTTGCTCCGTCAAAAGGTCAAACAAGGTCCAAATTCACTTCTGAAAGAAGTTCTGGAACTCTTAAGTCGAATGGAACATCAGTGTATAACCTCAGTCAAATTTTCTCTTCACTAAGCTCCAGTAGACATCCTACGCGTAGGATGTCTCCTACTCTATTTTGCCTGTATTTTTGCACTATAGACTCCCCTTGACGTGTTGAGTCCACAGTTGTTTTTACTTTTTGATTTGGACACCGCGTAGGATGTCTCCTACTCTGTTTTGCCTAGATTTTTTCACTATAGACTCCTCTTGACGTGCTGAGTCCACAGCTGTTTTTACTTTTTGATTTGGACACCTATAAGCTGGTGAATTGGTCAAATCAACTCCAATTTGGACCAAAATTGACTAGGAGACTTGCCTCAGGCTATACAACACCCTACTATGCCCACAGTCAGTTTTTGGCTCCAATTTCATCCATTATACATTCTACATGTAGCATGTCTAATTGCTCAAAATGGCTTCAAATGCAAAGTACAGACTCCCCTTGAGGTGCTGAGTCCTTTGGTATGCTCAAATCTGGATTTGGAGTGCCCAATCACCCAAAACACATCCTACGCGTAGGATGTCTTTTTGGCCTGTTTGACCCCAGACTTGATCCACAGCTTCCCCTTGATGTCAGCAACTCAGTGCTATGCTTAGATTTTGGTTTGGATTTCAAAAGATCCAATTTTAGTTGTTCTAGCCTTTTTTCAGTCAAAGATGCTAAAGTCTGCTTAGAACCCAATTTTCTCACCCAATTGAGATGGAACCTTTCTCAGTCACTCAATATATCATGCAGATCATGCCCATGCAGCCATCCTATGGTTTTGGTCTTAAAATAATGCCTTGGCACAATTTGGATAGGATGTCTGGCAATTTTTGTCTATATGGCCTTTTCCTGTCAAGATATGGTCAAATTTTCACTTTCCAAGTGAAAATAGGGTAAAACCTACCTTCTGAACACACTGGTCAACTCAAAATTTCAAAATTTCCACCAGATCACCCTGTAGACATCCTACGCGTAGGATGTCTCCTGGCTTAAAATGTATTTTTTTCCTGACAGAAATGTTCCTGATGCTCTGCAGCTCTATCAGAAACACTCACAACAACTTTTGAACTTCACTTTAGCTTTCAAACACACTTTTGCGTCTTTTACAACCTTGTGATGATCCTAACAAGCAAGTATACATGCATGAAGTGCTCTGGATCATAAATCATGATGTTCTACTTACCCTACTCCTACTCATCATGTGAAATGGTGATAATGGTGTTTTGGTTGCTTCCTGGCCTCTCTGGACTCTCAAGCTCTCCTTTCACCGCTTCTACCACTCAAACTCCTACTCATCAACTCAACTAATACCTAAAACTATCTAAGTCTACCTAAGTCTACCTAAGCCGAAGGATCTATGCCAGACACACGCTCCCTAGGCTCCCTCTAAGACCTAGAGAGCCCTCCACCCTCAGATCCTATCTAAATGTAAAACAAGACTTTGGCAAGCCAAAGAATCCCTATCCTCAAGGACTAGTCTCGGTTACCTACCTAAGGTTTTCGTCCCCGGCAACGGCGCCAATGTTGGCGGATACGCCGCGACGGACATCAGCTCAGCGAGAACTCACCTAACAAGATTTGTCAGCTAAGGATGAAGCTTGACCCGCAGGCGCGTGGAAGCAAGCATAGGGTGTCAATCTACACTCGACCGACTCTCGACTAATTCCTATAGAGGTCTCTACCCAATGTCTAAGCTACAGCCTTCAGGAGTGCATAAGAGGAGATTTCCTACAACGCTTCCAAGAGCCAAATACCCATCAAACAGTCTCGAAACTCCACAGAACTTGAAGGAGACCCTACTAACATCAATAGGTCGCTCTCCCTAAGGTCCATGAACCAAAATCCCAACCCAAAACACACGGTGCAAAATCACTTAGGATGTCTGGCCAAAATTTGCAGGTCGTCGTTTTCAAAAAATAAAGTGCCTAATGTGTAGGTCTACTCAATGTGAACGCGTGGATATGCTGAAATACGAAAACGGATAACGTATACTCACAGAATCACCAGATGAAGCTCGTAGGTCGAGCTCGCAACACCGGACCGTACACACGCAATGTAGGTATTGGTGCTTAGCTCTCGTCGGGTGCAACACCATGCACTTCTCCGCACTCGATGCTGACCACCGATGCGCGCGTAGCGTCAAGATGAAGCTCTCACTCTCTCTCGTACACAGTACGCTCACTCATAGACTTAAACTTTTTAAAAATGACAAACGTTTTTTCATTAAGGTCAAAAAGTGGTATAAATACCTTACAATCTCAAACCCTAATGTTCCAATTTAACCATCTACTCAATCTAAATGTCAAAACTGGGATACAATCTGGAAACTTTTGTAAGCCCCAATATTTACAAAGGTGAAATGTCGGGTTTTCTCAATAAATGAATATTTACAAAAAATAATAATCGGCCGAGCAGTCATTTCCATAGGGTGTGTCCAGCTTCTAACACAGAGGGAGAGAGAGTTGACCGTTGGAAACTGTCAGTGCCGATTGCGAGAGGGGTGATCACTCGTGACCTCTTGTCTTGTGCATAGCAGAAGCAGGAAAAGAGAGAGAGATAGCGCCAGAGCGGCAGGTGGACCGTGGGTGTCGATGTTCATGCGCACAGAGGAGAGAGTGGACTCGATTGTCCTCCGTTCACATCACAAGGAGGGGGGGGGAGAGAGAGAGAGAGAGAGAGAGAGAGAGAGAGAGAGAGAGAGAGAGAGAGACGTGTGTGTGGGTTGCTCGCCACGTGGCGTAGAGAGAGAGAGGATAGAAGAAGAAGAAGGAAGAGTATTTTAATGTCGGAGGAAACTATCCCAAGAGACCTTAAAGATCTATCCGACAAGGAGAGTTGAGAGAGAGATAAGAGAGAGAAGAGGGTGGGTGTGTGGTCACATGGCCAGTGAAAGAATGTGAGTGAGAGTTGGGCTGCAGCACGCTCGGAGTGTACGGTTTTAATGGTGGAGACAAAGCGCGCAACTGGTGTAGCGATGAATGAGCAGAGGAAGAGAGAGAATTGACCCGCTACACTGCTGTAGAGAGATAAAAGTGTGTGTGTGTGTGTGTGTAGTGGGGCCTCTTCTCGCTTGTCAGGAGGAGATAGAGTGGTGCACTCTCGGATGAGACGAGGGAGAGTGGTCAGCGAACAAAGCTCGAAATTTGACTGCTGCTGAGTTCGCACGATCTTCAAAATTTTCCGGAATGTGTGTCCAAGTTTTACATCAACCATCGATGCTCGCGTCGAAGAAAATTTTTCAATTTTTATTTTCTTAATGCCCGAAAAAGCCAAATTTAGTCCAAAAATTAGCCGAAAACGTTAAAAATCAGCAAAAAATTCCAAAAAATTATCAAAAAGTTTTAAAAATCTCAAAAAATAATTGGCAATCACAATAAAATACTTTCAACTTGCATCAGAACACAAAAAATAGTAGTTTTTGTCAAAAACGTGAATTACGACAAAATAAACAACACGGTTCGCGGTGATAGCGGGATGAAAATACACACAGCGCCTCTATAACGACCCGACACACACTCTTTGAATGATACACACACACACACTATGGGGCACCACTCAGCTTACACAACACACCTGGCCGAGACAGGGAACACACCGATGGAGTGAGAGGAGAGAGACTATCCACTTGCCCACTCCACACAGAGACACACACACACACACACACACACACAAACAAAAACTCAGCTCAAAAGAGGAGAACTTCTGATGTTTAGATACAATTGAGCTTGGGCCAACACCAATGGGGCAAACAACTCACGCAATATGGGTAAAAGATACCATATACAATCACAAATTGGAGCAGAAGCTTCGCTCATAGGAGAAACTTACACAGCCAAAACAACAGAAAAAGAGTGAGTAATTTGGCAAAATGGACAGCGCCATCGCATCCGGAACAGCCCAAAACCCTACTCTACAATGTCAAAGTGCTCAAATCCGACCTCGGATGAGCAGTTTACGGCCAAAACAGGCTCTAAAAACACCAAAAACACACCTGCGGCTGTTCCTCCTCTCTTCTCCACGTTTTTTCTGGTCTTCTCTCAGTTTTTTCAGTTCTCACACTTAGCTTTATTAGTTGGGCACCCTTGGCCTTTTAGATGACCTCAAACGGACCCCGAACAGGCGAAAAACTGACCTCGCAGTGCATAGTTGTCACCTTTTTGTATCATTCACACACCTGGCACTCAGCTTTTTTCCAATAATGCATCCCACCACCACGTGAAGTGGCCCCAAAATAAGGTCCTCATGATGACCTTTCTGCATAATTCTCACAAGCAAACACCCATGTTGTGTCCGTACTTCTCTGCGTGCAAGTATTGACCCCATTCGCCCTCGTGACGCCACTAGATGCCATCTGACGCACCTGCTTACCTCATGTCGTCGGCCCGCGGATAGCTTCCTCCATAAGTTTTACACGCTTCCATCTCCTCATTATTATGAAAAAACACACTGGTATTGGTAACGATGAAAATCGATGCACTATGTACATGTTGTCCTACCTGTACACATGTGGGCCCCACGTAACCACCTGGCTCTGGAAAATGAGCAATTCTTTATGTGATGCACCATGCATTTGTATGTACATATACGCAATCCCTTGCTCCAAAAAACTCCTGACATAATTTGCCCCTCCCCTAGCCTGCTAGATCATTCATGATCAGCAGCAGCATAGAGAGATATGAGACTCGCCGCATCACAGGTCTCCTCATCCCTCACCAACACTGCTTTATCCACAGACAGCTCATCTTGCTCCACCATCATCAATCTAGCATGATACAATTTAAGACGCAATCCATTTACCCTTGACTTATGTAGAACACCATCCAAGTTAGCCAGCTGATATGTGCCATTTGGAAAACACTCCACTACCTTGAAAGGGCCTTCCCACTTAATTTGAAACTTCTTTTGGAAGGTGTTGTCCAGCTTACTGTTGTAGCACAAAACCAAGTCATGTTTCTTGATACCCTTACTTTTGACCTTTTCATTTATCTTTGCCAAAGCCTTATCCTGCATCTGCCCATAATGCTCCAATGCGCTCATCCTATCCAACTGGACCTCTTGTAACTGCAAGAGCCTCTCTTTGAATGCATCACTAGGCGGCCCAAGCAACTTCTCTAACATCTTGACCACAGGCAACTCTACCTCCACAGGCAATAGTGCTTCCTTTCCATACACCAAATGAAATGGAGTAAACCCAGTACCTGTCTTCACCGAAGTACGGTAAGCCCATAATGCACTAGGCAATTCCAAATCCCAATTCTTTCCTTGGTGCTCTGTCACTTTATAAAGAATTTGCACCAACTCACCATTGAATCTTTCATTTAAGCCATTACACAACGGGTAATAAGGAGTGGTATGCTGGTGCCTAATCTTCATCTTTGTGCATAAGAAGTCTAGCAGTTTAGCTCTAAATCCTGGCCCCTTATCTGAAAGTAGCTCTAATGGCACCCCAAACTTGCAACATATTTCATCATACACAAATTTTGCCACATCCTTTGCAGTGATCTGTTTTAATGCTATAGCCTCTGCCCATCTAGAGAGATAGTCCACTGCCGTCAAGATATAGCTTTTGCCCCTGCTTGTGATAGGTAACGGGCCTATTGCATCAATCCCAACTTTTCAAACACATCAAACGCCATAATGGTTTTTCGTAGCTCTGGCTTCAACACTCTCTTCCCAAATGCTTGACACCTATTGCAAGACCTACACCAATGGTGAACATCCTTGTGCAAACTAGGCCATACATACCCCTCTTGCAATATCTTATGCAAGGTGATCTTTAGAGCAAAATGGCCACCACATGCGCCTTCATGATTCTCTTCCAACACTCTGTAAAGCTCCTCCCGCCAAGGTACACGTCTCAACACGAGATCAGCCCCTTTCATGTATAAGACATCACCAATCAATTTGTACCTGTATGCTCTACGCACAAAGCTATACTTCTTAGACTTCTGAATCTCCTTTGGAATGATTCCTGTTAGCAAAAACTCCTCTTCTTGAGCCAAACTTTCCCGGCCATGATAAAGAGGTAAAGTGGTCCTCAACACAAATAGCTCCCCAATCATGCCTTGAGCTGCTTCATGTGCCTCTCCATTTAGAGCACGTTGTCGTGCTGTGACACGTACATAGTGGGAACGCATGCTACAAGATCTATCTTGTATTTTTTTAGATACATAATTATATTTCCTATAGTGTACATATGCATATTTAAGTATAATAATAAGCCTTCTATCTCATCCTATTATTTTTCTCAAGGGTAACCTATCCTTACTTTACCATCAGAAAATACTATGGGAAAAGCATCAATAGCTTCGCCTTTTTAACTTGGGGCAAAAAGCATTGATTCTTTATTTCTACTATTTCATTATCATCTCACACCCTAGCTAGATCCTATATCTAGGGTAAACTCCAACATATATATATTCTATGTATTTTTTATACTTTTCTTATATTTCTTTTTAAATAGCTACTAGGAGAGAATCAAATCCTAGTGGGACACTAGGTGGCATGATTTCAAAGATACACTTATTTTAATGCATTATTGCAAGCATGATTACAAAACTTTGTGAAGGAGCAATGTCATGCTTTCATATGGCATGAGGTGTCCTTTGGAATTAAATGAAAGTCTAAGCTAAGGAGACCACATGAAGACTTTTGCTGCCATAAATGGACCCTATTTTGATGAATTTTTTACACAAGGTTCCAATCCGAATTGGAAAATGATTTTAAAATGAAAACGGTGCTAATGAGTTGACGTTTCTGCCCATATTTTTACTTTTTTATTTGGAGCCACGGTTGAGGAGTTATGATCAGAATACTGGACCCCAGTCTGCCCACATCATGCAAGGACAACTCATTTCCAACTTTTCCAATTCATGTTCACACTGGCTCCTCTCTTCTTGTGTAAACCCTTGGGGGTTCCCTTCACCTATAAAAGGGGACCTCTTCTTCCTTGGAAAGAACTCAAGCATTCAAGCCATTGATGAGAGGAATTCTTGAGGGAGTGAGTAGTAATGCCTAATTGTACTTAGCCATTAACATAAGCCCAAGCCTACACTTTTTCCTAGAGGGAGACTAGCCATTCTTGCAACAAGCTAACCTTGGAAGATCAACTCTAATCAAAGAAGGTCTTACACTTGGTGTATCAATCAAAGTGGAATTATCCACTCTTCTTCTCTCTCCCATCAATAATGGTGCCGAAGGGTTTCAAGTAAGATGTGTTCTACATTGATGTTTTCTTGATTTCTTGTTGTTTTCATTTTCATCTCTAATCCAACATATACATATATATGTATCTAATCTCATCTCCTTAACCAAACCTATCTCTCTCATTCTTAGTAATTCATCCTCTCTAGGTTCTCTTTGCTACAGGTACATCTCTCCCCGCAGTATCCTTATTGCCTACGGGCAAGAATAGGGCTTGGGAGGGAAACTTCTCATCTCTTCACTTCTCTCATATCTACATTTCTCACATACTATCCTAAATGAATAACCCACATGATGATCATTTCTATCGCTTTCACTCTATACAATCTATTAGAATTAACGTATGGATTAGCCGTAAAATACACTTTCAACAACGTATAGTGTTTCTCTTTGGCCCTGAAAGGCTCAATGAAATACTTCTATCACCGGATCCCATCATACTACCTCTCATAGACTATAATTTTTCTTTTGATGTAAGCGTAGTTATCTTGCTATGAACCAAGAGGATTTGTACACACAATTAATCCCAATCACTAGACAAAATATATATATTATGGTAAGCACAAAACTACAATTCCAAAGAACAATTCGTAGCCTATTTGGTCAGCCAAGATTGAATGCCATTAACTCATCCATTAACCCTTTCATATTACCCATGATACGATATGACCATAGCCTTGATGTTTTCATCTTCGTATTGTTTTGACATTCTCTTTTGCGTTCTTTCTTTGTGTGTGTGAGTGCAAGAGAGAAAGAGTGAGTCTTCTTTGATTGCACTTCTTTCCAAACCCTAGTCTTCATGGCATCTATGGTTTAACTCCTTCATATAGTTTTTGTTGAGTTCTCTCACAAACTCTCACAGCCATAAGCCCGGTGCTTTCCTGGCAAGACCGCAAATTTCTCGACAACTTTCAATGTGTCTGATGATCCATGCTTCGAACTTTTTTAACAGGCCTTTAATTCTGAAGCACATTTCCTTCAATGAGGTGTTCTTGCTCTTCCACACACCCAGCACTTGCTTCACCACTAACAAGGCATCACCTTTTATGCTCAACCTTCGAACCCCATGCTTCAAACAAATGTGTAATCTGGCTTCCAGAGTAGCATATTCAGCCTCATTGTTACTATGAGCATCCAATTTGAACCCTCTCTTGCATACTAGCTTCCCCTCTGGGTCATAAAGTGATATACCCCCTGAAGCTGCATCATGGCTCTTTCTGTATGAACCATCAAAGAAAAACACATGTGCATTGCTAATCTGTGGCACTTCTTCAACTACCTTTCTAACCACGTCTTCCTTAACAAAAAGGGGATTCTCCTTGTAGGTCAAGAAATCAGCTAGGGTGGCCCTTGTACTATCTTCCACTAGAAAAGAGAACTCAAACTCTTGCAGCTCAATTACCCATTTCTTCATCACATTTGACATGTTAGTACCATTAATTAACTGTGCCAAAAAGGCATAACTCGTCAAGAAAACAAAAGGCCGTGGTAGCAAGTAATGACGAAATCGTCGACAAGCAAATATTACACTGGCCATCACTAGCTCTACTTTCGAGAACTTTCTCTACGCTACCAACTTCACTCGGCTTGCACAATACACTAGCCTCATATAATGGCTGCCCTTCCCCTTTTGCAATAGCATGGCTCCAATGGCATCATCCCCTACTGATGGATTTACATAAAACACTTTCTCCCAATCAGGAGCCTGCATGGCTGACAACCCCCCTAACACCTCTTTGACCTCTTGAAACACTTCTTCACACTTGTCATCCCATTGCAATGGATCATGCTTTGCCACTTGCTGTAATGGATAAAGAAGCTGCGAAGACAATGGAATAAACCGTGCCATGTACTTCACTTTGTGTATAAAAGTTGCCAATTGCTTCGTACTCGTAGGTGATGGAAGAAGAATAATAGACTTAACCTTTTATGGATCAGCCTCAATGCCATTTTCTGACACCATATGGCCCAATAACTTCACCCTTGGCTGTGCTAGATGAAATTTCTTTGGATTTAGTTGTCCTCCACATTCATCATATCGAGCCAATACCATCTGCAGCTTCTCATGGTGTTCAGCCCTACTGCTATAAACACAGAAGTCATCCATAAAAGCTTTAACACAACTACCAATGAATGGTTCCAACACCCAATTTGCTCTCTCTTGATAGAAGGAAGGTCCATTTGACAACCCAAATGGAAATACTGTGTAGCAATAGCAGCCCCATGGCGTCATAAAAGTGGTCTTTGTGCGGTCTTTAAGAGCAATCTTCAATTGAAAATAGCCTGAAAAACCATCACACACACTGTACCTCTCATAACCTGCCACTGAATCCAAGATCTGATCGATGAATGGAAGAGGATATGGATTCTTCTTAGTGGCTGCGTTTAAGGGTTTAAAATCTACACAAATTCTCCACTTCCCATCCTTCTTTGGACTGACTACAACTGGACTCACCCATTCTCTTGTCTCCACAGGCACTATGAACCCTGCCTTCAACAACTTGTCCGCCTCTTCTCGCAAGGCTTCTATTTGCTCTTGACCCATCCTTCTTAGCCTTTGCCGCACTGGCTTAGCACCTTCTTTCAGCTCTATATGCATCTCTTCACCCTTGAACCCTCTGATCTCTTCATATGAAGTAATGAACAAATCAGGAAAACTAGCCCGCATGTGCAAATAAATATCCTTCTCCATAGCTGAGAGGTCTCCACTGATCATTTGTGTCATCAATTCCTGCTTCTTTGACAACTCAACCTTGGTTTGCATCAGCCCTTCAATCACTTCATAAGGCCCTTCACTTTCATCTTCAACCTCATTCGCAAATGCAACTAAATCAAACTCCTGGATTTCTTTGTCCATCAAAAGAAATGCAACATCAGCATCCTCATCACTGCTGGTAGTGCTATCACTGTCCTCATCTTCATAAAGCTCCTCTAATCGTTTCCTTGTGTCCATATTATAAAGCTTCTTGGTACCTGTCTTTCCATAGGGGCTAATCGTACCATGTCGCCAATCTTGAACAGCTCCCACTGCATGTAACCATGGTCTGCCCAGTATAATAGGATATGCTCCCAACCCTGCTGGCATCACATGAAAATCAACCACTGCCTTTGCATCATATGCATCCACTTCTAAGCTCTTTACAACACCCAAGCATTTTACTTTTTGATGGTTTTCCAATCTGATCCGAAAACCTGACACCCCAGCCACTGTGAGACCCATCTTCTCAACGCATGAGTGTGTTATGACGCATATTTGGGCTCCGCCATCCACATAACCTTGTCCCAAATTTTTCCTTTTATGCCACACATCTACTATTGGACAAATGTCTGGTAGCTCATCCATTGCCAACACCTTTACTGAACCTCTCTCTGGCTCTTTCTCCATTGGGTTAACCATCCTCTTCCACTGTCGCTTTAGCTTAGGCACCATCTCTATAAGCTGCCCAAAAGTAACATCTGCCTTCCTGCTCGTCAGATCCTCCTTCAATTCATAGCTTAATTGCCCATCCCCTAGTGGAAAATCTGAAACATGAAACTTTCGACGAGCTCTCCTTTTCCTCTTGGCCTTGATATCCTCGCCTTCATGGCTCTTTCCTTTCTTCTTACTAGGACCTGGGACACTTCTTCCTTCCTTATCCTCTGTGGTCCTCTTCCCAATAGGCATCACTAATGTATCCTCTAGCTTTGATGCCTTCTCCAAGGTGACTACACTTAGCACTTTTGTCTTTCCCTTTTCCTCCTGGGTCAGTCCACTGGTTCCTTCGTCTCCCTTAATTTCGATGCCATAATCATTTGACCTAGTTAGCACCTGTCTTGGCAATGGATACATGTCTCCCCCCATCCTTGGTGGCTTATCACATTGCGGGCTGATGTGACACAACTCTCCACAATTATAACATGTGGGGGTCTGCCTCCAAAACCTACCATTGCTTTGTCCAACACCATTCCTAGGCTTTTCTTCACCTTCTGGATGATTTGCAAACCTCCCTCGACCTCGATTATTTCCCACTTGACCTAGCATGTTTAGGCTAAGATTTTTCATCAAATCTACCATTTACCTCATGTCTTGCCTTAGCCCATCATCTTGCACTGCTGTAGTGACCACTGCTGGCATAACCTGAGTAGTAACAGGAACCACTAGTTCATGATGAACCCCTGACATGCGACCTTGTAAAGACTCTATAGGCTGAAATTCAGACCTCATGGGCAAAGACTCCACCCCTAACTGGCTCATTTTCCTCAACTTCCACTCTTTGTTCCTTGATACCTCTAGTGCATCTTCATATGTCCTACGCTTCTTTAGCTCCACTCTCCAACGTATATTCTCCCAAAGACCAGCTAAGAACCTGTCCTTCTTCATCATGTCAGGCGGGGGTACCTGTGGTGCTAAGGCCTTGCACATTCGCTCCCATGCCAATGAAAACTTACGTATGTACGCATCTATTGGCTCACCTTCCTTTTGCACCAAAGCCTGTACTTCTTGCCATACTTTGTCAGGATCTTCTATCTTCACAAACTCCACTTCCAACCCATGTCGTAGATTGTCCCAACTCAACCTTACAGGTGGATCAGCCACACGCAACTCCTCTTCAAATGTTTTGGACCAGACTCGTGCATCACTCTTCAAACAAATTTGGAGAAGACGTAACATCTGCGCAGGGTCATGAATCTGATTGCTAATGCAGGCAACCTCCATCTTTTCCAAAAAATCTTCCACATCTTCATCACTTCTTCCATGAAACTCCGGATAAGAGAAAGCCATGGCTACCCAAGTTACAATGCTTTGAGAACCCCTTCGAACACACGTGCAAGAACCCAAAACTTCTCACTACCCAATCCCCAGAAACTTGAATGGAGCTCAACTTTAGATAAGGACAAACACATGCACATCAAATGAGTTTTCATAGTTAATCATCGGAATGACAACAGGCAAAGGACATTCCAGGATCTCTCGTAATCTTCTTGGCCCGAACATAAAGACTATGCGCTGCTGGAAAAAAATCTTCCTGGACACATGAACATTTATCTGGATTCTTTGAGTTAAATGAAAAGGAGTGAATTGAGGGCCATTTTGATCATCCATTAAAGCCAACCATGAAGCTCCCAAGAAGGCACACCTGACTTAACCTTTGATTTTGCCAAAATTTCAGTAGAATAACAGCATAAATGGCTCAAAAGACCAAGAAACCAGCCATCATAACTTGGAAAATTTTTGACAGAGTTTCCCCAGAAGTAGAGCAGTAGGAACCCAAAATATAGATTGTATATATATGCATAAATTGTCAACAATAGAACCCGAGCATCAAATAGGACTCACTAGTACATAGCCTATGGCGAGGTTACAAAAAGGGTGCTCCAGCTACCTGTATCACCGAAAGGATCTCCACATTTGAGAATCCCCCAGCTCAATAAAAACCTCACACTATCGACCCTCACACGAAGGCTAATGCAAATCGCGTATAGTCAAGTCTCAGAAATGACTATCTTCCAAACCAAGTCCCAGAAATGGTTGGGACTACCAAATACAACCAAGTATGGCTCCACAAATGCGTACAATGGCAGTTTCCACAAGTAACGTACAATCCAGCAGACAATACGCTCAAATAGGCACCAAGTGATGCATACCCACAACAACTGCAAGTGACATCACTGCTAGTATATCATTGTACTCCAGCTACCTGTACATGTGTGAATCACCTCTACCTGTACCTGTCCCTGTAACCTGTAACCTGTAACCTGTAGCCTCGAATCTCGAAGCTTGAAGCTTGAAGCAGAAGGTACTTGAAGAAGATCCTCCGTGGGGGCGCCAAAAGAATGGTAGCGGGATGAAAACACACACAGCGCCTCTATAACGACCTGACACACACTCTTAGAATGATACACACACACACTATGGGGCACCACTCGGATTACACAACACACCTGGCTGAGACAGGGAACACACCGATGGAGTGAGAGGAGAGAGACTATCCACTTGCCCACTCCACACAGACACACACACACACACACACACACAAAAACTCAGCTCAAAAGAGGAGAACTTCTGATGTTTAGATACAATTGAGCTTGGGCCAACACCAATGGGGCAAAAAGCTCACACAATATGGGTAAAAGATACCATTTACAATCACAAATTGGACCAGAAGCTTCGCTCATAGGAGAAACTTACACAGCCAAAACAGTAGAAAAAGAGTGAGTAATTTGGCAAAATGGACAGCACCATCACATCCGGAACAGCCCAAAACCCCAGTCTACAATGTCAAAGTGCTCAAATCCGACCTCGGATGAGCAGTTTACGGCCAAAACAGGCTCCAAAAACATCAAAAACACACTTGCGGTTGTTCCTCCTCTCTTCTCCACGTTTTTTCTGGTCTTCTCTCAGTTTTTTCAGTTCCCACACTTAGCTTTATTAGTTGGTCACCCTTGGCCTTTTAGATGACCTCAAACGGACCCCGAACAGGCGAAAAACTGACCTCGCAGTGCTGTCACCTTTTTGCATCATTCACACACCTGGCACTCAGCTTTTTTCCAATAATGCATCCCGCCACCACGTGAAGTGGCCCCAAAATAAGGTCCTCATGATGACCTTTCTGCATAATTCTCACAAGCAAACACCCATGTTGTGTCCGTACTTCTCCGCGTGCAAGTATTGACCCCATTCGCCCTCCTGACGCCACTAGATGCCATCTGACGCACCTGCTTACCTCATGTCGTCGGCCCGTGGATAGCTTCCTCCATAAGTTTTACACACTTCCAACTCCTCATTATTATGAAAAAACACACTGGTATTGGTAACGATGAAAATCGATGCACTATGTACATGCTGTCCTACCTGTACACATGTGGGCCCCACGTAACCACCTGGCTCTGGAAAATGGGCAATTCTTTATTTGATGCACCATGCATGTGTATGTACATATGCGCAATCCCTTGCTCCAAAAAACTCCTGACAGCGGTAATAGCGATACGCTCAAAAATCGACCAAGGAGGGCAAAAATGTGCTCAAAATGATGCCATAAATACGCACACAAAACAGCTCATCAAGATCGTAAGATAGCAAATTTTTACGGAATTAAGCAAAAATTAATGCAAAAATTTGCCAAAAATTAAAAACTTATGCAAAAAATACCCAAAACATTTCGACAAATTCTCCACACATAGAGGATTAGTGCAAACAAATCAAATCACAATTAGCACATCAATTCAATTGCAAAATAATTTCATCAATAAAATCCAACCTAGGCAAGTAAAATCGGCAAAATTAGGTGAAAAATTGATGCATTTGGAGTGTGTAAATTCTTGTTTTGAGCAAAAAAACGCAGCAATTAACCATTACACCCTTCAAATATGCAATAAAATATTGAAGTAATCATGCATATTCAGAACTTTTTAGGCACACACACACACACACTAATAATTGTCAGTTTTTGCCAATTTTTAGGTGCACACACAAAAGGGTTAACCTTGTCGAGATTGCAATTTGAATTCACAAATCTCTAGTTGTGCATGACCACAATACAAATCAATCATCAAAATTGAAAAATCATTAAGCACACATTGATTTTTAGGTGCACAATCAAGGGCAAAATAGTGCACACACAACTAAAATTCGCCATACACATACTCAATTAGAATGCACACATACTTGATTTTAATGCACACATACTTGCAATTGACCATTCAAGCATGCAATTAGATCAATTATGCACACAATTAGCAATGTACATTCACCAATTAGCAATTGAACTTGTCAATTCCATATGTCTCCAAATCTAAAAAATTTCGACATTACGACGGCATGAAAATGTCAAAAATTTCAAAGCATAACATAGCATCGATATGGTGTTGTAATTAGCATAGCATAACATAGCATTGACATGGTGTTAATTAGCATAGCATAATTGACATGGTATTAATTAACATATCATATCATAGCATTATCATGGCATCTCTACACATGTTTATATTCTAGGGAGGCTGAGAATACCACCTTGTTTACCTTTCCAATGAAGATTGGTTGAACGGTTGAAAGCTCCAATCCTTAGTAGAAAATTAATGTGTAAGTTATCAAAAATTAGTGAAATTAGCAAGGGGTTAGTATGAAATTAGAGTGTATAGACACACAATTGGCAAGATATGGTGACAAATTAGGGAGAAATGAACACATTTCTTCATGCACACACATCCAAAATCCACAAAACCATAAACACACAAATGAAATTAGTGAGGAAACACATCCGATTATGCCATAATTACACTAACATAAGCCATCGTCCCCGGCAACGACACCAAATGTTGGGGGTACCAACGTAGCAGAGCTCCAATGACCAACAAAATTATCAATCCGGAGAGATGAGCTACCCAGCCAGGGCATGAAACACTCACACGATTAGTGAGCTAATCATGGCAACACGAATGGTGACTCTATGAGGTAAGCTCCTCGGCCGGAGGCGCTAAGACACAATGATTGGCAATCTCCACATCCACTTCCCTTCACCTCCAATCAACCCAATCACAACACTAACAATTGCAAGACGCACACATCACTAATCCTATCATGCAACACACTAATCACAAGCACACACATATAGATCTATCGAGCACCACACTTCAATCAAACCTACATGCACACACAAGCAAAAGAAGGAAATCACACAAGATTAGAGAGGGATTAACCATTAATTAGTTATGATCTAGCTAATCAAAGCATCATTAGCAATCACAAGAAGTATGAGAGAGTCATAGTGAAAGAGAATCAAGCATTGATTAGTGTTGAGCAAGAGAAGCTCAAGGACTCCATAGCCACACACCTCATGAGCTCTCACCAACGAGTGGCCATAACAAATAAGCTTAAGAATCCTAATTTCTTTTACACAATGCCTTATATACCTAAGGTAAAATATGCGATGTCCGGGTGTCCAAGGCCTTTATGGCTCCACCACTTACTGAATCTGCAACGTAGGCACACCAACTGACATGTTCTTTACAGTTTGGAACTCCCATTGAGCACGTAACACATAAAAAATATTACAATGGCTTGAAATAAATTGGGAATTTACAATCATGACCATTTTGGAAAAATGTGAAACTCCGATCTTACTGCTTCTTCATGTTGATCTTCATGCCTATTTATAGGGTACGAGGGACACCATCGAGATTTATGGTCTTAATAATGGAGTCTTTTGGGACTTGCCTACGGATTGACCATTATTAAGCTATTAGTCGCCCAATAGGAACCAATGCCAGTCTTGCACTATTAAACCCACTACGCTACTCTTTGCAATTAACAATATTGTAAACCACGGGTGTAGTTAGTCGAGTGTTAATTTTCAAGGGATACATTGGAGAGGGGGAATGGGGAACACACCCGACACACACACAATGGTCCCTATATAGCTCAGGGTATTCACAGCACCCCTGTCCTCTCGAAAACACCTTCAAAAAAGACGATTCACACTAGCAAGGCATCGCTTGCACTTCTCCCAACGCACACACGCTTTGCACAATCGACAAACAGCAATCACACCGATCTTGCCCGCTTTTAGCTCTTCCACAACTGAACACCTTTCTCTCTTTCTCTCTCACACACACAGGGAGCCCAGAGGACGCACACGCTCACACACACCGACACCACACACCTTGGAGACAAGCAAAGAAGAAAGGGGGAAGGGGGGAGAGACGACACCAAAAACCGACAATGATAGCTTCCCTTGCAATGAAAAAACACCATGTACAACATCCATGTAGTTTGCTCTTGGCTGCACCATGGACATCACCCATCCGTACAGAGGAGCACACACATCCCTCGAAGCTCGACTACGTCGGCACACACTTCGACGAGACAATTCACCCCTAGCTTCGCATCGACGGCAACTTCGTGTCATGATAGCCCTCGCTAGCCGCCTTCTCCGCAAGGCGCTCGACCTCTTTGAGCCGGTTCACAGACAAAGCTCTTCTCCCATGGATTCGAATGCCGAGCCCACGAAAAAACCTCCCTTTTCCCTTTTTTTCCATTCTCTTCCTCTTCCCCTCCAAACCCCAAGAGCCCAAGAGCAAAACCCCTCTGCCCGAAAAACGTCGCCCTCCACTTCTTTCCCCTTTTCCCTTCTTTTTTCTCAAGGCAAAGAAAAAAATCTTTTTTTAGCAATGGCGCCGGGCGCCACTGGCTTTGAGTCTTTGTTTTGTTTTCTCTCACTTCTCCTCTTTTTTTCCTCTTACCTTTGAAGGTTACCTTTTCCTTTTTCCCTTAACTTCAGCCACCCTTTCCTTTTGCACTTACCATGAAGGACTTTCCTATCGTCCGCATGTGGTCGGTGCTCCCTAGCTCGGGCTTTGTGATCCCCTTTCTCGCCAAGCCACCCTGGCCAACCCCAAATCTTGAAAACTTTTCCGCTTCAGATCAGTTCACCCCCTCGAACACCAAGTTGCAAGTGGGGAAAAAATCGAGTTGTACCCCTATCGCAATTGATTGTCAACTTGAAGTGGGTGCATCGCGGTGACCATGACTCCCCACCTTGCATGCAAGTTTCTAGAATCTCACCAAGCTCAAAAAAACTTATGTCGGCGCACCTACCAACATGGCACGGTGAGCACATACCTGACCCCCGGCAAATATTCCGTAGGCCATAACTTACTTGTCTGAGCTCTGAATGGCAACCCAAAAAAACCGGCATGCTCCACATCTCAAACACTTCATGTGTATTCACTAATCTCGATTCTGTCTACCTGTTTGTACCTGCCCCTGTCCGTCGGGATCTACGAAGCCTTCTAACTTTAGACTGGCATATCTTTCACACCGAAGCCCCGTTTGACGAGCCGTCTGGACGGGCTTCTAGAGCATCTCGAATACTTCATTATAGAGCACATTTCTTGCACTTCAAAAAATTTGACCTACCATTCCAATTGGCTCTTTCTGGAACCTCTTTGATCTGAAAAACTGTATAAGACATACATTTCTGCCACGACCTACTCGCCCTGGGCCCTTATTCCTACTTTAGCCCTTTGCCATGCACCTGCTAGCACCCTTTGCATTGCATAGCACACTTCCCAGCATGGACCAACTTTGGTTGCACCATCATTGCCCACCCCCTAGTTGAACATTCATGTTCAACTGTAGACATGTTTATTGCACCTAAAAGGACTTCAACACCAAACTAGAAACCAAAAGTGCCCCAAAACCACAACCTTATGTACAAAATCTGACATCTGCTACCCGTATTTTGGTTCAAGCGGGTTGCCCAACCCCCTGCTTTACTTGCCATCATCCACCTGGTTCAAACACTTGGCTTTGATTAGTTCCATCCACTTGCAACGGCCTCCCATAGTGCTACATACCATCACGCAGCCAATCATCCACATGACATGCCCTTGGCATACTTCCATTGCTCCCAAACTTCCAACAAAGCATCCCCAAACACATCACTACTCCCATCAGACATACCATCACTGACACGGAACATACCATGCCCTCCCTCCCAACCATACAACGCAAGATCCTCCTCAAGCAAATCTTGTACCTGCTCGACAACCCGCTTCACAATTGCACTTATGAGCATACCTTTCAGCCACCACAGACAAACCTCCTTTGACATCTTGAACAATTCCACACCCTTGGATGCCTCTTGATGCCTCCACCTGTAGAGGGACAAACCCTCGTGTCACCTGCATTCTGGTCAAAGATTTCCTAGCAAGAAACTATGTCTCTTCATCCATCTCACCTACTGGGTCATCAAACCCCCAATCATCTTCATCTTCAATGCATTCCTGGCCAAAACAACTTATATCCAAGGTACCACCCGTGAAATCCATAGGCGATTGCAGTTGCTCTTCCCTTTGACAAATATCCAATGCCTCTCCCTTGCCATCTTCTTCAACCTGGTCTTCTTTCTTAGCCACAACAACACTCTCCTTCTCGGCAAACCCTTGTATCTGTCATACAATCAAAGCAACTTCCACAGCTACCTTGATGAGCATCGTCATTAGCATGGTGCCTCATAGCACCCTCACCTGCATGTCTTTATTCCCAATCTTCGATGCTATCACCTGCTCATCCTTTATAGTGGTAACCACCACATCCTTATGCACATAACAAGGTAACTTCACCTTTACCAGCATCGACTCTTTGGATTCTGTCTCCCAGCTTGTTTCTCTATCCTCCTCACTCGTTTCCCTAAAGTTTGAGCTTGTAGCCTCCTCATCTTCACCATAGGCCGATTCGGTATCATCATCATCATCCTCTAGTTTCTCCACAAAAGCTCGACCATCATCATGCCCACTTTAGTCATCCAACCCCAAGCTCTTGGCACTTACCATTTGTCCACGATCTGTTACCCTTTCATACAAGCACTCCACAAGAACAGGCTCCACCTCTTCAAGTTGCACTGGACACTTGGCATCTGCTAACTCCTCTACACACAGGCTCTCTTCAATAAAAGGCTCATCTTCGCTGACAAGATCCTCCACAAATGGAATAGACACTTCACCAAGAGGTAATTCCCAAGGAACATAGTCAATCATAGGCCTTACCCTAACAGGCTCCACACTTCGCATCACTGGCACCATCCTCGACGGGCCTATAGAACAAACTGCAACTTCAACATGCACACAATCTACAAGTTTTAACAAGCCCAACTCCAACTTTCTTTTCATTTTCCTGCTCTTCACTCGGGCAACTCTGACTGCCTCGGTATAATTATTTGGCCCTTCATCATCCACCTTATCTCGAACTCGAGGACACAGGCAAGCTAGGAATTTCTCCAGCTTGAAACCATCCGCATTGATCACTCTGGTTATAGCCACTAAATCCTTCCAGCTTGCTTCAAACTTTTTGACAAAAGCATCAAAATTTTCACTTACTTCTTGTCGCAGCTCTTTAATCTTTGCATCCACTTCAGCAGGCAGCTGACACCACTTTTCGAAACCTGTGTAGAAATCGCTCTCGAAAACCAATCCAATCTTGCTTATCCGTAGCTTTCAGACCATGAAACCAGGCTTTTGCTTTACCTCGCAGCACCAACGAAATTGTCTCTAGCTTTTCTTCATCACTCCACATTTGCAATAAAAGCATAAATAACTCAAAATCTGCCAGCCACACATCCGCATCTTCTTCACCACTGAAAATCGGGCCAACACTCTACCACATTTTTGCTTATAAACACATCACCAGCGAGCAATCAATGTGCTCCTTAGTGGGGGCACCAGAAGATGGAGAGGGGAAATGGGGAACACACCCAACACACGCAATGGTCCCTATATAGCTCAAGGTATTCACAACACTCCTGTCCTCTCGAAAACACCTTCAAAAACGACGATTCACACTAGCAAGGCCTCGCTTGCACTTCTCCCAACACACACACACACGCTTTGCACAATCCACAAATAGTGATCACATCGATCTTGCCCGCTTCCAGCTCTTCCACAACTGAACACCTCTCTCTCTTTCTCTCTCTCACACACAGGGGGCCCGAGGGACGCACACGCTCACACACACCGGCACCACACACCTTGGAGATGAACAAAGAAGAAAAGGGGAAGGGGGGAGAGACGACGCCAAAAACCGGCAATGATAGCTTCCCTTGCAATGAAAAAACACCATGTACAACATCCATGTAGTTTGCTCTTGGTTGCACCATGGCCATCACCCCTTCGTACAGAGGGGCACACACATCCCTCGAAGCTCGACTACGTCGGCACACTCTTCTACAAGAAAATTCACCCCTATCTTCACATCGGTGGCAACTTCACGTCTTGATAACCCTCGCTAGCCGCCTTCTCCGCGACCTCTTTGAGCTGGTTCATAGACGACGCTCTTCTCCCATGGATTCGATTGCCGAGCGCACTAAATAACCCCCCTTTTTCTTTTTTTTCCATTCTCCTCCTCTTCCGCTCCAAACCCCAAGAGCCCAAGAGCAAAACCCCTTTCTCAAGGCAAAGAAAAAAATATTTTTTTAGCAATGGCGCAGGCGCCACTGGCTTTGAGTCTTTCTTTTGTTTTCTCTCACTTATCCTCTTTTTTTCCTCTTAGCTTTGAAGGTTACCTTTTCCTTTTCCCCTTAACTTGAGCCACCCTTTCCTTTTGCACTTACCATGGAGGACTTTCCTATCATCTGTTTCGCATGTGGTCGGTGCTCCGTGTGCTCGGGCTTTTTGATCCCCTTTCTCGCCAAGCCACCCTGGCCAACCCCAAACCTTGAAAACTTTTTCGCTTCAGATCAGTTCACCCCCTTGAACACGAAGTTGCAAGTGGGGAAAAAATCAACTTGTACCCCTGTCGCGATTGATTGTCAACTTGAAGTGGGTGCATCGCTGTGACCATGACTTCAATCAATGAGCCACAAATTTCGGCTGACTCCCCACCTTGCATGCAATTTTCTAGAATCTTACCGAGTTCAAGAAAACCTATGTCGGTGCACCTACCAACATGGCACGGTGAGCACATACCCTACCCCCGGCATGCTCCACAGCTCAAACACTTCATGTGTATCCACTAATCTCGATTCTGTCTACCTATTTGTACCTGCCCCTGTCTGTCGGGATCTGCGAAGCCTTCTAACTTTGGACTGGCATATCTTTCACACCGAAGCCCCATTTGATGAGCCGTCTGGACGGGCTTCTAGAGCATCTCGAATACTTCATTATAGAGCACATTTCTTGCACTTCGAAAACTTTGACTTTCCATTCCAATTGGCTCTTCCTGGAGCCTCTTTGATCTAAAAAATCGTATAAGACATACATTTCTACCACGACCTACGTGCCCTGGGCTTTCATTCCTACTTTAGCCCTTTGCCATGCACCTGCTAGCACCTTTTGCAATGCATAGCACACTTCCCAACATGGACCAACTTTGGTTGCACCAACATAGTAGCCAAAGTTTTGGGAGTGAAAAGGAAAGAGCTAGCATACACATACAAGAAAATTCAATGGTGGCCCAACATAATCAAGAAAATGTAATCAACATTGACAACTTAGATTTGGATCATGGTATAACATTTAATGATGGCTGTAGAGTCATCAACTACCTCGTTGACAAGTTACAAGAAGCAATGGGAAATCCTATTTTGCAAGGGGACGTTCCAAGCCAATTCAAGCTCTTTAAGCCCAAGTTTCCCCAAGCTCCAAAGAAGAGAAAATTCATGTGAGGCCTCCTAGTAATGAGACCTCCAAAGAGGAATCTCTTTGGGTGATAAAGAGGAGATATTAAAAGGACCTCCCCGACAAACTGTTTGAGAAGAATAAGTGCGATGTATGAAAGCGACATCCCTCCAACATCTGAAAGTGATGCTACCCCAAGAAGATGGTGGGCACGGCAGACACCTAGTCCTCCCAAAAAGAAGAGGAAGTCATCAAGTACTCCCTCCCATGTCAAATCCAAAGAAGGGAGAAATAAATCCTAGCAAGAGGAAGCGAAGAAAGTGATCACCAATATTTACCCTTAGTAGAGTATGTGTACAATAACACTATCTATACTTCTGTAGGAAAGGCACCCTTTGAAGTAATTGAAGGAAGACCCAAGATCCCATTGATAGTCAAGACACTTGGGAACATATTTGTTGGTGATGAGTATAGCAGAGATCTTAAAGAATCTTTTCACAAGATCAACGTAGTTGTATCCATCATCCAACAGAAACAAAAGGCTACTACTAATAAGCATAGACGAGCCTTGACCCTTAAAGAAAATGATTTGATATTGCTCAAGTCTCCAAAAGCACGCATGAGCCACACTGGACAAGGGAACACAAGGACGCTGAGCGGGTCACAAAAAATATTATGCTAAGCTAGCAAAAAGATATTATGGTCCATTTCAAATTCTTAAGCCTATCAATGAAGTTAAGGTTAGCGAGTACCTAGCTCATTCATAATGCTTTTCATGTCAGCCTCTTAAAACCTTATAAGAACGAGCCATCCAAAGAACCAATATTTAAAAATCCACCTAAGTTTGAGGGTCAAGAAGAGATTTTGCAGCCAGAGATCATCCTACAACATGAAGACAAGGTTTTACGGGTAAGACTATACGATGAAATCTTGTCAAATTTAAGAACTATCCTTTTGAAGATGCATGGTGGATGCAAGACATCCAAGTAAAGGATAATGTAAACCTTGTAAATACTTACAATGACTCTTGTCAAAGGTAAGAATGGGGTATGAAAAAATATATTTTATAAAGAATTTGAAGTGCACGAGTAAAACGTGTGTGTGTGTGTGCACGCGCGCAACAATGGAGAAGAGAGAAGAAGAGGAGACCTATGTTTGCAGGGGCTCAAACTCAGTATCAATATGTGAGCCCCCTTATTCTATTATGTACATAAAAGAATAAGTGTAGTGGGCAGATACCTGGCCACATGGGGATTTACCCCAACAACCTCCCACGTAAAGGCCAATGTGGCCATGAGGGAGAAAAGAAAAGGAAACTGTACAAAACCTGTACAAGGTCATCATTAAGTATGACCTTGACCAATGCCCACTGGCTCACTGAATGTGTGTGCATCCAACTCTAATTGTAGAGAAAGTATAGAGTGATCAACCACATACTTCTTACCAAAGCCGCACACATCCCGGAGGTATCTCACCATACATTGCAAAGTGACCCTATGCTATATGCCAATATCAGCCACAGCACGGATGACTACTCCCACTACAAGTGCACCTACTGCAAATGCAAGATTGGGTCTTGAGATCAATATCTCATAAATGGGAATTCCAAATGTTGATCTCTGCCAATCTGACCATCTCAATCAAATCTGGCTCAGAACTCCTCTCATGGCAATCATCCTAACATCTGGACCTCGGATCTCTAGAATTCATCCTCGTGTCCATCGCATATCACATGCGGACCAAAATAATATGCCTATCTTGGACCTTCTGTGTCAAGAGCAATGTCAAGCTCCAACTCACACACATTAGCCTTTGACCTAACCATATCCATGAATGACCAATCACGATTGAATCCTCCGTGTTGAGGTCATCCATATCCGTCATCGTATCCATAAATGACAAGCCCTATTATGAGGACCTTGCAACTGCCATAAGTGAATCCTCCGCTCAACCTCCCTTTATAGCCACATGGCCTAGGATTCCCTTCCCACTGGTAGCTTGGCGTTGGCCTGTCCTTGACCCCCAGGGTTGCCCTTGGCATGACATTACTTCCCCCTTGGAGAAGTGTTTTCATCCTCAAAAAACAAAAGTGGGAAACTTATTCTTAAGAACACTAATGTTTTCCAAAGTGGCACCTTCTTTAGGTCAATCTTCCCACTTGACTAAAGATGCCTTCAGGCAATCAGCCCATGAGCTAAAATAAAAACAAATTATCAGTTGCAATCACGCGTATACTTGCAAATGCTTGCATGCATACACACTCCTCAACAAGGACCTCGACGAGAATGATAGCAAGGCAACAACAACAACCAAAAACTCTCGGCTACGATTGCAAACAACATGATGGAGTTGGAGGCATACTCGGACAAGCATCACATCACCAAGTGAGCATCAACAGGTAGGTTGTGACCATCTCACACAAGCCGTGGGGGTGTTATATTTGACGACATAACAACTTGTAAACATCTCTTGTACCCTACCTATCATCACCCTCATCTGTTCTTGTAATTTTAAAACCACCAGTCTCTAGTCGCAGCGGGGGATACCCATTGGCCAAAAGATATTTAGTTGCATCATCATCCCTAAATAACACCAGAGCTTAGTCACACATAGACACCACACGCGCGAACACATGTGGAGAGGTCCCCCCAAGCATAAGTGGAAGGATCCCAAGAGGTGAGTCTTTCCTACTTTGATGTTGGGAGTGAAGTAGGTTCACTCCAACTTATAGAGGACCCCCCCCCCCCCGGCCCAATGTGGGATTACTCCCCCCTCCCCTGGTTGGCCCACTTGCCTTATGGTCCCTTTCGATGTTCCCTTGCCCAAGCTCCCCTTCGTCCCGATCTTCAACTCCACTTGAGCATGTGTAGTAGAGACGTTTTTCATTACGCTTTGCCCACGAAGAAGGCAAGGAATTTTGTTGAAGTTTTCCATTGCCCACAATCATTAATTCTCTGACTTTGACATCCTGATTGAGTTACGTGTCAAATATGTTACTCTCTTGAGTGATGCTGCCTTTTACAACTTCCTCATTTTCCTTGCATGGATGTGTAACTGCACAATAACGGTAGGGTCTTCCTTGTCAACCCAAGCAATCATGAAAACTCAATGAATGCCTCAACATTTTTACCTTCATGATTGTGAAAATCTCCAAGAAAATTTGTCATCTTTGGAAAAAAATATCGGTTGAAGGTTATTTGTAGCAGTTCCTTAGTAAGGGCACCAAAACACTTTTGGGAAAACAAAAGCATAGAGCATGTCTCCTAAGTGTGCTAAAGACACAAAGTCACTGCGATAAGAGCACATGCCAACAAAAAGTGTCCTCTATGATTGTTGGAGCAAGGGTTGCCTATCGACTTGCAACATACAAGGCTGGACGGGGGGGGGGGGCTCAATGGAGCCACTACTGTAGGGCAAGGAGACGGGGAACCCTAGCTAGAGTGCAACAGTATAGTGGCGTAAGACCACCCTGGGATGAGTTGCTAGGCTAGGTTGTAGCATCGCAAGTAGTTCTCACTCACCACCCCGTTGTTTCTGGAGCTTGGGAGAGGATGCCCCACCCACCTCCTCTTGGGAAGGGCAATGGGCATCTAGTGCTCTTTGGTACTTCTTGGTGGTAGATCAACAAATATTTGGTATGAAGGGTCTAGCTAGTTGGTGGCAGCAATCCACAATGGTGATGGGGTTTGGTCCCCCTTCTTGGCATGCGTATCACTTTGTGGATTCTTCAAGATGGTGCTTGGCTCATCAATTTGTGGTTGCATGTCTCTGGTCTCTATTTGTCTGAATGGTTTTTAGCTTCTCCAATTTTTTCTTTTTGGTCCTATTGGGTCAGTGATGGGAACGCCAAGCCTCGCCCTCCTTCGGCTTGCTTTCGGTGCTCTTTGGCACGGGAAGTGATCACATGTGGCATGTGAGTTTTCTTCCGTGGCATCCATTGTGGATTACTCCTTTGTTTCCTTACGGTTTGTTCTATAGGGTGGCTCCCTTGTCAGCCGGGGTATGGTGATTTATGGTAGGCTTCTTTTTGGTTGCGGTGGCTTCCCTATCAGCCTGGTAGGTCTTTTTGGCTTTAGAGGTTGCCAATAGTTGTATGGGTTTCGAGCTTCCCTTTAAAAATCTTGGCTATGGACTGACGGATATGTGGTTGGTTGGATGCCATGGGCCACTTTGGGCATGGCTTTCTTTGTAAATTTTTTGTTTTTAATATATTATACACTCACAAATTGTGAGTATTGCACAAAAAGAGTGCATGCCAACAAATGCACTTGAAGGAAGACAATTCCTATCCGATAAGTTAGCACACCCCAAAATAACTTCTTGCAACATCTCTCTCTTAATTGTCCGACCTACTTCAAAAAATTTAGAGCTCTTTTTTGGAGGAAGTAAAAAAAGAGAAGAGTGTTAACTATTGGGAAATTCAGGAACAGCACTTGGATGCTACTAGCAAAAGATGGCAGGCCATGGGGACCATGCTGGTCTTTTACGGTGAAGGTTTTGGTGTTGAATCATCTCTCAGGAAGAGTTCTAGGAGTTAAGATTAAGTGGGCATACCATAATATCACCATTATCATTATTTATGGTCCCTATTCAACAAAGGATAGAGCCAAGATTTGGGGGCAGCTTAAGAACTTTCATGCTAAAGGGGAATGACTTTTGGTAGGAGACTTTAATATGGTGGAAAAGAGAAGAGATAGGACTGGTACATCCAACATGTTAGCTCGATTTGAAAGGTTCAAATGACTAAGCTTTTATAAGAAATGGGCCTTAATGGACTTGTGGGAGATAGGCCCTTGGAGAAACATGCCCAGGGTCACATACACCACCCTCCAATATTCCAGTACGGCTTCTTGATTGGACCGATGCTATTGCACTCATCAAGCCAATTGGCTACCCCCATGGATGGAATTGAAGGTGGTGACCTCTACGAGTATGTTGGATCACCTGCCATAAGCATAAAATTTTAAAAAAACTAAGCATGAAGATCATTGCCCCCATGGATCTAAGAAATTACTCTTGTCTAGGGCTCACCTCTTTAAGGACCCGCTTTTCAAAAGCCTCACTTTCAAATCTATGAGCAAGCTTTTAAAGTATGTGGTTTCGAGAAGCGCCCTAGGGCCTAGGATATTTCCTTCAAGAGGATGCAAAAATCAATTAAAACTATAGATCCAAGAAGGAAAAAATGTTAGGAGGGACGTCTTAAGCAGCTCACTGATGAAGTTGATATTCTTACCACCACCGAAAAACAGGAAGGGTGCTACTTCGAAATTTGTTCATAGAAAATGGCTTGAAGATAAATGGGACTTAGCTGACCTTCAATTGGAGGAGGTAAGGAGTGCCATAATCCTATCTAGAGAATACTTCTACAACCAGAGGAGGCCAACCATGCCACTGTTTGGGGCCCTCAAAGTCAAAAGAATTAGTGGTATAGTACACTCCCTCACAGATGGCAATAGAAAAGATGTTAAGGATCTGGATGAAATGGCTCAGCTAATGTTCAACCACTTATGCCAAATCATAGGCCAACCCAAAGATCACTCCCAGGAGGTGAAGGTGCCAGATCAACTCTCATGGAGAGTGTTAAAAGAACAATTTCCCTTTTTGAAGCGAATCGTCTAGAGAAGGCGTTCAAGGATGAATGTTCTCTTGCGTTACAGGCCCTAGGCAAATAACGATCCCTTGGTTGGGATGGATTAAGCACTGAATTCTTCAAATGATTTTGGGATGATCTTAAGTCTCCAATCATGCAAATGGCCAATCAAGCCATGAGCGGTGTTGTCTTGGACATGAGCATTAAAAGAGGCCTCATCAAGACTATCCACAATCAAGCATACTCTTCCTAGTCGAAGCATTGGTGCCCCATAATGACGATGTCAATCGCCTATAAAATTATTACCAAATCCATAGCCCTGAGGCTCTCCCCCCTCATAGACACAGTTCTCACTCCTCACCAGGATGGATTTATAAAGGGAAGGTCAATTTATGAAAACATTCTGGGAGCAATGGTTCGTATTCAATATACTTTTGCCACTAAGCAAGAGTGTGTCCTACTGCAATTGGATCTAGATAAGGCCTTTGACAATATCACATTATTGGGAAAACAAGAACAAGGGGCACCTCTATAGCAATGTCTCCCACAAGCGCTTGCGCCACAAGATCACCACCACAAACGGTATCCAAAGAACTCCCACGATACCTCAATTCAAGGGCAAGTAGTCCCTTGGGAATGTACAAAGCACATGCCCACCCAAAAGACCACCATCAAAACTAGGAAGCAATTGCCTTGGCATGGATTTATAGCACATGCCAACCAATGAACTTGAGGAAAAGAGCCTCCAGCTTCACCAAATAACTCTTCAAAACCACAATTTTGAAGTGTAGACACACCACCAAACAAGAGAGCTTTTACAACCTACCATACACTAAACTGTCTTGCGGGCTACCATAGCATGTGCCTTGTGGAAAATAGATTGTATCTCCCCAACCACACCTCAAAAAGGGATGCTTTCAAGCCTTAAAAATTCTGTGCATTTTCTAATACAGAAAGCTTTGAAGACCACAAATTTCAAATCTATGCACCTCTATGTGTAAAATTGGCACGAACAACAATCTTCCATGGTGCGACTACACATAGGCAAGCTACTCGAGGGAAAAAAACTACATGAAAAAGAATGAAAGAGGCAAAACGAGAAAAAACCTGCAAAGTTTTTGATATTTGACTACATTTTTTATGTTTGTACATGAGTTTTAGCTATACATAATAAACACTTCAAATAACTCACTTACGGGCACCTAAGGCAACCTGCCACGCCAGCGCTACACTAACGACTTGCAATGCATGCATATGTGCTTGGTAAAGCAAGCTAAATAACCCACAAAAAGAAATCCCACACATCCTTTTGACATTGGGGTGTTTGAAATGCGCTCAACATAGTTTATCACACCCTAGTCTACTAGATCATTCATGATCAACAACAGAAAGGGGAACTTGTAAACCAAGTGATGGAGCCTTAAATTCATCTTCATAATCAGCCACACAATCAGAAAAATCTTCAAATGAAGACTCATGCTCAACCACAGTCATCAACCTTGCAACATACTTCTTTAACCTGTAGCCATTCACACGCACTTTATGCGGGATACCATCCAAGTCAGCAAGCTGATATGCGCCATTTTAAAACATGTTTAAAACAAAGAAAGGACACTGATACTTGATTTGAAACTTCTTTTGAAAAGTATTATCAAGCTGCCTTGGTAACGAAGAACCATATCACCCTACTTGATGTCTTTGTCTTTCATCTTCTCATTTGCCTTCGGGTGGTTGTTCTTTGATACCTATTCACAATGCTCAAAAGCAAGTAGCCTGTACAATTATGCACATTGAAAATACAAAAGCCTCTCTATGAGTGCATCATCAGGCCCATCTTCAAACTTTAACATCAACCTCAAAGCTGGTATCTCCACTTCATTAGGAACGCATGGATGCACTCATACTCCATTCCAAGTGCAGTGACATACGATCTAGCTCGCCGACGATCTAGAGGCATCACTATAAGAGGAGTTATCTACAACCGCTAACATTGCCTACAACCGCTAACATTGCCTACAATGATCTGGAGGCATCACTATAAGAGGATTTGTCTACAACCGCTAACATTGTTGTGGAAAAACAAAGGAAAAAGGAGAGAGAAAATTTTTTGTGAGCGGAAATAACCACGGCTATGAACGCGGTAGTGGTTTATCAGCAATAAGCGCGGTAGTAGTTTATCAACAATAAGAGTGGTAATAGTCGCGGCAATATACCCGCTGCTATTACCGTGACCTTCTTAGAAAAGTTATGGCAGCTTCTGATAGAGTTAAAGCAGGGAGGTCTACTAGAGTATGCCACTTATGAATCCAAGTTTGTGGATTTGTGGGAGCAATGGGTTGCCTCACTGGAGGAAGGTGAAGGAGTGCCTAATTTCCTAAAGAAGGATTGTTTCATTGCTGGCTTGTGGTCGTCGCCGCTTAAAGAGAAGGTGAAGGGGAGATTCCCTGCAACGTATGAGTTGGCCGTGGAAGTAGCTCACCTTAAACACAAGAAGCTACATATGCAAGCAAGAGTCAATGAGTCAGAGGAATTGAGCTCAATCCGACTAACCCCAGTGACTGCAACAGCCACTCAGAGAATTTAACCACAAGAGGCATCAAAAGAGCAGCAATATCTATTGAGTCGCAACACTACTCAGCTTGAAAGTCTATCCATGCATCTGGTGCAGCAAGGGCATGCACCTGTCAGAAATCCAGAGCAAGGGAGAGGACAACGAAGGCAAAACCAATAATACCACTGCTATAGTTGTGGGGAGGACGGCCATGGCATGTATTACTACCCACATCCGAGAAGGCAAAACTTCAATAGAGGAGGAAGATAGAATACCACTGCTACAATTGTGGGGAGGACGGCCATGGCATGTATTTACTGACCACATCTGAGAAGAAAAAGCTTCAATAGAAGAGGAATACAGAATCAGATCTCTCCACCAAGGGCAAGACCACCACCACCCAGGCAACCACGGCCCAAGATTTGGACCAATTCCATTGGTCCAAATCCTTCGACCACCAGTAGAACAACCATCACCACCACAACCTCTCATTCCACCGCTACCTCCACCACCTATTGGAAACCAAGCAGTGAGTGTCATTAGCCTGGAAGCTAAAGGGAAGGCAAAGGTAGAAGAGCCGATCAAAGAGAAGAACAAAGGAAAAGGAAAAGTAGAGGAGGTGGATGCTATGGGGGTGAAGCATGCCAGGCACGAAGAAGCCTCTCAAAGGGAGGAGAAGATGAAAGGAAAAGGAGAGTCTAGCAAGCAGGCATCTAAGCCTTGGTGGAAGATTGACATTGTGGATTTTTCACTAGGTGAGTATGCTAAACTATATGACCTAGTTCAGGATGTATTGATGCAGGGTCCAAAGATAACCTGGCCCCAATTACTCCATCTTGCACCAAGGATGAGGAGACAATGGACGAAGATGGTAAGTACAAGAAAATCAAGACCAAGGATAGTTGGGGCTATCTCTGGGAGGAATCTTGACGACATCCTACCTATTCAAGGGGCAATGTATCTCAAATGTCTACATAGATGGTGGTGCATAGATATGTGTCATGAGTGAGAAAATGATGCACCATCTAGGCCTAGAGGTAAGTAGGCCGGTGCCCTACCGAGCTAAAATGGCAAATAACGTCAAAGTGAAGTGCTTAGTCATTGTGAATGTAGTCAAAGTGGAGGCATTTAACACAGAAGTGGAGGTAGACATTTTTTTCATGCTGCACAAAGGGGAGGGCTACCCTATCATTCTTGGAAGACCATGGCTCATGGCTATGGAGGCTAAGCAAGACTGGAGTAGAGGAATGATCCAGATGAAGGATGCTAAAGGGAAGTCCATATTCTAGAACATGAAGATTGGGAAGCAACACAACATGATCTTGGAGGCATCGAAAGATGAGTTCACCAGTGACTCTTCAAGAGAAGAGACGACAACAACTGAAGAGAGTGACAGTAGCATCGAAATGATGGGAGTCATCCTCAAAGACCCAAAAAGATTGACACAATCTAAAACACCACCGGGGAACCAAGAGGGACCATCAGGTACGCAACCCTTGGTGGATAAAAGTAAGCTACATCGGATGCTCTCCAGTGAGTTTAGTGAAGAGAAAGAAGAATATATCTCTATGCTAGGTAACTTCACAACACTATTCATTGATGGTTATGACAAGATCACAGGCATCACAGTGGTACAACACCGCATAAGACTCAAGGAAGGAAGTAAGCCTGTAGTGCAAAGGCTCAGAAGGCTTGGGTAATTCAACAAGATGCATTGCTCAAAGAGGTAAGGAATTTGCTACAAGCAGATTTCATTTACCCCGTCGAAGGGCTCAGAGTGGGTCTCTCCAGTGGTAGTCACACCAAAGAAGAACGGTAAGTGGAGGGTTTGTGTAGACTACAAACCTCTCAACACAGCAACAAAGAGGGATCATTTTCCCCTCCCATTCCAAGACGAGATTCTCAACAAAGTAGCAGGTCATGAGTGCTACACAGTATGTGATGGCTACTCACGCTACTTTCAGATTAGCATTGCAAAAGAAGACCAAAAAAAGACAACTTTCATAACACCATGGGGATGTTTTTCTTACAGGGTGATGCCTTTTAGCCTCACCAACGCTCTGGCCACATTCCAACGCTATGTAAATTTTGTCTTCCAACCATACTTTGGTAAGTCAATACGATTTTTTGTAGATGATTTTTGCATCTACAGTTCTTGTTCCCTCCATTTGAGCAAGGTCTATGATGGCCTGGCTAGGCTGCAAACCTTGGGTGGCCAACTGAACGTAGATAAGTGTCACATTGGTGAAAGCAAGGTCACTCTTCTTGGCCATGTAATTTCAGAAAAAGAAATTGAGGCTGACCCTAGCAAGATTCAAGCTTTAGTATCTTTTCTCATCACCCACCACAGCTAAGCAATTGGTCTCTTTCCTTCAGAAGGTAAGGTATTTGAGCAGGTTCATTCACTTGCTCTCTCAAGTGGTTCTCCCTCTACAACAAGTCACCCATAAAGATGTCTTCCTATGGAGTGAAGGCAATGAGCAACAGTTTACTGAAGTGAAATAGATCCTGGCTACACTTCCCACCATTGTACCCCGTAGATGGGACGAGCCATTTTATGTTAACCCCAGTGTAGGAAGTGATACACTTGGAGTTGTACTAATTCAAAAGGACCCCCAAACCTCTTTCATGCATCCTATCTACTTCTCTAGTCGCGTCATGACCCCATCAGAAAAAAGATTCACCACGGTAGAACACATGGTGCTTTCATTGATGTTTGCCACTACAAAGGTCCACTCTTATCTATTGCCTAGACCCTTTGTGATTCTGACAGTGGAAGAGGTATTGTCGTATGTGATGCAACACATGGATGTCTCATCTAGAATCTCTAAGTGGTTTAGATTACAAGAGTTTGATTACACCATGCCGGTAGAAAACTCCACCAAGGCTAGTCTAGCAAGTATTCTTACTCATCGTCACTATGAGAAGAAGATAAAGGTCAACACAGAAGGTAAAGAAGTGACACCAATGGTAGAAATTCCTAAGCTAGAAAGAGCTCATTATCTTTTCTTTGATGGAGCATACAAAAGAACAGTGGACCAGGCTATAGCTGGTATCATCATTTTTAGTGAGCAAAAGGAAAAGGTATTCTCTAATGGACAGCTGCTATACTCCCACTCCAACAACAAAGCAAAGTATGTGGCTTTAATTCTTGGATTAGAACAATGTGTTTTGCAAGGGGTTCAATGCCTAAATGTGTTCGGCGATGCCATGCTTTTGATAAAGCAGATAAATGGCACTTGGATTTGTAAAAATCAGGTTTTTCTTGGCCAATTATGCCAAGTTAAGGATCTTTTAAGAAAGCTTGTAGCAGTGCAGTTATTTCATGTCCCTAGGGAAGAAAATCAAGAAGCAGATTCTCTAGCCAAAGAAAGATGTTCCCATAGGAGCAATCAAACTGAAGCTACCCCTATCTCAGGGTAGCGATGTTATGCCTGATATCATCAGCTTCTTAGATACAGGAGAATGTCCTGAAGGGTACACCAAGGGCAAGAAACAATGGCTTGTCCAATGGCAACAAGATGCCACCTTGTAAACCTCAACTTATATTGCAAGGGCAAAGACCAGATTCTCAGGTGAGTGCCAATCTCTAGTGGAATCATGGAGGTAATCTCAAGTTGCCATGATGGTGTCTGCGGCGGCCATTTTGCTCTAGATAATACCAATAGGAAGATTCTACCAGTAGGAAGATTTTGCTCTAGATATTACCAGTAGGAAGATTCTACAGGTAGGATTCTCTTGGCCTAGTTTGAACAGGGATGCATATCTAAAAGGGTGGTGGTAATGCGTGTGCTAGTCTACACCCAACCGTGCTATCTTATAGCCTCCCCCTAGCGTACACATTATCCGACCGAGCCGGTGGCCTTGCCCATAGGACCCATGTCCTTACATTACCCTCCCTTGGCGAATTGTTTTCGTCCTCAAAAACGAATGTAGGAAAATATTTCTTAAGTGCGGAGACAATTTCCCATGTAGAACCTTCTTCAGGTCTATCTAGCCATTTTACCAACACCTATCGTCTGACATGATGTCTGGTGTGAAGCTCATGAGATTCCAAAATCTTTTTGGGCTCATGAGGAATGCTTGGCAGTTCAATAAGGTCAACTAACACACCTACGTCAATGACATTATTATTTTGTCCTAGCTATTTTCGTAAACTGCCAACATGAAAAATAGGATGAACTCGTGAGTGCTCTGGAAGAGCTAACTTATAGTTCACTTGACCTGTACGTTTGAGAATGGTAAACCATCCACAATAGCGTGGTGAAAGTTTAGCAACTTTTCCCTTCTTCAGAATTTTTGAATCCTCCGGAACTTTGAGGAAAACCTTGTCTCCTTCTTCAAAAGTTGCAAAACGATGATGCTCATCTGTGTAATTCTTATATCGATCTTGAGCTTGCTTAACATTCTATCGAGCAACTCGAAGCATGTCAAAATGGTCTTGGAGAAAATCCTTCTCTTGTTGTATCTTCTCCTTAGCCAACCCCACCGTAACGGGTGATCTAGGTTGAAATCCATACAAAAGGCATAAATGGACTAAACCCTGTAGTCACATGCTTTGAGCTATTGTAAGAAAATTCCAATATAGGTAAGTAGTCTTCCCAATTGGTTTGTTTATTGCTAACGTACGCTCGTAGCATATCCTCTAGTTCTTGATTAACTCTTTCTGTTTGACCATCCATTTTTGGATGATCAGCCGTACTTAAATTAAGTTTAGCTTCCAACTTTTGGAACACAGCTCTCCAAAAATAATTATCGAACTTTCGATCTCTATCACTAATGATACTAGCTAGAAGACCGAAGTTTATATATATGCTCTACAAATAGCCGTGCTAATTCTGGTGTCTTAACCGTATTCTTAGTGGGAATGAATCGACCCATCTTTGTGAGACGGTCTACAATTACCCGTATGCATCATGGCCACGATTTGTAGTAGGTAGCCCTACTACAAAATCCATAGAGATACTCTCCCATTTACCTTGTGGAATCTCTAAGGTATGTAAAAGGCCACCTACCTTGAGGCGCTCTGCCTTATTAACTTGGCACTATTGGTATTTTAATACATACTCTTGAACATCATGATGTAAGCCTGGCCATAAAATTGTCGTCAAACTAAGGCATACATCTTACGAATACCTGGACGACCAGCACTTGGACTATCTTGACACTCAAATAAGATTTGGCACCTAGTGTCTGAGTCCTTTGGCACACATACTCTACCCTTGTGGAGTAAGTATCCATCATCAATGGAAAAATTGTTTCATCTCTTAAGCTCTTCCTGAGTAGGGGTGGAGCTCTATGTGTTGAAGTTTTTATATGTGCGTGTAGAGACATGTTGATCTGGCTGTACAGAGACATGTGAGTGTGAAGGATCCCTTTTTAAAACTACACACCACACTTTAGCATATGATTGATCTTGTGCACATTTGCCACGTAATGACTCCAAAAATCCACTCTTTATTTCCGTGAAAGCAAGTGAATTAATCTGAGGCATCCGACTTAGTGTATCGCTACTACATTATATCACCCCTTATGATATCGTAGCTTACAATCATAATCTTGAAGGATTTTTGCCATCTAGCTTTACGGCCCTTCAAGTCCATTCTAGTAAGCCATTTGATACTTTCATGGTCAAAAACTACTTCAAACTTGGCACCATATAAATAGTGTCGCCACTTTCGTAAAGTGTGAATTATGACGTAGAGCTCTCTCTCATAGACAGAATAATTCTATCAAGCTCTATCTAACTTTTTACTTTCAAAGTTTATAGGTCTTCCCTCCTAGAGAAGTACCGCACCAATTGCTTTATCACTAGCATCAGTCTCTACCACAAACGGCTTAAGTGGGTCAACGATTGCCAGGATGGGAGAAGTGGCTATAGCTACCTTGAGCTGTTCAAAACTGCGTTTTTGGGCTTCTTCCCAAGAAAAGGTCTTACCTTTTGCTTTAAGTTGATTTTTCATAGGAGCATCAATTTTGGTATAATCACGGATATACTACCAATAAAATCCAGCCATGCCTAAAAATATTTGAAGCTCCTCAACCGTGTTGGGATGTGGCCATCGAAGAATGGCAGCGACCTTGTCAGTGTCCATTTTGATGCCATAATAAGAGATCACATCACCGAGGTAATGTATCTCTATTTTAAAGAAATCGCACTTGCTTTGCTTAGCATATAGCATGTGAGCTCGTAGCTGCTCGAACACTAACCGTAAGTGTTCTATGTGTTCATCTTCAGTCTTACTATAAATGAGAATGCCATCAAGGAACCACAACAAATTTTCCAAGATAGGGACGTAAGACACTATCTATGAGTGTCATAAATGTAGCTAGAGAATTGGTTAAACCAAAAGGCATAACCAAAAATTCAAAATGCCCGAATCGTGTTCTAAAGGCAGTTTTGGAGATATCTTGCAAAAGGATACGCACCTGGTGGTATCCCGAACAAAGATCTATATTTGTATAGTATCTTGTCCCATGGAGTTGATCAAACAACTCATCCACTCTTGGTAGAGGATACTTATTCTTGATGGTTATGGTGTTTAATCCGCGATAATCTACGCGCATGCGCATATTACCATCTTTCTTTTTTACCAATAGAATTGGTGATGCCCAAGGAGAAGTGCTAGGTCTAATGAAACCACGGGCGAGGTAGTCAGCCAACTGACTCTCAACCTCCTTGGCTTCTTTAGCACTCATACGATAAGGTGGTTTACTCACCAATTTAGTGCTTGGCAAGACATCTATGCCATGTTGTACATCACGTGTAGGGGGTAAACCCGGTGGTAAATCACTTGAGAATACATCACTATACTCCGTGAGTAAGTGAGTCAGCTTTTACCGTGCAAAAGGAGAAAGTAAACTAGAGTTATGCTAGGATGGAGAATCTTGTAATTCTTGTAATGTTTGTTTTACAACATTTGCACATTGCTCTATAGATTAAAGTTGAGAGCACTTTGCTCATTAGATTTGTTAACACTTTGTTTATGATTAGAATTCATTGCACTTTGCATACCTTTACTAGAATTCACCGCACGTTGCTCTTGAGAATTCGCAAGACTTGGAGACAAGCAGTAACACAAGAAGACTTCATCTATTAAATCTTCTTTTTGCAAAATAAAAAGTTCAGCTATACATATAAGAGGTGAAGATGGTATATTTTTCTCACCAAGAAAAAGCACATGTTTACCATTGGACATAAAGGATAAGGAGTTGTGTTCATAACTAGTGTGCAATGTGTTTCCTAAACCATGCAGCCACTCCCGTCCTAAAACTTACATCAGCACGATCCATGTTCATAACTTGAAAGTCAAAAGTCATCGTATGATCTTGAACAATAAGCTCAACCCCTTGAACTACCGTGTCCCATACTTCTTTATCATTGCCAAAAACCTGTTCGACCACATACTTGTGAGAGCAGGGAGTCTGTGTAAGCTTCAATTTCTTGACTAGCTTATAGTTTAGGAAGTTATGAGTTGCACCATCATCCACTAAAATACAAACACGTTGTCTATTAATAGTGCCATGCATGTGAATCAAATCATGGGGGCCAAAGGTGGGCTGCCACATTGAAGCAGGCACACAACACTTGTGCTTTTCTTCCATATGAAGAACCTCTACAACACAATATTTAAGAGATGAATCTTATGTAAGGCATTGCACCGTGTGCATGGCCTTTTCTTTGCCTTGCAAAAGAGGACAATCTTTCTTGTTATGTTGGTCCCAAAGACATCTAAAACACAAATTGTGTTTCTTTGTACGCTCAAAATCAGCAGTGCTAAGAGACCCACGTGGAGTATCTCGTGATTGCTTAGGCTTCTTAGCCTCTTGTGGGCGTGGAGGAGTAGATTGTCTCTTATTCCTCTTGGAATGTGTGGGAGATCTACCTCGCCATTGGCTCTTAGCCACATTGCTCTTAGAAAAATTATTCTTAGAGTAGGGAACGTTTCCTTTCCTCTCTTGGTCATCATCATATCTTTGGGCATGACTAATGGCTTCTTCCAAAGTTTTTGGATGTTGGGTCTTGACATGAAGACGATAGTCTTTGTCAAGACCCCTATTAAAACCCCATATCTTTTGGAATTCATCTAGACCTTCTAGTTTTAATATGATATCCTGGTACTTCGAAAGGTACTGTGTGAGAGAGAGGGCAAACATGCGGCATGCATCCCATGCTAACCAATTCTTGTCTTCTTCATTGGATTCCAAAAACTCTTTGGAGAAAGAAGCTTGAAACGCATCCCAAGATGGAGGACGAGCATCTATTGGACATGTCATCCACCACTTATAGGCCTTGCCTTTAAGAGATAGACTTGTTTCCACAACCCTCTTTATATCTGGGGTGTATCTCGATCGATGAATATCTCTCCATTTGTGTAGGAACGTATTGACCGCATCCTTGTTGCGATCACGCTCTTCCCCGTGAAACTCGAGAATGGTGATATTCTTAAGTAATGCATTGCTACCTTCTGTATCTTATGAAGCACTTGTCTCTTGGACTCCTTGAGTTGTGAGAGCTTGGTTTCCTTGAACCGTGCCACTTGTGGCTCCTTGAGCCGTCTGTGAATTCAAAAATTTCACAAGTAACTCCATAAGATTAGTAACGTTTGCATTGAGTGCAGAGAGGTTGCATTCAAGTACGCTTGGGCGATTTTCCAAAGTCTTGAAAGCAGTCATATCTACAAGGCCATGATCTCCTAGATCATCATCGTCATGCATATTAGTGTCAGTAGCACCCGTGGTGTCCTAATTTTGATCTACGTGCTCAAAATCAGACATGTGTGTAGGTGGGATATCCTCACTAGCCATGGTAAACACACACTAATGTAAAGAGAGAGAAAAAAACGTCAACTTGCACCTTGTGAAATTGAAGTCTTTGTGTTTTGTATGCTCCACGTTTTACGTTGCATGTGAACCTTGCCTTGCTGAAATTGTAGCGCTTCACGTGTCGTTTGTCATAAGAACACCTTGTTGATTCTTCACAAAAACTTGTCGTTTTTTGAAGGCCTTTATTCACTTTGAAGCTACCTCCTTGAGGAAAAAATAATTTTTGGAGGGAAACCTGCCTTCCTCCAAGAAGTGAAAAGGAAAGGTGAAACTACTTCCTTGAAGCTTGAAGCTTTCCCTTTCCTTCTAGTTTTCTTTTCAACACAAGTATGCTATCTTTCCTTGTTATACACAACAAGGATCAATAACTCAATAGTAAAGCATTGGCCTCTTACCCTCATGGGGTAGGTTCAACCCTCCTTCATGCAAGGGATAAGCGGGCCTTCCTACACAGGCAGTCAACGGCGCCAACGCAAGCCTTCGGAGCCTCGGTGTCGTTAAGTATGCCTTGGTCGCCCGTTGTGGAGGACATAGATGGGGGGGGTGTAGGTCGATTGCATAGCGGACGTAGGTCGACTGTGTCTACCTTCTTTTTGTTGCACGATGGAGACGTTGTTGTCTGCGAAACATGGAAGAGAAGCAACGCGTCACATACATGCAACCCGCTTTTCCTCTTTCTCAAAAATAGCTCGGATACAAGTGAAAGGGCGGTGGTAATGTGTGTGCTAGTCTCTACCCAACCGTGCTATCTTATAGCCTCCCCCTAGTGTACACACTGTCCGCCCGTGTCAGTGGCCTTGCCCATAGGACCCATGTCCTTACAACATCATTGGTGTAAAACATGCCGTGCCGGTGCCTTGCCCATAGGACCTATGTCCTTACAGCATCATTGGTGTAAAACATGCAGAGCTTTTCACATATCCAGTGATCGAACACTGACCTATGAGCCACAGACTCCTATCATCTCATATGGCCCATTTGAGAAGTGGAAAATAGATGCAATTGGTCCTTTACCAAGGCCTAAATTGTACATTCTAGTTGGTGTAGACTACGTGAAACGATGGGCGGAAGCAGTAGCCACCACATGCATCACAACCCAAGAAGTGGTAAAGTTCATATTTGAGCACATTTGTTGCCATTTTGGCACACCTTTGGAGATAATATCTGATAGAGAGCCAGGTTATAGAGGCGATGTGGTGAGAGAATTGATGAAAAAGTTAGGCATCACATGCCGACACTCCACTCCATACTATCCATAGTGCAATGGTCTAGTCGAAAAGGTAAACGGCATGATATGTAAGATCATCACAAAGCAAGTGAATAACCACACAAGTGAATGGGATAAGCATCTCATGGCCGCTCTTTGGGCCTACTGCACGACAATCCGAACATCACTAGGTTTCACCCCTTTTCATCTGGTATATGGAAAGGAGGCGGCCATTCTACCCATTGAGGTAAAGATAGCCAGCTTGCGAGTCATGGCTAGCTAGTTATAGTTCCCAATTGCCCACCTCTGCAACCACATCTTTGATCTAGAAAGGCTTCAGCTAGATAGGGAAGATGCAATCAACCACTATGCAACGCAAGCAGAGCGACGTTAACTCACATTCAATCAAGGTCTTAAGGAAAAGGGTATGAAGAAAGGCATGTTAGTATTAAGATACAACAACAAATTTGACACTAGGAAAGATAAGAAGTTTCAGCCTAGATGGGAAGGGCCATTCATTGTTAAAAAGCGATACGCCAATGGCAGCTACAAACTGATGGAAGCAGATGGTCGAATTCACAAGACTAGAGTCAATGGATGGAGGCTAAAAAGGTATTTCTTAAGATTTGATCCAGAGTTTATGCTAGATATTACAGAGGGGGAAGAACCCTCCAACTCTGCTGCTAGGGAATCAGAAGCAGAGCTAGAGGCATGAATGCCTCTAGCCAAAAGGGGAGGGCTAATGATAGCCGGTTTTCAAAAATCAAGAAAAAAGAAAAGTTTCTATTTCCTCTGCCCGATGCCCTTATCAGTCCCTCAACCAAGATGTGATGCTCGGCTTTCGGACCTTGGCCGCGAGAACCGAGCCCATTCAAGGAGCATAAAATAAACAACAAAAAAGGAAATGTTCTTTCCCTTTTCTTCCCTCCATTACCGCCACCTCACCTTCCTCCTGACCCTGCCCCCCCCCTCCCCCCTCTCTGGCATCATCCTCTCCCACTTCTCCATTATCACATGTAGCCAAAATCCCTCATCTCTCCCCTCTCGTCCATACCTTCCCTCTTTGTCTCTCTGTTGTTCAGCCCCACACTCCCTCCCTCGTTCTTGTTGACTCTCCCTCTCTCGTTCTCTTGTCGAGAGCCACATGGCGCAGCAGTCTCTCTCTCTCTCTCTCTCTCTCTCTCTCTCTCTCTCTCTCTCTCTCTCTCTCTCTCTCTCTCTCTCTCTCTCTCTCTCTCTCTCTCTCTCTCTCTCTCGCTACCTACACACACACACACATTCCCCATCTTCACCCCCTCAGCTCTCGCTCTCTCCCCATCTCTCACTCCCGCCCTCCCTCTCTCTCCCCCTCGTTCAACCCGCAGGCGCAGCAGGGTAGCTCTCTCTCTCTCTCTCTCTCTCTCTCTCTCTCTCTCTCTCTCTCTCTCTCTCTCTCTCTCTCTCTCTCTCTCTCTCTCAGCACACACACACACACCCACACACCCATCCCAGACCCTCAGCCTCTCGCCATCACCCACTCTTTCCTCACTCATGCCCTATCTCCCTCATTCTCTGTATAGTCGGCCAAGATGACATGAAAATTAAAAAATATATATATAATAAATATCCCTCTCTCTCTCTCGTTCCCACACACACATACTCTCATTGCTTACACACACACCCCCTCACTCTATCTCTCACTCACGCCTATCTCAGCTATCTCTCGCTCTCTTTTCTTACACACATGCACACAAACACACACACTCACATTACACGCCTACGTGCATGCACACCTTCAAACAAACACATGCATGCCATACGCATGCACAAGAAGGAAAAACAGAAGAACTCGACAATCGACCACCAACACAAAAAGGAGAAAGACGACCAAATCACGCGGTGGTGACACCGAATCAAGAAATGACATCGAAGGCATGCCTCGGCTGCCTCCGAAATTGGCGAACGCACTACACCGACACACTAGCAAAGCTCCCGATTCACCCCGGATGTCGTCCACAATGCATCTCCGTAGTAAATACCCATAGGGTAATTTATTTTCTCCATTTTCAAGCCAAAACTCTTGTATAAAAACCAATTGTATATTGCCGCCTCTCTCTAGGTGATGGTCACAAAGGCCCACCTAAGAGATATCATTTTAAAAATTCTCCTAAGTCAAAGCAAGGGTCAACCATCTGGGACCCAACTCCTTGCTTTGTCTCTCCTGATTAGGGCCCTAACCTAATCATATTATCCTAAACTTATGTAGCATGCACCTATAAAAGGGCACTGAGAGGTCACTATCAAGGGGGGTGGCACTTGAGCACTCGGGTGCACTTGGGAGTTAGCACTTGAGAACAAAGCCATGCATGCACCCTTACTCCAAGGGTCACCACACACAAGAGTAGAATCTCCATGTATATGGAATTTTCTCTAGAGAATGCACTATAGGCTCTCTATCTCTCTCTATCACCACGGTCGCCATCTCGCGAAAACTGAGGTTTCTGTAAATATTGTGTTGAATCAAGTTTCCCTCACATCTCAAGGGGTTTTCATCGCCTACATCTCCCTTTATCTCTCTATCTCTCTCTCTATGGTGTACAGTATTTGTGCTATTTTAAATCACCATTGTCCGCGTCCTAGCCGCTCAAAGCTAGGTGTGCCCCCTGTTCATTTCCCGTGATCAGCTCGGCATGCACGGTCCTAGCGTAGAGGTGGTCGGGGTGTGTTTTGTGCTTTGCACCTATCACTACTAATCCACTAATATGATAACTTTGGAAATTTATATGCACTATATAGCAATCCGCACTCCATCATGCACGCCTTGCATCACGAGCTCTCTCATCTTTGTGTAAGGAGGTAGTTGTAGCATAGGCTAACTTTGACAAAATCATGAATCGAGAGAGAGCATCACCCGGATAGGGCATGGAAACACCACACAAAATGAAGTGTGAGAGCGTCATTGAACACGATGAATAAGAGAATTCAAGGGGTGCTTCTTTCCATCATAGAGAGAAGACATGGAATGGGCTTTCTCTAATCAAACATGCAATCCTAATTATTAATCGCTTTGCACAAAATCATGAGATTGATATTATCCTTTACATCACAATCACCCTAATAACAACTCTTAATCACACATCTATACAATCATGCAATTAGCATGTCTACTTTGCATTAGTGTGGCCATTCCGGTCCATCCCCTCAATGCTACTATGCATGCACACACTAATCACACACTTATCACACACTTTTTTTTTGGGGGGAGAGAGAGAGAGAGAGAGAGAGAGAGAGAAGGCATAGCCTCCACACACCATGGCCAATGGTGTGGATAGAAGAGATTAATTTAAAAAGGGATTAGATATCTAACATCACACGAATACAATCTCACTTCACATAATCAAGAACAAAGAAGACTAACAAGAAAGAAAGTGCATTTGATTAGTAGAAATCAAGAGCTACATGGACATGGAAAGTCCATGAGCCTCATGACCATCAACTCTACAAAGAGAAGAGTTCACCCAAGAATGACTTATCGTTTTGCATAAGGCTCTTTTATGAGCATGGACCTCAAGTCTCTATGCATAACAATTGAATTAAGCCCCTAGCCTTAGTCTATAAAACTTGGAACTCCTAAATGAGCCCAAGACCTTATACAATGTGAACAGGAAATATTGTGCACATCAATATTGGTGCATAATCGGTGTAGCATGTGTTATCCACTAACTAACATTCCTCACTTCCTAATTTGGTGCACGTCCTCGTGTGCCGCTAAAGCAGAGCACAATGACATGGTTGAAAGTACATCCTTGGAGGAATGTCGAGCTATCAAAACATAAGACAAGTCATAAGTATCAAAGGCCAACAAATAAGAATAGAACATGAAGTACCAAGAGAGATCATGCAAAGTGAAAATTTTGCTTCCAAAAGGTAGGTCCTTCATAGCCAAAAACTAAAGAACATATAGCAAAAAATACCTAAACTATTATGAAGATTAAACCACTTAAATTTTTATATTTATGCATGTAACACAAGCAATCAATTATGACCCTACGATAATGCAATCTGATAAACCTACTAGCTTAAAAACCATATAATCATTCTTAATAAGGCATCCAAGTCTATCATGTCTATGGCCACAAAGAAGCTCCTAATCTATTAGTACATTGTCACTTAGCTTTTTGAAGATCATGGAATATTGCTTTTAGCATTTTATAGAAAAAAGTAAAGCACATCACAAGGTGACCACCGCAAGGCAAGTCAAGCTACAACTCTCGGCTCCTTGAACCCTCAACAAGGAGTTTTTCCAAAAGTCTATTAGCCTACCAAGGTGACGACTAACCCCTATCAGCCAAAGGCATCAGTTTCTAGGACTTTGACCAAGCCAGCTAAGGTGGTTTCCCTCGTCTGCCAAGTGTTAATAAGGCGCTAGACCTAAGAAAGACACAAACATAACATAAAAATTTCATTTTCATGTGTCTAGTAGCATTTGTACTACTCTTTTTGGACACCTTTTCTTATCATTTTTTTCTTTTTTGTAGCTCTTTTTTATTTCTTCCATATTGAGTTTGAATATGGAAAATGGACTAAGGGAATAAAACCCAAATCATAGCCCTATGTCATGTTAGAAATTAGTGGAGTATTAAGATAATCACTAAGAGTCTAGGACTAACAAGCAATGATCCTACATTGACCTAAGTTCAAGGAAAATTACCTATGATTAGCATACATAAAGCCAAATTTTAAATGAGTAAAATTTTCACAAAGCAAAGTGTTGAAACTTTCCTGTATGCCTAGCTTTTGAAAATGAAAGGAACCATAGCTAAAAGCAAATTCACTTAATCGAAGCAAGCAAGGAGATGTAAAGATTAAAAAAAAGCATAGCATGGAAGTATTGCACATATTAGTGCTCTTTTGAGCATCCTTGAGCAAAGCATCCACTCTTGTGTATGTAGAGGCCTCTTGATTCCTTTTATTTGCAAGCCAAACTCCTTGAAACTAAGTGTTAGCAAACACAAGCTCCAAAAACCATTTATTGAAAGCCAAGAAAAACACACAAAAAAACATTATTGAAATCCTAATACTAGGGTCTCAAATACCCAAATATGCCAAAGGAAAAAAACCCTAGTGGAAAAAGGTGCCTTTGGTTATGCACATTGTGCTCTTTAGTAGCAAATGTATATACACACATTAAAAATGAGAGAGAAAATGCTTCTACATAAGCACATTTTGCAATGTCGAATCCTCTCATGTATGATTCAAAGTTGATTGATTGCTAGCTCAAATGAAATGTGAAAGTTTAGGTCAAGCTAGAAATCATTCAACTTTTAATGATATAAAGTGGCTCTTGAAAGCCAAAAATTTCATTGTGAAAACTCAAAAAAAGTTGGATAAACATTAACTCATAGGAGATTTAGCATTTTTTAGGAAAAGTAATGAGATAGTGATTATGAAACTTTAATCAAATGAAATAAAATGGCTCTAAATAGCCACATATTGCAAGTTAATGCAATGCCTACTTCCCACATGGATCAATGGAAGCTTAGGTTTACCAACAACCCTTCAAAATAAAGCTCAATCATTAGTGCCAATGGCCTTTTGAAAAAGCTCAATTTTAGTGCTATGCAAGCTTCTTGCATTCAAATCAAGCACTAAAATGCAACAAGCAATACCAAGCTAGGGTTTTGATGCATACTCTCCACCAAACATCCCTGAAATGTCAATTGTAGCTCTCAAAAGTGAAAGCCCTCATGCATACCAAAAAGAATTTTTCTTTTAGTGCAATGCAGATGCCACACTAAACCATGCACAAGCCAAATTATTAGTGCAAGTAAGGCCTATGTGCATAGAAATCGTCCCACAATCATAACATACACTCAATGCCCACATCCGTGCTCTTAAATAGCAAATATGGTATACATAGCAACAAAAAAAGAGGGTGCTAAACAAAAGCAATATTTTATGACAAGTAACACTCTCTTTTTTATTTATTATGAGTTTGTTAGCTCTAACCCATAAGATTGATGTATTTCGAAGAACACCTTGAGTTGGGGAAGATAATTCAACTCATAATGAAAAAATGTAATGGCTTGTGAACTCAATAGCCAAATAGAACCTCAAAGTTCCCCCAACGTTCCAATCATCCCTTCAAAAAGAAATCAATATATAATACCTAGGGGACTGAGATGACGGATCCACCACCCTATATATAGGCCGGCTCCTAGCCTTAGCCATAATACGGATCCCCAGTCCACACTGGTCTAATTCAAGCCCCCGGCTCAGGTCCCTAACCCCCTAGGTTGAGCCTTGCTCCTTAGGACATTACTCCCCCCTTGGAGAAGTGTTTTCATCCTCGAAAACAAGAGTGGTTATACACTAATGTTTTCCACCATGGCATCCTTCATGGATCCAGTTGTTCGCTTGATTGGAACACGGTTCAGTAGGAGGCTCAATGAAACCAAGAGTAACATCTTGATTTTCCACATTGTTGTCCATTTGCAGTCGTCATGTGTTACCGGCTCCTATCCAACACAATGTGTAGACTCCATTTAGAACACATACGAGTATGCTAAACGAGTTATCACAACAAATATGTACTCAAAAGAGTACCTCTTTTCACTTTCCATGAAAGTAATTGGTTGATGTAACTTATCAACAAAATACAAGTCCTTGACTTGTTATCACTTGTCATCAGTAAACAACCACATTATAACCAGTGTTCAAGGTTGAGAACCTGACTTAAACATGAAGCTCCAACTAGAGCAATAAATTCTTACTAATTGGATTTCTTGGTGCTAAGGGATGCACTTTGCATATCCTTTAGCACAAGATTACACTTGTAGTCTTCCTAATCTGCTTATCCCCTTGGATAATTGACAGTACTGAGGTGTGTTTCCCCACGGTTTACATACGGTCGTCCAAAATGATTGGTAAACGGAATCACAATGTTGTACAACATTGCTGAGGAATCAACAATATCCTAAATAACCTAGTTAACTTGAAATATCCACAAGCACCCAAACCAAGCCATGACCTCTATTGGTGAGTGGTAGATCCAAAAGTAATCTCATAGAGATACTGCACATAGAGTGCAAAATGCTTCATGAGCAACTAATGTGATGATTATGCATGTTGTTCCAAATTAGCCTTTGCTAAACACTACGGCCCATAACACCTAGTGTGCATGCATTTAGCAAAGACAGATCCAAACGTGCATATCCATAATCATACTTGCCAATACTTATGGCAAATGTGATGCTCTTAGCACACATGAAAGAGGAGTGCAAATAGTTTTAAAGAAACTAAATCCTTTCTATAGTAATCATTTGCAAGCCTTGCTAAAATGTTTGAACCATAATAAAAGGTGAAACAATAATCACTTATAGATACAAACAATGAACCTTTTCATTAACAACTCATAGCTTTTCTATATGCATAAACAACCATCCATTAATGTTGTTTAGCCTCACTTGTAACCTTAATAAGTCGTTCTGTGTATCCAAAATTTTTTGGCCAAACACTGAAATTGTTCATGATACAACGTGCTAAAAATGGTCTATAAAACGATTCAACCAGCACCTAGGGACATCGTCGCAACACGTGATTGAAGTAGTGATGCCAGTGTCAGTCCTAGAGACTCATATTCTCCACATGTGGAATATGTCTCAGGTAAGGATCTCTGAAAAAAGAACATCCTTCAAGTATAAGATATACTTGGGTGTGGAGGTAAATGTATACACACATGCGACATGCATGAGAGAGACCCTCATTATCCATGCGGCACACTGGCTAACCCATACTCCTTGAGTTCCTAGACCATGTTGTATCCCATGTGACAACATGTGCCAAATCAAACCCTACAAGTGGGTCCATAGCTGCGAAATGGATAAATTTATTGTGGACACTGCAACTCAAATTTATTGGCTCTTACGTAACCTTGTCATCTCACTGAAGAGAAAAAATGGATGAAAACATAGAATTTTATTCATCCAACTTGAAAAAGTCAAGCCAAGCATATGCAAAAATGAAAATAAACCAAATCATATGTGTACCTGGAGGTTGAGCATAGTATTCACCTACCTGTAATCAAAGGCACCTGCCCGAATTTCCCTCTTGCAAAGGCCGAGGAATACTAATTGAAAATCAATGAAATTCAAGGAGTATTACACATGTAACCCTGGTTGATATCTACATCATCAAACCCCTTGGTTAGAATTTTCAAGGAAACTGCTCAACTAGCAGCCGACCCTTGGCTTGTGTCTATGACCCCCTTGGGTTTTCCCTTATCCTGGAAATCTTTGTATGTTCTTATCCATAGAAATCCTAGTATGATATCCTCATTCCTATGCTCATCATGAATGCAGATAAATGTATGTGGGTACAAAAATCCATGCACAAAGATGTTGAGATTAATCAAATGTAATGTTGGAGTGAATTCCTATGGAAAACTTTGACTTTAGTTCTACAGTGCTCCAATGGTTGGGTGGTTGCCCTCTTGTAGGTTGAATAGTTTACTACATTAAGCCAAGCACCTTTGTCTATGAGTGCTTTGACTTCAAATCCATCTTTCAATGTTAAATGTCTAATCCATCCAGCCATTCATCATCGATCTCCACTTCATGATCGGCTAAAGATCGAGTAAAGTCTTGAGGGTGAATCTTAAGTGTATTGACTGGCAAAACTTTAAGGATATAGCACATTGCAAGAATTTTCTTCAAGATTCAAGTGCGTGCTTCCTCTTGAGCCTCCTCAATCACTTATTGTCATTTATGCGTTCCTTTCTTAGCTTCATGCATTCTTTGCAAGAGATCAATAGTCAATATTAAATGATACTTTCTTAAGCAACATCCACTAATCCAATTCTCCATTATTTCCCCATCTAAGGTGGTGGCCAATTTAACTGCCATCTATTGATCTCTTTGCAAGAGATCAATAGTCAATATTAAATGATACTTCCTTAAGCAACATCCACTAATCCAATTTTCCATTATTTTTCCATCTAAGGTGGCCAATTTAACTGCCCCACTTGGTGAAACGCACTCGATTACAAAAGCAACATGTCCCTTTTTCTTGAATTTAGGGATGTGTTGTCTTAGAAAATAGACCAAGACCAAATCTTATCAACAAATGTGAATCAAAGAACTAGTTTTGTTTTTGTTTCTGAGCATATATGTGTGCTATAGCAGCTAGTCTCTACTCAACTGTTCTAGATCCTTGAGTCATTTTGACAACTCATGACCTTTCCATTCTAACTCTTGTGCAACTCTGAGGGTTGGCAACAAAAATTCCATTGGTAAGATTAAAATCAAGTCCATAGACCGAGTTAAATGGAGTTGCATTTAGAGCTATTTTGAATGACACTCTATAAGTCCATAGAACTAAATGAAAATTGATTTCTCAATTAGCTCTTCTAGAGATTACAAGCTCAGTAAGCATTGAGCTTAATACCTTGTTCATATGTTCTGCTTGGCCATTTTCTTGAGGATGATAGGGTGTGAATTTGTTATGGATCATCATAGACTCGTTCAATAAATGTTGTATCACCTCATTGAGAAAGTGTGTTCCACAATCACTCACAAGCTCAATAGGAAGTCCATATCATGTAAATATGCACTCATGCACGAATGCATTAGTGGTTCAGCATTGTTCTTCCTAGTGGCTCTAGCTTCTATCCATGTAGTCAAATAATTTGTGGCTACAATAATAATTTCACGTGAGTCTTGTATGCAAGTGGTTGTATTGGACCAACAAAGTCTATACCCCACTTAGTGAATGCTCTTGCTCCCATCATATGTCCCAAAGGCATGTTGTTGATTCTAGTTGACATTTTAGCTCTTTGACAAGAGTTACATTCTTTGCAAAAATTTGTTTGCATTGGAAAATAGAGTAAGTCACCAGATGCTAGCCATCAATATAGCTCTAGCCACAATTTCATGAGAGAAATGACCACCTACAAGCCTGGTGTGCTCTTGATTCAAGATAGAAAGGTGTTCATACTCATTGGGCACACAGTCTAGTCTACTAGTCTTTTCCTTGTCTATAGAGTTGTTGACCGATCATTGTATAGCTGGTTGCTTCAGTCTTGATCTCTCTTTGTCTCCATTTACTCATGTCTTCTGGGACTTTCTTATTCATCAAATATCCTAGTAGATATATACTCCACCTTGGCATAGCGGATATCTGGAATAACGCACATGTGAGATGGTTGCTCTTCCTTTGCCCCAAAAGCAACCGTTCACATAGGCATGCACATCTCTTTTCATGGTAGGCCAATAAACTCCTAACTAGGTCAATCATGCACATCTCTTTTCATGATGGGCCAATAAACTCCTAACTAGGTCAATCATCATAGAATTTGTTTTTTTTTTTAACGGATCCCCACTATTGTGGTATGAGCTTGATTCAAATAGTTTGCTTGTTCCTTAGGGCTTATACATATAAGTAGAATCCCATCCTTGTTTTTCCTATACAATCTTCTAGAGCCAATAGATACAAAGCTAATTTCTCTATCATTTGTGGTGTACTTGGAAGTGGGATTTGTGAATCTACTTGATCTGTGTTCATCAAAGAGACAAAATCTTTAGAACATCTAGGAATAATTTCTACAGAGAATAGGTAATCATGTGGAAAATTATCATCTACTCCTTTCAGAGGATCCCTTGAAGTGATCCTTAAAAGATGATTAGCTTGTTGATGAATGGTGCCCTTCTTGACTACCACTATAAGATCAAACTCTAGTAGGACGATGAACCATCTTACTCTCTTGCCTGTATTGCATGGCTTGTTAACCATATAGAGTAAGGCTTGGTGATCCACCAAAAAGACAAACTTATTATGTAACATTTAATGGTCTAGTAACTTGTGTGTAGCACAAAATAGCATGAACATAGTGAGCATTTTATTAGAATAGCTTCCTAATGAGAATAACAAGAGTGTTTGGGTGGAGAGAGCAACAAAAAGTATAACACCTAGTTAGATAGCATGAACAATACTTCAAAAGAGAGAGAAATTAAGCAATTGACAACAGTTGAGTACTGGATTTGCATGGAACCGGTCCCCCCTCCAAAAGGCTTTGTATTATGGTTTCTCCCATCAACAGAGACATTTTACAATACAATTCTTTGTGTTCTTCAATACTAGCTAGTGCAATGAAGATGGAAACTTCATGCACTAAGCAAAACACTTATCAAACACAACATCAATTCCCTCACGGTCTCAGACCCAAGACCTCACACACCTTCGAAGATGGTGAGAGCTAGCGGGATATGAGAGTAGATTGAGAGTAAGAAGGAGTATTCTTACGAGAAAGATATATGTATCCTCACATAATCACTCATATTAGCATAACTTAGCTCAGTAATTAGCATGGTAGAGGAGATGAGCATGCATTAGGTGGAAAACCTTTGTGGAGAATGAAGTAGGTACCAAGGTTAAATGCCTGAGATCCGACAATGGAGGTGAATATTGCAACCAAGCTTTTGAAAGCTTTTGTGCTAGAAATGGCATTTGGAGGCAAAAGACAACCCCAAGGACACCTCAACAAAATGGCATTTTCAAAAGGATGAACAGAGCAATCATGAAGCGAGCACGAAGCATGCAGCTACATGCAAGCCTACCGCTTGAGCTTTGGGCGGAAGCAGTAAGTAGATCTGTGTACTTAATCAACCGGTCACCCTCAACGGCATTGGATGGGGGAGTTCCAGAAGAGGCATGGACAGGTAAACTGATGAATTATGCATTTCTCAAAGTGTTTGGGCGTGAGGCTTTATGCACATAGATAGAAGCCTAAGATCAAAGCTAGATGCAAACTCCAAAAAGTGTTTCTTCATTGGCTATGGAGAAGGTGACTTTGGGTATCGCCTATGGAATTCTGAAGATGGTAAAATCTTTGGGAGTAGTGATGTAATTTTTAACGAACAAAATATGTACAAAGATTACTTGGAAAGATAGCAAACAAAAGAAACAGGTGATGAGTACATGGAGCTTGAGGACGGTGAAGACTCAAGGACTACAAATGGCAACAACGTGCAACAACGTCAACCAAATGAGGAGCCTCAACCTATTCCCCGAAGATCCACAAGAGCAAGTAGACCTCCAAAAAGGTTTGTTCCTTCCTTCAATCATCTCTTAATCTCAAATTCTGGAGATCCAAAATCATACGAAGAAGATATGCATCACGAATCCAAAGAAGACTGGATGAAGAGCATGCAAGTGGAGATGGACTCACTACATCATCATAACCAAACATGGGAGTTGGTTGAGTTGCCTAAAGGTAAGCGGGCACTTCAAAACAAATGGGTGTACAAGCTAAAGGGAGAAGAAGGTGGGAAGAAAAGGTACAAGTCTTGGCTTGTGGTAAAAGGGTTTTTTCAAAAGAAAGGTATTGACTTCAATGAAATATTTCTCCTGTTGTAAAAATGAACTCAATTAGGCTTGTCTTAAGCCTTGTGGTTGCTCATGATCTAAATCTTGAGCAAATGGATGTAATTATGGCATTCCCTCACGGTGACTTAGAGGAGGAAATTTACATGCTTCAACCAAAGGGGTATGAAGTAAAAGGTAAGGAGAAAATAGTTTGCAGATTAAAGAAGAGCTTGTATGGTTTAAAGCAAGCACCAAGACAATGGTACTTGAAGTTCAATCGATGGATGTTAGATCATGGATTCAGAAGATGCAACTCAGATCATTGCGTCTACACAAAGAATTTGGGAGATGGGAAGTTCACCATCCTAATGTCGTATGGTGATGACATGTTGATTGCAAGTGCTAACATGAAGGACATCAAAGACCTAAAAGAAGAAATGTCTAAATCTTTTTCAATGAAAGAATTAGGTGCTGCAAAGAGAATACTTGGTATGAAGATATCAAGGGACAGGACAAAGAAGACAATAAAGCTATCTCAAGAGGATTACATCAAGAAGTACTAGAAAGGTTTGCAATGCAAAATGCAAAATGCAAAAATGGTTTCTACACCTTTGGCTAGTCATTTTAAACTAACCAAGGATATGTGTCCAAAGACACAAGAGGAGATAGCCTATATGTCTAAACTTCCATATGCTGCAGCGGTAGGTTCTCTTATGTATGCTATGGTCTGGACAAGGCCAGACATTCCACATGCAGTGGGAGTTATAAGTAGGTTCATGGACAACCCAGGTAAAGAGCACTGGCAAGCTGTGAAGTGGATACTTAGGTATCTAAAAGGGACAATACTAAATGCTTTGTATTTTGGAGGAGCTGATATTTTTCTAGAAGGGTATGTTGATGCAGATATGGCAGGTGCCCAAGATCCTCAAAGGAGCAATACTAGCTATGTCTTCACGGTTGGAGTCACGACAGAAAGCTGGGCTTCGAAGCTACAGAAAGTGGTCTCACTTTCTACCATGGAAGCAGAATATGTAGCAATGACGGAGGCAAGCAAATAAATTATGTGGCTTCACAGATTCTTAGAAGAGCTTGGATTCAAACAAGACAATTGTGTCTTGTACAATGATAGCCAAAGTGCTATCCATCTTGCAAAGACTCAGCCTTTCATTCAAGGACAAAGCACATTGAGGTGAGATATCACTTCATACGCACTCTTTTGGAAGAGGGACAGCTAAAGCTAGGAAAGGTGCATACAAGTGAAAATCCTGCAGACATGTTTACAAACATGACTTCCTCTTCTGTCTGCGTGTGTGTGTGTGTGTGTGTGTGTGTGTGTGTGTGTGTGTGTGTGTGTGTGTGTGAGAGAGAGAGAGAGAGAGAGAGAGAGAGAGATGTCTGTGATATTTTTTTTGTCTACGTGCATGTATATGAGGTATGTATCTATATATATATAAATATAAATATATATATATATATATATATATCTGTGATAGTTTTGTTGTCTACGTGCATGTATATGAGAGAGAGAGAGAGAGAGATGTCTCAGTTTGGTAAAGCCGAAATCCCAACGCACGGAGCTCGAAGCTTCCAGATAGTCCCCTGCAGCTCCACTTTGGATAAGGCTATGAGAGAGCTATGAGAGGGCCCTCAAAGCTCAAAGGTCGAGCCCCTACCTTTTCGTTGGTGGGGGTTGTCTCAACCACGCTCCCCTGATAACTGGTTTCAAGCGACCGGGTGGATTTTTATCGCCCTTTAAGGGAGGTATATGAATAAAGGACATCCTTTTGCCAGAGTAACTCCTCGTAAAGATAAAAACCGGAAAAACTAACAAAATTTGCAAAAGTAAATTAAGGATTTTTAATTCCATTTTATTGTATTTTTTACCTCTTTTTCTTCCTTTTTTTCCTTGTTTTCAACCGGTTTGCTTGACTTGTCAATCGGCTTTATGCTAAATTGAGACAACCCCTACCTTTTCGTTGGTGGGGGTTGTCTCAACCACGCTCCCCTGATAACTGGTTTCAAGCGACCGGGTGGATTTTTATCGCCCTTTAAGGGAGGTATATGAATAAAGGACATCCTTTTGCCAGAGTAACTCCTCGTAAAGATAAAAACCGGAAAAACTAACAAAATTTGCAAAAGTAAATTAAGGATTTTTAATTCCATTTTATTGTATTTTTTACCTCTTTTTCTTCCTTTTTTTCCTTGTTTTCAACCGGTTTGCTTGACTTGTCAATCGGCTTTATGCTAAATTGAGGCAAACCTTTCCCAAATATTGCATCCAAACCTAATGACAACAAGAATCAAGTTTACATTGGTCGTGTGACTTCCTTGTCCCTATAAATTGAGAGAGAGAGAGAGAGAGAGAGAGAGAGAGAGAGAGAGAAGGATCAAGTTTACATTGTTCGTGTGTCTTTCTTGGTTGACCGGCCGAATTCGCCAATCGTTTCTCTACCTCTTCTATAGACTGTGCATTTGCTTTGTTTTCTAACATCGTCTACTTTTGTAAGTTCTTGTTGTTTGTTCTTCAGTTGTCCAGGTATGAGCTCATCTCCCATTCCCCCCCCCCCCCCCCCCCCCCCCCCCCCCCCCCACGACACACTCACAAAGATAGAGATAGATAGATCTTATTATCGTCCTCGGAGGTCAAATATGACCTATGTACTATGCATGGGGCTGATAAGTGATTCTTGATGCTCTAGGATTATGGTTATGAGAATCGCGAGTCCACATTGTGGTTGGGAGAGGAAAGTGTGTAGGTTCAAGTCGTAGCTGAAAATGTGAAGGAAGAAAGTTCGGATGTGAGCAAAAGATGAGCACTCTAGTAGTGTGTGGTACTCAAACTCTTGAACTTGCAATGAGCATAATTTGCAGAGTCGATTTTATTGTTCTCCATTGTCCCAATGCCTTGTCTCGCATTGAAGGGAGTGGGAGCTATAAGCCAAATGGTTGCGATAGTGCATAGCGCCAACAAGGGGATAGGCTCAAGCATATAAGGGTGAGTATTGTTTCCTCTTTTGGCAAAGAATGTGGTTTTGTAGTGGGGGCAATATGGGTGGTGTAATCTATCTATAAAGGGTGACCCACCGGAGTCCTCCCTAGCCGTAATACATTGGCGTTGTAGAAAATTTTCATTCACTTGGGAGTCTATTGAGGCATCATGTAGCAAGTGTAATGCATCCCATCTCTTAACCACTTCTTTATGTCTTGCATCCATCAGTCGGTGTTGTTTGTGACTATGCCACTCGTATATGAGGTAGGCATGCTTGTATGAGGCCCGTTGAACCATGTATGTATCCACGTGATAGATTGGCCAAAGGCATACACTCTTTTTTGAGGTGTCATAAGTTGCCACAATGTTCCATTGAGCCTTCCCCCTGCCCCCCCTTCCCTCCTCCATTCCCCCCCTTACAAATTGCTAAGAAAACGCTAACACGTGCCTGTTGGCATTTTGCGCAATGGTCTATTTTTTCTTTTTTATCTTATGTGCCTTGGTGTGACGCGACACGGGAGAGAGAAATAGAGTGAGAAAAAAAAATTTGACAAAGTATGCAAAATAGATAGGAAAAAATAGAGATTTTGTATTGATATTTGATAATTACAGAAGGAGCTTAGCTCGTATCATAACCTTCCAACCACCCCCGAACTATCTCACTCTCAATCGCATCTCACTCTCACTCCCAATTTCAATCTCATACACTCTCACAATCTCAATCCCTCTTACACTCTTGCTCATAGTTGTGATACTCCGGTTTATGGGTGTGTCCACTAGAGTTCAAGCTTCTTTCTTTTAGGGTTTCAAGCCCCACGACCGGTACTTCATAAGTTCTTCAAGTTAGTCCGTTCACTTTCTCTTGTCCACTTGGTCATTTCTGTTCCAGTTAGTCATGCCACATCATCACTTTGTAACATAAGTGCTTTTGGATTTGATGCTTTTGGGGCTATTCTTTTGGGCATCCCTTATACGTGTATAAGTGCTCAGAGGGCCACTCTTTCGGAAAGCATCTGGACGTAGAGTCCCGGAGAGAGTTGGATACTTGGGAGTTGTACTTTGCAAAGAGCAACAATAAAGAAATATCGAAACGGGCGCCAGTCTTTGGGGCCAGTGCGCTTGGTTTGGAATTCCATTGTGCCATGTCAACTCCTCTTCTCTCTCTCTCTCTCTCTCTCTCTCTCTCTCTCTATATATATATATATATATATATATATATATATATATATATATATATATATAAAATAAGTTTAGTGATTTTATGGTTTCTCTTCATGTGTTGCTATTGATTTCTTGCTTGGAGTGTCCAAGCCTGTAACTTTGATATCATAGCTTATAAGGATTCTTCTTCTACAGAGGATCCAATCCTTTCTACAACACAGATGGGTTCTCGCAGAGAATTCAACAGAAGCGACACGCCTCCGGCTATTGGTTGCGGAGGAGATGAAGAAAAGCCGAGTCTCAACATGGAAACAGAAGAAACCAATGGAGATTTTGGCAAATTTCTCGTGGGGAATCTTGACAAAGCAAAGTACAAATGTCAATTGCAAGTTGACACATGTGTGAAATGATTGATCAAGTACTCCAAAGACCCGATATATATGGATCACTTGAACAATTACCAAATTGATGAGATTCCCTGAAGATAGTGAGAGGCCATCAATTCTCCTCTCACGACGGTAAGGAAGCTGAAAGAAAAAACGCAAAACTTTTCTCGTAGAATGAGTTTAACAAAGCTCTTGAAAAGAAGATTAACCAATTAATGAAAGGATTAAAACACTCTTGGAAATAGAGGAAATTAGCAAATTTCCCCTGTTATTTGGGCCGAAAGTCGATTTTCGAGGTGGTAAGAAAATCCAAGAAGCATATTCGTTTCATGAATGACCCAAATGTTTCTTCGTCTTTAGAGGGTTTTGATAATTTGTTGTCATCAAGTTCCATAGAGGATGAGAAAAGGCAAAAGAAGCGTAGACAAAGCTAGGAAAGCCTAGAAGGCATGGGCGACCATCTAGCAGTTCAGAGGGGGAGAGATCGTCCTCTTTTGACAGTGAGAAAAAGAACACGAAGACCATGGAGTTCAAGGATGGGGTCAAGCAGTCAGGTTTGACACATTGTTAGGCTATCAAGACAACCATCAAACCCTTGAGGCTTGAGTTCATACAACAATCTGATGTCACCTTCTCGGGAGGTCAGTTGTTGGAACGCTCCAATTGACGTCGCCTTCTTGCGAGGTCGGTTCTCGAAACGCTCCATCTTACTTGAAAGGAGGCGCACATACATGGTGGTCTACTCTGTTCTTTCACAAAGAAGCACCTAAGAGATTCAAGAAAATTTTCACTTTTGCGGTATTGAACCTACACACTTTCCTCTCCCAGCCACAATGTGGACTCGTGATTCTCATAACCATAATCCTAGAGCATCAGCCCCATGCATAGTACATGACAAGTATCTATGGTCACATAGGTCATATTTGACCTCTGAGGACGATAATAAGATCCATCTATCTCTATCTTTGTGAGTGTGTGCGTTTGGGGGGGGGGGGGGGGGGTGAGTGGGGGGGGTTGGGGGGGGGGGGGGGGGGGGGGGTGGGGGGGGGGGGGTGACGAGCTCATACTTGGACAACTGAAGAACAAACAACAAGAACTTACAAAAGTAGACAATGTTAGAAAACAAAGCAAATGCACAGTCTATAGAAGAGGTAGAGAAACGATTGGCGAATTCAGCCGGTCAACCAAGAAAGACACATGAACAATATAAACTTGATCCTTCTCTCTCTCTCTCTCTCTCTCTCTCTCTCTCTCTCTCTCTCTCTCTCTCTCTCTCTCTCTCTCTCTCTCTCTCAATTTATAGGGACAAGGAAGTCACACGATCAATGTAAAGTTGATTCTTGTTGTCATTAGGTTTGGATGCAATGTTTGGGAAAGGTTTGCCTCAATTTAGCATAAAGCTGATTGAAAAGTCAAGCGAACCGGTTGAAAACGAGGAAAAAAGGAAGAAAAAGAGGTAAAAAATACAATAAAATGAAATTAAAAATCCTACAAGTTTGCAAAATTTAGTTTTGAAAATTTTGTTAGTTTTTTGGGTTTTTATCTTTACGAAGAGTTACTCTAGCAAAAGGATGTCCTTTATTCATATACCTCCCTTAAAGGGTGATAAAAATCCACCCGGTCGCTTGAAACCAGTTATATCAGGGGACACATAGCGTGGTTGAGACAACCCCCACCAACGAAAAGGTAGGGGCTCGACCTTTGAGCTTTGAGGGCCCTCTCATAGCTCTCTCATAGCCTTATCCAAAGTGGAGCTCCAGGGGAGTATCTAGAAGCTTCGAGCTCTGTGCGTTGGGATTTCGACTTTACCAAACTGAGACATCTCTCTCTCTCTCTCTCTCTCTCTCTCTCTCTCTCTATCTCTCTCATATACATGCACGTAGACAACAAAAATATCAAAGATCTCTCTCTCTCTCTCTCTCTCTCTCTCTCTCTCTCTCTCTCTCTCTCTCTCTCACTCACACACACACACACACACACACACACACACACACACACACATACACACACGCAGACAGAAGAGGAAGTCATCTTTGTAAACATGTCTGCAGGATTTTCACTTGTATGCACCTTTCCTAGCTTTAGCTGTCCCTCTTCCAAAAGAGTGTGTATGAAGTGATATCTCACCTCAATGTGCTTTGTCCTTGAATGAAAGGCTTAGCTCTTTGCAAGATGGACAGCACTTTGGCTATCGCTGTACAAGACACAGTTGTCTTGTTTGAATCCAAGCTCTTCTAAGAATCCTACAGACATGTTTACAAAGATGACTTCCTCTTCTTTTGGGAAGGACTAGGTGTCTGTCGTGCCCACCATCTTCTTAGGGAAGTATCACTTTCAAATGTTGGAGGGGTATTGCTTTCATACCTTGCACTTCTTCTTCTCGAACAGTTTTTGGGGGAGGTCCTTTTGATATCTCCTCTTTATCACCCAAAGAGATTCCTCTTTGGAGGCCTCACATGAATATTTATCTCTTCTTGGGAACTTGGGCAAACTTGGGCTTAAAGATCTTGAATTTGGCTTTGAACCTACCCTTGCAAAATAGGGTTTCCCATTGCTTCTTGTAACTTGCCAACAAGGTAGTTGACGACTCTACAAACATGATTGAATGTTATACCATGATCCAAATCTAAATTGTCAATGTTGATTACATTCTCTTGATTATGTTGGGCCACAATTGAATTTTTTTTGTATGTGTATGCTAACTCTTTCCTTTGCACTTCAAAAACTTTGGCTACTTCTCCTCGTATCCCTTGAAAATTAGCACTCACGTAACTACACCTGTGGTTTACAATATTGTTAATTGCAAAGAGTAGTGAAGTGGGTTTAACAGTGCAAGACTGGCATTGGTTCCTATTGGGTGACTAATAGCTCAATAATGGTTAAGTTGTAGGAAAGTCCTAAAAGACCCATTATTAAGACCATAGATCTCAATGGTGTCCCCCATACCCTATAAACAGGCATATCAACTGCCCGTTAATAAATCACAGTCCCACTTACCCTATTGCAATAAACAACTCCAACCTTTCATAGATTACTCAAGGAACTCTCTTCTTAGGCAAGAAAAGAGAAACATCAACTTTGATACCAATGTCAGAGAATCTAATGCCTACTTTAAGATTCAACAGAATTTAACTATGAAAGGAGAGAGTTTTCCTTAAGAAAAAGATAGCAAGGAGATTATATTTTGTGCCGGGCTAATTTCCTTACACACTCACATTAAAAACACTAAAATATGCACACGATTCAAAAAGAATATAAAATTAACATTGTCAACTCGAGCAAGGCCGAATTTGCTTGGATCAGTCCCCCCTCCAAAAGGACTTGTATCATAATTCTCTCAAACAAGAGATTTGTTACAATACTTGTTGTGCTCTTGAGGAGTATTTCTTGAATCAAGAAGATGGTGTTCTTCAAGATTCCATGGTATAACCCTCCTTCCCAAACCCTAAACACCCCCCGGGGAGCAAGAAATTGCGAGGAAAGAGGAAGATGAGGGTGAAAAGACGTATTTTTCAAGCAAAAGAATTGATAATTTGTGTACGCTTTCTCATGGACAAGATCTTAGCATAGCTTAGTAATAGAATAGTAGAGATGGAGAAGACAAGACTTTCATTGGCTTGGATTTTCATCCATAGCCAAGAGCTTGAGCATAGAGTCCATCTCTAGAGCTCCCATGGAGAGAGAGAGAGAGAGAGAGAGAGAGAGAGAGAGAGAGAGAGCTTGCTTTGCCAACTTGGTCACTTAAGAGAGTGTGTGAGAGGTGCAAGAGAGCCCAATATCCAATGAGCCCCTCCTTATATGCTTGTGCAAGTGTGTAACTACTCTTCAATCAGAATGCATACAACTTGACCAATGACGTGGGAACAACATTATGCAACCCAAGATTATCCTACACTTGTCCTAGCTTACTTGCAGGAAGCCCCCCCCCCCCCCCCCCCCCCCCCCCCCCCCCAAAACCCTTATTTGGACTCTTTTTGGAAAGTAGAGACAACACATTCACTCACACACACACTTGTTAAGTAGAGACACAAACCAAGTGTGTGCTACTTTGGACGTGTGGCCTAGCCAAGCTTAGTAAACAAACACTAGAGTCGACTTAATAAATGAGGAAGGTTTGATCCAATCTTAGTCTTTAGATTTTCCCTTTCATTTAATAAAAACCATAAACTTACCCTTTTATTAATTAGCTCGGATGCAAGACCTTTGCACAAACCTTGGAGGCTTATGAAGCTAACCCCGGGCTATAGTCTACTTGCTAATTTAAGATATGCTAAATTAGGATAAACTTTGGAAAAAAATAAAAGTCACCCTTTGGGATTTAAAACTTTCACCTCCTGTGTGAGACCTTAGCACAATGCTTTGGAGGTATCGACAAGCTACCCCCAAAACCTACTAAATTTAGACAATCTGTGGCATTTAGAATTTCACCCTAAGGCTTCCCAGACTTCATACTTGGAGTCTAAAGAGTTATTCTAATGACTTAAGCTTAGCACAATCACTTCTATTTTTAGACTCCTATAATTGCTCTCGATCGTCTCCTTTGTCCTGTACCTTTGATCAAGGTTGCCCGCGATACAATTATCCTTCTTTGAACTGTAGCTATGATTGAGATAACTAGTTAGCAATTACCCTTGCTCTTTTATAGACCTTTCTCCTTTTGGTGCCAAGCCTTGACTTGTTGGTCCATTAGCACTTAATCAATTTCACTTGTTCTCTTTTTATTTTCCCTAGACTTAAGTGGTCAATTTAAGTTGAATACTTTTGGAGGTTGAAAATTAATATTCATGGCATCAACCATGGCGAGTGGCTGCACTTGATGTAAAGACTGCCCAAAAATAGGAAAATGAGGCAGGATTAATACGCGCTATATAGCACAACCCAAAGAGGACCGTAAGGGACCTGTTCTATAGAAAAATGCACCCACTGAAATTTTGCAAAAAAGAATGGAATTGATTGCGTAGAATTGCATGTAGTGGAAACAGAGGCCGAACTGAGCCCGAATCAAAATTTTGAGCTTGAAGTATTTTTCGACATACTGATGCTTGCCAAAGCTCACTAAATTGGAGAAAATGTGCAGGCAGATGATGGCAACTATACCCGAGAGGATGCAACTTTCTCTAATTCCAATCGTTGGAATTAGGGCTGTAGGGATGCTCACATAGCGTGGACAAGATGAAGAAGCTCAAGGCACACAACAATGTATTGCTTAGTGCACAATAGAAAGATAAGTTAGCCCGAAAATGATGAGTGTATATACAATGCACGGTTTTTGAGGGAAAGATGCCCCTACGGTCCTAAGTGTGTTCACATACCACTACCACATATATGATAACATTTCAAAACATAGCTCCCTCACTACCCCATGTGCCACAAAAGCACTAGCTCAGCTCTTCAAGCATCATTATTTCTAAGCTTTGAAAAGTAGCAGCTTGATTCCAAATATAGATTTATGGCTTTATGACTTGTATTACAAGAACTCCAGAGCTTTACCATCAACCACAATAGATGCTCTAACATTGACCAAGAGCTTTAATATCAAGAGTAATGAGGGACAAGTGAAGGGCTATGATGTTCTCCTTTGTGGGTGCTTGACAATGTTTTGGGTGATATGTATGTCCAATGTGGTGCCCCTACAAAAGCACATGAAGTGGGCTATTTTAACTAGGTGTGAAGGAACAGCCTCACTCCAAATGCATTAACCTACACTTACACCTTCAAGGCTTTTGGCCTTACACAAGAACTTCACATGGGTGAGAGAATTCATGATGAAATTGCTAGTTACGGGTTGCTAGAAACACATGTTGCACGTGGGGAAGCTTTGATCAATATGTATGCCAAATGTGGTGTCCTTCTGAAAGCACCAAAAGTTCTCGATGAGCTTTCTAAAATGTCATCCCTTGGAGCACATTGATTGTAGGATATACCCAACATACCTATGATAAGGAAGCTCTATGTTGTTTTTGCTCGATATGGAGGAAATGCCTCACTTTAGATGTAATCACCTATGCTTGCACTTTGAAGGCATGTGGCCTTACGCAAGACGTTGACATGGGTGAGAGAATTCATGATGAGAATCGTAGTCAGGGCCAATTGGAGAAATATGTCATTCTTGGTGATGCTTTGGTCAATATGTACGCCAAATATGGTGCCCTCAGAACCGCATGAACGTTCTTGATGGCCATCCTCAATGGAAGGCCATCTCATGGAGCATTGGATTTAGGGTAAAAAATAAACCTTTTCACAAGAATTTGTAAGTATAGATGGGCTGGCAAATATATCTTATCCACATAAACCTACAGGTATAGGATTTGGGGTAAATCTTTTGAAATTTTGTAAAAATTGGCACTCTTTAATTGTAATTTTGGTGAATTTACCTTGCAAGAACAAAAACTTAGAAAACTTAGGCTAATCTTCTGGCAAAGGATTTTTTAAAAATAGCCAAAAGATCCCAAAGACCCTTAAAAAGTAGACATTGGCTATAAATAACCCCTAATTTTTTCCTTGGCTTGATTGTAGGATTTTCCCCACATGGCTGTGGAAAGAAATCTTAGGAAGCTTTTGACCAAATGGGAAGGCAAGGCCTCGGTCCAAATGCAAGCACCTATGCTTGCATCTTGAAAGCCTATGACATTATGCAAAACCTTCACATGGGTGAGACAATTCACCGATGAGATTGCTAGTCAAGAGCTATTGGAGAAACCTATTGTGCTTGGCAGTACTTTGGTTGATATATATGCCAAATGTGGTGCCCTATGAAGTCACAAAATGTTGTTGATGTTGTGATGTGGCAAGGAACCTTTGGGCTACTTGAATCAAATGCGAAGTGAGGGTTTCTCAAATGGAGTCTCTTGGAGTGCTCTTGTAGGAAGATATGCCCAAAATGGGTTAGTCGAGGAAATTTTGAATTGTTTTTGTTGGATGCAACACATGGGCACCTCCCCAACTGCAATCACTTTTCTTAGTTGGTATTATACCCCAGACAAAGAGCACTATACTTGCATAGTTGACCTTTGTAGACATGTAAAGCACTTTGAGAAAGCTATGAGCCTAATGAAGAGGATGCCATCATCTAATTATCCTCCAATTTGGTCAACTCGTCTAAGTTCTTATAAAAAATGGGAAAATATTGAGCTAGCACGATTGGCATTTGACTGTGCAATAGAACTAGAGAATTGCAATTCTTCAGGCAAGATGTAGCAACTAGCATGATGTGAGTGGAAGGCTCAATGATTTGTTGTCAAAGCTATTGAGCATACACAAAGCAGACAAATCTGGTTGAAGCTACAAGATCATGAAATGAATTGTCCCTACAAATTTGCATTGAGTCTCACAAAATATTTCCCTTGATTTAAACAAAGTTTTTCTATTTAAGCCTTCTAAGAAACTTACCATTGTTAGTTCAATCATCAATACATCGTAAAGGGTGGATATACCAAAACATGTGGATATGGGGGGATACCATGCTGCTAGCACACAAATATCAAACATAGAGAACGTCAGCATGCTCAATGGCAAAGATTTAGTTGACAACACTGCATTGGTTACGCCGATCAATAAATGAATGCTGAAATAGAGGGGTACAAAAAAGCCTTTGAATTGTGAGGAAAAAAGTGACAGACAACCCAATATGTTTACACACATCACTACCATATACATGGTAACAAATTCTCCTATTGGTTTTGCTTAGGGTTGATGTGGTTTGACAATCCTGGAGTAGGATCTCCTTCCTATTTGACTTTGTTGAGACGTCTTAATGTTGAGTCTACCTTGTTTCATTATTTTTGAACATTTATACGATACAAAATGATTTTATTTTGGCCTCATTTGGACAAAAGTTCCTATCTTGCTATAATCACTTGATGCAGCCTGAGGCGGTTTTGGTGTATAATGTCATGCAACTAATCCTACACCCTCCTAGGTAGCTATTGATGCCTTATTTACTTCTTACCTGGCTGATGGGTTTTTGACCTTACAATAGAATCTTAATCCTATTGCACACACTCATTCTGGACTTTAGTTGGTCTTTTTTAAAATTTATTATTGCATTTTCTAGCTAATTTTTGTCTTCTTTTTTATTCTTCTAAAAGGTCTGATCTACGAATCTACTGGCTTTCTAACTTCACCTATGAAGTCTTACAAATCTATGATTGTGAACCTAGGGACTTGAAAGGAAGGTTACAACTTGTCTATTCCTGAATATGTTTGGGTAATTGTGAAAGTCCTTATAGGTATATTTTTACTCAGTACTAACAACGCGGTGAAATGAACGCACTAAAAATTCATGCTGCCATGGGAATGGCACGTTGTCACGCATCATAGAATTTAAAGAGGATTGTGCAAACTTCCCCATGCAAGAAAACTTGCATGTTTTTTTCCAAACATAAAAGAGAACAATCTCTAATTAAACAAGGTGAATAGTCATTTTGTCATCCTGAAATAAACAAGTAAAAAATTCGCAAGGCATGCCAAATTTCAATGATTAAGTTTTGAAAGGTGTATGTAGTGGAGTTAAAAATTCTCTACTTATGACTCTATGTGTAAAATTCGTAAATGATAATTTAAACTAGAAGCCTAAAAACTTTTATCAATCAAAGAAACAATTTCAAGTACCTTAATCATGTTGATGGTACGTGGTATTATATATATATATATATATAAGGACTACACTAATGGAAGTAGAATTTATAGGAAATTTTATGACTGTTAATTCATCTGAAAATCACGATCTTTTAATGATTTTTTCCTTTTCAAGAAATGAACAAAAGAAAATAAACTTTATGTCCACATCACTCTTTTATCAACCAATTGGAAAATTTATGAATGCATACAATTTATTCTTTCAATTTAGGCTGGGTTTAGATGACCTAACGGAAGAGGACTAGGCACGTTCGTAGCTCCACTATGTCGAATTCTTATTGGTGAAAAAGGGGAGATGTTAACTGAGCCGACTTCATTTAACAGGAATTTCTAGAAACGCTTCTCAATCGGACTTTTAAAACTGGCTTACTGGAAGGCGCTCTTAGCCCCTGCCTAGTGTGAAACGCCTCTAACATCGTAGGACCAGACCACAACGGTCTTAAGAGGCGGAAGTGAGTCGATGTGTTTGGTTTAGTTCTAACCCCCTAGACCAAAGAGGCGGGAGGGAGTAAAAACTAGGGAAAATTACCAAAATACCCCTCTAATTCGTGGAAATTCCCAAAATACCCCTCAAATTTCAAAAATTCCCAAGATACTCCCAATATTTTGTTGTAAATTCCTAAAATGCTCTTCAGATTTTCCAAAATGCCCAAGATACCCCTAGTTGTAAGAGTAAATTTCTCCTTTTTTTTGTAGATTTTCATAAGAAGACTGATTGTATATCATACACGATGCTAAAACTAGAATTTGAGTTGGTTTTCTAGGCTGTGGAGATGAATTGATTCATTATTTTTATATGAAAATCTTGAACAATCCAACAAAAATAGATTAAAGGGCATTTTGGGAATTTTTGAAATTTGAGGGTATTTTGGGAATTTCCACAATCTAGAGGGGTATTTTGGTAATTTTCCCTAGAAACTATTTAGAGGAGGTAGTGCACGGCGGGTCTGTCGTGCACGAGGATTCACTGACGGCCAGCTATGGCACAGGTAAGCGTGCATGAGAGAGAGAGAGAGAGAGAGAGAGAGAGAGAGAGAGAGAGAGAGAATCTCTGATCAAAGAACTTGTGCATAAGAGCTATTTGGGCTGGTAGATAGTATATGTGGGCAATAAGGACGATTCTTTCTTGATGGTGATGAGAAAAGCAGGGACGAGTTTACAAGAGCCTGACCTTCAGCACACTTCTGTCGGCAGTCAATTATGCCTTATTTGAGGACAGAATGATGGTCATATCATATCGCCATAGTAGTTAAAGCTTCAGACTACCTTTTCACCCTCAATGCTGTAGGTCTTTTAGCACGCCATGAGGTTGACAAGGAGACCATAGTTCTGTATCACGAAGGCCTAGGACCAAGTGAAGCAACCTCAAAGCTTGAGAATGTCCTCAACATTTCTTGAACTGGATGATTTGCCATCCTCAATTAAACATGGTGAAGATTTGCAATGTTTTGACCATAGGCTTTTATGAAGCAGGCCAAAAATCGAGCTATGAAGCTACTTGCACTTATCCACGCAAAGTTATATGGACCTATTTCCAATCCATCCTTCCATGGTTTATTGTACAAGGTAATGCTTGTTGCTAAGATGTTAGAAAGTACACGGGTTCAATTCCTGAATCTCAAGTCAGAGTGCTTTGCTTAGTTGACAGTAAAGGATCGATGTAACGGGGCGAACCATTAAAAGGAGACAAGATTCTAATACAAGATCTATGCACACTAACACAGGAGTCAAAATCACAAGCGCCCCCAACATCCCAGCTTGCTGCGTGTTACTCTCGTCTCAAATGCAAGCTGTTGACACACACACCCTGAGCTTTGCACAAGGCCTAAGACGTATGGCCTTATATGTTACACTACCACAAAAAGCTCATTAGTGACAAGGATTGTCGAGCAAATGGAATGATATTAGTGCTGGACTTGGATTCTTTCTACAAAGGAGTGTGTGTGCTTTGCCATGTTCCTAGGTCTGTGTGTCTCTCTTGCGCTCTTGACAAGCGTTCCAAAAGCCAGTGGGTGGCAATTAAACCACAAGAGACTCCCTAGCTGCCTTGTACAACTATCCATTTGTTAGAGTTCATACACCACTCTGCTGGGTCACACAGGTCTAGGGCATACATGTACGACTGGTATGTCTCTGGGCTGGCCACCCATTGCATCTTATTTAGGTTGCATCATTGTATGGATGGCATTCTAGGCTGGCCGCCCACTTTTTGGTCTAGTGCCCACATTACTGAGTTTCCACGAGGGGGGGGACGCCCTATTTTCCACTTGTCTCGAGATTAGGCTAGGACCCTATTTATATGAGGGTCTGCCACACATCTCACACACACACATTGTACCTTTGTATTGGTGGTCTGGGTCTATGACAGAGCATGGGGGGCTGATCGCCCCCACTCACCCATCTCCAGCTCTCTCTCTCTCTCTCTCTCTCTCTCTCTCTCTCTCTCTCTCTCTCACACACACACACACACACACACACACACACACACACACACGCATCTGCACTTTGTGCACACTTCTGCCTTGGTATCAGAGCCCCCTTTTCATGGTCAGGGACCATCGCATTATCATCAGCATGAGGTTCTTCTCCCAAGAGGACAATGAGCCAGTGATCACAGCAAAAAGGGGTAGCGCCATGCCTCGGACAACAGTTCATCGCGAAGACTTGCTATGCTGCCTGCGTTTTTGCTGCTGGGATCTCAGATACGGGCTTTTCACCACCAGCGCTTATTTCATCGCCAGAAAACCCCCTGCCTCCACCTACGTTTTCAGCATGTACTGCGTTTTTGCCATGCCCTTGCGATTTCAGGCTGGGGCACCTGTGTTTTTTGAGAGGGAGGGGCAGCACTGGCCTATGCCCATTTTGGTTCTTGCCCCCTCCTACCCAGCTTAGCATCCGGTGCTTTGCTGGCCGCGGATCCTCTTCTTACACTTCAGATTTTAGCCATTCATCACAGTTGTTTTCTCTGTTTCCAGCCTATCAAAGGTTGTGACCTTGATTCACTACCCTCTTCAGATCCCCTTGCACCGCTCCAGACCCCGTTGGGAGCGTACAAGCACGCTGAAATTCGCTGGACAGCAGCGTTTTCATCTCCTCGCAGTTGCGTTTATTAGGTGGACAGCAGCCACCAGAGGATGAGGCTACTTCCTGATAGGACACCATCCGGTGGTGGTCTCTGCGGTCTCTTGGTGACTGCTCCAATACACGATAGCTTTGACATCGGCTTGATCATCTACAGGAGTATGATCCTTGGGAGATCAAATCATTCCAGCCATTCTTTGGCGGTTGCGCACTCTAGAGGGGGTGGTAACTTGTGGATTGCTTTGGACATCCCTATGCACTCATCAGAGGAGGACACGAGATATGGCCATGCTCATGGCATATGGGATCACGACATTCCCAGAGAAGACACCACTATCTTGGGTGGAGAGACACTTACCACTTGACCTCGACACGTCAGATTTGTCAAAGTCGACGATGCGAAAGCGTAGAGACCAAGGAAGAGAGAGAGAGAGAGAGAGAGAGAGAGAGAGAGAGAGAGAGAGAGAGAGAGAGAGAGAGAGAGCCCTGAACCAATCAACCTTGGCAATGAATAACTGAATAATACAATACAATGGAGGCAAAGGGTCACATACATACCCATCTCAGTAAATTGCCTCATCCAGACTTCGACAATTACGTAAAATAAATACCTTAAAGCCAAAATAGATAATAAGATTTCATAAATACCTTAAAGCCAAAATAAATAATAAGATTTCTTTGGGCATTTCACTTGAGATGCCAAAACTCTTAACACCTTCTCTGCAGCTCATAGTGGACATAAATAGTGAGACCAAGTCAATGAAGAAGCTACCATGGACACCTCAATAGAGGTACCTTCCACTGGATACATCTCAGATTTGCTACCCTCAACTTCGTTCCTTAGAAGAATGCCATCTTGAACATCAGTTGCCTTGTAGAAAATTTGAAATGTGGACCACACTACGTCCGAGTGTCACAAAAATATCGAAGCGTAAAGTGACTTTTAATTATACTTCAAAGACTCAGAGAATTGGAGAGAGAGAGAGAAAGCTTGACACTTCATTGGGGACCAGAAGATGGGCTGGTCCCCTCCCATAAAGAGATTATGTAACAGACTTGGACACTCCAAGTCAAGAATCAACCGCGACAGCACCAAATAACCACTTCAAAACAATTCACAGATCACAATAGATTTGCACTGGCCCCGCGGAGTTCCGTGCCTAGAGATATTGGCCCCAAAGACTGGCGCCCCTTTCGGTATTTCTTTTTGTATTAATCAATCATCAAAGTACAAGAGAGCGGTTAGGGTTTCACTCTCAGACTGTGCGTCCAGATGCTCTGAGAAGTGAGGCCCTCACCACTAATTTAAAGGTTACAAGGGATGCCCAAAAGCAGAGCCCCAAAAGCTTTAAAAATCAAAAGCATCAGTTCTCTCTCTCTTAGAGAGTCTTTTCTCTTTTTTTATAAAAAAAAAGCAAAAGCAAAATTCGCGTCGCTCATCATTTTCCAAAATTTTTTTTTTAAATTTTTATTTTTATAATAATCAGCCTCCGCGATTTCCAGAATTTAGGGTTTTTGGCAAAAATTAGGGTTTGCAGGAATTTTAGGGTTTTTGGCAGAAATTAGGGTTTCTGCTGTCCGCCACGTCATCACTTTGTGACATACCCCCCTCTTGAAAGCATTGTAATCGACCGCGATTACGCCTGCAAAACCGACAAAAGCCATAAACCGTCTTAGCAGACACTGACTGTTAGTACCTACGTACTAGGAACGCACATGTAGCACTTGTACAAAATCGACAGTCACATCACACGACATCACAGGACATCACCAGACATCACAGGACATCACATGACATTCAACATTCATTCGGATCTTAGACCATGATTTATCGGCAATGTAGCTAGCAATCACATCTAGGTCCAATCGGGACCTCATCGATGTCCGATTGACTAACCCCTATTGCAACCATGTCTATTCGAGATCAATCAGACCAAAATGCTGCAGTCATTTCGGCATCAGTTCCTGCACTCACAAGAAGTCAAGAACAAATCAGTATCATAATCAGGAATTCCATTTCATAAAGTCATCCAGCAGAATACTGTCAGCTCTCAATATCCCTGAAGCTCAAAGAGACATCAGTGACTTTAGTATCAAAATCGAGGCATCTGTTGACAAAGGAGTGGAGTAACTCCCCTCTTGTGCATCCCACTGCACCAGATCTTCGGCCAAGCTGAGTTCTGGGTTCCGTTTGGAGTAGACTATGCTAAACCAAAACATCGAGGTAAAGTTTCACAATCCGAGGAGTATCTGCTAGGTCCTCCTCCTCCATCCACTTCGCATCAAATGCAGGAAAGTTCTTGAACTTAACCAAGAACCGCCTTCGAACTTTACCTTTCTTCGTATCATTATGTGCCAAAATCTGTTCAGGAACAAGGATCTCCTCGTTTTCTTCCACTTCGGGTTGCTCATCAGGCTCCCCATCATCAGGCACATCACCCTTAACAGGGTTCAAGAGACTCACATGCAATGCATTGTGAATCCTCCAAGTATCTGGCAGTTTCAATCGGAAGGAGACATCATTTATCTTGTCAGTGATCTGGAAAGGTCCGTAGTATCACATACTAAGCTTTGGAAAAAGCCTCTCCTTTCCCTTTTTCTTTCTTAGGCGTGCCTTCTCAAAAGTAAGAGCACCCAATCATCCTCCTTCAGTTTCCAGTCCCGACGATGGCGATCCGCTGCCTTTTTCTGTCGTTCTTGAGACTTCTGTAAAGTCTCGCGAACTTTGGCAAAAGCCGTATCCAAATCTCGCGAATATTCATCCGCTTCAAATTTCTAATCTTTCGTGCTCAGGAAGGATGGAACCTTCGCAGCAGTTTCAACAATCTCTCATGGCGTCTTCCCCGTCGAAGAGTGTATCGTGTTATTGTAGGCAAATTCCACCAAAGGTAAGTTCTTTTCCCATTGAGTCTTCTGATGCGAGATACAAGACTTCAATAAATCTAAAATCACTGAATTGGCAATCTCAAATTGCCCGTCAGTCTACAAGTGGAACGATGACGAGAACTGCAACTACGTGCCAATGTTCTCCCAAATTGCCTTCCAAAACCAACTCATAAATCTGGGGTCTATGTCGGAGAGAATCGTCTCAGACGTGCCATGTAATCGGAAAATCATCGTGATCATTCTGTATTCTCGGGAGATAAAAAAAAAATGAAATCCATTTCAATATTTTCCCAGGGGCGGGTGGGTACGGGTAAAGGCTGTAACAATCCCTGTGCCTTATGCCTGTCAAACTTGACCTTCTGGCATACCAAGCAACTGCGCACAAACTCTTCCACATCCTTCTTCAGTCTCCGCCAAAAGAAATCTCTCTCTACCCCTTTCATGGTGGTAGCAATGCCGCGGTGACCCGTAAAAGGTGGACAATGGCAATCAGTCATAACCTTTTCCCTCAACGGCTGTGTAACGCACAACATAGTTTTTTTTCATCAAGTAGCCTTCCCGAAGGGAGTATCCAGCTACTGTCTCCCCATCCCGTATCCGTGTGAAAATATCTGCAAAATCTGTATCTATGACACACTGATCGACCATATCCTCGAAGCTCCTATGATGTATCGCGGAAATAGCCAGAACCAACGGTTTTCGAGACAAAGCATCTGCCACCACATTCTTGTCCCTGCACATGGACAATCTGGAAGTGGAACTATGACAAGATGTTCACCCACCGCATCTGCTTTTCCGAAAGCTGCTTCTGTGACAAGAAGTAGCGCAAACTCTGATGGTCTGTAAAGACAGTAAAATCCGCTCCGAGTAGGTAATGCCGCCACTGAGTAAGAGCGTGGATAACTGCCAAAAGCTCTTTCCCATAGATCTGTGTTGTCATCTCCGGCGTAGAGAACAAACGGCTCTCGTAAGCTATGACATGGCCTTCTTGCATCAAGACCGCACCCAGACTACGACCACAAGCATCACAAAATACTTCAAATGACTTCTGCGAGTCCGGCAAAGTCAAATCTGGTCCTGTAGTGAATTTCTCTTTCAATGTCTGAAAGGCAGTCACCTCTGTGGGTCCCCACGAAAAAGGTACTCCTTTCTGTGTCAAGGTATGCAAAGGGGAAGCAACCTCTGCAAACTTTCGTATGAACCGCCTGTAGTACGAACACAGTCCCAAGAAGCTTCTAACTTCATGGACATTCCTCAAATCGGGCCAATCACGGATAGTCTCTATCTTGGCCGGGTCCATTTGCACTCCTGCTGCTGACACAATGTGTCCCAAAAAGTGTATCCATGGTAGGAAAAATTGACTTTTCTTTGCATTAATCACTAGCGTGTGATCTCGTAATGCCTAAAAGACTTGAAGCAGATGATCTCTGTGTTCTGCCTCATTCTTGGAGAAAACAATGATGTCGTCAAAGAAAGTGCCAAAAAAAAATAGCCTGTACTCTCGAAAAATCCTGTCCATCATCCGGTTAAATGTCGCAGGAGCATTGGTTAAGCCAAAAGGCATCACCAGAAACTCAAATAACCCAAAAGTCGTCCGAAAAGCTATCTTGTAGACATCTCCTGGCGCTATCCTGATCTGATGATATCCACTCTTCAAGTCAATCCTGCTAAAGCACGAGGATCCCTGTAACCTGTCGAGTATATCATCGATCCTAGGAATCGGAAATCTGTTCTTGATGGTGATTTCGTTGAGAGTGCTATAATCGATGCACATTCTCCAAGATCCGTCTTTCTTCAAAACCAACAACACTGGAGAGCAATACGGTGAAGTACTAGGCTGGACAAGACCCTTTTCCAAGAGGTCTTTCACTGAGTTCATAATCTTTTCATTCTGTACTCGGCTCACACGATAAGGTGGCCGATTCGGTGGCGTGCTTCCAGATATCAGATCAATGGTATGATCTTCAGGCCCTCTCAAAAGCAATCGGCATGAGCGTGGAGAAAAAAATCTCGGCGTTCTTTTCTTCAGGTCAAAACATATTCAACCTTTATCCATCGTTCAGTTCTCCCAAAAGAATGAGTAAGAAAACTGAAGTTCATCAAGTACAATCTCTAAGCCCTTCATTTATCAAAGTCGCTTTCTCGGCCCGGTAGTCAACCACGGCGTAGTTCTTGTGGTACCAAGGGATCCCGAGTAGAACGTCACTCGCGTGCCCTGAACACCCCTGTCATTGCAAACAAAGTTTGCCAATGCTCGGTGTAATGGCAACATCCCATCCGGGTGCCAGTCAAACTACCTCCGCCTGTGGCGTCAGTCTGTCAGGCGTAGTTCCAGATCGAGCCGCCAATTCCAAGTGAAAAGAAGTTGGCCTTGGCTCCTTCAAAAGAGCTTCCTCATCCTTCACTTTGCCCTGAAAGCGGCAAAGTTTGTACTTTCATTCATTAGATTCGGTGCAGGTCCCACGCCATGTGGTACCAGTTCTGCTTTTCTATCTGCCTTTTCTGCCACATTCCTCAGCTGCTCTCAAACTCTCAGACCTGTCGTCGTCTTTATCATTCTGTTCTTTCTGTGCCTTATCAGGGCACTTTGCAGAAATATGTCCATGTTCCCCGCATCCAAAGCACTTCCCCTCTCTGATGAAGCGAGCTCTCTCCTCGGGAGTAAGCTTGGGTCGTGCATCCTTTTTTTTCTCTGGGTTGCTCTTTTTTCATTCTACTTTCATTCCCAGAAGTCTGTTCGGCTCGTTGTGTCATGGCCTCATCTGTGGGGTAGGTCAGACTGCCAGAGTGAATGGCAAAGCCCCGCTTCGCATGACTCATCAACTCCTGAATAGAAGCTGACTTCTGTTCCAAGCAGTGATTTCGGATCTCTGTAGGTAGACCCAAGGTAAACCGCTCAATCTGTTCTCTGAACGAGATCTTCTTGAATGAAGAGGCGGGTAGAAAAGAGCTCCAGAATCTTTCACAATAAGAATTCACTGTATCGCTCTTGGTCATCCGGAGATGGTTCCAAGCAGCTCGTATATCTCGCTCAAACTCTTGAGTCAACCAAGAAGAAATAAAAAGCCTCTTGAATTTCAGCCATGTAACTGGCACAGTCTTGCTTAATAGAAGCGTGGACCACCAAGTACGAGCATTCCCCTTAAAGTAAGAGGCAGCTCTCCGAATCTTGGAGTGCTCTGAATAGCGTCCTCCCGCGAAAGCGATGCCAAACTGCTGTATAAAAGACAAAGCCTTCGAAGCATCTGAGTATCCTCAAAAGTATCAAACTTGATCGAGTGGCCACCTTCCTTAAACTCTCGGACTTTCTCGCTTTTATCTTCGAGAAAGTCATACTGGTTGGCTTTGTAAAAATTCTTATTGTTCGCATAAAACTTTCCGTCATCGGAATCTGAGCTGTCTGTAGACGAGTCCTCAGTAGAACTGTCAGTCTCTAGGCGAGATGTAGCCTTCTTTGCCTTTTTCTTGCCCTTTCCGAAGCTTTGTGTCTTGCTTCACTTTTTGCTTTTTCTGTCTTCTTCGCTCTAATCCGAGGAGCTAGAAGAACTGTCAGAAGAAGAAGAAGAAGAAGAACTGGATAGGTCTTCAAACTTGACGCGCTTCTTCAATTTCTTTGCCTTGTCAAATGTCAACCGACGACCCAAATATGCCGGGAAGTCAGTGCCTTTCTTCTGCTTTTTTGCCGTGCTTTTTGGCTTTCTTTTGCGTGTCAAAAAGCTGAGCAATCCGTGCATCAACCACATTCTCCAGTTCCTTCTCCGTATATTTCTTGGAGACGGAAGGTTTCTTGAGAGCGGGTTTCGGGAGTGGTGTTGTGGTTCTCTGCCACTCCATCTGTACCACTTTCAAAGAGGTCTGGTTCATATATTTTGCCATCTTCGGGTCCTTGGCAAAATTGAGCATCATCTTTGTTGCATCGCTGATCAACTGGCGACGCTCTATCTCTCGCCGCTCTGCCTAAGTAGGCCAAGGCGGGCCATACTCTTTGCCTGAATCTTCGTTGTGATCCCAGCCCGCATCTCCAGATGCAGAGGGAGTCGACTGATCATTGCCTGAAGCCATAGGTGCCGCGGAAAAAAATTCGGGGATCGGATTTTCCGTAGAAGAGAAATCGGCCGTGCTCTGATACCACTGTAACAGACTTGGACACTCCAAGTCAAGAATCAACCGCGACAGCACCAAATAACCACTTCAAAACAATTCACAGATCACAATAGATTTGCACTGGCCCGGCGGAGTTCCGTGCCTAGAGATATTGGCCCCAAAGACTGGCGCCCCTTTCGGTATTTCTTTTTGTATTAATCAATCATCAAAGTACAAGAGAGCGGTTAGGGTTTCACTCTCAGACTCTGCGTCCAGATGCTCTGAGAAGTGAGGCCCTCACCACTAATTTAAAGGTTGCAAGGGATGCCCAAAAGCAGAGCCCCAAAAGCTTTAAAAATCAAAAGCATCAGTTCTCTCTCTCTCTTAGAGAGTCTTTTCTCTTTTTTTATAAAAAAAAAGCAAAAGCAAAATTCGCGTTGCTCATCATTTTCCAAATTTTTTTTTATAAATTTTTTTATAATAATCCGCCTCCGCGATTTCCGGAATTTAGGGTTTTTGGCAAAAATTAGGGTTTGCAGGAATTTTAGGGTTTCTGGCAGAAATTAGGGTTTCTGTTGTCCGCCACGTCATCACTTTGTGACAGATTATCTTTATTACTAGGGGAGAATCTTTACAAGCACAGGAACGGGGCAAAAGCCCGTCCTCTATTCTTTCTTTTCTGCTTCTGACTGAGAGAGAGAAAACCACTCTCTGAGTACTGAGAGGATTTTTCCTTTGCTGTGAGATTTTAGGAAGCTCTCGAAGAAAGAATCTATCTTTCACAAAACTCAACGGAAACTCTCGAAAATGAGATCTACGTTCCGCTAACTATGTCCCTTTATGCATAATCATTCCTGCAATAAAAACAAGGGAGAAACACGCAAAATGCACGCACACATGCTTGCTGTAATTTTCTGCACATAACCTGAAAATGTTACCTGAGCACGTTCCAATGCCGAAATAAAGACCTTTTTCGCGATGGAACCGCACAAAACTGCGTACGCGTAGTGTAGGTAGAGGAGAACTAGGTTCTTTGAGCACTTTGCTGAAATTCACCCTAAAAAAGATAATTAGAGGTTGAAAACAAAGAATTTACAACCACCACACTCTACGGAGAGAGTGCCTGCTGCAACTTCTTGCGAGGAATCTTCACCAAAAGCTGGCTATGGCTATGAGGACCCTTGTTCTAAATAATGGAGCACGAGGCCACTACATATGTCGCAAGGGACTACTCTTAAGCTTCCATGGAGGGCTCCAATGCATAGAGCACACTCACAATAGGGGGGGGTTAGGGGCACTGCCAACACTGAGAAGAGGGGGAGAGGCTGCATGCTTATAGACTTCAGCAAGAAGGGGGCGCTAGAAGAAGAGAGAGGGTAAGAGTGAGAGTGGGTCACTTTTCATTGGTAAGTGTGCCAAGTGGCACACTTAATAACTTTAAAACCATTCAACTTTCACATTTAAAAATTTCTATATCATTAATGAAACGTGCAAATTGACTCATAACTGCACACATGGATACAACTAATGATATGTTAGCTGCTCCCCAGTACAATGCCGTACCGCCATTGCTCTGGCATTACCTGTTCGCACTTGTCCGGCCATTTGGTCCAGCACAAACAATTAAAAATATTTTAACTGACTTATCCTAAGGCTTTGGAAACAATGCAAGCCTTAAGATTACTGTCCTAAGGACCCCATCTCATTTTTGTGCTTGCACTGATGTGCGTAATTTTCTGAGCTTGAAATCTGAGGCTACTATCTACCCCTTCATTGAAGACCCGATTTCCCAATCACTAGGCTTCATGGTATTTTTTGATAGGGTCTCCTTGAGGTGCTCTGGCCCAAATTTGGGCGCACTTGAGTCCCTCGAACTGCTAGTTCTGTTCTGATGTGCACATAACTAATTAGATAATTATTTTCTCGTATAACTGTGCAAGATGTCTGGGAAGTCCTCGAGATCAGACTCAGTCATCCACTTTGCATCGAAAGGGGTGTAATTCTTGAACTTGACTAAATACTTTTGATGTAGGCTCTCGGACTTTAGTTGCCTCTCAGAGTGGTATATTATCTGTTCAGGTTGAAGGATTTGCTCAGTCTCTTCGACTCTTGGAGGATCTTCTTGTATTGGCGCCACTGGAGGAGGTCCAACATATGGTCGGAGGAGACTTAATGAAAAGCATTATGGATGCGTCAATGAGAAGGAAAATCCAATCTAAAGGTCACTTCATCGATCTTATCTGTAATCTTGAAAGGGCCGTAAAATCTATGGGAAAGTTTAACAACTTTCCCTTTTCCCACCCGCTTTTTCAATCTAGCTTTCTCAAACTTAAGTAGGGCGTATTGTTCTTTCTCAAGATTGAGTTTCCTTCTGTGCTTGTTTGCTTTTCTCTTCCGCTGCTCTTGAGTACGAAGAATCGCTTTACTTGTTAGTAGGTAGTATCAATATTGCGCACAAATTCATATGCGGCAAAGATGTTTTCTTTGGTAACCATAATAGGAAGTTAGAGTGGCTTCCCATAAATAATTTCAAAGGGAGCTTTACTAGTTGAGGAGTGTATGGTATTATTATATGCAAACTCAACTAATGGTAAGTACTGTTCCCATTCGGATTGTCTTTTTGAAACATAGCACTTGAGGAGGTCTAAAACCGTGGCATTAGCAATTTCACTTTGACCATCTGTTTGAGGATGATAAGCTGACGAAAAATCAAGCTTAGTTCCGAAGTTCTCGAACAATGCTTGCCAAAATAGACTATTCATGCGAGGATCTCTATCATTGACAATATTCTTTGGCAATCCATGGTGTTAAAAATCTGAGCTAGAGATATTCTAGCCATGTGATGAGCTTTGATCGTCTTTTTAACTGGAAGGAAATGTGCTTGCTTACTGAATCTGTCTACTATTGTCCAGATTGCATTATTTCCATTCTTGGATCTAGGAAGATCCGTAATAAAATCCATGGCAATACTTTCCCATGGCGTGTTAGGCATAGGGAGTGGCTAAAGCTTGCCATAAACTTTGTCTCTCATATTTCACTTTTTAGCATACTAAACACTCGCGTACATATTTTTAAATGTCCGCACGGAGTGTTGGCCAAAAGAAATATCTTTCGAGGGCACTAGTGGTAGCAGCAATTCCCCGATGCCTGGCATAAGGAGAATAATGTGCTTCATCCATCACCACACAACTGTACATACAGATGAAAAGCCCTCGAGTTGGGCATCACATTTCTGTATTCAAAGGGAGAGAGATGCACGAGAGCGAAATCATCGTGCTACATAGAGCAAGGGGTCATGCAAGCTTTCCATTGAGCTCTGATCACGTGCAACCACTACTCACACACACACTGTAGGAACTTGAATGATCAAAATGCGCCTTCTCTCACAAATTTGGGCGCCCCCTCTTCGTGCAAGCTGGTAGATTGCTCTGGAGCTGCCAAGTATCCAGTTTGCCTCTTTTGAGTTAATTTCCTAGTACCCACCAGCTTATAAGTGTAGCGAGGGGCCTAAATGACTTAGAATTGAGCCTAGACACCCTTTTACTGCTCGGATTCTAGTGCTTACTAGCCGGACCATCTCGTGGCGACTTGCCCTTCCCGATTGCGGGTGAAACTCTCGACCGTTGGCCGTTTCACACTGGCCACACAATGTCTGTCCATTTGTGACTTAAAAAAGAGGGTCCCAAAAAGTTAAAAAAAATCAAGGGAAAGAAACCAACAACTAAGGTTAGCGGTTGCCACAGCCTCGTGACATGTATACCGGACAATGACAAATGTGATGGAACTTTGTCTCTGGCTCTATATGACACAATTGGCATATCCTTGCCTCTGTTGGACCTTGGTACTCTCCTAAATCTGCCAGTCTTAATCTCTAGCTGATGCGATGATGTGTGCATCTGTGCCCAATAGCACATCATATCCCATAAGTGTCATATAGGCCAGTCTAATCACATATCCATCCTCTGTTAGCTGAAGAAGATGCTCTCTATAGAAAGCCATCTTCGTACTCAACTCCTGTATCGCCTATATCCATGTGCTTCCGGTATCTAGCTGAATCAAATCCTGATGTACAAGTCTAGTGATCTCTGTCCGTGTGAGAAATAGGGAGGGTGCATCCAAGGAGTATTGGAACGGAAGCAGTATATTCATGCTAAAGCCATGCGACTGAAATGATTTTGTCATTTTCCCATACCAGCATGCTAGGTGCCCTTGAAGCGATGGCTGTCAGGATGACTCAAGGGCTAGCCGAGCCTCGAGCATATCTGTCTCTGGGGAGGTCCCATAAATTATGCATGAACGAAACTTGAACGTTATTCATACTCTAACGTTCGGCACATGGAGAAGTTGGTAAGTGCCTCTTTGGCTGAAAGCATGCAATGGTGGTATAAAACAAGAACCTTTTTTTTTTCACCTACTTGGTACTTCTACATGTGTGTAGGTTGTCTTGGAGGGAACCTTTTTGTCCTCTAAGTTTATGTACCATAGGAGGGAATGTTTTAAAAATTGAAACACTACACCACTCCTTTGAAAGAAATGGTAAGTGGAGCAATTATGGGTGGGACTTGTATGTTTGAACTTGTGTGAGGTGGCACTTTGTCCCGTGTCAGGAAAGTGACCGAGTATTCTCAATCAGCGGCTTTGCACCTCTCTCACAACAACATCTTTGTCAATCTTTTTCGAGCATAGGCATTGCACCACTCTCACAGGCTCCATCTTCTTCATCCTGCTGTGCAGTTATTGAGGTCTTTGGCTGTGCATCATCTCAACTATGAGGACGCTTACAAGGAAGGCTGCTCCCAGGGCTTCACCAGACAAGGGGAAGAAGCCCACGACCATGGATACAAGGTCACCCCCGACAGGTACAAAATCTCCTCGGAGCATCAGTACCCCGAACACGAGAGCTAGCAAGGCAAGTTTGTCTTTGGAGAAATTAGCTACGTCTGGAGCGCTTTTTGGTGAGGATGAGACTCAATCACCTACAAAATCCAGAGGTTTGTGCTCCACCTTTGCATGTGTACATTGTTGTGTTGTGCCACTGGAATTGCTTTTCTTTCATAAAAGGTAGCTATTGTTATTTGAAGGATTCTATTTTTTGAGCTTTATCTTTTTTCTTGTTAAATTGCATGGCATGTTTGATATGTTGAGAGCTTTGCAATTTCTTTGATTTTGTGCATTGCATGCATGCAAAAATTAGGAAAAATATGGACTCTCCATGGGTCTTGTAAGAATCCCTAATTTCCAGGAAGCCTGCCAAGATTAAGGGGGACAAAGGCTTTGAATGGGGCTATTTTGGTAGGGTCTCCTCCACCTTTGACCCCTAAAAAGGTAGGGGGAAGGGGGGTAACCTTTTAAAAAGTAGGGAAGGGGGGGGGAGGGTAAACCATTTGAAAAGTAGGGGGGTAGGGGGTCTTCTCTCTCTAGCTTTTTGGCCAACTTGTAAGTGGCCTCTTAACTCTCCCATGCCACCTAATCAAATCCGTGGGTCAAAGAGGTCAAAATTTTGGGCGTCATGTCAGCCGTCCGCATGATCCAGGTCTACTTGTTAAATTCAATTGGTTTATTTGAGTTTCACTCAATTGGCCGCATAGTGTGAAAGGGCCCAAATCTCAAAAAAACCTATTTAAAGGTTGAAGGCGCTCATTTTGTCATTTTCCCTACTAGGTGCTACCATGGCAAGAACAAAACAAACGGCAAGGATTGCATATCCAGCGGGGCTGGATGGCCAACGACTCAAAGGTATAGCAACAGAAGCTGAAACTTCACAAGCTCAAGGTGAGGTTCACACAGAAGAAGCTGGAGCTTCAAATCAGCATGGCCAGTCCTCTACAGCAGCAAAAGGGAGAAGGAAGCATCGCCTTGTTTTCTATTCATCGGACTAACGATTCTGATGGCAACAGGGAGGATGAGAGCGACCAAGGCAAAGAAACAAACAGCCATAAGCAGCCGTCACAAGGCTCCGAAGAGACGCAAACGGATGAAGATGCCCCATGGGTTGGCGTCAAAATACAAACTTATGAGGCTCACATGTCTATTGGGGGTAAGACACTTTCTAAAGGGAGTGGACCTACACCATCACATCCGCTCAATAGTGAAGAGCACGAATCAGATGGAGAGTGGGTGGAATCAGATTATGAGGTGTTGGAAGTGCCTGTGCAGAAAAAAAAGAGAGAGAGCATTGTCTACAAGAAGAGGAAGCAAGCTGCCCCAACTCGTGCAACAAATGCACCTCCACGTCGACCTCAGAAGGTACGAAAGCGCAGCCGTGCTTTTGTGGAGATTCGCCACTATCAAAAGAGCACCAAGCTCTTGATTCGGAGGGCCCCTTTTACAAGGCTATGCAGGGAGGTTTTGCAATTGTACAACACTCAGTTTCGGATGAGCGCCGTGGCCATAGAGGCAGCATAGCAATATCTAACTAGCATTTCGAGGATTTGAACCTATGTGCTATCCATGCAAAGCGTGTAACCATTATGCCCAAGGATATGCAGCTTGCTCGCCGTTTGCGCCATGAGGAATAGCTTGTAATTAGGCATCAAACCTTTTTGTATTTACGGAACTTCCAAGATTGGGAAGAATTTGAATACAAGCGTCTTTTGATTGTATACCCCACTCTGTGCATTGTATTGGGAAGAATTTGAATATAAGCGTCTTTTATTGTATACCCCACTACGCATTGTATCGTTTTAATTCTGTACCATGCGATGTAGCATTGGTCCAAGTTTTGTCTACCTTCTATTGTATGTATGTAGCCATTAGCTTGTTATTGTGAAAACTTGCTTACGTTAAGCACCTTGGCTAAGTGGGGCATGCACTTCCTGATGCATCCATGCTATGTGAAGCATTGAAGCAAGGGAAGACTCACTATTGCATGGCAAAAGCATCTACAAAGTCTTGAAAATGGCTTGGAATGCCCCCAAACTGGCTGCCACAAGGGCGCGCATTTGGGGCTTCCAGAGGCATATGGATGGACAAAATGCGCGCCCTTGTGGCAGCCTTTTCTAGTGCATTCCAAACCCTTTCCAATGGTTTCCAGATAATTTTAACAAGCAATAAGGATATTTTGTTTGATTCAATGCTTCAATTAGCATAGATGCATCTGGCAATCATCTCCCCTTAGTCCATGTAGCATAGAAATTTTGAAGGATGGTTATTGCATCTGTGAAGTCAGTCCTATACTCCAAAATGAGCTAGAGATTGCCACATAGTTTCCTCTTGTGATTTGTTATTACAACTTTAAGTATCTGGGCCAAGATGGGCTTAAGATTACCCCAAATGAGCAGCTAAAACATATTAATCTCGTCTTTTTGTTTTGCACCTAGGTATGCTCCTAAATGGGTCCAAAATCAGCTGCCTCAAGGGCGCGCATTTACCCCTTTCATTTGCTGATGGAAGGCCCAAATGCGTGCCCTTGTGGCAGTCCATTTTAGGGCCTTCCAAGCCCTTCAGTAGGCACATCAATAACTTTGGAAGCCTAGCATATAACAAAGTATGCATTTTAATAATTTTAATGCGTGCCAAACCCTTTAGTAGTCATATGAGAAATTATGGTGCTTCTCATACACAATGGAAGCCAAACATATAACAAATTCAAAAACTTGCAAGTAAGAGAGTCGTAGACACCAAAAAGTAGTTTCATTAAAGAAATCAATGCTTTACATGATATCCGGCTTTTGCTTTAGGATCTTTCGAATTACAATTTTCTGGCGCTTGGCCTTTTGGGGTGGCTCCCTGTTAAGTAAAGTGGTTGTGATTTCTTGGGTGTCATTAATCCCTACAGCTTGGTTCATGCCGACATGGGCGATAAGGCGCCCGCGAAAGTTAACACCGAAAGTGGATATTGCAAAATCTTTCTTTACAAGCACTACAAGGTTGGCCGATTGGGCAAGTGTTGTTAAACACAACGCCTTGGAGAGTGAACGGAGAGCAAAAATGTTGTAGCGACCATTGGGAGAGTAGTCGGCATGGACAAACACCACGACACCAGTCGGAAGTGTGTCGAGGTAGTGAGCAAGTGCCGCTTGAGGTCCGAACGGCGTCCTCCCCCCCTTGACCGTTGCGCCCAGGCGTCAACCTCCAGAACATCCTGCAAAACATAGGTTTTGTGAGATATGGCACAGAATTATGATATAACATTAACAAAATCATTTGTAACAATCAAATGTAAGTGAGCATCTATACCTCTTGTCTACGATCCTCCTCATCAGCATCCGGGTGCAAGTAAAGATCCACACTTGACTTCCCCTTTGGATCAAGCAAAACAGGTGTTGCAGCAGGTGATGGTGAATCCACTCTTGCGCATTTAGCCAAACACATGGCTTGCACCGCCACAAACTCCTCCTCAGAGACCTTGGCCTGCTCGGCCGCTGCCACCTCGGCTTGTGCGATCGCCACTGTGTCCGCCAAAGTATTCCCCATGGGCAGTAGGAGATCATCGTCATGGGAGGTGGTGGTATCAACCTCAAACTTGCCATGGGCATCGAGGATGGCGAAACACTCATCCATGCGAAGCTCAAAGGATTTCTCCAGATCGTGCATAAACACAAACTCCTCTCCACCCACCACAATGGAGGAGAAGTGGGTAATCTCTACCTTAGGGATGGCATCCCGAGTGGTGGTTTCTTCTGGTGGTCCCGAGGATGAACCAACAGATGGAGAGGCCTCCAAGTGGCCTTGAATCCCTACAGGGTAGGTCAAGGCAAGCGTCCTCTCCTCTGCGGATGAGTCAATGGCCGCGGGCTTGGGGTCCTTCACATCAACCAGTACCCCGCCGATCTGCAAGTGTGGTAGCACTACGTCAGGGCCTGTTGGGCACTCGTGAAGGAGGAAGATCATTATGGCCTGAACAGAGAAAAAAGTGTTTCCGATCCTTCCCTTACGCATTGTTGGCACATCATCAGCTTCAAGCCGCACATATTGTCCGGCGGGTTGTGCTATGGTGACAAAGCGTGCAAGCCGCTGATGAAATGGCCTGTCCCCTTGGTAGATGTGGAGGAGAAGGCCCTCAGGGACCCATTGCCCTGGCCGGTTTGGTAACTCAACAATGAATCTCCCCATGCACGTGGAAATGTATGAAGTAATGTGCTCAAGAGATTGAGAGTGGAGGGTCAAGGTGGTTTCCAAATCGGGTTGGGTTGTGAAAAATGCTTGAAGCTCAAGGCGATTTGCATGCCCAACCTCAATAAGGAATGCATCTAAAGCACTAGTAGCAGCCATGTCTTCTCTTTGCGTGATTGGGTATGCTAGGTCTCTCTGCAATGCTGGGATGAAAATGGTGAAATGAGGAGGTGGTCCCCCTTATATAGATATATTCCATCTCGAAAAAAAAAAAAAAATGCATTTAAAAAATAAATTTACACCACCTTAAAACTCAAGTACAACAGCTTAAAAATTTTCAAAATCTTTAATAAAATATCCAATATATAAATGATTAAAGTTACAAGCCAATTCACTTAGACAAGATGATTTCGTCTATAGCCCAATCTTTGTAAACAAGCATAGTGGCCTCCATCCGCCTTCCAATCTACACAACCAAAAAATGGGCAATCAAAATACAAATACCCACAAAAAATAAGAAAAGGTAGCTAAGCAAGCACAAAGCAGACCTTGCGTTGTTCCAGTTTGAAACTTGCATTGCCGACATCCTCGAATCCCATTATGACAAAGTGTTCCCGAAGATTGGCAAGAGTCCAATGCGGATTCACTGTAACCACCTCCATCTCCACCTCATTATTGGGCATGCGGACACGAATTTCAAAGGATTGAACCTCTTCGGCTGTCAGCTGCAAGGGTATCCATTTGCCACGTTTGTGCATCCACCTCTCGTAGCTAAAACGTGCATACAAGGTGCACCTTGCTTTCAAATACCGAAGGCAAAGCTGTGTGGGGGACACATTGCACTTATAACGGTCACCATCATGCAAACCGTCAACGTAGCCCCAATTGACACCTAGAATGGTGTCCATTGCATCTATGTCAACTTCTTTGCAAACAAACATTGTTGGTGTTTCTACAATCGGCAGAGAGCGGAATGCATGCACAAACAAATGAATGGGACAATGCCAACTGAGACCCACCGATCTGGTTGCCTTACCAAACTTTAGGGAGGCAACCAAACTTTAGGGACCCTTGGAAATCTTGCAGCACCTTGCGTTTGAAAGAAAGCAAGGCCCAATGGTCTGGAGTTGGCCATTCTGCACTCTACAATGAGGATGTCTCCATGGCTTCTAACCTACCATAGCTTTGGCTTGACTTCGGCACCATGACTTGTGGGAGTACATGAATATTCGCTGCTCGGTAAGTTTTTTCGATGAGACATTAGGAAACATAAGCTCCCCAATGTGAGCATGCACAACCATGAACGTGCCTGAGAGGCACTCAAGCGGCTGCTCCTTAACTAAGCTGGATGGAAAAACATCTTTATAAATGCCCTCAGTCAAACATAATGATCGCATAAATGTAAACATGACATATGCATGGGATAGCTAAACCATGATGACTTACAATGAGGTGCAAATTGAGTTGAAGCTCTCTTGAGGTGGATCTTAGGTGCATTGTACACGTGTTGCACGATGGCCACCATTCCGGACTTGGTTTTTTTGAATGCCAATAGTCTTCCCTTCCAATGACGTTCCAATACGCCTCGACATCGTACGCGATGAGGTCCAGCACGTGACGGTTGCATATAGACCCATGAACCCTTCTTGAATACCTATGGGATCCATACCTCCTCTGAATTTTTTGTGTTGTGCAACACAATCTCCTCTATCTCTGGTTTGGGCCGTCTATGCGTGTTAGCGGTGGAAATGCTTGGGAAGTTGGGCTTAGGAAGGGATTTGAAATGGGTGGGAGGAAGGTGAGGGAGAGAAGTCGGCAAGGCTGTGGGCTATTGTGTGTGGGTAATGTGGAGAGAGAATGAGGAGCTGAGGGGAGGGTGAGGTGAGCTGCCTATGGTGGCTTTGACAATGGAGATAGAGAAAGAGGGGAGGAGTGAGAGGTAGAGAGGATAGTGGAGTTGTGGACTATGGAGTGTGGGACTGTAGAGGGTTGATGGAGGTGTGAGAGAAGGAGGTGCTATGGAGAGAGGAAGAAAGTGGTGGAAAGCTTTTGGCTATGGCTGCCTTGACTGTAGAGAGAGAATGGGAGAAGAGGGAGAGTGTGGGAGAGAGAAAAAAATAGATTCTGGGGAGGAAAATTGACTTTTTTAAGTTAGTTTATGTTTTGGGGCAGTTTTGGAGGCAAATGAGTTAACTTTGAAACTTTTAAAAAAATTTCATTTTTTAGGGTTTTTAAGCATGCGCGTTTTTTTTTTTTTTTGGGGGTCCCTCCCTCTTTTATGACACCTCTTTCCTCCTATTTACCCCCCCCCCCCAGCCTACCTCCCACCTCTCTCTAAGAACCAAGCATTGAAGAGGGAGACAATCAGGCTGCATCCCTACCATCCCTCCCCCTTTAGGTGATATCCCAAGAGCCCTCTCATTGGTTCTCCCTTAAGCCTTCACTAATCAAAAAGGCCGAAGGAGAGTCCATATTTTTCCTAATGTACTACATGTGCTATTTTGTGCATTGCATACATGCATATGCATTAAAGAAAGTGCTCTGTCAACAGGTGGAGGTAGCTGAGGCTATCACCGTTGCTATTCCGTCGGCCTTGATTAAGAAGCAGCTTCCCATACAAGCTAAGTACGCGCTTGTGTTTGGCTTCAGTGGCCGAGTCTCCAATAGATATGAGTTGATTCAATGGATTCAGAGCCCGCATATTCTTGGGCAAGTTTTGGAGGCAAATGAGTTAACTTTGAAACTTTTAAAAAATTTTCATTTTTTAGGGTTTTTAAGCATGCGCGTTTTTTTTTTTTTTTTTGGGGGGTCCCTCCCTCTTTTATGACACCTCTTTCCTCCTATTTATCCCCCCCCCCCCCAGCCTACCTCCCACCTCTCTCTAAGAACCAAGCATTGAAGAGGGAGACAATCAGGCTGCACCCCTACCATTCCTCCCCCTCTAGGTGATATCCCAAGAGCCCTCTCATTGGTTCTCCCTTAAGCCTTCACTAATCAAAAAGGCCCAAGGAGAGTCCATATTTTTCCTAATGCACTACATGTGCTATTTTGTGCATATTGCATACATGCATATGCATTAAAGAAAGTGCTCTGTCAACAGGTGGAGGTAGGTGAGGCTATCACCGTTGCTATTCCGCCGGCCTTGATTAAGAAGCAGCTTCCCATACAAGCTAAGTACACGCTTGTGTTTGGCTTAAGTGGCCGAGTCCCCAATAGATATGAGTTGATTCAATGGATTCAGAGCCCGCATATTCTTGGGCATGAAGGGGCAATCGAGAGTACTTCCTACATTGCCAAAGGTTTCTGCTCAGTCATATTTAAAGACGAATCTTTTGTCTCAAAGGTCCTAGAGAAAGGTCCCCTGTTCTTCAACAGAACAACTGTTTGTGTGCTGCCTTGGGAGCCAATTTTTGACTCGGCAGAGTCCCTCCAGGGATTTCATCCAATTTGGGTCGATTTTGTGGGTCTTTTGAGCTGGCTCTGGGACAACATTAGGATGCTGGCCAGCCAACTGGGTACCCCATTGTTTGTTCCCAACAAAAGGGGTCTAGGCAAGGCCTCCAACAAGGTGTGCATTGGTGGTTGATATATGTCTAAGACCCCACCAAAGAGTATGGTGATAAATGTTGGGGGGGCTGGGCTCATGTCTGTTCCGCTCGACTACGGGACCTACTTTGGAGCCTGCTTCGGGTGCAATAAGTTTGGGAACTTTGCCAAGGATTGCCCCATGAAAGCTCATAATGATGCCACTCCTAAAGCTCAGGACTCTGCTTGCAAGGTTTACAATCATGCCCGAGTTGGAGAAGCAATTCAAGCCGACGGTGAGAAACAGTTAGAGGGCAATAAAGAAAGAGGAAAAGGGAAGGGTGCGGATTCTATGATCTGCGACAATGAGAACAACAAGGAGCAGGAGAAGCGATCCATATCACAGCATGCCCCTCCGCGTATCTCTCAAAGCGCGAAGGATAAAGCTTTTGTCTTTCAATCATCTTCACCGAAGCTACTTACAATAACAACCACGACGGCAGTTCAAGTCCCGGGTTTGAAAAGGGTCAAGCAAGTGAAAGAAGTGGCAAGAGAAACTAGGTCGTTGGAGGTTAACAATACCTCTAAAGGGAAAACCACTGGCCATGTGCTTGGTCCAACTTCCAACATCCCACTACACAACCCCTTTGAAACTTTACCGGGGAGGGAATCCCTTGACTTTGACAATGCCCCGTCATCTCCTATGATTAGAGATGCAGAGGCAGGGTAGGTTTCAGACGTTGAAGAACCTGTCCCTCTCTCCCAATGACTTCAACAATGCGAGATGATGTCTTGGAATGTGAAGGACATAAAAACTAAAGAGAAGCAAGCAAAGTTATGGCAATGCATGAAGAGGAGGAAAAGCATAAACTGCTGGTGTCTACAAGAACACCACCTTGACGCCACGGTCCCGAGAAAACAAACACTTGGTGAGCTGCTCTTCTTTTACGGGTTTGCGGTGGATGGTTTTAGCGGAGTTATGATGTGCATATATAGGGATATGTAGCCTAAAGTGGTCTTCTGCCACCCATCTGGGAGGGCTCTCGGTGTGTCTGTAAAGGTTCATAATAGCTTACTAACTATTATCAACATCTACGTCCCTAATGATTCCAAAGGCAGGAAGCTACTTTGGAATGATCTCTCCCAGTTACAAGGAGGGTGAATTCTGCGTGTTGGGAGATTTCAACACGGTATGCTCCAGGCAAGATAGGCAAGGGCCATCAAGCATTCTAGCTGGGGGGGAACGTCAGAAATGGATCACTCTGGAGGAGAAATGGGCCCTGACTGATGCTTGGCAGACTGGCCCTTGAAGGGATGACGCAGGCTTCACTTATCGTCCACCCAAGTTGCCTTCAGATTAGACAGGATCTACTTCTCACACAATGGGGATTTGGTGCCTCCCTCTCTTCAAGTGTAAGTTCTTGTGGATGAAAACCTCTCAGATCATTTTCCTATTCTTGGAACCTTGGAATTTACAATAGAAGAGATTCACCAGCCGCAAGGGTCCAAGAAACTTCTTGTCCCCGCTCCAAATCTCTTTGAAGATGCCCATTTTAAAGCCCTGGTATCTTGTCCTGCGGAAGAGCTAAGTTTAGACCTCAGTAGGGAAAGATCAAACTCACGGAAAAGATTTAGTAAAAAAATACAAACTGCTATTAAGAGAGTTGGACCAACACTCAAGAAGGCAAACCAGCATCAAATATCAGCTTGCTAGACAAAATACGAGGAGATTGGCCAAAAGAAAATGCAAGGCAAGGCCTCTGTCCAAGAGCACAGGGAGTGGCTGAAGATCAAACAGACCTTGCAAGAAAAAGACTTGGAGGAGACAAATCTCTTAAGGCTTTAAGCCGAGGAAACGAGCATAAGAAGTGAGGAGATCAACAAGAACACACTGCTTAGAACTATCAAGGTACGAAAAAGATAGGCTACCATCTCTTCCTTGATTAACAATCAAGGAGAATATATCAACAACCCTGACCAAATGGGTAAATTCATGCTAGACCATCTCAGCCAAATCATTGGAAAAGAGGACTCTCCAAGGATCAAGGAGGCCAGGGCAAAGTTGTTTGCGGCAACCCCATCCCTGGTAGACGCTAGACGCACAGAATACCTGGAGAGACCTTTTACCTTGGAGGCTCTATGTGCATGTGTGTCTCATGTGATTCAAGCGGGCTAATTCAAAACAAAGCTGCCCTTGAAGCCTCACAATCCCCCTCTCTCCGTGGGGACTCTTTTGAGCAAAGATGAGACAGATGCAGGTGAGCTCTCTCTCTCTCTCTCTCTCTCTCTCTCTCTCTCTCTCTCTCTCTCTCTCTCGTGAGCTTGCTCCATTGCCGACGTTCTCTCAGCATCTTGCGATGAAGTTGACGAGGCGAGATAGAAGGCCACATGGTGACGCCAAAATGAGCGGATCCTTCCCAAGATTCTTGAGGATGCATAGATGGATGTGTTGATGTGCTTGGAGACGATGGGCTCTGCAGCACCTTGCTGTGTACTGTCATTGTTCCCTTGCTAGCAGGGAGGCTGAAGATGCCCTGGACAATGCAACCGGAGATGGTTGTTGTATTGGCTATAACTCACCAGCTTAACAGATCTGCCGCAGCTTTAATGTCGTACATCGTGCTCTCTCTGATTCATGTAATTACCATCTCCAGCAGTCTCTCCACCGTCCCCCTTCCTCACCCCTTATATACTCTGCAACGAAGTCTCATGATCTGCTACCTCCTCTTGCATGCGAAGGTTCTCAGCACGCGCAATCTGCCTAGCTTCCTAGCTCTCACCTGCTATGTCTGCCAATTACTGCAGCCATCGACGGCCATGTAAGAGCATATAACTGCACCATATTATCCATTTTCAAATGCTTTGAAAATGCTGTCTACTACGCATTACCTGTACACGTCATAGTAGAAGTAGTGCCTGATGGTGCCTAGCTCCTGGCTCACAAGCGGTTTTTCGAGTCCCCCCTTATCCACGTGTCACACACTCCAAAGTTCAGGCGAGTCTCTAGGTGTAGCTACTGGTGTGCTGTGTGTACATGCCACAACCAGGGCTTGCCAAAAGCATTTTTCCTAACTAAAGAAATTAAGGGCACACTTAAAAGTTTACTGGATTTTAGGTCAAAATTTCAAGGATTTGGCGGTTTTTATTTACCTGTTTTTGCAAAGGCAAGCTCAAATCTAGCAACAACCTTGGCTGCGGTAAGTCTTAAGAATCGTGAGATTTAACAGTCACTGCCTTGAGCCAGAACAATCATCGCCCTGAGCCTTCTCACATGCAGTTTGGAGAGAGAGAGAGAGAGAGAGAGAGAGAGAGAGAGAGAGAGAGAGAGACGTACGATCTGGGCCTGTTCGATCTTCCTGGATTCGAAGTCCACGTCGCCGACTCCACACACAGGTCAGAGCTTCCCTCCCTCCCTCCCTCCCTCGCTCCCTCTCTCTCTCTCTTTCTTTGTGCGTGCTGCTCAGGGAGCCGAGACGTCCTTCCCACTCGGCGCTCCCTCAATAAAATAGTGAACACCTCGTTGAATCCACCTTGGCAAAGGGATACAAGTAGAGCCTCGCATGTCATGTCAGAATTCACTTGGTTCTGAGATCAAAAGCCAGCTCTGTGTTATGTAGCATCTAATGCAGACCACAAGTCTTTATGCCATCTAGGCGTCTAAGGTTGCTAACTCCGCCCCAAGAGCTCCCTGATTACTGTGTCATCGACTTGAGTTCTGTCTCCACCTTTGCGATGAAAGTGGAATATAGTTCTCACTATACCCTATCTACCTTAGCTCAAGAAACCAGTTGTCCCTTACTCTCGGGATGGTACTATTGAAGCATAGTCATAGGGGATGGAGACCGAGAACAAGGACGAGGACGTGGATGTTGCGGGATGTAGCAAGACTAGTTTGCCATTTTGGTCACACAGGGATGGAGTAAATCGTGATTTTTCCTACATGCATGAGATTGACCTAGAATCAAGAATGACAACACATAGACATGTTCACACATGCATTTAAACATGGTTTAGTCTTGTATAGTCCTCCTTGAGCCTTTGGAGTCGCTTGTTTGGCGATTTGCACTTTGCGGTGACTTTGATTTGTTCATCACTGATGCTTTTGACTTCAAATGGGCTTGATACTCATTCTAGAGATCCTCCACATGTAGGTGACCATGAGTGTACCTTTGGATGCGAGTTTTGACTCATAAATTGCCATTTTGACCATTTTGACGCTTTTTAGACCTCTGAAGGGTCTATCCATGATCTAATGGGGTCCCTGAGTGTCCAATCTGAGCTTTGCCATGATAGTCCTGTTCCTGGCACCTTGGTTGAGCTCTGGTTCCCGTTTCAGCTCTTTTGGACGTCATTTGCCCAAGATATGGCAATGTGACGCTTTGTCCATGTGGTAGTAGCTAGGTCTTGACCTAAACGGCTTATGTCTCGCTCTATGGCCTGGTGCCTTTACAAAAAATGTTGTCCTTGATGTGGTTTAGCCGCATGTCAATTTTGGTTCCATTCTAGATACTTGGCCAAAAATGGGATTAATTTTTGCTCTCTCCCGTATACGATGCCATGCTGCTCTATGACCCTATAGGCTTGTTTGCCTTGTTAGTCCATTGATCTTGGTTAGTTTTTGTGTGTCATTTGGATAAATCACGTGGTGCACTTCTGCATGTTCCATAAAAGAAGAGAAGTGGCTTGTTGCTAGTGGCAATATCACTTTAAAACACCTCTATGTAAGTGCAACTCCCGAGATGGCAAGAAGAGTTGCCTGCCTGGTCGCAAAGGGTCTTTTTGATTTGCTTAAGGACCATGGTAGTTAAGGTAGGGTTACATGACGAGAAGGAGAAGGCCATTGCGACGTTAACTGAGAATCTCTCCTACTACCTTGTAATCATGTCCATTTGCATGTGTGACTGTGTGTTTTCTCAAGGATGTAAATCCACTCCCTTGATCAAGGTAAGGACATGTAAGAAGGCAGAATTTGTTCTAGAGGATTATGCTTGACAATCCGGCTCTATGTCAATGTCATTGATGCTAATTTGAGGAGAACTAGAGCTCACAGTTGATGATGTATCAAGTAGAATGAAAGGTCGTGTAGGGTGATGTGAGGGGGAAGGAGTCGTGCAGATTGGAGGGGGTGGAGAAGGATAGGAGGTTGCCAAGCTGGAGTAGGGGTAAGAGGAGTGGAGGAGAGGGGCGAGTGGGAGAGCATGGACCGAGGAGGGTGGAGGCGTGGGAGTCAAAGGAGGGGGTGGGGGGTTTAGTGCGGAGGCAAGGTATGCGAAGATAAGGGTTCCCTTTATCTCTTTACAGCCATCAGTTGTGCAATATCATGGAGGTATCAATCTCAAAATTTTCACTTGTGTCCAATGGGGGTAAAGGATTGAACTATGTTCATTTTTATGGGATGATTATTGTGGCGAGAGAGAGAGGGAGGGATGGGGAGGGAGGGAGAGAGGGGCGGAATTCTCAAAATTTGATGGAATTGTCTTGCATGTGTGGTAATGTGTCTGTAGTCGCCTCAATGGGATTTTAAAGGGGGGCTTTTGGCCGTGCGCACACACCAATAGCCGTTCATTGCTCATATTGTCTTCGGCCTCGAAAATTTGGAATTCATTTATGCTCAACGAAACACTTCACAGGCTTCTATCTTGCTTTTCCTGGTGAAACGTTTCTTTCTTGCATGTTCAAGTTTTTCATGTGTTTTATTATTGAACTTATTGACAATTAGATTAAGCAGTAGCATATCTTTGCTTGTTTGCAGATCATTGGTTTTTTTCTCATATGTGCATGGTGATAAAGCTGGGTTTGGTCAGATAATTTTTTTTTCATCCCATTGCTACTAATCTCTTATGACTTTTTGTGCTGATATTGGTCTCGTTGTGTCATTTCCACTAAAGTTCAAGATTTTAAATATCTATTTGTGTGTGTACACATTGTCTCAGGTTTTGAGATGGGAATGAGCTTCCACCAGGCGGCATTGCAGGGAATGGACTATGCTGATTTACCTTATGTTGAAGACGTAAAGAGTTGGCCAGCGCTCCCCACTATGGAGGAGATTGTATGGGATCCGATGGATGAAATCGAAAAGGCTGTTTCTGATGGGCTATATATTGTTGCAAGTAAAAGTCTGAATCATCTATATTTTTAAAGGTTTATGAGGTTGACAATCTCAATACCCTCGTGTGTGTCCCAAAGGATCTTACACCAAGCAACGAAAGCCCCACTAAAGTCTTGATGCTTCAACCAACATTGTTGGATTGCGTGATCAACGCAACAATACGACTCAGGGTGAGTCAGACAAATGCAGCCAGCGAGGATAAAGTCTCCTACGGCACCAGATTTTGTGTGTCACCATGTATGGTGTTTACAACTGGCCACATTCTTGACAAGGATCTCGTGAATGAAGTAAAACTATGTCAAGGCATAGTAGTGAATGCTAATGGGTTTGATGCAACGGTAGCATTAAAAGGAGATGATGCAAAAGTATTCAGGTCGCATTCAAAGGCTAAAGATACGAATATTCTTTCTACAAGAGGTGAAGACATAGCTTGTTTCAAGTGTGAAGGAGATTTTGAGTCCTTACTTCCATGCTCTCCTAGTTTTGTGGCAGCTGACACAAAGATTGCAGTTTTGTCTTTCCCATTAGTTGACAGGTTCTTGAAGAATGCTGAAAAGGAGTTGTGCAAGGGAGAATGCAATGACACAGGTATATGGGAGCAATATTTTCTTGCTGTGAAGCCAATTTATGAGGAGAGATTCAAGCAGTATGCAAAGGAAAATGAAGTACGTGTTTCGAAAGCAAAGGCAACTAAGTCGATCATCAAGGAAGTAAGCAAAAAGGTGAAATTAGAGCTATTTGAAGAGCTACAAGGGACGTTTGGTGTTGCTCACATAGGGAGCATGCTATGCTCTGTTGGTAATATCATGTGCCTTAACAAGGCAGCCTTGGGCACTTCATGCTCTACGCTTGCAGGAAGCCCAGGAGCTGTAGTTATCCCACTCAGTAGGCCAAGAGATTTCATAGAAATTCAAAGAGGGGGCTGCAAGGGTTATGACCTAAATAGCACCACTTCATGTGACAACAAAGACTTTGTGGATATGTACATGTCAGAGGTCTTACATACATTACCAGCACTCGAAAGCAGACCTTGGCGCAAGAGGGATATTGAAGGCTTCAAGCATTGGCTAACTTGTCACAAATCAGCTATACCAGAGGGTTCAGTAGGGTGTGAAGCTTACATTTTCAGAAAACCCCGTAAGCGCAAGGCTTTGTTGCAATGAGAATTATATAATCAAAACCTCAGGTTTGTCTTGCTCAACCAGCCGTGTTTCTCACTTGAGCTCCTTTTTTCATGTATAGTCTGCTACAGAAATGTACAGGTGTGAGGGCTGCAAAGAGCTGTTGTTGATTCTCTAGGTAGCTTAAGTAGATGAGGATCACCCCGAAATAATGCCTTGTAAGTTCCTACCAAGTTATGAGGTAGTATGTTTCTCTTAAAGGAACAAAATCTAACTGATAGAATATCTTTGTTTACTTTGATGGGGTGAGATTAGATGATGATATCACGTATCTCTAGATGTATATGTCATTAAAAGAACACCCAAATGGAGAGATGTTAATTGTTTGGTGAAAGATGATTCTTAGGATCATTACATGTCAGTCGCCATTGTAATCCCCAGGCTAATCAAGTGACTTTGGTCAATGTAGATATCTGACATATTGTCTATGCAAAGCTGCAATGTGCCTTTGATCCATTCTACTTTTTGTATGTGACCCTGTTGATAGGATGTGTTCTCTCCCTTATGCTATGCTTTTTTTACGATCTCTTTTGCATTGCACCCTTAGTTTTGTCTTTAATCTGTGGATGTAACAACAATTATTTTCCTTGATTTAACTTGGATTATTTGCATAAAGACTTCTTATATTACATTCACCTTGTATCATACACAATGTTTTCTCCTTCATGGATGGTGCATGTACATACGCATACAATATACATGTGTGGTCTACATGCACACTGGTGTGCTTGCACTCATCTAGAGTACACCTGAAAAACACATGGAAGCGTGAGGCTACGTGGGAACACATGGAAGGTGTGGAGGCCATGTCTAGTCTCTCATCTTTCACCCATATGAACACTTTCATGTTCATCCTTAGAATCCCCCTTGGTAGGCTACAAGGAAGTGGCCTCTAGACATCTGCAAGGGGTCATGTGTTTCCCAATGCTTGGTGGGGCACAAAAAGGACAAACAACACAACTAAGCCCACAGTACAGACACTTCTTAATAGGGTTACCATCTAGTTTAGAAGTAGGACGTCGTTAAGTGAAAGAAGAGGAAGAAAGGGAACACACCCAGAGAGAGAGAAAGAAAAGAAAAGAAAGAAAGAAAGATTTTTAACGTCTATGTCAGGCCGAAATCGGCCTATGAGACAAATCAAATGTACATGGTGTGTATGTCATCCGTCTATCGGAAAGACAAATGAAACAAAAACTGATACAAAACTGAACTGAGTGTAGGTAGTGGGAGAGAGAGAGAGAGAGAGAGAGAGAGAGAGAGAGAGAGAGAGAGATGAATCTCTCAAATCGTTCATAGAACCCTTAGCTTATGTTAGGAGAGCAGTTGTCATGTTGCACGAGAAAGGATAGGCCAATGAACTGCCATAGCTCTACTCTACCCATTGTCTTAGGATTGGGTTTAAGTCACATGCTATTCTACATGGCAACACAGGTGAGTAACTACAAGGGTAATGGGTATTCTTCAAGGAAGAGATTTATGATGGTAGTAGGAATTCGTGAGCGATGGAGTTTGGACATAAATGGGGGCCCTTGTAGGTTGATGGAGGGGTGTGAAGGTCGTGGGTTGCATGAAGCTCTTATGGCAGCTCTTGCAATTTCATGGAAGAGGTGAGGTTGCGGGCTCCAAACAGGCTACTTACAAGAGCCTCCATGAGAATCGATTGATAGCGTGACATATGGCTGATGACAAGGGGTGCATTGGGTGTGACAATGGCTGAAGAAGAGCCTTGGTGGCTAACCAGCAGTTAGATGAATCAAAAACTAGGTACTTGCTTTAGGAGAAGAGAGTAGGGCTTCCATCCATGGTCAAGGGAGGAAGAACTTTTATGTTTACTACTTGTTGCAATTACCTATACTTAGTGTCAATGTAAGGGGAGAGGAGGTGTTGGGCAAAGTGCGTGCATGTGTGTGTTTGTACCATTGAAGCTCCCCTTCCTCTCTATGCTCTATCTATATGATCCAAGGGATCTTGTGTGTCTCCTCTCTCTATGTGTGTGTGTGTGTGTGTGTCTCCTCTGTGTGTGTGTGTGTGTGTCTCACACACACACACACACACACACACACACACACACACACACACACACACATACACACGAGCGTCTCGGAGGAGTGGAACACATACTTTACTAAGTACCGCCTTTTAGATAGCGCTTTCTTGAACATAATATAGCAGGTAATGTCTCCGAGCAAGCCACCTTGCCCCCCCCCCCCTCTCTCTCTCTCTCTCTCTCTCTCTCTCTCTCTCTCTCTCTCACACACACACACACACACACACACACACACACACACACACACATCCATCACTTGGTTGGGGGGAGTAGACGCATTTGTGGAAGTTTTTTATATAAACATCAATTGTGTGCTCTTTGTGTTAGGTGCAGCGGAATGAATGTTGAACTTTGCTCAAGATGAGTGCTCCGAACTGTGCTCAAGGTTCCTTTTTCTTATGGAAGGGAGAGCCTTGCATTCTTAATGAGAGAGTGAAATGGACACAAACAAAGTGAATGGACACTGTGAATGGAAGTGCATGAGACTGAGAGATAGAGAAGAGAATACGACACCAGAGACGTTGTAAAACCCTCCTCCGAAGGCCCCACTCTCGTCAGCGAGAGTGGTCTACTATCGATTGCATAAACTGGTACAATGAGGATGCATATGACTGATGCAAGTCTAGGCTATGTCGGTGTCGTCGACGGGGGTGACGAGGCCGACTCTAGGGCTGAAAACTGAAGGTATGTATCTGCTGTCCAAAAATTCTTAAGGTTGGAATCTGTTGCAAATCAAACGTTGAATTTGGGGCTGTTGAAAACGTTGATTCTCTGCTGGTCTTATGGCTGAAAACTGTCGGTGCTTATCTGCTGAAATTTGCTGATGCTAATGCTGAAAACACCATGCCCAAGGGAGGGCGATTTGGGGGTTTTGCTAATGCTAGGGCTAAGGAGGAAAAACGCTAGCACTGATGGACTTCTTGGCGATGAGCATTTGCTGAGGAAACGCTACCCAAGAGGGAAAACTGTGGCGAGGTATCTTGATGAAAAACGCTAAGGAGAGTCTTCTTTGCTTGGAGGGAAAACCACCAAGGGGGTTCTTGCTGAGAAGTTGCCTGTTGAGCGATGGAGCTTGTGCTGCCTCTTTTGCCAATTAGTGCTAGTCGAGGTTTGCTTATATACAAACTTACTCAATTTGCCCTACCTACTTTCTAACAAAAGTCACTTAAAAATAATAAGCGAAAAATGTTTCTGATGGGTTCTAATGGAAATCTGATGGTCATGCTGTGTGCAACCAGAGGATATGCATCTAATCAAGTGTCTGGACATGCACGGTCTGCGAACAGACTCACAAAAGTGCCAAATCACTTTCTATTCTAGACTGACTTGACTGAACTGAACCCTGATCATGCTGTAGCTTGTCCACGGACACATAGGGTTGGATGTGTCACGTGACATCCCCTCCTTTTCAAAGTGCGGTACTGGTACCAAACTGTATGGCGTCGAGGGAGATCGCCATTAGCATCCGGAATCTTGGAAGGGACTCTTCGTCGGCCCACTCTGATGTGTGGGTCGTACGGTACTTGAACTTCATAAAGGTCTGCAACGCTTGCTTCTTTGGGCCGCGCCGAAAGCGACACAAAGTCTTTTGTGGCTTTTGCAATGCTCCAACTTCGTCTAGAGTCATGCTTCTTCCTTCTTACGAATCTCCATGGCTGAAAATTCCTGAAACCATTTCCAACACAAAACCATGAACATACCTATTCCATGTAAAGTGATTGGAAAAAATCTCGTTTGTCGAACAAACTGTGCATGCAATGTAGATGAACAGAGAGACGGAGTGCCAAACCGTTCACCATACACACGCAAACATCTAATCTTGTCTTGTTGATCTAAATCAATCAACTGTGGCAATTCACAACGGAAGTGCCCATGCTTGGTGCTCATACTCTTGTGCTCTTTCTACGACTGTGTCGTGCCAAGGAAGAGACATGAAATGTGACTTCCTTGAATGCACACTTTTCAACTTTTCATGAACAATCCGTCTACCTCTATGCTCATTCATGAGTGAAACGTGCTCAACGTACAATATGTCATGCCTAGGAAAAGGGATCACATAACAACGCTGACTAAAATACAGGAAACGATCACGAATGAGACACTCGAACAATGTGTGCTGACTAATCATACGAACACATAGTACTTCCTGTAAGGGTTATTTGGACCTAGGCTCGAGAGCCAAGATCGGTTCTTCGTGTGTGATCCAATCTTCCTATGGGGGTTCTGTGGACCTCGACTCGAGAGCCAAGATCGGTTCTTCGTGATTGATCGAATCTGCAATGAGATTAGCTGCACTAGAGAAAGTATCAACTAACACATCATCCTTATGAACAATTACATCATCTTCATGCAAATCATCATACTTGTGATAAATCACATCTTGATCATGCAAATGATCATGCTTGTCTGTGTCATCCAAATCATCATGCTCGTTATCATGCTTATCATCATGCAAATCCTGTGTGTCATGCTTGGGAGAAGAAGAGACTAAGAATCTCCTTTTTCTGATTCTGTGCAAACTGCACCTACACAATAGAAAAAAGTCGCCACAACTCTTTCATGTGTTGGTCGCCCTTCTCTTGTCTTGCTTTGTTCTCGCGATCAAATTCTGCTTGTCTTACTTTGGCTTCCAAGCGTGCTTGCTCGTGCTCACGCGCTATGGCTGCCATTCTGTCTTGGTACTGACGATCAATTTCTTCCATTCTTTCTGCTGTTCTTGCTTCGCGTTCTAACTCCCTGTCCCTCATCATCTTGTCGAAAGCCTCCATAGGAGTTAGTGCAATCCTTGGCGTAGATGGGGAAGATGGAGGGTCGGAAAAACTTCCTAGTGGGGAAAATTCTTCTTCGCCTCTCTCATGCTCATCACCTCTAAGCGAAGTATCCATTCCGCTTCGAGTGATGACCATCCACTGAAGTCTTGGGTTCTTGTGGTCTTGGGTTCTTAAGTTCACTAGGAACTTGGGTTCTTGGGGGTCTTGGTTCTTGGGGTTCTTGAGTTCTTGAGGTTCTTCCTTAGCTTGCAATTTGTGTTAGAGAAGGATCTTCTCTTTACCTGAGTTCTGCTCTTTTCTGTGGACGCACCCCTTGGCGGCCTTGCGCTCACACCAAGGTTGCTTTTTCCCACCTCATGTTGATTGGCCGGCCGCTAAGTGCACGGTCCGCTCTCGATGAGTGAAAAGAGACACAAGGGGAGGGTGGACAAGCCCTTCTTTCTTGGGATTTCTGTCACTCTTCAAAAACACGATAAGGAATCGACACGTCCAAGCGAACTTGGGTTCGTGCGACCTCAACAAGCAAAAAAGAAATTATGTGGTTCTTGTGGTTCTTTCCTTGAGTGATACAGAACACTGCCAAAGCTCTGATACCAATGTAAGGTGCAGCGGAATGAATCTTGAACTTTGCTCAAGATGAGTGCTCCGAATTGTGCTCAAGGTTCCTTTTTCTTATGGAAGGGGGAGCCTTCCGTTCTTAATGAGAGAGTGGAATGGACACAAACAAAGTGAATGGACACTGTGAATGGAAGTGCATGAGACTGAGAGATAGAGAAGAGAATACGACACCAGAGACGTTGTAAAACCCTCCTCCGAAGGTCCCACTCTCGTCGGCGAGAGTGGTCTACTATTGATTGTACAAACTGGTACAATGAGGATGCATATGACTGATGCAAGTCTAGGCTATGTCGGTGTCGTCGACGGGGGTGACGAGGCCGACGCTAGGGCTGAAAACTGAAGGTATGTATCTGCTGTCCAAAAACGCTCAAGGCTGAAATCTGCTGCAAATCAAATGCTAAATTTGGGGCTGATTTCTGCTCGTGAAAAACGTTGATTTGGGGCTGTTGAAATGCTGATTCTCTGCTGGTCTTTATGGCTGAAAACTCGGTGCCTATCTGCTGAAATCTGCTGATGCTAATGCTGAAAACGCCATGCCCAAGGGAGGGCGATTTGGGGATTTCGCTAACGCTAGGGCTGAGGAGGAAAAACGCTAGCACTGATGGACTTCTTGGCAATGAGCATCTGCCGAGGAAATGCTAGCCAAGAGGGAAAACTGTGGCGAGGGATCTTGATGAAAAACGCTAGGGAGAGTCTTCTTTGCTTGGAGGGAAAACCACCAAGGGGGTTCTTGCTGAGAAGTTGCTTGTTGAACGATGGAGCTCGTGCTGTCTCTTCTGCCAATTAGTGCTAGTTTAGGTTTGCTTATATACAAACTTACTCAATTTGCCCTACCTACTTTCCAACAAAAGTCACTTAAAAATAATAATTGAAAAATGTCAAAAAATAGAGAAAATAGGTCTATGAACTGTAAAAATACTTCTGATGGGTTTTGATGGAAATCTGATGGTCATGCTGTGTGCAATCAGAGGATATGCATCTAAATGAAGTGTCTCGACATGCACGGTCTGCGAACAAACTCAAAAAGTGCCAAATCACTTCCTATTCTAGACTGACTTGACTAAACTGAACCCTGATCATGCTGTAGCTTGTCCACGGACACATAGGGTTGGATGTGTCACGTGACACTTTGCATCATGTTTGTATGACCTTCATGTGTGTAATCTCTATTTTCCATCTGATTCTATTGACCATGATGTATGTAATAGGTATTGAGATTCCATACTGGCATGTGCTACAATTATCGTCTATATCGAGTAAAAAGAGAGATTGTCTTATGTGTGGGCATGTCTAGTGAATGCATGCATTATTACACAAATGTTTGTATGTTTGTTGATATATTAACTATCAAACTAAAGAAGGGAAAGTGTGTGTGTGTGTGTGAGAGAGAGAGAGAGAGAGAGAGAGAGAGTGAAGGTAAAGATCAATAAAAGTAAAACACATTCCCTCATATAGGCATATTGAAAAGATAGTGGTAGCGTATCACATAAAATCCAAGATCGTGAAGCTTCAAGAAGCTATATATCACAATGGGTGTTCTTTTTTTTTTAAAACCTAGCAAGGTGAGTGAAAATATATTTATAGAGAAGAGCTTCACAAGAAAGGCAGAAAAGCCTTGGATACATGGAACATCAAAACAACCTACTTCATAGGCTTTCATCGAGGGGCTTTGTTAGATTGGACATCTCCCACATCAGCGTGAAAGGTATATAAAGCTCTCTTGATGTCTTTTTGGGACTCCATCGGGGTAGGGCAATCAGTGCTTGATGGCTCATGTTTGGCCATTTGACATAGAAGCTCATTGTCCATAGCGGTTACTTGCTCTACCAATATAAGAGATAGGGCAGCTTCGTCGTCCTCATCTTCTTCCATTCCTTCCTCTTCTTCTTCCAACAAGGCAAGAAGGGAAATTGAATTGACCTTCTTCTTACCACATTGGAAAGAGGAGACACTGTTGGGAGGTCGTGTGTTGGGATGAGAAGAGGGTTCTTCGGGAGCTTGAGTGTCAAGAGGGCGGCTTGGGGGCTTGATGGGAGGTCTCTTGTTGAGCTTGAGGAGAGGGGGGATAAGGGAGGAGGTGCCAAGGCACCTTTCTTGCTGGGGCAATCCTTGATGAGATGACCTTGAATCCTACAGTGGAAGCAAGCATAAACACATTCTCTCATATAGGCATAGTGAAAAGGGCAATGTATCGCATAAAATCCAAGATTGTGAAGCTTCAAGAAGCTATATAGTAAAACGGGCGTTCTTATCAAGCTATACAAAAGCGATAGAAGTTAAGGATTTTCTAATAGCCTTGATACTATGACAACCACCTTGAAACTATTATATATGATTGTTTCTAAGATGCACTCTCACCTAACTCCACAAGGTGTTCTATATGGTTGCACTCGCAAATATTTGTGCTACACATCCCACATTTCAAGAGTCCACACGTTGGGCACCACATCCACGGGAGGGACATGAACAATTATTACCGAGTATCGAGGATTGAGGATTGGTCACCACAAGGAAAGTACAAAAGACAATGTGATAATGGAGAGTAGTATGTCTTATAATAAGTTGGAACCACACACTAAACATAGTGTCAAGTTAGATTGTGCTAGGGTTCTGCTTTAGAAAATGTGTATCTCGAGCAAATTTTGCCTTAGTAGATGGTTTATGGTCTCTCTCTCTCTCTCTCTCTCTCTCTCTCTCTCTCTCTCTCTCTCTCATCGATATCAATAACCATGCACCGAAGGTGGAAAAGGGCATACAAAAGGATTAAGCTGATCAAGGGTGAATTGCAAAAGGACGATGGAAATGGTCCTATATACTATAAATAGTTGGGTACATAAGCAAGTTGATCAACAAAGCAATAGGATGAAAGATGAAGTCATGAAATATTATGTTGTTAATCAATTTAGATTGCATATTCCCTAAAAATCTACATAGTCCTACTCCTCCCCATTGCAGGTGCCAACAAGGACTAGGTATCGTGTGCCATGTTATCACCCGACACAACATCTACATATCCTATCGTAGTTGCTCTTGACAAGGGTGGTTGAGTTCCTAGCACAAGGGTTGGTCTTTTGGCATTCCTCCCTATTGAAACATATGGCATGATACTAATGTCGAGAAGAATAGATTCAAAGTTGGTGGCTTAGTGCTGCTATACACTTTGAAATCTCAAACTCAAAAGAGGAAGCTTAACTTACGTGCTATAGGACCATTTGTGATAAATGCAATTTCTAAGAATGTTGTTGTACGATCTGAAGACCTTGATGATACTCTTTAGGCTACCTACATTAATGGTAGTCAACTTAAGAACTATCATGAGTCTTTCTCAGATAGAATGCTAGCTAAATTACATCAAGTAAAGCAAAAGAAGCACCATGAGCAACATATTATAATACAAGCCAACGAGGAAGACAAAGAGAGGTTTGCAAAACTTCCAGGTAAACAAAAAGAGATTAATGCTTTTCATGCAGTTGTTGAGGGGGTTGAGTTTGTTCCAGCTGCAAGAGTTGAAGTACAACTTTTTGTAAAGGAATTCACTACCATTACCAAGAAAGCGTTCCTTAACTCTGGTGCGAATGCTAATCTTATGTGGTGTTCACTTGATAAACCCTAGTTGCTAGAATCGTTGGAAAAGGTCAAATCTTTCAACAATGAAATTACTCAATGCCTAGGTACTCTAGAAGTTGCCTTAAGCATTGTTGGACTAACAATGACTGTTAAGTTAGAGGTGCTAAAAGCTAAGAATAGAGTGAGCGGATTGGGAGCTCGCTGCTGTTGCTACCCGCACTCTCCCCCTCGCCATAGCTGCTCCCCCCCCCCCCTTCCCTCCTCGCCATCGCTGCCTCCCCTTGCCCGTCGCCTGCTTCCCCCCCCCTCCCCTGCTGCCCAACGCCCTACCCGCTCTACCAACCCCGCCGCCCAATCAGCCTGCCCGCCCAGCCAACCACACCGCTCCCCTGTCCCGCCGCCATCCTTTTGCCTGCCCTCCTTCCTGCCCACAGCTTTTTTGCCCTTTCCCCGCCCGCCTGCATTTTCGGTTTTTAGCCTTCCCTGCTTGTCGAGCCTCGCCGATCACTTTGGCGTGTTTGGTCCAGCGGAAGCCTCCCCCCTTCGTTTCTTCTTCACAGCAGCAGACACAGATGGAGGCTCAAGCTCCACCGCAGAGGGACATCACTGAAGCTCCCATGCCCGACCCCGCTGAGCCCACCATTCGACTTGCTCTTTCACCGACAGAGCAAGCGAGCCTAGCCGCAGAGCTAGAGCGCCTGCAGGCGACTTCTGTCATCTGCAAGATTCTCGGCACCAGACCAAGCAGAGAAGAGCTGCGTGATCTCTTCCAAGCCCGCCTTCTCGCAGAGGTGGGCAAGATCTTGGACGTTCAGATCCTCGGACGAGGCTACTACCAGATCGAGTTCGAGACCTCCGAGATGGCGTCCAAGGTCATCGCCATGAGTCCATTGACCATCCGAGCAGCTCGAGCCCACTTTTGACAGTGGAGACATAGTTTTGATCCTGCTTCAGATGTGCTGGTAGAGAAGGCAGACATCCCCATCTCCGTCTGCTTTCTTGGTTTGCGGAGGGAGTACCTACCTCTTTTGTCTAGGATAGGCTCAGCGATTGGGACTCCCCTGGAGACACCTCGCACGGCAGCCTCAGTAGCTGCCAAGGCGGCCGGCATTCCCTCAGTTCGCGTTTTGGTTAGGGACACTCACACTCTCCCGAAGGTCATCCTCCTGCCTCGTGTGAGTGGGGGTTGGTTTAGACAGCGTGGAGTATTCGGGCCTCTCGAACCAGTGCTTCATTTGTTGACAGATGGGTCGTCTTGCGAAGGCTTGTCCACGGAGGAGGCCTCGACCTACACCACAGACTCAGCCCCAGCCTGCAAGGGCTGGCCAACAGCCATAGACAGAGACACAGAGCACACAGGCAGACCCACCCTCCGAGCTTGGGGCTCCAGCGGAGGAGGGATGGCAACAGATACGTGGTCGACGACGGCAGGGGCCACAGTGGCAGCCTCGCACTCAGAGTGGTCCTCAGGTGCCTGCCCAGCAGCAGTGGGTTCCCACGGGGAACCGTTCCGGTCCTCTTGAGCAGGATGAGGTCCGTGCTCCAGCCCCCCACTCAGCCCCCCACTCAGCTTCATCCTCGACATCCCCTCCTCCCTCCGAGTTTCCCCCCTTCTCATCATCCCCCCCCGCCTCCTGCTCCCGTCGCCTCTTCTCCTCGCCCCTCTACCTCTTGGAGCAGCGTCCGAAAAGTGAAGATGGATTGCCGGACACACTATAGTTTTTCACCTCTTTTGGCCTATAAGGCTTTGTAAAATACCTTTTGTAAATATGAGGGGTAATCTAGGATGAGTCGGATGTTTAGACGGCACTAGAATTATTTTTAGCTTTTGGGCGTCCAGAATGTGAACGGGCCCAATTTTTGTAAACCCTAGGTATAAAAGTCACTAGTTAGACTTTTTGGGGATACTTTTGACACTCTTTAGTCTTAGCAAGGGTGGAGAGCTTGGATAGCTGGTGGAGAAGAAGAAGTCAACATTGTATGCTTTGGCTCTGATGTAAATATTGAACTCTTTCATTAATGAAAAGTTCTATCATTTTCCCTCAGATTCGCATGTGAGTCTCTTGCAGATCTACTTCTTGTTAGTCTCCTGTACACCTTTGAATGCTTATAACTTGTGTCTATGGTGTTTGAACTAAGATTTGACACTACCATTGTAATGTTGAGCTCAAGAGAATCAATCTATGCAACTTTCATCAAATTTGGCCAAGTCTATAAATAGGCGCAAACAGTAAATCGGTCCTACAGATAGTAAATTGACCCTGCCAATAGTAAATCGTCCTGCCAGGAGTAAATCGATCTGTCAATCAGAGTGCTATGGTGCCATCTAGGGTGCCTTGTGGGCCTTATGACATGTGAAACTTGCTTGTAGATGACTCTTGGTTGAGCCTTCTTCCTTGATAGACATGTCAAAGGGATAGAGAGAAGTTTGAGAGTTAGCTTGATTGTTGTTTTGGAGTTCAGTATTACTTTAGTCTTTTACTTAGGGGAATACGAGGGTGACGCCTTGTATTTTGAGTTCCGTCTCTTGTGGTTAAGGTCATACTTCCTTTGGTTCGACATAGATGTGGCTTGTGTGGTTCCAGCTATGCTATGATAGATTTGGCATTCGACATGACGACCGGAGCAGCCAACAATGAGATCTGGTGGATTTAGTGCTTCTTCAGAGAGAGGTGTGAGTAGTAGGCTTGCATTTCATTGTGCATTGCACTTGTAGAGGTTTGCATTGGAAGGTTAGCGCTTTCAAAGACGTATTTGCTTGGTTGGGTTGATTTCTCCATTTTTTATTGATTATAGGAGAGTTCTACTTCCCTATGTTACCTGGATAAAAGGCCATTAGCTCATAGCATTAGTGTATGCTTGTGTGGTGGGTTTTTGTAACGTCCCCGACTCGTCGTCTGGGAGAGCTCCTCACATCCACTTCGTATCTGCCTTGCAAAGCGAAGGGACGAAATGAGGAATTGCCCTTGAACTAACAAAATTTCTAATGAGGTCTTCTTGAGATCGCATTACCTTCTCGTAATCAGAAGGCGCAATGCATCTAGGAACCCTTGGTTCATAGAGTTGACGCTTTTTATCCCGTTGAGTACGAGGCACAGCCGTCAACCTTTCCCCTAAGGTTGTGACGACTATTTCTACCGCTCTTACGTAAGTTCCACTTGTGGAAAGCATTCGACTTATCGGGTCCACCTGTCCCCAGTGACTAGCGTTACCGCCAATCCCTACTTTCCAGCCCACAACTCACCCTTCAGCTTGTTAACCCTTCAGCTTGTTATTTAATTACTACCACACTGTTAGCTAAATACAAAAAGTGTTCGTTAATTATTTTATGGCACACGTTTATTTAGACAACCCTTCAAACATCACCCATACAATTATCAAACAGTATCTATCAAGACAGTTTCTAACACGATCAATGACTTCAATTCAAGACTCTTGCCACTAACCATGGACTTTCCTCTGCCTAACCAATAGAGCCTTTACAAAGGTTTTTCTTTTGCTAACCACGAAGTGCATAACTTCTCGCTACCCGCGAGGCATCCCGCTAACTGCGAGGTTCCTCCAACATACAATCAACAACTTTTCTTCATACAAATCTTCAAACATTCAAGCAATTTCTATTACTAAATCAACAAACAGTTTATCAAACAATCTCTTTTTTTCTCCATGAACAACCACATGCTTGTTTCGCGTGATTTTAATCACGTTTTTAGACAATTTAAAGCTAATCCTAGGCTAACTGCTAGGTCATCATCTGTGCAATAAATCATTTTAAATTAACTTACCGGATCAATCGGACATTCAATTATGGCTTGCACTGGAGGAATTTGGACTTCCACAAGAACGGGAGAAGAGTTTCTTCTTCTTCTTTTTCTTGCCAAGAGAGAACAAGAGAGTAAGCGAACTTAAAAATCAAGGGGCAAAGTGCGAAGATGGTGATGCAGATGGAGATGGAGAGCTTGCGGGAGAGAGAGGGCTCTTCAAGAGGTTTTTTTCTTCTCCGACCGAGTTTCAGTGTCTCTAAAGAGAGCTCTAGCTCTGTGTGTCTGAGAGTGAGGGTGAGAGGCCCTTTATATAGGTTTTTGGGATGGAGAGGGAGCTCTAAGAATAGCAGAAATTTAAAGTTACAAGAGTGCACGTCTTTTTGGTTTATTTATTATTATTTTTTAATTGTTTGGCACGCGGCGCAGATCCCAATACGCGGATTCGAACTTCCTTTTTTGAAAAAGTTTCAGATGAAGGATCTCTATTCTTACCTTCTCTCCTTGACTTTTCTAAAATTACTCCCTCTTTCCATAAATTAAGCCTAAAGCCTCTTTAGTCTTTTTCAAAGTCAACTTTTATTTTAAACCATAGTCTAAAGCCTTTAATTTACCCTTTAACCTTAACTATTGATCCTAGATATACAAAACACCGTAACTAATGATTTCCGAGTTCGATTGACGAGTTGTAAAGTCCTAGAGTGTGTCTTTCGACGTCATTAAGTCTATAAGAATATTACCAAGGTCAATTAACTTTTTTATCGTGCCGCACAAAGCCGCACAGTAATTTCGGGGTCTCTTTTAATTTATCTTTTATTTTGTCATAAAATAATGTCTGATTTTTTATCCGACCCAAAGTCTTAATTAAAATGTGAACTTCAAAAAATATTTTTCAAAACAACTAAATGATTTTATTGATAACGGTCAAGCATATTACAGTGTTGAGCTTTCCATTGGCGTTATTACCAGAAAATCATACTTACGCCAAGATGAATCCCTTTTGTTTAAGCCTAATCAAAAGAGTGTGTGTTAGTTTAGCTCCTTTGAAAGCAATTTTAGAGGATTTATGACTGGTTTTGGTTTGTTTCTATGGTTTTTGACTTGAAACTCTTTACTTGAGAAGTTAAGATTAGATTACTCTCGTGTGTTGAGACTTTACTCCCAGTTTAGTTTTGGTCAAGCCTTTGCTCTCATTTTTGTGTAGGTGTATGGTTTATTGCATATTTTTGCTTATGTATAGATGCATTTTTCTCTGTGTTTAGATTTGAGGAAAAATCTATTTTTGTAATGACAATTCCAGCGCTAGAAACTATTGTGATAGTTTCAGAATTTCATTCTCTGACTTGAATCACCAAATGAATTTGGCACATTTTGAAGATATTGATAATAAATTTAGGATCTACATGCTCTATAGGTTCCAGGCATATGCTCAACCCTCAAAAAAGGCCCTAAATTTCATTTGATAATTTTAGAGCATTTGAGACTAGAATCCCTCTAGTTGAGAAAAAGGCTAGGATCACCAAATGCAAACCAGGTCAAAATGATAAATATTTGATATATTTGGAATCTTGAGACCAAGGCGAATCCAAGTCTATCCTCATAGTCAAAAATTGACCAAGAAATCAAATGGCAATTCTAAACCCAAACAACAATTCAATAAGTGCCAAATCTCATTGAAAACCCATTTGAGGATTTTGCCAAATAGCGATTCCATAACTAAATAAATCATATGGGAGGGTTATACAGTTCTTGGAGTCCACAAACCAAATTTGGGCCCAAATAGACCAATTTCCATTTGGTGATTCAAGGGCATAAATCACAAGTGAAAACTAAGTTTCACTAAAATGATTCTAAATGCTTTGTTTGTTGTGTGTGTGTGTGTGTGTGTGTGAGAGAGAGAGAGAGAGAGAGAGAGAGAGAGAGAGATATTCTAGCACCAAATACATCTTCCAAATCAAAAGCACTAAACATAGATCAATACAGCTAGAATTATTGCTAACAATTGCATCACATATTTTGAGATTCTAAACGCTGAGAGAGAGAGAGAGAGAGAGAGAGAGAGAGAGAGAGAGAGATTTGCTAGCACCACGTTACAATTCGGGATGAAAATTCAAATTTCTGTAACGAAAATATACCTTCTATATCTAAAGCACATTGAATGGCAAAAAGCACTAAACATAGGTCAATAAAGGGCTGGCATCATCTCCAACAGTGGCCTCAAACGCTTTGAAGGCTCTAAACCCATGCAATCTAGTTCTTCATTAAGCTCATGTAAAATCTTTCTTCCTTTATATCTATAGGAATGAGCCTCAATAACATATGTGATATGTTGGATAAGGTTTTCAGCTTTTGAAGAAGTCCAACCTGTCTCATAGGCTATAGAAAACTCTTCACAAAAATTTGTAAATCTGTAAAATGATCCATGCCAATGCATACACATCCACTGACTTTGTGCGCACATCTTCATCTGATGTACCTAAGAGCTTAGATGCTAGCCATGGCTTCTAATCACGATCCTTCATATATGGAGTTCAAGAAACAGAAACTCGCTTTTCATACCCTAAACGCAAGGCCAGTTCCCAATCTATTATGCCAATTCTAGGCACGTTTCCTTGAGTGAAATCTAGCATGATATTTCCTGGGTGAAGATCACAATGCACAATGCCGTTTGAATGTGCAAAGGCCATTGTCTGGACCATGGCATGTATCAATAGTGGTGCATTCTTGCAAAATGCATGAATACGACGCTTAGCTACTCTAGATAGAAAAGTTGTTGAAAAATTACAAAGCTTGCACTCAATTTTGTGATGAGGGACTCAAAGACTCATTGGGCTTCATTATAATTTGATTTATATATATGTGAATACACCATACAATATGTGTCTATCTAAACCATATAGAAAGCAAAGAGGGATTTCAACATCCCTCTTGCCACATGTTGGCATTTACAAGGTCCCAAAGGGACTACATAGTGATCACTACCCCAACTCCTACTCATCACCACTAGAAAACCCCCTCGTGGCTCCCATATATATCTCTCTCTACTGTAGTAGCGAGCATGAACAATCCTAGGGCCGAGGGCAAGAACGCTATCTTGTACCACACGTGTGACATCCGTATAACATGGATAAAGAAGAAAGGGATTTTGGCATCCCTCTTTGACATGTGTTGGCATTTGTGAGGTCTCAACATGATTGATTGGTGACCACTGTTCTGACTCTTACTAATCACTAGTGCAAAACCCCACTGCCAGCTCTCAAAGTGCTCTCTTTTTCTCTCTATACTATAGGAGCACACCTGACAAACACCAAGGCCTGCCATGGCTGTGTTATTTAAAACCATAGGTGTGACATATCGGATTGTCCATTGTCTAGTGATCTCTCTCTCTTTCTATATCTCTCTCATCAGTGTGGTTGGGACCATAGGATCAATACTCTCTCTCTCTCTCTCTCTCTCTCTCTCTCTCTCTCTCATCAGTGTGGTTGGGACCATAGGATCAATACTCTCTCTCTCTCTCTCTCTCTCTCTCTCTCAGGTGCACTTGATAGAGAGAGAGAGAGAGATTAGACTTGGAAACTTTGATTAATTTCAAATTCCAAGGTTTGTATAGGTCATTCCACCAATAAAATGTACTTTTGCAAGTAAATTTTAGAAAATGGACATGAGATACACTAACAACATGTTTTTTTGAAGCACTATTCATCACGATGCTCTGAGGTGACATAGGTTTCATGCATGATGTGAAAAGATCATGTGCTCCTTCTTAGTTGAAGATAGAATGTTGCCAAGGGTGCTTGCTTAGTTGGTTAGAAGGTTGAACCGGCATCACCATGGTGATACAAGTCCAACCCTCTAATCAACTATGCAAGGGGGCTTGCTTAGTTGGTTAGAAGGTTGCACTTGCATCACCATGGTGATGGGCTGAACCCCCACTAACATCCTTGGGGGTATCTAAGGCAAAAAGAAAGGTTCGAGTGGTCCGACTTGTGTTGGTTGAATAACAAAACAAAAAGTTGACAAGGTCGGCACTTAAAAAGAAAAGGAAAAATGTTGTCGAATGAAATGTGTCACTAGGAGAACCAATTTGAAACCAAGAATTTAGTACGTAAGATGGACTTGCAACATAGAGAATAAACTACATAGAGACTATGGATGGATGCCATTTCCACAAATGTTTGGTGTATGTAATTCGACAAACTTTTGGTAAATAAAAACTCTCACATCAGTATTAGATAAGAGCTAAAAAAATATAACATGATATAGTTTAGGCTAAACCCAACAAAGCATCTTCCAATAAGATTGCAAATAATTATCAAAGGGTTATTAGGAGGCGGGGCACCTAAAGGGATCTCTAGGTTTAAACAAAGAAGAGTGTTATGAGAGAGATAGCTAATGCTACTTTTTTATTTTAAAAATTTATTGAAAAGACATCTTGCTTATTCCACCAACACTTTGCATCATGCCGAGGTACCCAAACCATCCTTTGCCTTGAGATACCACCAAAGGCCCTCAGTGGGGGTTGAACCCATCACCTTGGTGATGCAAGTCCACCAACCCTCTTCCAACTAAGCTAGTCCCCTTAGATAAAAGTTTGCCTTGCAAGCAAGCTACCATAGCCACCTTGAGGAACCTCAAAAGAAAAACTTAAGAACACAGAGAGTACTAAAGACCAAGAAATATGATAGAAGCAAAAAGGACGTTTGCAATCAATGGAGCTATCAACTTTGAGACTTTGAGACTTTGTAGTGATGGTTGAAAATAAGCACAAAAAAGCTGGTATGCGTATTTATGTGAAATGGGACATACCTTTTGTGTGGGTTTCATGTGTACGCGAGAGAGAGTGTAACAGACTTGGACACTCCAAGTCAAGAATCAATCACGACAACACCAAATAACCACTTCAAAACAATTCACATATCACAATAGATTTGCACTGGCCTGGCGGAGTTTCATGCCTAGAGATATTGGCCCCAAAGACTGGCGCCCCTTTCTCTGTATTAAATCAATGTCAAAGTACAAAGAGCGGTTAGGGTTTCACTCTCAGACTCTGCGTCCAAATGCTCTGCAGAGTGAGCCCCTCACCACGTATTTAAAGATTACAAGGGATGCCCAAAAGCAGAGCCCCAAAAGCTTTCAAAAATAAAAGCAGAAAATTCTCTCTCTCTCTCTCAAGAGAGTAAAATAAAGCAATCAACTTTTTCTCTCTCTCTCTCTCTCTCTCTCTCTCTCTCTCTCTCTCTCGGCCCAGCATAGAGAAAAGCAAGGAATTGCGTCGCTAGGCTGCTTTTTTTCCACCTCCGTAAAATCCGGAAATCCGTACATTGCTGCCACGTGGCATTTGGTGCCTATTTTAGGGTTTCCTTCCAAATTAGGGTTTCAGCCAGCAGTTAGGGTTAGGGTTTCCAAAAATTAGGATTTCTGCAAATTAGGGTTTTTGTTGTCGGTAGCCACGTCATCACGTTGTGACAGAGAGAGAGAGAGAGAGAGAGAGAGAGAGAGAGAGAGAGAGAGAGAGAGAGAGAGACACACACACACACACACACACACACACACACACACACACACACACACACACACACACACAGAGGAGGGACATCAAAGTGCCATAAATGCACATGCTTGATAGTTATCATAAGAATGTTTATAGGCATTTTCCCGAGCATTTGAAAAACAATTTTTTTAAAAGGCATTTTCCCATGTGAATAGTTGCATTCTTTCTCATTGTTTTCATATCTTGCATGAAATTAAGATCCCTGACTAGAAGCTTATGTTTGGGAGCCAATCTATACACTTTAAGGTGTGGTTAGGGATAGAGGAACACCCTACCTCCCAACCTGGGCCATGATCCCATGTTCCCAATGAAAGCTAGCTAGATAGGTGGTGCCTCCCAAATGAAAAGTCATAATGTCTTTGTAAGTCACATTCTGGAAGCTATATATGAGATTTTTTATAAAACTTCTTGGAGATGGAAAATAAATAGAAAAGGTACAAGAAAGGTGATACAAGGTGAGCAATGAGGAGTAATGATGGCAACAATAAGGATGTGGAGGGGTTCTTTTTTTTTTTTAAGTGCCGACTTCATCAGCTTTGTTTGTTATTCAATCAACACAGGCGGGGGGAGTGCTAAGCGGCGCTGTTCGTTGTGTCTCGTAACATGCATATGTGAGCATTTGTGTTGCATTGTGATGTGCCAACCACTGGATATTCCTTATTGGATGTGATACTTCTGGGAAACCAACGACCCCGGATATCAAGACCTCCAATATGGAATGAGACTCCTTATTGGATGAACTCGGCCCGGTAGTCAACCACGGCGTTGTTCTTGTGGCACCAAGGGATTTCGAGTAGGACGTCACAGCTCCCAAGGGAATTACGTGAAAATCCTCGTGCCCTAAACACCCCTGACATTGCAAACGACGTTTGCCAATGATCGGTGTAATGGCAACATCCCGTCCGAGTGCCGCTAGAACTACCTCTACATGTGGCCTCAGCCTATCGGGCGTAATTTCAAATCGAGCCGCCAATTCAAGAAGTTGGCCTGGCTCCTTCAAAAGAGCTTCCTGATTTTTCCCTTTGCCCTAAAAGCGGCAAAGTTTGTGCTTTCCTTCATTTGATTTGGTTTAGGTCCCACGCAATGTGGTACCAATTCTGCTTTTATCTGCCTTTTTTGCCACGTCCCTCAGTTGCTTTGGAACTTTCTGGCCTTTCTTCATCCTATTCATTCAGTGCCTTGTTAGGGCACTTCGCGGAGATATGTCCAATTTCCCCGCATTCAAAACACTTCCCCTCTTTGCTACAGATGATCCTCTCTCGACGAGTGAGCTGGGGTCGTGTATCCTTTTCTTTCGTTTCTGGGGTGCTCTTCTTTTTTCTACTTTCATTTTCCGAAGTCTGTTCGGTCCTCGGCATCATGATCTCATCTGTGGGGTAAGTCAAATTGCCTGAATGAATGGCAAATCCCCATTTCGCATGACTCATAAACTCTGAATGGAAGCTGACTTTGTTCTAAGCAGTGATCTCGGATCTCTGTAGGAAGACCTAAGGTAAACCGCTCAATCTGTTCCTTGAACGAGATCTTCTTAAATGAAGAGGCGGGTAGAAAAGAGCTCCACAATCTCTCGCAATAAACGTCCACTGTATCCTTCTTGGTCATCCGAAGATGGCTCCAAACAAAAAGCCTTTTGAATTTCAACCATTTAACTGGTGCTGTCTTGTTCAATAGAAGCGTGGACCACCAAGTTTAAGCATTCCCCTTAAAGTAAGAGGCAGCTCTCCGAATCTTTGAGTGCTCTGAGTAACGTCCTCCTGAGAAAGCTATGTCAAACTGCTGTACAAAAGACAAAGCCTTCGAAGCATCTCTATAACCAGAAAACGTGTCAAATTTAATTGACTGTCCACCTTCCTTAAACTCTCGAACTTTCTTGCTTTTGTCTTCCAGAAAGTCATACTGGTTGGCTTTATAAAAATTCTTCTTCTTTGCGTAAAAGCTGCTATCATCAGAGTCCGAACTATCTGTAGACGAGTCCTCTATAGAACTGTCAACCATAGGGCGAGATTTAGGCTTCTTTGCCTTTTTCTTGCCATTCCCGAAGCTTTCCTTTTTGCTTCGCTTTTTTTCCTTTTCTGTCTTCTTCGCTCGAGTCAGATGAGCTAGAAGAACTCTCAAAAGAAGAAGAAGAAGAAGAAGAAAAGAAGAACTGGGTACTCCTTCAAATCGAACACGCTTCTTCTACTTTCTTGCTGATGCAAATGTAGACTGACAACCCAAATAACCCGGGAAGTTAGCACCTTTCTTCTGCTTTTTGCAGTGCTTTTCTGCTTTATTTTGCACGTCAAAAAGCTGAGCAATTCGTGTATCAACCACCTCGGCTAATTCTTGCTCTATGTACATCCTGAGAGTAGGAGGTTTCTTCAGTGCCGGTTTGGGTGGTTCTGTGGTTTGCCGCCACTGTGCATGCACCTCGTCGAAGGAGGTCTGGGTCAAAAATTTCGCAAATTTCGGGTCCTTTGCAAAATTTAACATCATCTTTATTGCGTCGCCGATCAATCGTTGATGCTCCATCTCTTCGATCTCCACCTAAGTAGGCCAAGGCGGGCCGTACTCCTCGCGTGAATCCTCGTTGTGATCTCCTCCCGCATCTCCGGATGCAGAGGAAGTCGATTGAGCTTTGCCTGAAGCCATAGGTGTCGCGTAAAAAGGATCGGATTTCCCGTAAAAGAGAAATCGGCCGCGCCCTGATACCACTGTAACAGACTTGGACACTCCAAGTCGAGAATCTAGAACGACAGTACAAATAAACACTTCAAACAGTTCACAGTTCACAATTGAAACGAGCAAATACTCGTTCCAGAACAGAAATTGGCACAGAAAGAAACAAAGAAGGTAAAGCGAAATGACGGTTCTTGGTTAAATTCAAGACCTGCTTCGCATTGGATGCGAAGCGAATGGAGGAGGAAGACCTAGCAGATATTTCTTAGATTGTGAAACTTTACCTTGAAGCTTTTGGTTTAGCATAGTCTATTCCAAATGGAACCCCGAATTCAACTTGGCAGGAGATCTACTGTAGTGGGTTTGCACAAGAGGGGAGTTACTCCGCTCCTTTGTCAGCAGATGCCTCTACTTTTGATACCAGAGTCACTGATGTCTCTTTGAGCTTCACGGATACTGAGAGCTGACACTATTCTGCTGTATGACTTTATGAAATGGAATTCCCAAAACTGACTTGTTCTTGACTTGTTTGAGTGCAGGAACTGATAGAGGAAATGAATGCAGCATTTCGGTCTCAATGATCTCGATAGACATGGTTGCAATAGGGATTAGTCAATCGGGCATCTGTGAGGTCCTGAGTGGATCTAGATGCGGTTGCTAATTGCATTGCCGATAAATCATGGTCTGAGATCCGAATGAATGTTGATGTGATTTGTCATGTGATGTCCTATGATGTCATGTCCTATGATGTCATGTCCTATGATGTCAAGTGATGTCATGTGATGTGATTGTCGATTGGTACACGTGCTAGATGTGTGTTCCTAGTGCGTCGGTACTAACAGTCAGTGTCTGCTAAGACAGTTTATGGCTTCTGTCTGTTTTGCAGGCATAATCGAGGGCGATTACAATGCTTTCAAGAGGGGGATATGTCACAAAATGGTGACGTGGCATAACCCTAACACACACACACTCTCTTGCAGTGGCAGAGCCCCTCCCGAAAATCACGCTGGAATTGCTAACGTGGCTCGTTACTGTGCACGGCAGGCAACTATACGGAATCCCACGATTTGCGGCAAGTTTTCCGGCTGATGACGTGGCATTGATTTACGGCAGTTTTTGGCGCTGTTTTTACAGCTTTTTGGCTACGCAATTGAGAGTAAGCGGGAGAGAGAGAGAGAGAGAGAGAGAGAGAGAGAGAGAGAGAGAAGCTCTTGCTTTTGCTTTATTTTGGGGCTCAAGAGAGCTTGAGAGAGAGAACCTTTTTGCTTTATTTTGATGCAAGAGGTTCAGAGAGAGAAAAGCCTCTTTTGCTTTATTTTTCAAGATTTTGATTTTCAGCTTTTAGGACAGCTTTTGAAGCTTTTGGGCACTGCTTTTAGCATCCCTTGTACTCTTTAAATAAGCAGGCAGGGCCTCATAACTCAGGGCATCTGGACGCAGAGTCTGAGAGTGAGCGCCTGCCTGCACTCTTGTACTTTGAACACAGATTAATACAAAAAGAAATACCGAAAGGGGCGCCAGCCTTTGGGGCCAATATCTCTAGGCACGGAACTCCGCCGGCGGGCCAGTGTCGAATCAATTGTGAACTGTGAATTGTTTGAAGTGTTTATTTGTGCTGTCGCGGTAGATTCTCGACTTGGAGTGTCCAAGTCTGTTACACCACTTGCGACTGGTTGGGTCTTTAAATGGTTCATTCGTCCGAACTAATCGGATGACCGGTACTCGGATTGTGTGTGGCATTGCACTGGTATTGGTTCCCTCATTGAACTGGCTTAGAACAAGTGGTTCTGGTTCTAGCTCCACTGGAACCCCTTTTGTTCTAGAAAAATAGAGCTTAATCTTGGCCCCATTGTATACTCTAGGCAACAATAGAGCCGACAAATCTCCGAGTCTCACTTTTTCGTTTGAAAATACCCAATCCACCTCATAGGGTCCTAAACATGCTATTTTCAGGCTCGGTTTCTTTGGTCCCAATTTGGACTGGTAGAGTAGAACTAGGTCACCTCTATGGAACTCTCTGACCTTGATCCTACTGTCATGCCAATTCTTTCTTCTTTGTTGCACCACTTCTTGTTCGAATATAGCCCTCTGTCGTATCTCATCCAGCTGTAGTAGATCATCCAATCATTACTTTAGGTTCTTATTGAAATCCATCCCATATTCAATTGTTAGTCTTCAACTTGGAATCACAAAATTCCATGGGTACTACTACTTCTCTGCCGTAAACTAGTTTAAATGGGGTCATGTCTGTCCTGACTTTATAAGCAATTCGGTAGGCCAATAATGTTGTCTAAAGTCTGGTATCCCAGTGGTGTGGCTCCTTCTGAACAATCTTCGTAAGAATAGTTTTAATGGTTCTATTACTACTTTCAGCCTGACCATTGCATGTGGGATAATATGGTGTTGACTTCCTGTGTTTGATTGAAAACATTCCCATAAGGTTTCAGTGGTATGCGGTGCTGGCACTTTTGGATCGATTTCGACTTGCCGACGATGTCGACGACTATGACGACGAGGACGAGAACGGGCTGAATTGCAAAACGCTAAGGCTGATCTGGCTGAAAACTGAGGGCTGGTTTGAGGCTGAAATCTGAGGGCTGTGTTGGCGATGACGACAGTGACGACGACGCGACGACAAGTGCTCAAAACGCTGATTTGCTGAATTCTGAAATGCTGGCTGAGATTTGAAAATGCTGGCTGATCTGATGATACGGCGAGGATCTGCGATGGTAGGGTGAGATCTACAAAGGTAAGTTGCTGATTTGCAAGGGCTAAAGGCTGAAACTGAAAACGCTGACCTGATTGGCTGATTCGAAGTGTTGTAGACTGAAAACGCAAGGTTGATCTGGAGCTTGCAAAAACGACAGGCGCTAAGGGCTGAAAACGCTAGGCTTCCTGCTGGTACTGCTGAGGAGAGGCTCTGCAAGTTTGGTAACTTCTTCTGCTACCTCTTCTGCCAATGACTGGCGCCCCCCTTCGCCATTTATAGGTGCAAATGGGCTGGGTCGAGCAATTGCTCCCCAAGCCCCACGACCATAAATAATTAAATCTTTTATTAAACAAATGCTAGGTACCGGATGGCTCACATGCTACTGCAAAAATGTGGTCCTCCTATGGAAAATGCTCATGCTGGATCCTACTGAGTTGTGCAATTAGAGGGTATGCAACTCTCAAGTGCCTGGACATGCATGGCCTGTGCACAGGCTTACAAAGGTGCCAGAACACTTCCTAGACTAACCTGAACCCCAAAACTGGGATAGCTTGTACCCATGCACCTAGGGTTAGATGTGCACGTGACATTTAGCTTCCTTATCTGTACGAATGCCAGCAACATAATCACTAAATGGGTTACCGACCTCCAAGAGATCATCCTGAAGATCTTGTTGTAGTACTACTGGAATTTCTACATTCGCCTCTGAATGATTCACTGAACTGGGTTCTGCCCTCAAGTTAAGCTTTTGTGGTACAGATGGTCTGGTTCTCGACCATCTATTTGAATTGATCTCTCCCCAGCATTTAATTCACTAAACTGACCTAGGTATTGTTGTTTCTATCATTCAGCTTGTTGTTTGTTCAGCAGCACCGCGTTGAGGTCGAAACATCCTCTCAATCTTCTTTATACCATACTTCTTGCACAGTTCTTCCGGTCTTAGTGCCTTCCTCCATGATCTGGTGTTATCTGTCTTTATCTGCATTCTCCTGCTAGAGCCTTAATAGCCAATGTCTGGTTTGCATAATCATGTATAGCTCTAGTAGCTCTGAGCCATGGTCTTCCCAACAACATTCCATAGGCCCCTTGTACATCCAACACTAAGAAACTGGTTTTAAATTTCTCTTTCTCCACCCTTATCTGCATATTTTCAATGAGACCAGTGGCTTGGACCACCCTATGATCTGCCATCCTTATTTTGAAAGGAGCTAGCTTCTCTCAGTTATTCCTAGCTTTTGTCGAAGATGCTCGCTAAGAATATTCACTCTCGCTCCTCCATGTAGAATAACACCAGATAACGGTTCCCATTGTTTCCTGAGCTTTTAGTCTATTTGGATTACTGGAACCTCATCATCTCTGATGACTCACTGTTCTGACCTCTGCTTCAGCTTTTCTTTTTTGTCTGATAAATTGAGCCGCCTTAGGCAATGTGCGTCGAATGTCATCCAACTCTACCGTTAATTTCTGAATCTGATCACAGACTTTAACGTACATCTCATCTTGCTCATTGCCCAAGCTCCCGCTGTCCGAACCAGAAAACTTCTCCTCCTGAGAATCTTCACAGTTCCATTGTACTGGTATAACTGCAGTTGTTGGTTGGCTCTGTGATGAAACCACCCGATTCTTCCACAGGCCAGCATGTCCAGCCTTGGCCAAGTCTGCTTTGACTTGCCTTGATTCTTCTCTCAGGCTCTAACTGCAACAATCATAGACTCATCTAGTCCATTTGCTGCCTTCTCTGGTTTTGGTTATGAGAACTGAGGTGGTATTTTGTAAATGGTCCGAGCGTTTGAACTTTCTGGTTGTTTTGGAAGCTTCCTTGATAGATTTTCAGTGATTTTCACTGCGAGCTCTCTTTGTTCTTGCCATTCATCTACTATCTTCTCTTTATCCTTAGCCTTTCACACTTTCCTCTACTGTTCCCACTTCCTAACCTAGCAGTTTGACTATCTTCTTCAGTTGGGATTTCTTCAATCACTACTCCTTTGCTTCTTGTGACCACTCTTACGGCTTTGGCGGTTTCTGGTCAGCTACCTCTGGCTTCGGTATATCTAGAAACTGAGCTGCGAAGTGGCTATACTTGCCACAATTATAGCAGTTCATGTTCCTTTTAGAGAAATCTCCTCTGTCTCTTTCCCTTCCGGTTCCATTCTGGTAGAATCCCCTGCCCCCTCCAGTGCTTGTAGTGGCTTCATTCTCTCTAGTCCCACTGGCTCCATCAGCCTTGGGCACTTTTGGATTCGTGAGGGTAATCATTGAGATGTCCTTTCCCTTTTTAAAGTGATGAATCCGAATTCCACAATTGTTCCAGACATGACCAAAGGCCTTGCAATAGGTGCATTGGGAACACTCATTTGACATGTGGTCCTTTGATCTATATTTAGAACACCATATTTTTGTGTTCCTTACTGAGGTTCTTGTTTTGGCTATCTCAACGATTTACTTGGACATTTCTTCAATTTTTCTAGTCCAAGCTCCTTTCTTAGCTTTGGTTTTATTGTCAAGTTCACTTTCAGAAGAACTGGAGCTGGATCTGGATTCTGAACTTTCTCCAACAGATGATTCATCGTCAGTGGACTGCCTTCTTCTATGCCCCTTCTCCTTTTTGCCTGATGCTCTAACTTCAGTGCTCTCTATACCAGGTCATTGAGTTTCCTTGTTGGTGCTCGTACCTCTTGCTCCCGCAACTTCTTATTCTTAAAGCCATTCAGGAACCAAGCTATCATCGTTTTCTCTGAGGGAGGCTCTTGCAGTTGTCTGGTAGTTCTTTTATCTTTTCTACATAATTGCTAACCGACAACTTGCCTTGCTTGATCTTATCCAGCTCACACTGAATATCTTCATCTTTCCTATTGTTTGAGTATTCTAGCTTGAAGACTGTAATGAGCTTGTGATATGATTTGAGTCGGCAGGTTGGGTAATGGTAATACCATTTCCCAACTGTGTCCTTCAGTGTTTGAGGAAAATAATTCCCCCATTCATCCTCGTCGATGTCCTTCAGTTCGGTCTACTGCTCAAAGGCTTGTATGTGAACATCGAGGTCATCCTTCTTTCCCTCTTTGAATATTGGAAAGGAAATTTTTAGATCAGTTGAATATCCCTTGGTCTTGACGATTCTGATTCTACACACCGGTTTCTTGTCGCGTGGCTTTGAATTGTCATAGTGATCAGTGTCATCCTCACAATCCTTGGTTTCCATCTGTGTCACTGTCTCTTCTATTGTTTTCTTGGTTCCCTTGTGTAGTGAGTGATGAGTTTTTCCGACTTCTATCACTCTGATCAGTTTGCTTTTGACTTTTGGATCCTTGCGTCCTATTCCGTCTAGCAGCCCTTTCAGCTCTCCGACGCCTTGAATGATTGGAATGTTGCGAATCTCTTGATTCGTCAGTAGTACCCCCTCCTGGAGCAACCTCAGTTTCATTCCCAGGTTGCGGGTCAGTTTCAGAGCCTACTTAAATCTCTTTTGGAATTGGACTGACCCTCTCTTGGTTTTTCATAAAGCGAGTTGCTGGCCGACGACCTCTAATGCTCGTTCGGGGTGGCATTGTGGACATACAATAGCTCTAATACCCGCTGGGAGATAGTTTGTCTGTCTCAAAGCTACTTAGCTAATCAATCTTTCCTTGCCCTTCATTTTCTTCAACCTTGCCTTTTCAAATCGCAAACGCACCCAATCACCAGGTAAAAACAACAGTTCACGACGGTGACGATCAACAACCCTTTTCTACTTTGTCCGAGTCTTCTCCAAGGCAACTTTGATTTTCTTATACATTTCATTCATGTTCTCAACATATCGATCTGCCTCAAAGATCTTGTCCTTTGTCACAAACGGGAGCGCATAACAATATAAAATATACTCGGATAAATAGAATTTATCACTTAATACTGAAGCCAAAGGATATAGAGAGAAATAAATAGAGAGAGAGAGAGAGAGAGAGAGAGAGAGAGAGAGAGAGAGTGAAGATCGACACAGTACTGGGACCAGAAGATGGGTTGGTCCCGCCCCTTAAAGAGAATCCTTTATTAGGGAGAATCTTTTTACAAGCACAAGAACCGGAGAAAACCCCTCCGTTCTAAATCTCTGACTCGATGGTCGTTCCTTCCCGTAAGGGAAATCCAAGAGACGAGCTCTCAATCCTTTTTCCGTTTGTACTCGGAGTTGAGACTCCGTAGACAATTTCCGAATTCCGTTTCCGGAATTCCCAAGCGTAGACCGAAGCCTTCTCACTTCTCCTTCGCGATGAAGTACCTGCAAACACACACACAAACACGCGACAACAATTCGTATGGCGAATCACAATAGATACTTGTCGCTCTTTCGCAGGAAAAGCGACTTCCGTGCTTCGTAGTCTCGCGATCTCTTGCGTTATGTGGCGGCAGAGTCTTCTCTTGCTGACGTTGGTAACTCCCTTTCAGTGAGGGCATGTGGTGCTTTTATAGCTCCTTCGCCACGGCATGAATAGCTGCTCGTGTAGAGATCGCGGGCGGGTTTTTTTTTTTTTTTTTTGCTGCTCTACCCGAAATAGGGAGAGAGAATTCGCTGGTTGGTTTCGTTGCTTTATTTTCTAAGTGGCTGCCCACTTATTAAGTGGGAGGCCGGCATATGCCCAAAAACTCAATAAAACCTTATAAGTTAAAAAAAATGCTTTTCACAACACTTCCCAGGCGTCCCTGGATGCAACCACATGCACGAATGCAATGCAAACATAGATTCCTCGCGGGAAAGCGTCTGCTCTTCCCGGAAAACTCGTTAAAATTCTGCTTTTTAAGAAAAGCTTCTCAGAACCCATCTTTATTCTTGTGCTTGCGTCTTTACGTGTATTCCTCTTTCCAGTTCGGATTTCCTCTCGACTATGGATATCCCCTTTCTGATGCACCCGTCACCCACCTTGTGACGCATCAGGAATACCCATCACCTAGTCCTTTCCTGCCGAACTTATGGTACAATCCCCTTCACAATGCTCTATGTCACCCATCCTATGACGCATCAGAGATGTCCGTTCCCGGATGGTCGGATACTTCTTCCCGCCTGTCACCCATCCAATGTGACGCATCAGAAGTACCCGTTCTTGGTGGCCTTACAGATATTCCCGTTCACAGTGCTCCGGTCATTACTTTGGATGACGCACTAGAAATACTCTGTACTCGGATGTCTCCAATGAGAAAAACCCTGTCACTTAAAATTCCAATAATTCATTTGGAATTATTTTTTTGTCAGATAAAGCCAATTTAGCAACATCCTTTGTATTCAAAATGGGAGGAACCTTTTTGCCACCTTCAACAATCTCAAAGGTGTCTTGCCTGCGGACGAATGCACCGTATTGTTGTACGCATACTCAAGCATAGGGAAATATTGTTCCCACTTGCCCTTATTGTCTGACACATAGCATTTCAACAGATCCAAGACAATAGAATTAGCCTCTTCTAACTGTCCATCAGTTTGTGAATGAAACGAAGACGCGAACTTGAGCGTAGTGCCCATGTTCTCAAACAATCCTCTCCAAAATAAACTTGTCATGTGAGGATCACGATCACTAACAATCGATTGTGGCATACCATGGTACTTAAACACATTGTACATAAACAACCGTGCCATTTGGTCAGATTTTATCTTCTTCCTGACAAGAATAAAATGGACCTGCTTGTTGAACCTGCAAATAATGATCCATATACCATCATTCCCTGTTGGCGTTCTTGGAAGATCAAAGATAAAGTCCATAGCAATGCTTTCCCATGGCTTATCCGGAATCGACAATGGCTGTAACAATCCTGGTGCCTTTTGCCTGTCAAACTTGACCTTTTGGCAAATCATGCATACTCGCACAAAGGCTTCCACATCTCACCTCAAAGTAGGCCAATAAAAGAACGTCTCTACCGCTTTAACCGTCGCATCAATACCACGATGCCCTGCATACGGTGGGACATGACTTTCTACCGTGACCTTATGTTGCAATGGCCTAGTGACACAAAGTCGCCATGCATCATCATAAAATCATCTCTAAGGAGGTAGTGCTCATGATGTTGCCCCTCTTGCAACTGTTCAAAGATCCTTGCAAAATGTTCATCAGTAGCATATTGTTCCTTCATGTCATCAAGCTCATGATGATAAGGAATTGACACAGCTGAAATTTGTGGCTTCCTTGATAACGCATCAGTGTTTTTGCCTTCCACATGCATAATCTAGAAGTGGAACATTGAAAGAATGTTTGCCGATTGCATATGCTTTTCGGATAGCTTTGACTGTGTCAAGAAGTATCGCAAGGTCTGATGATCTGTCTGGACAACAAAATCAGCACCTAACAAGTAGTGCTTCCAACTAGAAAGCGCATGAATCACAGCCAATAACTCTTCCTCATAGATTTGCATGGTCTTCTCTGGCCCTTGCAGGATCTGCTCTCATAAGCTACTACCCGCCCTCTTGCATTAGCACTACTCTGATGCTATTTCCACACGCGTCACATTGGACACAAATGACGTCCTGAGATCCAGTAAAACTATCATGGGATCTGAAGTCAACTTTTCCTTTAAGAGACTGAAAGCTGAAATCTCTCTTTGGGTCGATCTGAAAGTGACCTCTTTCTTTTGCAAAGCGTGAAGAGGTTAACCCTCTTTTTGCAAAATTCCTGATAAACCTTGTATAGTATGAGCACAATCCCAAGAAGCTTCGGACATCATACAAAGTCTTTAAGTCTGGCCATGTCTTAATAGCTTCAACCTTTGCGGGATCCATTCAGACACCATCCTTTGATACTATGTGGCCAAGAAAGTGGATCTCTTCCAAGAAGAATTCACTTTTCTTAGGATTGACAAGTAACCTGTGATTGTGTAGCTCTTCGAACACAATGGTCAAGTGACGCCTATGCTCATCTTCATTCTTTGAGTAGACTATCATGTCGTCAAAGAAACTTCTGATGCGAGCGGAAAATCCGGTCCATCATTCTATTGAATGTGGCAGGAGCATTTGTAAGACCAAATGGCATCACTAAGAACTCATAAAGACCAAATGTCGTTCTAAATGGTATACGAATCTAATGGTACCCACTCTTAAGGTCTATCTTGCTGAAAATTGTAGCACCCTCTAAACGGTCAAGATTATCATCAATCCTTGGGATAGAAATCTGTTCTTGATGGTATTCTTATTCAATGCACGGTAATCAATACACATGCGCCAAGAGCCATCCTTCTTCTGCACTAAAAGCACAGGGGAGCAAAAAGGGGAAGAACTAGGCTGAATCAGCCCCCTTCTCTAAAATCTCCTCTACCTGGCCCATAATCTCTTTCTGTTGCGCCACACTAACCCTGTAGGGAGGTCTGTTCGATGGACTACACCTTGGCACCAAATCTATCACATGGTCCTCGGGCCTCTCCAGCGGCAATTGCGACGGTAATGAATCAGAAAAACAGTCAATAAACTCTTGCAAAAATGCTGATCTTTCTTTATCTAACACATATAAATTTGACTGCAATTATCTGAAACATCACGTGCAAAGATCAAGTGCACAGAAATATGATTTTTAATTACAGAAGTGATAGCTGCAGCAGATACAATAAGGACAGACTCCCCTTTGAGCTTTACATCCAAAACATGAGTTTTGCCCCTATGTTGAAGGGTGATCGTCTTGTCGCAGACATCCAGCACGCCATGTGTTCGGTACATCCACGGAATTCCCAGTAACGCATCACACCCTTTCAATGGCATGATATAGAACTCTTTTGTGTCCACATACAAATGAATATGCAGACGCAAATTTCCAATGATGGGAGTAACATGAAGGAGTACGAGCGGAAGTGCGACGCGAGAGAGAGTGCGAGAAGAAGAGCACGACGATATGGTGAACTCGCTCTACTGTAATGTGTAGAGCATAGTGAGTTCTTATTAGGTTTTTACAAAAGAATATGTGTACATACCTGGCGGCCCGCCCACTTACCTGGGCGACCACATTGGGCTTTATACCCCAACAACCTCCCACTTAAAGTCCAATGTGGTACTTTAAGTGTGAGAGAAGCTACTATACAAGCTAATATACAAGAGATGTAGAGAAGTGATGTACTACCCTACACCTAACTGCTTGCGAAAATGCGCAAAGCTCTCTGAGGGAAGTCCTTTTGTAAGTAGATCAACAGGATTTTCTGTGGTGTGAACTTTGACAATCTATATGTTTCCACGCTACGCAATCTGCAGGAATTCGTAGCACACCATCCGAAGATTTATTCTCCTCATGCCATGATGCTAGGGCGGCCATGGACTTACATTCGAAGAAATGCTTGATGCGAGGAAGCAGAGGGAAATATCGCAAAACCTTTTGTGGAATTTTTGTCCCGTGGAGATCTACTCGATATCTTTCGGAATCACATTTCGGACACTTCTCCATGTCTATGTATTCCCCTCTGAAAAGAATGCAGTCATTAGGACAAGCGTGGATAGAATTGTAATCCATCCCCAAGTTTCGCAAAATCTTTCTTGCTTCATCTCGGGAATCTGGTATCACATTGTCAGCTGGTAGTATGTGCTCTTTCAACAATCTACACAACATAAAAATATGATACAGTCGTGTAAAAATCTATCAGATCATTATACATTTAGAGTTGTATTAAAGTAAACTAATTGTAATAGATCACCTGAAAAGCGCTGTGACGCTAGTGTCACTCCATCCAAACTTTGCCTGCATGTTGAGAAGAACCAGGAGTGCTTTCAATCTAGACATACGTGCTCCATTATACAATGGCGTATCGGCTTCACTTTTCATATCATCATAGATAAGCCTTTCTGAATCCATGATCGGCTCGATCATTTCATCAATCTCGGGCTCAAACATTGCCTCGTTGGGAATGTGCTCTGCATGATCATCCCCCGAGCTGTCAGAGGCTACATCTTGTGGCCTCACATATGCTGCTTGACCAAAGCTCCTGCGAACACGTCTATTGGGTTGCAAGATTGCTGCTTGTTGGCCAGCGTCAGAGTCCGACGAGTTATAATTGGCAACAACTCGATCTATAATAGATGGATCGAACTCGCCAAATTCACGAACGTGCTGCAAAGAAACACGTCTTGTCCGTCGCACAGCATGCTTGCATTGATTACAAGGACATAAGACCCTCGTTGAGAGATAGGTGTTTCGGTTGGACGGTCCCACATCCTCGTCGCTACTCATAATGAGGATAAAAAACTTATAACCTGGACAACAAATTTAATATTCTATTGGCATTCTTCGTCTTATCTCTCTCTCTCTCTCTCTCTCTCTCTCTCTCTCTCTCTCTCTTTACCTCACATTCTCTAGTCATGTCCAATCCCCGCACACCTCGGTCTAGAGGTGCACGGAGATCAGAACCACCGGGTTATAATCTCGTCTTTATTGGTCAATACCTATATTTGTGGGTACAAGAAATCTACACACCCACGTCTACATGATACTGCATGTAGTGGACAAAACCCCTTTGCCTCTTCTGTAGCTGTAGCACTTCACAGCATCTTAACATCTTTTCACAGTAGATCTTTTCACTGTTCGTCTAACTCTAAACCCTAAACCGTAAGTAATTCTTGCGTGGACTCGATCTAATGTAAATAAGCGTAAATCTAAATAAACGTAAATCTAACTAAAAATAATCCTAAATCTAATTTAACGTAAGTCTACATCTAACCTAATCTTTAACGTCTTTTGGGATAGTTTCCTACGACGTTAAAACTCTCTTCTTCTTGTGTGTGTGTGTGTGTGTGTGTGTGGGTAAACCTAAATAAACCTAAGTCTAATCTAATATAACATAAATCTAAATCTAACGTAAATTATGTTATATTAAAAACAAAGAACTAAACTAACAGGGATTATAAGAACCTTAAAACTGATTTAACACATAATTTTTCACATAACTCGGCAAGAGTTGGCATTCTCATCACTGAAGATGTGAGAGTTAACTTCCGACGGTGACGCTGCCTCATCTCCATCCACATCTGACGACAGCAATTGGCCCTTTAGACCGTTCTTGCTCTTGGTACTAACTTTGAAGTTGCTGTTGAATGACTAGAGGTTGTCTAGATGGTCATTGTGTCGGGGATATAGTGACTCTTGCCGCCCTGAAGATCCACCTTCTTCCCTATCTTCTGAAGACATTTCACCAGTACTTTTGGATCGACGGAGCCCACCATGAGTGAAGGCAGCAATACCCTATATTCCATTGAGGGCTTTCTTCACCCGCTTCATGCAGGCATCGCAGTCTATGGAGACCTAAATCTAATCTAATATAACGTAAATCTAAATCTAGCGTAAATAAACGTAAATCTAGTTAAAAATAAACCTAAATCTAATTTAATGTAAGTCTACATATAACCTAATCTTTAACGTCTTTTAAGATAGTTTTCTACGACGTTATAACTCTATTCTTCTTGTGTGTGTGCGCGTGTGTGGATGTGTGTGCCAATAAAAAGAGATAAATGGTATAACCTTTCTATCACCCATGCCAAGTATGATAGATTGATTATGCCATTTCCCTCTTGAATAATAGGTCTTGAGTTCAACTCCTCGTCGGCTAGATCTTTAGTTCTTTTAATTTTAATTAGTTTCCTACGACGTTAAATTAGTTTCTCTCTCTTTCTCTCTCAATGTGTGTGCGTTTTTTTGGATCGTATGCATGTTTTCTCTCTCTTTTCCTCTCTCAATGTGTGCGTTTTTTGTTTATGCATGTTCTCTCTCTCTTTTCCTCTCTCAATGCGTGCGTTTTTTGTTTATGCATGCTCTCTCTCTCTTTTTCTCTCTCAATGTGTGTGTGCATTCTTTGTTTATGTATGTGTGTGTGCGTTTTTGTTTTTGTTTGTACTCTCTCTCTCTCTCTCTCTCTCTCTCTCTCTCTCAAAAACACTATGTGTGTGTGTATGTGTGTGTGTGAGAGAGAGAAAGAGGGGAAGGGAACATGAGAATGAGGAGAGGGAAGGAGCACACCTGGCTCTCCTTCCTCTCCTCGTGTGTGTGTGTGTGTGTGTGTGTGGGGAGAAGAAAAAGAGAGAGAGAGAGAGAGAGGGAGAGAGAAAGAGGGGAAGGGAACATGAGAATGAGGAGAGGGAAGGAGCATACCTGGCTCTCCTTCCTCTCCTCGTGTGTGTGTGTGTGGAGAAGAGAGAGAGAGAGAGAGAGAGAGAGAGAGAGAGAGAGAGAGAGGGAGAGCGTTACCTGCTCCTTGCTTGAGGGCGCCGAAAAACTCAGATCTAAGATCTGAGTTTTTGGGCGCGCTCGGTTATTTTTGTTAGCCCAGCCGGCGTCGCTATGAGCGTCGCAAATTTACAAAGAAATTTGCGACGCTCATAGCGACGCCGGGAATTTTTCTTTTGAGCGTCGCTGTGTGAGCGTCGCTAATATGAATAGCCTCTTGTAGTGTATTTTGAGACATTGTTCACTGATGATGTATGCACTATTGCGGTTTTACTTGCCCGTGAGCAGATCTGGCATCACACTCGACATCGTTGTACAGACACTATGGCAGAGATCTTGTTGGCACCCTTCACACTTGCAGAGCTCCATGCTGCTATAGAGAGTCTTGATCCATCCTCCTGTCTAGGAGAGGATGGCCTCACTAGAGCTTTCTTTTTGACATATTGGGTTGTATTGCATATACCACTGCTTCGCGGTTGTCAGGACATCTTTGTATCAGGATATATGTATCCGGATCTTTGTTCAGGTCTCATATCTCTTATTCCGAAGGGGGGTGACACCACTCAGCTCTGACATTGGAGACCTATTACCCTACTCCCTTCGGTCTATAAGATATTAGCATTACTGATCAGCCATCGCTTGCGGCCGTTCTTACCAGATATTACTCATACTTCTCAGACAGGCTTTGTCATGGATCGATGCATCCTGGATAATATCTTCACTTTTTATGAGCAGTAGAGTGGGCCATATCATCTTCTGAACCTCTCGCTTTTTTCATCCTCGACTTCGAGAAAGCATACGATCGTGTTGAGTGGGACTTTCTCGAAGGATCTTTAGCCAGGATGGGTTTCCCTTCGAGATGGATCTCAGGCATTTCCGCTCTCTTCAGGACTGCCAGTAGTGCTATTACTATTGGTGGCCGTGTCAGTCGCAGTTTTGAGCATTCTCGATCTGTCCGTCAGGGATGTCCTTTAGCAGCATATCTGTATCTATTTGTAGGAGAGACTATGTCCGACTTTCTTCGTGCTCAGAGTCATGCATTTCGTGGCTTGACCATGCCAGTACCTACAAATCCAGACCTTATCGATCAGGAGTTTGCTGATGACACTATGCTCATGTTGTGCTATTTGCTAGCTGCTCTTGACGCCATGCGGGAGGCCCTAGAGGTTTTTTGCATTGCCAGTGGTGCACGCATTAACTGGCATAAATCCTATGGGTTACTGGTTGGCAGTGATGACTTACCTACTTGGGGGGTAGCTGATGGTTTCACATGGCTGCAGCCGAGTCAGACATGCAGATATCTAGGATTTCAGGTTGGATTTAATGTTTCCTCACAGCAGCAGTTTGCACCCGTACTACAGTCTATTCGCAGGAAGCTATGCCATTGGTCTTCACGTCATCTGTCATTGGCTGGCCGTGCATTGGTCGCCAACCAAGTCATTCTAGCTACAGTATGGTATACGGCCTCTTGTTGGATGTTACATTCTAATGTGATAGCTCAGCTCCGCCGACTAGTGCGGAACTTTTTATGGAGTGGCACAAATGGGACTACTGATACTCGTGCTCGAGTTCGCTGGTCCACGATTATTCGTCCTAGGTCAGAGGGAGGCCTTGGCATTATTGATCCAGAGTTACAGAGCCGCGTCCTTCTTACCAAGCTTATTGTTTGGGGTCTTTTTCCCGGCCAAGAACCTTGGAAGATGCTTCTTTAGGCCGCTCTTTGCACAATGACTCCACGACTCGGCACTAGAGATGGTCATACTTGGCATACAGGGTATCGTTTTCTCTTTACGGATGCCCCCTTGTTCACCACCACCCTCTCACCCTTCATCCGATCGCTCCTTCATATTTGGGTTTCCATGCGACGGGCTATCATACGATCACCTCCCTCTTGTCGTGAGGAGATTGAGCGCTAGCCTCTCATTTGGAATGCTGCAGTTCTTGATTCTTCGGTTAATCCACCCCGTCAGCTTGGAGAGAGTACTCACATTGATTGGGCTGCTTGGGACACTGGCCCTGCTACCTCTATGCGGTTGTTTCATGAGACACGTATGCCGGATGCAGATTTTGTGGCAGAACATTATGACATTGGTCGCGGGGTGACAGACAAACTGCTTGAGATTGATTCCGCCGTTCCTTCACAGTGGGATGTAGTCATGCGAGGCACGGTTCAGATGCCTCCCCATTGTGGCTGGGAAGGCCTCTTTGCTCAGAGCACTCTCTTATTAGTCCGTTTAGACACCATGCTGTTCACAGTTGATACTGACTACTCTCAGGGGATTCATGCTAGATTGACATATGATGCCACCTCTCTGCACCTTGTCTTCCCCGGCGCTCGATGGGAGGCCATCCGAGTAGTTGGCTCCTGCGGGAAGCATCGTTGTGTTGACCCCGTTTCGCTTCCGCTGATGCTGCACTTTGGAGGCTTTGGGTGTGGGAGGGTCGTGCCCTATCTCAGCTTTATTGGGACCCAGGAGAGTGGCATTGGCCTCACTCTGACCCCACCGGTGCACCTATATTCTTCTTTGAGTACACTGTCAGGATTGGAAGGTTAGCATTGATGGACATCAACTAGAGCAGCCCAGTCGTATGCGTTTCTGGTTACATTCAGGCCTCTCCCATGCCTATCTGCAGCAGTTTTGGTCCGCCATATGGGATTTACATGCAGCTCGTCGTATTTCTTTTTTCATGTGGATGATTGCACATGCGGGACTTCTAGTTGGGACTTGGCTAGCTACTATGGGTCATGATCCGTTATGTACTCGTTGTCCTTTGCGACTACTTGAGTCACCTGCACACTGTCTTTGGTCATGCTCAGCTTCCCATGTAGTGTGGCTTGGAGTTTGCTTTCTACTTAGCAGAGCAGGTGTTCAGCATGGATTTCTTACTTGGGGATCTGTCTCATGGTTGATGCCGATGCCTGGCCCACATCTTTTCTAGGAGGGCTCAGACACAGATCCAGCCTTTATGCTCACCTCGACTGGTTATCTGCGAGGGACTTTGGCTATGCTACCACAGATTGCTTGGCAGGGGGATTCTAAGACACGTGATGAAGTTTTTTCAGTCATCACTAGTATTACACTATGGAATGTTTGGAGAGCTCGTTGTCTCCACATTCTAAGTGCGGCTCCACAACTCATTCAGGATACCCTCACTACCATTTGGCTAGACATCATTCACACCCTAATTTGGTAGTGGGATTCTTCCTCAGGTACATCTCGAGCAGCCGAGCTCGCCGATTGGACTTCCTTCGGCGTTGGGCCCGATCTCCACTCTTCTTCATACTTACAGGTGGCCAGATTACGTGGCATTATGCCCCTCCTCGGTGGTTTCTCCTCCACTCATCACACCGACCACCATGAGATTGTTCTAGTTTGAGTTGTCACTATAGTGGCTCTCCTCCGTATATTTAGCTTGTACACCCCACGTGATAGGCTATTTTGGCATCCGCCGGGGATTATATTCTACTCAGTAATATACAGCCCTGACTTACTAATATACAGTAAAAGAGAGAGAGAGAGAGAGAGAGAGAGAGAGAAGGAGAGAATTTTAATGTCGTAGGAAACTATCCCCGACGAGGAGAGTTGAACTCACGACCTGTTATTCAAGAGAAAGAGTGTGTGTGTTACTCTGTGCGCATGTATATATTGCACTAAGAACCAACTGCTTGGTGTTATTGTCTATCTCACTCTCTCTCTATAGCTCACATGTTGTAGATTTAGCATGGTGATGATAGTAGGCTGCTTCGGGTACTCGATAGGTGGGGATGAGTGCGAGGTGATTAGGATGAGCACCATTGCATCCAAGGCCTGATGTGATGACATCCACATAGCACCGCCTCTGGCGGTGCTGCCGAAGGTGGCAGCCGTTATACTAGTCTATATTAAAAAGACAAAGGTGGCCTTCCACGTGGTTGGAAATGCAGCCACGGCCTTTCTCCTTCCCTATTTCCAATGGCAGATGCGGGCACGCATTTTCACTCTCCTCTCTGCTTCCCAATTCAAGGCCCTCGAGCCGCTGGCTTCTATCATTTGTGTTCGTATGCAAATCCATCCTCTCTCTCTCTCTCTCTCTCTCTCTCTCTCTCTCTCTCTCTCTCTCTCTCTCTCTCTCTCTCTCTCTCTCTTATCAATGTTGAAAACCGGCAGACAGGGCAGCATTGAGCGATGGCGCTACACAGATCCGCTGCAACAAACCCTGACAGAACTTCCCCATGATAACTCTCTCTCTCTCTCTCTCTCTCTCTCTCTCTCTCTCTCTCTCTCTCTCTGTGGCGTGAAACCTTGCGTTGTGGGCGAGTAATATAAGGCCATTGAGCTGGGGAAGCCCTATCGTTGGCGGTATATCTCTCTCTTCCTTCTAGTTTGTCATGATGTGGTGCAGACGAGTGAGCTATTGCATGATGTGAGCCGCATTCGGCGTTGTGGCCGCTTGCTTGGTAGTCGTTTTGAGACTTTTTGGTCACCTAGATGGGAGGGCGGAGAGGAGAATGGTGGAGTCTTGGCAGCCTGCCAAGACTCCACAGGCCGACGGGCACAATGGCTGACTTTGCAATTTCAGGGTGAGCTTATTGGGATGCTTAACCTGTATGCTCCAAATCAAGCCTCAGCTCCGGCTGATTTTTGGACACAGGTATGTGATGCTTTGCTAGAGGTTGAGCATTGGGGACTTCAATATGATTGAGAATCCCTCCCACAGTGGGAAGTAGTCAGACTATTGTTCATGGCAACGAGTTGGCACCTTGGGAGCGTGACATTACGGATTGCAGATCTATGGCATCATGAGGCTTTTGGTCATTTTCAGGGTAGTCTAGCCTTCTCGAGCTCGCATCGTTGTCAGGACGGATCCAATCTCTCTCAGATCGATTGTTTCTATGTAGGGGATTGGCTGGGGGACGAGGAGGCTCTATTGGTATTCTGGCTGGATCCTCTTTCTCAGATCATGTGTCACTTGTTCTAGTGCTTGAGGACCAGGAAGCCCCAGTAGCTAGACAATAGCTTCGCCTTCCAGAGCATGTATTGTTGGATGAGGGGTTCAAAGGCCATTGAGAGGATTTGGAAGGCTGCTATGGAGACAGGGGGATGCAGCCTCTCAATGCGCAGCTGGTCTATCGAAGCTTCGCACATTCTTGCATGAGACGGTGTTTGCCCGCTTGTGTGAGCTTTGAGAGCACGAGAGACGGCTGCAGCGCAACCTCGCAGCCATGCAGAGCAGCTCCAGGAGAGATAGTCCAATTTTGCTTTTCTCGAGAGACAGATGAGCCAGGCATGGCAGGAGATAGGGGGAGGAAGAGGAGAGGCAACATGATTTTTTATTTCATCGACATGCCTCGCAGTGGACTCAACTGGGTGATCGGGTGATGAGGGAGTTTTTTGCGATTACGAGGCATGAGATGGTGTTCGCTCGCTTGCGTGAGCTTTGAGGTCACGAGAGATGGCTGCAGCGCAACCTTGTGGCCCTGCAGCAGCTCCAGGAGAGACAGCCCAAGTGTGCTTGGCTCGAGGGACAGATGAGCCAAGCACGACAGGAGATAGGGAGGCAGAGAGAGACAACGATCTGGGCGTACTAGCCAACAGACCTCAATTGTGTCTGTATAACGCGATCAACTGTACAAACATTAATTTTCTGGAGGAGGAGCAATTCTATTAGATGAGCAATTTAGCATGGACGTCGTTATTGGATTGTGGTTTTACAAAGTAAATGCTTTTCCAATCTTTATTTTTTGATTTTGATTTGCAATGTTAATAGAGGTAATTTTTCTTCTTGAGCTCTAATTCTATAATGTTCGATTGCTTGAGGACTCGATCGATGTCAATGTGGGACTTGTCTGTTGTGGGAAGTTACGAAGGATATTCACAAGGATGGTCTTGTTTCTAGTGTGTTTCTAGTCCTTGGGTCTCTGTCCTTAAAACAAGTTATCAAATCAACCCACCAATGGTCATCAAGACAATCAGTGACTTCTTGTAATCATTTAGTTTTTCATTACAACATGAAACATGAGAATTTTTTGAAGTCAATACTTCACAAAATACGAGCTCAGGAGCAACACAAGTTTGTTTTTGCACATAGAGGTTGACTATTTGTTAGTTCTTCGTTAGGAAGCTTGCTTGAACCCATGTAATGCTTTTTAACGTATCCATTATAGGCATGTGCTTGGAGAGCACCATCTGCTTTAAATTTTAACACAAAAAAATTGCATTTATAAAAATGATGGTTGATGCATAATCTCCTTCTTCTTAGCATGCTCATCTTTACCGTATACGTGTCCTCTTTCAGAATTAGATCCATTGCTATTTGAATTGACTTCTTACGACGAGAAGAATATTGTGAAGGTTGCTGAAGTACAGATGGTGAAATGATTGTGTTTATCTAATAAAATTTTAGTGTAAATGCAACTCTACTTTCCATTATCTTTTTAACAAAAATATGAAAATCCATGTTGGGTAGTTTTAAATTTGACACCAAAATTGTTGAATTTCATGCTTCTTTTAACAAGTTTTTATGTTCAAGGTGCACTCTGAATTTGTTAACTATTTATTTGCTTTGTCCACAGGCAATCACAATGCACCTAGAGATGGATTATATGACTACCTTACCTAACCCGAACTTTGTTAAGTATCCCTCGAAGGGATCGGATAACTACATAGCTTTCAAAACATATCCCGGTTGATGCGGTCAATCCAGGAGTCCTTCGAATAGAGGACTTGCGAGAGGCTGTTATTCTGTAAAGTATTTTGAATGAGAACTTTTTTGTTGTTGTATATGTAACAATTATAATCTATCTATTGGATTCTTTGCAGAAGTCCACAACAATTCAGATGAAAAGAAAGGTAATACCTTCATTGGTCTATCTATTGATTGCATATGTAGTATCTATGTATATGTGAATTTATAATTTACATGTCAAAATAATGAGTGCATCTATGATCCATTCTATGTGGTCTTCATATAGTATGACATGCCAACCAAGGATTAAAGGGGGCAATCGAATTCTTTCTCCAACAGGAAAAAACCTGAAGAATTATCATGCAGTCTATTTGACACTCAATTTAAACAAAAGTACGGCCTATCATTGTCGTGCATTGAAGTAATAGTACGAATCCAAGTAGCGCATGCCCTTTAATCCTTGGCTGACATATCATACTATATAAAGATCACATAAAATAGGTTATAGATGCACTCATCATCTTGACATGCAAATTATAAATTCACATATACATAAAATCTATATATGCAATCAATAGATAGACCAATGAAGGCATTACCTTTCGTTTCATCAGAATTGATCTGGACTTCTGCAAAGAATCCAATAGATAGATTATAAATGTTACATATACAACAACAGAAAAGTTCTCATGCAAAATACTCTACAGAATAAAAGCCTCTCGCAAGTCCTCTAGTCGAAAGACCCCTGGACTGACCGCGTTAACCGGGATATATGTCTCGAAAGCTATGTAGTTATCCGACCTCTTCGGGAGATACCTAACCAAGTCCGGGTTAGGTAAGATAGTCATATAATCCATCTCTACGTGCATTGTGATTGTTTGTGGACGAAGCAAATAAATAGTTAACAAATTCAGAGTGACATCTTGAACATAAAGACTTGTTAAAAGAAGCATAAAATTCAATGATTTTGGTGTCAAATTTAAAACTACCCAACATGGCTTCCATATCTTTGTTAAAAAAGATAATGGAAAGTAGATTTGCATTTACACTAAAAGTTTATTAGATAAACACAAACATTTCACCATCTATACTTCAGCAACCTTCACAATATTCTCATCGTGAGAAGTTAATTCAAATAGAAATGGCTCTAATTTTGAAGGAGGATACACGTACACGGTAAAGATGAGCATGCTAGCAAGAAGGGGATTACGCACAAACCACGCATTTTTGAAAAATGCAAATTTTTGGTGTTAAAATTTAAAACAGATGGTTCTCTCTAAGTACATGCCTATAATGGTTGGATACGTTAAAAAGCATTACATGGGTTTAAGCAAACTTCCCAACGAAGAACTATAGTCACCCTCTTTGTGTAAAGGCGCACTTGTGTTGCTCCTAAGCTCGTATTTTATGAAGAATTGACTTTAAACAATTCCCATGTTTCATATTGTAATGAAAACTGTAATGATAACAAAGAGTCATTGATTGTCTTGATGACCATTGGTAGGTTGATTTGACAACTTCTTTTTAAGTGCAGAGACCCAAGGACACTTATTTTTTGCAAACATGGGCAACGCTAAGCATGCTGTCTACTATGTGTACGCACTAGAAACAAGCCCATCCTTGTGAATATCCTTCGTAACTTCCCACAACAGTCAAGTTCCACATTGGCCTCGATCGAGTCCTCAAGCAATCGAGCATTACAAAATTAGAGCTCAAGAAGAAAAATTACCTCTATTAACATTGCAAATCAAAATCGAAAAATGAAGAATGAAAAAATAGTTTTACTTTGAAAAACCACAATCCAATAACAACGTCCATGCTAAATTTTCCGGTTCTGTCAACATCCAATTGAATTGCTCATCCTCGAGAAAATTAATGTGCATAAAAGCACTCCAACATGCAACAACACCTATAGAGTAAAACTCCTCAAGTTTCATCTACTTCCCAGTGGACTTACCTAGGCAATCTCTCCTAATGCGACATTCATTGCACGCCTTTCGTCTATGATGCCATACGCTCCAAATTGACCATCTATTTATGTTGCTTGCATTTCACATCTTCTAGATGCAGTGGTCCAAAATCTATCCTCTTGACTTTATATTCGCACCAGCTCCTTCTACGGGAGTCACTATTGAATAGAAAGATAGGTGGAATAAGCATGGTTGAGACACCTCAACTCCATCTCTTTTGTTTCAAGACCCTTATACCATCACTTGGAGTTGCTCAATGTAATGCTTCATCTACGTTAGATTGTTTGGATAAGAGTCTCCATACAAGCGTGCTACCAACCGTAGATTGCTTCTACGCCAATGACCACATCTGTGACTTGGGTGGATCTATTTGCATTCTGACACGGACTACTTTTTCCGACTATGCGCCAATGATTCTCACTCTAAGAGACAGACAGAGAAGGGGGAGTACGATGCTACGCATCCCTGAGGGGGTCTTGTTGGAAATAGAGCTTAGAGAGCGGGTGGTGGCACTTCTAGAATAGTAGGCTCCCATGTAGAAGGCCCCTCTGAAGAGCCAATAAAGCGCTCATCGAAGACAACATCACGGCTCACCAAGGTGGTCTTGGTAACCAGAACATAAAGGCGAAATCCATTGGACTCCTGGAAATAGCCGACAAAGATTGTCTTCTTCGACTTAGGATCCAACTTCGTCGCTTCTCCTTTGGCACATGCACTTAAGGTGCATACCTAAACACAGGAGGTGTGCCATAGAGGGGTTGCACCCATGGTAAGCCTGAAAGGGAGTCATAGAGGGTATTGTTGCAGTTGGTGATCTATTTTGGAGATAGACCGCTGTCTAGCCAAAAACTCCGAGCAAAGGAAGCATGCTCAAGCATCATATGAGCCATCTCGATGATCGTCTGGTTCTTCCGCTTGACCACTCCATTTTGAGACAAAGTGTAAGGAGTCGTCATTTGCGCTGGATGCCCTCTGACTTACAAAACTGCGTAAACTCCCTGGCAGTGAACTCAGCTCCGTTGTCTGAGCGAAGAGTCACAACTTTGAGATCCTTCTCCTTCTTCACCATAGTCTTGCAATCCCTGAGTCAGATAAGCACTTCGACTTGAGTTTAAGGAAATAGAGCTAAGTGTATCTGGTAAGTCATCCACAAGCACGAGCAGATACAAAGCTTCGTTGAAGGAAGGAGTGCCTTGAGGGCCACAATTATCTGTCTGAACAAGTGCAAGTGGCTTTGTAGCTCAGGTTTTGTCCGGCTTAAAAAAGGCGTCATGGTGTTGCTTGCCTAACTGACAAGTGTCGCAAACACTCGAAGGAGAGCGAAGCTTGGGAAGCCCCTCAACTAGAGACTCACTGGATGTACAAAGCTCCGTTGAAGGAAGGAGTGCCTTGAGGGCCACAATTATCTATCTGAACAAGTGCAAGTGGCTTTGTAGCTCAGGTTTTGCGCGGCTTCGAAAAGGCGTCACGATGCTGCTTGCCTAACTGACAAGTGTTATAAACACTCGAAGGAGGACGAAGGTTGGGAAGCCCCTTAACTAGAGACTCCCTAGATGTCTGCTGCATGTAGGAATAGTTCATGAGGCCATATATAGCATACCACAAAGAGGAGGATACTGCACCATATGGTTGTGAGCTTGAAGAGGACGCTGTCTCAGTCGCCAATCGCCAGCACGATGTCAGTCGCAGAGTCGGAGATAGTAACGTTACCTCCTCCAAAGAGTACATGTGCCCCCCTTGGAATCAAGTGAAGCCACTGATAGAAGGTTGAGGGCTAAGACTTGTAAATAGAGAGCCTCCAAAGTACTGTAATGGGGATCGGTCAAACAACGAAAGATGGGTATTTGGCATGTACCTAAGATTGGAACCGTACGGGAATCACCAAGTGTGATGGACTGATCCTGTAAAGCTATGAGAGAGTTGAACCAGTCCCTCATAGGAGTCAGGTAGCACCACTGTCCACAATCCACACTCCTAAATTGAGAGGACGTAATTGCCGCACCGTTAGCTGCAATAAGTGAGATCCCCTCTATAATCTTTGCAATTGTCACTGCCGTGCAAGTCGTGTTCTCCTTAGCTTTCTCAACCTCGTACCTTTTCTTCCTCTGACACTCTGTCTGCTTGTGCCCTTTTTTCTTGGGATATTGGCAATCGATGCCTTTGTTTTTCTTCTTCTTGTTCTTCTCTGCTGAAGAGGATTCGCCCGGATCAGAAGTTTGGGCCTTCTTTCCCTTGTCATGTGCCTTGCCCTTAGCCAACAATGCGCCATCTCCGCCTATAGCTCCTTCCCGAAACACGGAGTGACTCTCAATCTGCATAAGCTCGTAAAGAACCTCTTTCCAGGTAGGGGGTTGGGCGAGGCGGGAGCGAATGAGACCTTGGTAATAAGAGTCAAAACGTGGAGGGAGTTTGAAGAGCAACTGCTTGGCCATGCCCCATGTGGTCCATCACGTCCAAAGGCAACAAGGTCGTCTCAGATCTCCCCCATCTTGGGAGTTAACCCCACGAAGGAGTTGAATTGAGTGTACTCCAGAAGGTAAAGCTCTTGCTCTAGCCGAAGAGTCCTGACAACACATTTTTCCTCAAATAAGTCCGGAATGTGCTGCCAAAGCGATGAGAATGCTCGTTCGCTCGTACGTTCTATGGAACCGTGTCAGAAAGGTTCAGAAGGAGAAATGTGTACACTCGCTATTATATTGACCCAAGCATCAACATCAGCCTATATAACAGACCTCGGGCTTGAAGGCCTTGGTAGGATCCGTAGGCCAGTTCCATAGTCCATTATAGGTAATGAGTGTTTTGATCTTCATCTTCTAAACATTGTAGTTGGAGTTGTCTAGTTTGGATATCTCTGAGAAGACCGCAAATCTATAAGCCGCTTGACCGTCCATGTCTTTGTGTTACTCCATGCGGAAGCGTAACGATCACCGGATGGTGTCCTAACAAGCGAAGGATGATTCTACCACACTAGGAACAAAAGTCCACCCTGCAATCCACCCAAGAAAAAATTGCCAAGACAAGGTAGTTCTCGTACGTCGAGTGGAACATCTTGTTCCATTCAGTTTGTCTTGTACCATTCCGTACGACTAGTACATTCCGTTCGGCAATTTTTTTGGCGACTGTTTCTAGCCGTTGACCCTTTTGATTGTTAACCATTCACTGTTGAACACACCGTTTTAAGTAGTTTTGGGGCCCAAATTTAGGGGTTTATGCGCGTTTGCCAAGGCAAGAGCCTTCTGAACAGGAACCGGATTAGCTAATTGCTAATCCCCTACAGGTACGCATAGTTCCATCGTGAAAGATTGCGAGTTTGGAGAGTTTTCTCGCGTGAATGCTCGTCCAATCCACAGTGGAACTGTCTCATTGCGTGCCGGAGCCCTTGGGACACACGTAGGCGTGTTCGCTCCGCTGAAAATGATCCGAAATAGGGAATTACAGCCTGCTGTGTTTTTCTACAGGTTTAGAGTTTCGCACCTAAACTGCAAGGGAACACCAGGGGAGCCTCGTGAGAGCCTTGGGATGTGTGTACAGGCTTTTGGGCACCCGGCAGTGAAAAACAAAGAATTATAGCACGCTGAATTTCTGTGACAGCTTACCAGAAAGCTTCTAGATAGCGAGGGAATCCGTCTTAGACAAGTACTTTTGACCTACAGGGGTTTTTGCGCCATTATGTTGCCAAAATCAAGTCAGAAACCTACGTTTTCAGCCCTCGCCAGGTTTAGACAGCTTTGTGAAAGCTTGTACTAAGTTAGCTTTGTGAAAGCTTGTACTAAGTGGTCGGATCGTCTACCTTAAATTGAATAAAGAAATACCGAAAGGGGCGCCAGTCTTTGGGGCCTACAGGGTGTCGGTCTCGTGTGCGCAGTGATAGGTAATTGAAATAGTACCACCCTCTACGTTGTACAGGCCGGTTATAACCACTCTATGCCGAGGTGCTGAAATTGCTGCAGTAGCATTGAAATCAGCGTGCTCTTGCGCCACCAATCAATACAGGAGTGTTGCAGAAGTCGGTTTTAAGTATCCCTTGTGTATCTTAACTGTCTAGTGGCTGAAAACAGAGAAAAAACAGCAAGCAACTAATGTCGAAAACAATGTCGATAGAACAATGTATACTAGTGAAAGGCACGAGGGGTCTAGGAGATGATGGACGGGGCCACCGAGAAAGACGAGACCTGTGTTCCTTACCTCTAAATCTGAAAAACTCAGCCCAAACCTGAAAACTCAGCAAGAGTCTAAGAACTCAAGCTACCACAAAAGAGGTTAATGCCCTGACGGAAAAATCAGGCAATGAGGAGGGTAGGGGATGGAGAGAGATTACTGAAAAACGCAGCCAATGAGCCTTTGCACTATTAAAAACGCAACCACCTGTGAACTCTAAGCAAAGAGGAACAAAAGTTATTCCCTATAAACGCTAGAAGGCCAGAAAAATGCTAGAGTTGACTGCCCAAAAAACATTTAAGGGGCTGAAAACGCTGCTGTGGATACAATTCTTTGTGAGGAAACGTTGCAAGAGGACCTGTGCTAGCATTGGGATGCTCAATTGCTAACGTTTAGATGCTCCCCTGCTTCTGGTCATGAAACCATGTGAGAGTGGCGATGGAAAGATATATATATATATATATATATATATATAGAGAGAGAGAGAGAGAGAGAGAGAGAGAGAGAGAGAGAGAGAGTGTCAATACTGGAGACGGTGGCTTGGCCATACTATACAGTATGTATACAACTCTGCAATATACAATGGGGTGCCCCCTGGAGCTCTATATATAGGCCCCCAAGGGGTGGGTCAGGCAAACATCCCATGACCCCCTCATAAAATCCCATGACCTCAGTATGGGGATAAATGACATAATTGGGGCGCCCAAACAAGATCTAGGGGTGGGTCAGGCAAACATCCCATGACCCCCTCATAAAATCCCATGACCTCAGTATGGGGATAAATGACATAATTGGGGCGCCCAAACAAGATCTGGGACGCTGGACAAAATATGACCAGTGATAACTACAATCAGATGGATGGCCAACACGGGGAGAACTAGCCGTACAATAGAAGTGAGAGTAGCAAGAGATGTAACTCTAACAAGTGGACCATAGACTTAGCCCTGGAGGGCCTGCGGATGCAAGATGAGGAGTTCTCCTATCAAGAGGGTGACAGATGTGATCGCACACTCCTATAGATATTCTGTTGCTTCAAGAGCACCGTTTGAGTGAAAGCAAGCAACAACCAACCATTAGGATTCAGAGCTCGCCACCACTTCATTGATTCTAAGAATTTGAAGAGATAAACAAACTTGAAAGCAAATACTCAAAACTGATTGAAAAGGCTAATGCTCACCTCATTTAGAGTCTTGCCCACCCTAGATAATACCTCCTCGAGGCTCTCCACATTGAGCACAACAGTCAATATCTAGGAAACCAATTAGATTACCAAGCATATTAGATTATATAAAGAGGAGGTGTATAACCATATAATTTTTAAAAAATGTGTATGCAAATTTTTTTACACTACCTGACCTATCACAAACGTAGTAAACCCGTCCAAATGAGAGACGTAGAATCTACCATGGTATTTATGACCATGATAGAAGTCCCTAAGCAGACGTGTCGCATGAAACTGACATCCTTGCGAAAAATATACATGTATCAATAGAGAGAAAAAAAAAATCCAATAAAAAAAAGACAATATCAAAAACTTACCTAGAACATGTACAAACTCACGTTTACGGTCTCTACGAAAAGCCTATAGGACCCCCTTATAAGAACTTTTGTTATTTTCTTCTTTCATTGTAGACCACTCTTGATATCTCACGCGTCGCCTCGAGTGTAATGCTTTCCCTATTCAATGATACAATTAGTTTTAAAGTGTTAGAGAGTGCAACAGAAAGGAAATGACTTTGACACAAACACACGCACAAGCACAAAAGCAAACACAACCACAAGAGCAGGATCTGGAACCGACACAAATATTAACTCCCAACATGCAAAGCACATCTTTAGAAAGTGCATTGGTAGGCAAACATGGAGAGTAAAAATGCTAGTGCACAATGGGAGGGGAGGGGAGGGGAGGGGAGAGAGAGAGAGAGAGAGAGAGAGAGAGAGAGAGAGAGCACCAAGAGGATGCGATGAGAGAGAGCACACACAAGCCCATGCACAGTCATGCACATGCAAAAGAATACGGTTGCAGGCTACTACGATGGGGATTGCTTATGAATCACAGCCAGGATTGAGAACCTCGTATGTGTAGACTGAGGGCCTTAAGGGCTCGCATGTATGTGGGCAAGGGCTGGCATGTGTGTTTAGGAGGTTCAAGTTGTCAAGTAGGCTGCTTGTTGACTTTCCAGTTGGCCTCTCTCTCTCTCTCTCTCTCTCTCTCTCTCTCTCTCTCTCAAAAACACAAGTTGTATACTGAGTATAGAACACCCATTGAGCGCCAATTTTGGCCTACTCCTAGAACATACAAGTTGTAGGGAAACGGAATGGAACTATGCCCGTCGGCTCAAGGGGGAAGTGTGAGCTATGGAGAATAAACCAGTGTGGTGGAGAGAACTCTCATCTGAAGTTCGCGTCAATAAATCAATAAATCAAAAGAAAAGCTGCAATCTCGTTGAACGCTTGATGCAGGCCTACTGTTGGTCCTGAACACAACTGGAATCTGCATTGGAGTCGTCCCACGCAGAGCAAAGAGTGTGTTAGATCGAACCAAATCAATGTCGATATCTCCTGAGGAGTGACCGGAGCCGCATTAAGAACATGAAGACAACGAGCCTTATAGAGGTTTCACAGTGTGATACTAATCACCACACAAAACACCATATTGTGGGTCACCTTGTCTTGCAATCACTTGAAGCATACAAAGAAGGCCTTGAGGATAACATGTGGCGGTATTAGGTAAGCATGAAAACCGGGTCCAAGTCATGCCCCTAAATTAACATGTGGGGACCCAAATCGGACATCAACCACATGACCGATCCCCAACTCATGAACCCGAAATGCAAACCAACTCTGGTGAGTAGCAAAGCGATACTAATCCAAACGCTGTGAGGCGTCGTACTGATCCACAAAGTCCAAACAATGATCAGGCAACTCAACCACAGGAAACAGACCTCGAAGACAAGTAGAGTCATGCCCAAGAAGCACAGACGATGTACCCACACGCAATCCAACGTAAACCGGAAGCCAAAGTGTGCGCTCCTTGCCGCACTGTCGAAGCAAGGGACTTGCCAATACACCGTGTGCGAGCCACAAATGGCTCTAAGCACACAACAAGCCTAAACTAGCAAGCTCAAGAGAGCAAAGGGTGTGCCACTCACCGCTCTACGCTCGCCTTCGTGGTGGATTCCTCGCCGCGATGAAGAAGAAGCTGCAGTTGTGCCGCGCTCAACCGCTTCGCCGCCGTCGTGCCTTCATAATGCTCGATCGCACACACACTCTCCCTCTCTCTCTCTCTCTCTGTCACAGACACACACACACAAGGAGGTGAAGAAGAAGAAGATGGAGATGGAGATGGAGCAAGAGCACTCTTCTATTGCACAAATGAGAGAATGAGTAAAAATTAGGTTTAGTTGGCTTTTATATGAGCTCACCCCATTCACACTTGGGCGCCCATGCTTAGCCAACTAATCCCTTGAATGTCCCAGTTAGAGTGCGCCTCTCATCCGCGATCACTCTTATCCTTTTCCTATTGGTCCGACAAGCCCGGTACCTGACTCTACCAAATACATAATACACGTCCGTCGTAGGTGATGGGGTGTCCATGAGCCGTGAGGGTTAACATGCCCCCCTTCCTAATGTAGATTCCGTCCTCGGAAGCTATTGAGTTGAAGCTGGTTCGTCGAGGTGGAAGAGCATTTGAGATGAATGTCCTTAGCCTTCTTCAGTCACTGCAAAATCAAACAACATTGGCACAGTAATTGCATTCTCTTAAAAAGCATATACAGTTTTAGACAAACAAATTGATTGGTAAAAGAATTTCAAACAATTTGGTAGCAATGAACATTAAATTTCAATGTAATCAAATGCAAAAACAGATGTACAGGTAGAAAATTAAACAAGTCTGGGGTCGCTAATTTGACGATCGAAAGGCACTAGAGATCGAATATTAATACCATGGGTAAGCTTCTTAATTTGCAGTGGTCAATTAAGTTGTTTAATCGCGAGAGCCAAGTATTCATGTTCGAGGGCTGACTAGAGGCTATATCTAGAAGACCTTGTAGTTAAGCTATTATAAAAGGAATTTCTCATGAAATCATCGCCTGACTGATTACTTTTTCTTTGACCCCCCAAAGTCTTTTCTCATTGATTCAATTATGATGTGTGTGCTTATTTTGTATGCCTTGGGTTTTTTGCTTTTCAAGGAAAAGCGCCCACACTGGGAACCTCTAGGGCTCTAGTACCATAGGCAATACATGTGAGTGAAGTACCAAATCAAGCTGAGATTTCTCTTCCAGCTTAAAATTTTACATTGTGGCACTTTGATTTTTTGTTTGTTCATTTTCAGCATTTTAATTTTGTAACTTTGGGGGGTCATATAACACTGATACACCTCCCCAGGCTCATCACACTAGTAAACTCCCTTTATAATACTTAAGCTAAAGGTCAATAGGGTTAAGCCCACTAGAAAGCCCTAGTACATTTCACACAATGCTGCCTAAATCGGATTAAGAACCTAAGTAACCATTGTTTATTAGGAAGGCATTCCCCATGGTATTAAGAGAAGATTTCTAATACCTAGCTTGGTCAAACTAGCTTAGTTGGACTGCTTGATTTTTACACCTAAACAAGTGATTATGACAAAACATTACATTGAATTAAATGTTTGATAGTAAGCAAATGCGCTGAATATTAAGCTACCAATCACAATCAAAGCAGACAATCATAGATGCAAAAAGATAAGCGCAATGCTAATGGACATAAAACACCTGTTTGTGTCGATGGTCGCGCTTGATCTGAAGTGTGAATGAGAGAAAGGTTCCATGAAGGTCCAAATCCTATCAACAGCAACACGCTCCTGTACACACTAGGAAACAAAAGGAATACCTCTAGGAGGCACATTAGTGGGAAAAGAGAACTTCGCTAATCTCTCAACTCTAAAACAGAAACACTCCTATTGTACTAATCTTACCTACCCTCCATCACTCAAGTGATGAGGATCAAAGGTGTTTTATGGCATAGGTTTCCGTTTCACTGTGCCAGATGTGACATGTGTAGGTCTGAGTCAATGTTTTGACTTTTAATGTGCATACTCGTTTGCTAATTGCTCTTGCTCTTTATTTTTTTGTTTTTTGTGAGTATAAAGCTTTATATGTACATTCCCTAAGATCGGAGATTAAGAGGTCAGGGAAAAAGGTTGAGAGGGAAGCAAGTGAATGATGGATGTCCACAAACACTCCCCCCTTCCTTGGGTAGATCATACCATTTGAAATGAGCTTGTCACCCTTTGAAACCAATTGTTCCAGTTGGTAATAGGTGAGGATTTTTGCCAATAGTTTTCGACCGCCCTATGCGTTTCATCTAGTTGCAAGGGTGGTAAGGTACTCTTGGAATCATATGTAGCTTCATGGAGGTCCACTACTATAGATGGAGGCTGTGTAGAAGCTTTTACCTCTATGGATGTATTACATGAGGAGCTAGAAGCTTCATGGGACTCCCCCCTTCCTGAGCGAGGTGGAACAAATCGTTCTTTCTTTGGTACCCAAACTAGCTCGGGAGCGGGTGTGTAGCATTCTGTGATTTTTTTCTTTCCACGATCATTGATTTGTTTTGGAGCTACGGGATTGGGCTCACTTGGGTCAGGTGATAGGTAAGAGCACAATCTACGTTTTGGCACCCAGATTTGATCATTTCCTTGATAGTAGCCTCGGGCTTCCAATAGTCGTTTAGGGATCCATAGCAACATTTTCTTACTTTTCTTGGAGCGAGTGGTACATTTCTTACAAGGCTTCTGTTTTTTAGCACTAGCTATGGTCACTAAAGAAGCTTTAGGGACCCACTTGTATGTTTTCTTCGTTACCTTAGGATGAGACTTGTCAGAAGCGATATGCATTGCTTGTAGCATATTTAAGGGTATAGGCATTTCATCCCCCTCAGGTGTTACCCAGGTCGTCCCCCTATTTCCCTAAGTGTCTATGGTTGCTGCTAGGTGGACCCAATCCACATTGTCTGACTTCGTCATCCCAGGTAGGATATCCATATGGACACTCTTTGGGGGTGTGGGGTCCACGTGCGATGTGAAAGGAGAGTCCATTTCCCCACCCCCTTCGTGTGCTTCATTTGCATCAGGTTCCGAGCGAGTAGCTCTACCTAATGTTTGCATGAAACGGCTAAACATACTAGTACTAGGCTGTGGAGCTTCGGGAGGTGCATGGCCTTCTCTCTCAGTGTTTTGGGTAGGGTATGCTTCCATGATTTCTGAGTCGGAGGAGGAATCACTAGCGGCTATTTTAGGGTCTTGGGTGGTGCTACCTTGTGTCCCCGCTGAGGGTCTAGAGCCTATCGTGGATGGGTAATGAGTGTCCGTATGAACAGAGGCATTACCAATGTGATCGTGCTCTAACACTCGTCTAGAGCGTAGGTTCATATGACTTGATCCTCTAGAAGTGTCAGTGAGTGCCCGTGAAGGCTGCTCACCTAGTATTTTTGGGTGTTTTGCAACCCAAGTCTTTCCTTAATTTGAATTTTTGGTCCTTTTTTTCTGACCCGGCTATAGAATAGAGCGTATGATAGCTCAAAACGAGCGTCTCGGTCAGAGGGTCGTGCCGTGCTTTACAGCCCACCGTTTGGTCACTCTATGCCCTCGGAATCCCTAAAACTGTCAATTTCCAGTTGGGAACTAGGCCCAAACTAGAAAGTCTAAGGGTGCAAGTGGGAAGAGAAGGGAGGAGAGTGGAGGACTTGTCCCACATGCTCTCATTCCCTCTTGAGGGAGTAGGGTATATATATAAGAGTGAGTCTAGTATATATCATAAGATTGAGGACTGAGGCCGAGGCCTGGGCCTGGGCCTGGGCCTGGGAAACCGATCCCGATCTATCTTTTATACAAACCAACCCGTCCGTTTTAAAACTCACGTTTTTTATTTTCGAAAAATTTATCCTCCCCCTCGCTCACGTTTTTATTTTTCGGATTTTTTTTTCTTTTTTTTTAAAATTATTTTTTTTCTTTGATGCAGAAATGAAGAAATTGAAAACGTAGAAATTGAAAATGCAGAAATTGAAAATGCAGAGATTGAAAATGCAGAAAATGCAGAAACTGAAACTTGACAGAACCAGAAAATGCAAAAAACGCAAGAAATGCTAACTGTGCAGTGCAAACCAGAAAACGTAAAAAACGCAAAAAACAGAAATCTCCACACAACTACACACACTCATTCCCTGCCTTTTCTATGATAGAAATTGCACCACAAGAAAGCGTAAAGTGCTAACCGAGCTTAGTGTAGGGCATATCCCCGGCAACGGCGCCAAAAATGTGCGCTCCTTGCCGCACTGTCGAAGCAAGGGACTTGCCAATACACCGTGTGCGAGCCACAAATGGCTCCAAGCACACAACAAGCCTAAACTAGCAAGCTCAAGAGAGCAAAGGGTGTGTCACTCACCGCTCTACGCTCGCCTTCGTGGTGGATTCCTCGCCGCGATGAAGAAGAAGCTGCAGTCGTGCCGCGCTCAACCGCTTCGCCGCCGTCGTGCCTTCGTAATGCTCGATCGCACACACACTCTCCCTCTCTCTCTCTCTCTCTCTCTCTCTCTCTCTCTCACAGACACACACACAAGGAGGTAAAGAAGAAGAAGATGGAGATGGAGCAAGAGCACTCTTCTATTGCACAAATGAGAGAATGAGTAAAAATTAGGTTTAGTTGGCTTTTATATGAGCTCACCCCATTCACACTTGGGCGTCCATGCTTAGCCAACTAATCCCTTGAATGTCCCAGTTAGAGTGCGCCTCTCATCGGCGATCACTCTTACCCTTTTCCTATTGGTCCGACAAGCCCGGTACCTGACTCTACCAAATACATAATACACGTCCGTCGTAGGTGATGGGGTGTCCGTGAGCCGTGAGGGTTAACACAAAGAAAGTAGACAACCCGCGGCACAACCTTAGTCGTCGGGCAAAGAGAGAGTGTGTAAGAGCACGTTGGCAAGAAGTATTCAAAAGAGGATTTTCTACTCTTAATCACAATTTACTCTTCGAGCTATCATTGAGGAGGGTCGAGCACATGGGCAGCAAAGCATTTGATACAGTGCCTAGAGCAAGATTGATGTGCAGATTGTATGATCTCAGTGTCCTAGGTAGGATTACATGGGCTTTTCTTGCATGTTATAAATCAGTCAAATGCTACAATGCGTATATCAAAAGGCCTTTCAAAAATGGTCGATTCTACTGTTGGAGTGAAACAAAAATGTCCACTCTCCTACTCTCTTTGGTATGTATATGGATGAGGCTTTAGACTAGATAGATAGAGATGGAGATAGAGGTGCACATCTATAAGGCATTTGCATACCCTTGCTACTATACGTGGATCTTGTTTTCATTTCTAAATCACCAAAAGGGCTACAGAGCAAGTTGCATACACTGCAGAGATATGCACATGGGCAGAAATTTGTCTGTGAACCTCAGTAAGACTAAAGTGATGACTTTTATTACCACATTACAATGGAGGGCATCAGCACCAGTTTTTCTTTATGGTGAAGAGCTAGTAGAGTTTACAAAGAACTACACATACCTTGGAGTTGTGTTTGGAGGACCCTCTTTCTCTATGAGAGAGGCAATACCCTCTAGACTTACATGAAGATATGCAACCCTTGCACGCTTGGAGCAGTGTGCTCAATGGAAACATTTCACGAGCTCCGCACTAAGTTATGGTTGTTTTGATACCTTGGTGATATCCACATTATTGTATGGGGTACAGATTTGGAGATCTGGTCTTGATTATCGCATGTAGTCTGGTAGGATGACTAATATGTACAGAGCAATGGAGAAACTGGTCACTTTGATCTCCAAGTTGGTCCAATGCAAGGCTGCAGTAACTTCGATTGTGATTGAGGCAATTACTGGATTAGTAACTTACATACATGGCTTGTGGGATCTCCCACGCCATTGGTGTGCTAAATTGGCCCTCTAGCCATCTCACCGGCTAGCTATGGGGAGCAAACTCTAGATTCTGGTATGCATAGATGTCAGCCGGGTTTCAGCGACACGGCTTCACAATAAACGGATTGCCACCCTTTCAATACTCCTTGCACACACCATCGGCTCGCATTGACTCACTCCAAGATCAACAGGGTAGTCAGATAAGATCTTACACAGATTTACAGAGAGGGCATGGCTGAGTAGAAAATGGCTTTCTACAAAGAGCATTTTCTTAACACTACCGAAGGAGGATTCATTTTACGACCGAGATACATGGACTCACACCTCTCGCATATGGATTTCTACAAAGAGCATTTTCTCAAAGATGGACTCGTTTCACGGCCGAGATACATGGACTCACAACTCTTGCATGGGCTTCGATGTGCAATACACCAGCTTTGTACACCTCCTCTCATCAGCTTCAGATAGAGACAGGGAGATACACTTCAACAACCCGGGAGGAGCGATTTAGAGCTATGTGATTTAGAGCTAGAGATAGATAAGAGTTGTTCTTACACGTGATAGGAAGGGGGTGCTCTCTTTAAGCTTGCTGCTCATCTTACTGTCTTTCCAGTACCCCACTCGATTACCTCCTAGGCCCTAGTGTCTTTCACAAGTATACCTCGCTCTATCGAGGACATTTGTTATGTTTTCTCCAATGTTAGCCCGTAGATGGCTGAGATACACAGAGGATATTCACTACCGACTTCTGCAATGCTCCTGTACTGATTGGTGGAGTACACGCTCATTGGTTTCTGCGCTACAACAGCTATTTCAGTACCTTAGCAGTTGTTTCTTGGGTGGACAGCAGGCTGGACTTTTGTTCCTAGCGTGGTATTCATCCCTTGCTTGTCAGGACACCATTCGGTGGTTGACTTAGCCGTTATCTTGGACTGCTGCAGCTTTGGATTGACGGAACCTTCACATCAACTTGATCTGCACGAGATTTTGTGGCATACGCTTCCGCAAGGGTTAACACAGAGACATGGCCAATCTCAAAGACAACCAAATTGGACAACTCCAACTACAGCGTTTGGAAGACGAAATCAAGACTCTCATTGCCTACAATGGACTATGGAACTGGCTTACGGATCCTTCCAAGGCAGTCAAGCCCGTGGTCATTGTTGGGTCTGTATCATGGGCAAATGTTGATGCTTGGGTCAACACTAACAAACAAGTGTACACATTCCTCCTTCTAAACCTTTCAGACACGGTTCTACAGGAACTACGAGCGGAGGAGCATTCTCATCGCTTATGGCAACCCATTATGGATCTATTCGAGGACAAATCTGTTGCCAAGACTCTTCGGCTGGAGCAGGAGCTTTACCTCCTGTAGTACAACCAGTTCAACTCCTTGGTGGGGTTAACTCGCAAGATGCGGGAGATCTGGGATGACCTCGTTGCCACTAGAGGTGACATGACCACACAACAAATGTCCAAGTAGTTGCTATTCAAACTCCCTCCTCGCTTTGACTCTTACTACCAGGGTCTTATTCGCTCTCACCCAACCCAACCCCTTACCTGGGAAGAGGTTCTTCCTGAGCTTATGCAGATTGAGAGCCACTCCAAGTTTTGAGACAGAGGTGCTGTAAGCACTGATGTCGTATTATTGGCTGAGGGCAAGGACAAGGGAAAGAAGGCCCAGACTTCTCAGTCGGACGAATCCTCTTCAACAAAAAACAACAACAAGAAGAAAAACAAAGACATCAACTGCCATTATTGCAAGAAAACAGGGCACAAGCAGGCAGACTATCCGAATAAAAAAAGGGACGAGGTTGAGAAAGCTAAGGAGAACCTGGCTTCCACGGCAATGACGACTGCCAGGATTCCAAAAGGGATCACTTGTTGCAACTACCGGTGCGGCACTTCCTCTCAATCACAAGCATGGATTGTGGACAACGGTGCTACCGTCCATATGACTCCTATCAATGACTGGTCCAGCTCTCTTATGGGTTCACATGATCCGTCCATCACACTTGGTGATTCCCATACGCTTCCGGTCTCTGGTATAGGCCATATATCGATCTTTCATTCTTCGACTGATCTCCCTTACAATACTTTGGAGGCTATGTTTGTACCAGACTTAGCCTTGAACCTCCTATCAATGGCTTCACTTGATTCCCAAGGGGCACAGGTACTATTTGAAGGAGGTAAGGATATTGAAACGGGCCCGTAGGGCGGTAGACTTAGCTTTCACCCGATCATTACTTTAAACTTTACGACACAAAGGAACTTCACGAATAACCCTATGACTGGAAATTACACTTCAAACAAAACACGGCATGGAAGCTAGAGCGCTTCCAAGCAGATAGTGACACCCTGTTGGCCCCAAAGACTGGCGTTCCTTTCGGTATTTCTTTATTCTTATTACACTTCAGAAAAACCTGTAAACTTCTCAAGTTGTCCTACTTTTATCGGGCTGAAATTCCCCTACCCAAGTTAGGCAACATAACCACAATAAAAGTCTCCACGAACAAAATCCCAAGTAAACAGTGACTTCCAACGCACTTTAAAGCACTTTACAAAACCTGGCAAGAAATTACAGCATGCTGAATTCTCTGTTTTTGGCCTCCAAAATGCACCAAAACACCTGTTCGGTGATTCCCTAGCTTCCCCAAAGCTCCTGGGACCTATAGCCATCAAAACTGGCCAAAACCCTAAACCTGCAAAAAAATTGCAGCGAGCTGTAATTCTTTGTAATGACTGGATTTGATGGGGAAGTGTCAGAGAGTGCAACAGAAAGGAAATGAACTGACACAAACACACGCACAAGCACAAGGGCAAACACAACCACAAGAGCACGATCTGGAACCGACACAAATATCAAACTCCCAGCATACAAAACACATCCTTAGTAGGTGCACTTGCAGGCAAACATGGAGAGAGTAAAAATGCCCATACACAGGTCCTTAAGGGCTCGCATGTATGTGGACAAGGGCTGGCATGTGTGTGTTCAGGAGGTTCAAGCTGTCAAGTAAGTTGCCTGTTGACTACTCATTTGGCCTCTCTCTCTCTCTCTCTCTCTCTCTCTCTCTCTCTCTCTCTCTCTCTCTCTCTCTCTCTCTCTCTCTCTCTGAAAAACACAAGCTATATATCGAGTATAAAACACCCATTGAGCGCCAAAAACTGGCCTACTCCTAGAACATACAAGTTGTAGGGAAACGAAATGGGACTAAGCCCGTCGGAGAGGTAAGCTCAAGGGGGAAGTGTGAGCTATAAAGAATAAACCAGTGTAGTGGAGAGTAGTCCCATCTGAGGTTCTCGTCAATGAATCGAAAGAAAAGCTACGATCTCGTCCAAATTTGATGAAGGCCTATTGTCAGTCCTGAGCACAACCGGAATCTGCATTGGAGTTGTCCCATTGAGAGCAAAGAGTGTGTCAGATTGAACCAAATCAATGTCAATATCTTTTGAGGAGTGACCGGAGCCACACTACGAACATGAAGACAACGAGCCTTCCAGAGGTTTCACAGTGTGATACTAACCACCACACAAAACACCTCATCTCTATGTTGTGAATCGCCCTGTCTTGCAATCACTTGAAGCATACAAAGAAGGCCTTGAGGATAATATGTGGTGGTATTAGGTAAGCATGAAAACCGGGTCCGAATCATGCCCCTCAAATAATATGTGGGGACCCAAATATGACATAAACCACATGACCGATCCCCAACTCTTGAACCCGAAATGCAAACCAACTCTGGTGATACCAATCAGGGTGTAGTCTCCGGAGAAAGACCGTAGCTCGCAAGCTGCTACGGAGTGTAGCGACCAAACAAAAAACAAACGTTTTTGAGCGACGATCCCTGTTGCTCGCTACTGCTGCCGCCCCCCCCCCCCCCCCCCCCCCCCCCCCCCTCCTCCCCCTTCCTCGCCTTCGCCTCTCCTCCTCCCTGCCCCTGCATTGTACCTCCGCCCCTGCCTCCCTTGCGCAGCCTGCCCTGCCCGCCCCCTGTGCAGCCCGCCCTGCCTGCTTCCTGCGCAGCCTCCCCCCCTGTGCGCCCCGTGCCCCCCCCCCCCCCCCCCCCCCCCCCCCCCCCCCCTGCTGCCGCGCTCAATCGCAGCCCGCAGCCCCTCCAGCGGGCTGTCCCACCTTGCCCCGCCCGCCGCCATATCCCAACCCAATCCGCATTGCGCCCCCCCCCACCCAGCCTCCTTGTTTTTTCGCCTCTCTTCCTGAAGGTATCCTTCAGCCGGCATTGGCAGTACTCCGCCTTGGACAGTGCTCATCAAGTTCGTTTGCAGCGTTATCTTCTTATCCACTTCTCCGACACAGCAGTAGACACAAATGGAGGCTCCAGCTCCGCCACAGAGGAACTCGCCTGACCCCGCTGAGCCCACCATTTGACTTGCTCTTTCACCAGCAGAGCAAGCGAGCCTAGCCGTAGAGGTAGAGCGCTTGCAAGCGACTTCGGTCATCTGCAAGATTCTCGACACCCGACCTAACAGAGGAGAGCTGCGAGACCTTCTCCAGGCCTGCCTTCTCGCAGAGATGGGCAAGATCTTGGATGTGTAGATTCTCGGACGGGGTTACTATCAGATCGAGTTTGAGACCTCCGAGATGGCATCCAAGGTCATAGCTATGAGTCCATTGGCCATCCGAGCATCACACGCCCACTTTCGACAGTGGTGACATGGTTTTGACCTGGCTTCGGATGTACTAGTAGAAGAGGCAGACATTCCCATCTCAGTCTGCTTTCCGGGTTTACGGAGGGAGTACTTACCACTTCTTTCTAGGATCGGCTCCGTCATAGGGACTGTCCTGGAGACACCTCGTACGGCAGCATCAGTAGCTGCCAAGGCGGCAGACATCCCCTCAGTTCGAGTTTTGGTTAGAGATACCCACACGCTCCCGAAGGTTATCCTCTGCCTCGGGTGAGTGGGGGTTGGTTTAGACAGAGTGTGGAGTACTCCGGCCTCCCGAACCAGTGCTTCATTTGCCGACAGATGGGTCATCTAGCAAAGGCCTGTCCATGGAGGAGGCCGCGACCTGCACCATAGCCTCAGCCCCAGTATAACAAGGCTGGCCCGCAGCCTCAGTCAGCGGCACATCGCACACATACAGAGCCACCCTCCGAGCCTGGGGCTCTAGCGGAGGAGGGGTGGCAGCAGGCCCGTGGTCGACGACGCCAGGGGCCATAGCGTCAGCCTGGTACTCAGAGTGGCCCTCAGGTGCCTACTCAGCAGCAGTGGGTTCCGACGGGGAACCGCTTTGGCCCTCTTGAGCAGGAGGAGATCCCTTTGCCAGCCTCCACCTCCGCTTCACCATCGACAGCCGCTCCCCCCTTCTTCCTCATCCTCCTTCTTCCTTCTGCCCCGTCGCCTCTCCACCTCGCCCCTCTACCTCTGTCGCCCCATCCCGCCCCTCTTCTCCTCCTGATGGATGCATACACAGGTCCTAGAGTTCTCTCACCACATGGGAGAACTTGGCGTTATAGATATGCTGCAGACTTTGTGGCCATTGGTGCGGTGACACCCCCAGACTCAGCAGGATGTAGGCACATTGTGGTGTACTTCTTTGCTGATACATAGTGTTTGCCTTGCTATGTATACATTCATGAGGACTCTTGGACAGAGGAGGTTGCTTTACGCACGGCTCGCTCTGCTTGGGCTTGGGCTAGGCACTCACTACAGTCACGTGACAGGCCTATCTAGAGGACGCTCGGATGCGGATTACTCCCCATCCAAGCCAGCCTCGAAGATAGCCCGTCTTGCTGCTGCGGCGGCATCTGTTCTCTCTCGCTCCCCATGAGGATCGTCTCATGGAACGTGCAGGGACTAGGTGGGCCCCAGTTTCAGCGACAACGGGGCCGATTGCGTCAGGAGCTTCAACGTTGCCTTGTGGGAGGAGAGATTGATCTCCTTATGCTTCAAGAGCATCATCTGTGTGAGAGCCGCATTCGGCGATGTGGTCAGATTTTGCGTGGACGATATGATACCTTTTGGTCAGGTGCTTTTGGACCTGGAGGCATCCAGGCTGGGATATGTATGACTATTGCGGACTCATTGCAGCAGGCCATTGTGGGCAGAGGGATTATTGTGCCAGGCAGGGCTCAGTGGATTACTATGCAGGTTCAGGGTGGCCTTGTGGGATTCTTGAACATCTATGCGCCCAATGTGGCGAGTGCTCTGCAGAGCTTTGGTCACAGATTGTTGAGTCTTTGCCGTAGGCCGATCATTGGTGTATAGGAGGGGACTTCAACATGTTGGAGGACCCTTCTGACAGGATTGGTGGCAGCCATGCTACTGTGCATAGAGTCGAGTTGGCAGCTTGGGAGAGGTTGTGTATGACTTTGAGGGTCTCGGATACATGGCAGCACTCTGGTTTTGTGAGGTCCCCAGACAGTCTTGCCTTCTCTAGATCGGACCGCAGAGTGGGAGGAGTGAATCTATCGCCGATAGATCGCTTCTACACTAGTGACCACTTCAGTGACTTGGGGGGATCAGTGGGGATCCTGGCAGGGACATCCTTCTCGGACCATGCACCAGTGATCCTCACAGTGGCAGACAGGCAGAGGAGTGGGAGCACGATGCTTCGCATCCCAGAGAGGGTCTTGTTGGACTCAGCACTCAGAGAGAGTGTAGAGGCTCTCTGGACAGAGGGCATGGACAGCAAGGTTTCACATGCAGACAGAGTGGCCTCAGGCCTAGCTCAGCTTAACCACTTTTTTCTTCAGGAGTCTCTAGCTCGTCGGGCTGCAGCGAGAGAGGCGGAGCAGCGTCTCAGATGAGCAGCATCTAGACAGTCCATGGTTGGAGAAGCAGTTACAACAGGCTCGACAGGAGCTTGCTAGCACAGAGGAGAGGTGTCATGAGTTTGCCTTTAACCGACAGGCATCTCAGTGGACTCAAGTGGGTGACAGAGTGATTGGGGCTTTTTTTGAGACAGTGGGACCTCGGCACTCGCATGCCAAGGTCATTCAGTTGAGGAGGCCGATGGGTCAATTGCTTGTGAGCCCGAGGATATGCGTGTAGTTGCTACTGACTTTTACCGTGAGTTACTGTCGGCTGAGGCTCAGTCAGAGCGACAGTAAGTAGGAAGTAGATTTGTGAGAGTTAATAGAGTGTGTTAGTGTGTAACAGTAGGTGTATTAATTAGAGTGTGTGTGTGCTCTCACGCAGGCTGCGACGACCTTATCCTTTTTTCTTTTTTTCTTTAAAAATAAAAAATTAAAAAAAATTAAAGGTAGGATCGGGATCGGGAATATCTCCCAGACCCAAGCCCAAGCTCACGCTCACGCCTAGGCCTCAGTCGCCTTTTAAAAAAACGAATTTTTGCTTCACACGTAGTTGAAAATCGATTTTTTGAGGACCAACGGAACGTTAGATGCCCGTAAATTGTGTTGTAAAGCACACAGCGACCCTCTAAGTGATACGCTCATTTCGAGCTATCACACACTTTAATTAAAAAAAATCAGACATTAAAAAACATTAAAAACGTAAAAAACACGAGTGAAAACGGACGCTTAAAAAAGGTAAGCGGTTAACCTTCGAGGTTATTCGCCGACGTTTGTAGGGTGCCAAAGGCACATGCATCTGCGCTCTGGTCGTGTGCTAGAGACGGAGCAACTAGAGAAAATTTCGACTTACGCGAGTTCTCAATATCCACCTACTTGAGGTTCTGGACCCTTGGCGGGGACTCAAGGTAGTACAAACCAAGACCCAAACATAACGGCGTCATGGAGGGTTTCTCAATGTCTAATCCCGATAGCTCGAGCCAAGACATGCATGCCATGGGTCCTCGATCCGGGCCGAGCGTGCTTAGCCGCCTAAAGGAAACCTTTAGTAGAGCCACTCGCTCCGAACATGGAGCTAATGATGTAAATGAGGGGGTGGGGAAGTAAATTCTCCATTCGTGACCAACGTAGACCCTATACCGTTAGAGAAAGTGCACGTGAATACTTCATTCACTGCACCTCCTGACTCTTTAGAGTTATTTCTCTCTGAGGTCATATTACCCGATGGTAGAAGCCTTACCGAAGTGCAAGAGGTTGAGCGAGATATCCTTGCAGCGAGGGAAAAGGAAGTCGAGAGCTTACGCAAGGTGGAGCAATGAAGAGAGTTAAAAGAGAAAGCCCCTATGTCAATATCCTTGCTAAGAGAGCAATCGAGTGCTCCTGATTTAGCAACCGCTAAGGGCAAACCCCTAGAAAGCAACATTGCATCTAGCTCAAAGGACACCCCTAGCACCTCAATCCTAGATGGAGTGTTCTTAAATGAGAACTGGGAGTACGAATTACAAACAGAGACTCTGGCCGACCTATACACAGGTCACACCTATCATGTGGGTTGGTTAGATGTCCTACAATCCACAATGGACGCTACTAGTGTGGAGGATAAACAACAAAGAGTTTGTGAGGTCATCCATAGGGTCATTGAGTTAGAGAGACAGAACAAGGGGATCAACATGCCTTCAAAGGGTCTCATGAGATTCTTGGATATAGGGAAGGCTAAACAACCGACCTTATCGCAAATGGAGACTCCCTCGGTAAGTCCGATGGATCCTCCATATGTTGTTTCTCCAGGGGTCTCAGTGCAATCTGAGCCCACAAGTGATAGCTTCACCTTTCCAAGTCTAACTTATCTTTCCCTTGATGACACCACGGCTACCATGCCTACCCCAATGATGAGTATGCCGAGAAGCACTCCATGGACCTCATTTGTTAGTAAAGCACCGCTACCTGGTAGCTCCATGCCTGCAATAGTACCTACAAGTGTGTACCAATCGTATACACCCATGGGTCCTCGTACTCATGTAGTCCCTACCCCTCCCATTGTTTCAACTACGTATGCTCCACAACCACAATACACAAGTTCTTATTTCCATGGGACTATACCGGCTAGCATTAGCATGTCACATCCGACATCTGCTATGCCTAGGGCCACCCATATGAACTATGGACCACCACATGGCACAACATCGTACCCAACGTGGAACCCACGGGCTTCCTATGCGCCAAGCCCAATGCCAATACCTACTCCACATGTAGTCTTTGGAGCGCCATGCCTGCTCATTTAGGTGACTTGGCAACATTTTCTCAAGCTATCGGTCGATCTATTGCTGAGAATATGCGTTACGCGCCTGATAGAGAGCCTAGAAGTAAGGCAGTACAAATAGCCAAGCTCACACAAAAATTTAGTGGAGACGGGGATGTGAGAAAGCATATCGAAGTGTTTGAACAAATATGCGATTCTCTAGGAGAACACAATGACCTACATAAGAGCAATGCTTTAAGCCTAACCTTAAGTGGAAAGGCTGGGGATTGGTATAGAACCCTAAGGGTGGAAGAAAAAACGATTTACCCTACTCTTAGGAGACTATTCTTGAAAGAATACATATGAGAGGGAGTGCTTTGGGGTGTAGCCTCTCAGCTCCAAAAAGCCCAACAAGACGAAGGAGAGTCGGTGAGAGACTTTATAAGTCACTTGAAGCATTTGAATTCTCGTTGTAATCCAAATGAGCGCTTCAACAATAACCAATTGCTTGATAGATTCATTAGGGGATTATGACATGAGGATATCTACAATGGCCTAGTCATTAGAGGTATCACCACTTGGGAAGCAGTCACCACCAATGCGATCCAATTGGAGGATAATTTAATGATTCAAGGAGAAAGAGTGTCTGTTGAGTCTAAATCTATTAGCTCACAAGCATCGGGGCATCAGCCAATGACCCTAAAGCCTATTGCTAAGGAGCCAAAGATATCTGAGATGACTTTAGCAGATCTCACCAAGGCTATTTAACAGAGTCTTAGAGACAATTGTGCTCCGCAGAACAATCATATGTATCCAAGAAGAGAGCAACAATGGTGCTCAGTATGCTATGGACCGCATAGTACCAGTGAATGCCCTACTTTTAGAGTAAAATTCAATGGGAACTGCAATGCATGTGGGAGGTATGGTCATCAAGCTAAGGATTGCACAGTATGTAAGCGCACGATGGCCAATAGACCAACCTTAGCATGGACAGACACACCTCGAGTGCCTGCATTGATGCTGGCCCCACCTCTTGAACAAATAGCACAACACATGGTCCCTAGGGCCCAAAATGTTGTTCAAACAACACCCCTACCACCTCCAGTGCTAGGACCGCAACCACCACATCCGAGAATCACTTATGTGAATCAAGTGGGTTGTGAGTCGTCTATTGCTTGTTTGGAAGGCTGTGAGGAAGATATAGATCCTAATATTTCCTATGGGATGGATGTGCTTGAAGAAAGTCTACAATACTACATGGAGGACTATTGGGGACAACTCAAACATGTATGTCAAGTAGCTGCTCTTGCGGCAAGAGGCCAAAATATCAATTACACTGCTAAGAGACCACCTCTTCAATGCTATGAGTGTGGAGGTCCACATCGTGTAGCCGAGTGTCCTATTAGGCTACAAAAGAACGCCACACTAATGCAAACCAATCAAGCGAGCACGTCTACAATGCCAATACTCATGTGTAATCGATGTGGCATAGATCATTTGATTGCCCAATGTCCAAATAATCCAAATGCACCGAAGATCACGCCATTAAACTTGATTGAAGTTACCGAGGAGCCATCACCAAGTACACCCGTGGTACCAGTAAACGTACTCACACGATCGATGCTCCAAAAACAAAATTATATTCTCGAGGAAAGAGACACGGCATCAATTGCCCAATCTCAAAAAAAGAAGAAAACACGAAGAAAACAGAAGCAATTAAGGAGTTTGGTAGAAGATACCCAAAGGGATCTAGAACCAGCACCTAGGAAGATCCAGATTACAGACACCGTGTTCCCTACGCAACAACAACCTCACCAAGTCCATAGACCCTTGGACATACCCAATGTCATCCAAGAAGAAAGTGACTTAAAGTCATGGGAAAGTGGGCGTACTCACTTCTTGATGGAAAGAATGTTTACAGAGGGACTACCTGATCCTATCGAAGAAATGGAGATCCCATCTTCCCCACGTCAAGGGACTCAAGGCCAAAAGGTGCCGTTAAACATTGCCAAATTGATGGATTTCATGTCTTCAGAAGTTAGAACCACCATCATGTCCAAATTATATAAAGACCCTGAGCTAGTCTCAGCTCTTCGAGCCTTCCTCAATGGGGAACTGAAGTTTGGGCTACCACAATTTGCACAGATGGATGGAGCTGGGGAGATGCCAATAGAGGAGGAATACATAGATCCACAACCCAACCTAGATGAGAACCTTGTTATAGAAATACCTGTTAACAAGTTGGGACAATACTTTGAGGGTGATGAATCCAATGCGACTATACCAATCACTACTAAGGGATTAACTATGAAGGGAATCCTTGATGGTGGCGCTCGGGTTAGCATTGTGACTAAAAATTGCTGGGAAGCTATGGGAAGACCTCACCTCGCGACCACAACCATAGTAGTGAAGATGGCCAATGGGTCTATTGTTAAACCTATTGAGATGTTAGAAGATCTCAAAATCAAGGTCTTTGGACATAAAATAAGGATTACCTTCATTGTTATGGATTTCTCCAAACACACTATGGCATCGGAGATGATCTTAGGACGTCCTTTCATGAGGGAAGCAAAAATGGTGCACGATTGGTCTAAAAACCATGTCTACCTGCAGTTCCAAGATTCTGTCATTAGAGTGGATCTTGTTACTGGTCGAGCACATCCTCTAGGAAACAGGTTTATAATTGATCATAGATCTGACACAACAGTTCACTCGGCCCCATTGCAGTATTGTTACACGTGTAAAGCGGACACTGATGTTGGGGAAGATTCTCCTTATATGGATGTACTACCTGGGATGACTGAGTTGGACAATGTGGATTGGGTCCACCTAGCAGCAACCATAGACGCTTGACATGGATAACACCTGAGGGGGATGAAATGCCCGTACCCTTAAATATGCTACAAGCAATGCATATAGCTTCCGACAAGACTCATCCTCATATAGCAAAGAAAACATACAAGTGGGTCCCTAAAGCTTCTTAAGTGACCATAGCTAGTGCTAAAAAACAGAAGCCTTGTAAGAAACGTCCCACTCGCTCCAAGAAAAGTAAGAAAATGTTGCGATGGATTCCTAAACGACTATTGAAAGCCCAAGGCTACTATCAAGGAAATGATCAAATCTGGGTGCCAAAACGTAGAGTGTGTTCTTACTTGTCACCTGACCCATGTGAGCTCAATCCTGTAGCTCCAAAACAAATCGACAATCGCGGAAAGAAAAAAATCACAGAATGCTACACACCCGTTCCAGAGCTAGTTTGGGTACCAAAGAAAGAACGATTTGTTCCACCTAGCTCAGGAAGGGGGGAGTCCCATGAAGCTTCTAGCTCCTCATGTAATGCATCCATAGAGATAAAAGCTTCTCCACAACCTCCACCTACAATAGTGGACCTCCATAAAGCTACAAAGAAATCCACACTTCCCAGTGTTCAAGAATCACCTGATGAACCACTTCAAGTTCGATCCTGGGAGAGTACCTTACCACCCTTGCAACTCGATGAGGCACCTAAGGTAAGAGAAAACTATATAAGCCTTATACTCACAAAACTCAAAAATAATAAAGAGCAAGAGCAATGAACAAACGAGTATGCACAATAAAAGTCAAAACATTGACCAGACTTACACATTCGCATTCGGTACACTGAAACAGAAACCTATGTTATCAAACACCTTTGACCATCATCACTCGAGTGATGGAGGGTAGGTAAGATTAGTACGATAGGAGTGTTTCTGTTTTAGAGTTGAGTGATTACCAAGATTCTTTTTTCCTACTGATGTGCCTCCTAGAGGTATTCCTTGTGTTTCCTAGTGTGTACAGGAACGTGTTGCTGTGGTTAGGATTTGGACCTTCATGGACTTTTTCTCTTATCCACTTTTCAAATCAAGCGCGATAATCAACACAAACAGGTGTTTCTTGTCCATTAGCATTGCCCCTTATCTTTTTTGCATCCATGTGTTTGTCTGCTTTGATTGTTATTGGTAGCATAATATTCAGTGCATTTGCTTAGTACCAAACATTAAATTCAATGAATTTTTTGTCATAATCACTTGTCTAGATTTAAAGATCAAGCAGTCCGACTAAGCTAGTTTGACCAAGTTAGGTGTTAGAGATCTTCTCTTAATACCATGGGGAATGCCTTCATAATAATCAATGGTTACTTAGGTTCTTAATCCAATTTAGGCAGCATTGTGTGAAATGTACTAGGGCTTTCTAGTGGGCTTAGTCCCTATTGACCTTTAGCTTAAGTATTATAAAGGGAGTTTACTAGTGTGATGAGCCTGGGGAGGTGTAACAGTGTTATATGACCCCCCAAAGTTACAAAATTAAAATGCTGAAAACGAACAAACAAAAAAACAAAGTGCCACAATGCAAAATATATAGCTGGAAGAGAAATCTCAGCTTGATTGGGTACTTCACTCACATGTATCGCCTATGGTACAAGAGCCCTAGAGGTTCCCAATGTGGGCGCTTTTCCTTGAAAAGCAAAAAACCCAAGGCATACAAAATAAGCACACACATCGAAATTGAATCACTGTGAAAAGACTTAATTTGGGGGGTCAAAGAAAAGGTAATCAGTCAGGCAATGATTTCATAAGAGATTCCTTTTATCGTAGCTTAACTACAAGGTCTTCTAGGTATAGCCTCTAGTCAGCCCTCGAACATGAAATACTTGGCTCTCGCGATTAAACAACTTAATTGACCAGAGAAAATTAAGAAGCTTACCCATGGTATTAATAGTCGATCTCTAGTGCCTTTCGACCGTTAAATTAGCGATCCCCGACTTGTTTAATTTTTTACCTTTACATCTGTTTATGCATTTGATTATATTGCAATTTAATGTTTATTGCTGACAAATTGTTTAAAATTCTGTTACCAATCAATTTGTCTGCCTAAAACTGCATATGCTTTTTAATCGCTTATGAGAATGCAATTACTGTGCCAATGTTGTTTGATTTTGCAGTGACTGAACAAGGCTAAGGACATTCATCTCAAATGCTCTTCCACCTCGACAAACGAGCTTCAACTCAATAGCTTCCGAGGACGGAATCTACATCAAGAATGGGGCATGCTAACCCTCACGGCTCACGGAAACCATATCACTTACGACGGACGTTGTATTATTTACTTGGTAGAGTCAGTTACCGGGCTTGTCGGTCCAATAAGAAAAGGGTAAGAGTGATCGCCGATGAGAGGCGCACTCTAACTGGAACATTCAAGGGATTAGTTGGCTAAGCATGTGCGCCCAATTGTGAATGGGGTGAGCTCATATAAAAGTCAACTAAACCTAAAATTCACTCATTCTCTCATTTGTGCAATTGAAGAGTGCTCTTGCTCCATCTCCATCTTCTTCTTCTTCATCTCCTTGTGTGTGTGTGTGTGTATGTGTGAGAGAGTGAGAGAGGGAGAGAGGGAGAGAGAGGGAGTGTGTGTGCGATCGAGCATTACGAAGGCACGACGGCGGTGAGGCGGTTGAGTGCGGCGTAGTGGCGTCTCCCTCTTCTTCGCGACGAGGAATCCTCCACGAAGCAAGCGTAGAGCGGTGAGTGACACACCATCGTCATCTTTGAGCTTACTAGTTTAGGCTTGTTGTGTGCTTGGAGCCATTTGTGGCTCGCACACGGTGTATCGGCAAGTTCCTTGCATTGACACGTGCGACATACGCGCACACGGTAGTGTTGGCTGCAGTCCTTTGTGTGCAGGACCAAAGTTGTGGCACCAATGGAGGTGAGGATTGATCCAAGGTTCCCGGCGAATGAGCAGCTGTGGAAGCATACAGCAAAAGAGGAGGCATTGGAGCAAAGAGCCTGTAGAGGAAAACCCGAACGTAACCATATCGAGAAATGGAGAGGGAGAGAGAAGGAAAGAGAAAATCACGAATCTGTGAGGCAGATTTGAAATAACAAAGTTGATATTGGGGTGAAGACTGAGGATAAGTGAGCAGAAGCCATCTTAACACAGCACGGGGGAGGGGGGGGTGGGGAGAGAGAGAGAGAGAGAGAGAGAGAGAGAGAGAGAGAGAGAGAGAGAGAGAGAGAGAGAGAGAGAGAGAGAGAGAGAGAGAGAGAGAGAGAGAGAGAGAGAGAGAGAGAGAGAGAGAGAAGCTCCAACCCAGTACGCTTGTAATGTGAATTCATGAGAGATTTACCCCACCTAATTTGTTGCAGTGTTGCCGTGCGTGTGAAGGAAGCTGCGCCTGAAATTCTCTGTCTTTGTGCATTCGCCGCTGTCTTGCCTTTCTAAAGGGGCACTGGCCGGAGCCCGGAGAATACACCACGTGTCCGGGGGGGGGAGCCGGAATCCCTTCCCCCATTATACTTAGTATAAGATATAAGATTACAAACACTTCCTAACGCAACTATGTCAAAATTGGCAGAGTGCTCAATAGGATATGCGTGACCACATTGCGAGCTCAATTATCAGTCTAAGTGACCGGTGAGTTTGACAGCAAATGCATGGTGAATTGTCTTCTTAGATAAGGCTTGTTTTAGAAAGCCAATAACTATAGCAAGAATATTATACATGTGGGTCCTTGTTTTCCATGTACCACCTGTCTTTGAAGGAGATAAAAATGGAGTTTAGAATAGTGCACTACAAAAGTTCAAAACGCTAGCTTTTCTCAGTATGATCCTGGACATAAAAACTATCGATTAAAATGAAATGACTATCTTTCAAGACACATACTACTACATCAATATTTATAATGTAATGTGAGACTATATAAGTATTGTATAGACATGCAATGCACTAGCTTTACTTTTAGTAGTAGATACATTTACTAGATGATACATTTTATAATGACATTTGGCTAAAGCACTATTAAAATAGAGGCTTTCACCCACTTGGAATAGAGGCTTTCACCCACCTATGATTGTTTTATAATCATAGGTGTCACAAGTGAGACTTCAACCGCCTTTTATGGCGGTGCTACCTACTGCAACAAGAATAGAGAAGTTATATAAAATGCCATGAACATATGTCTACCTTCTCTATTCTTGCTACCTATCATAGCAAGAATAGAGAAGTTATATAAAATGCCATGAACATATGTCTAATATACCGATTTTATAACTATGACCTATTATCTCTAAACCCAAGGGCTCTTTCAAGATTCCTATAAAAAAGACATGGGTACAGACCTACTATCTCTAATTTCTTGTCTTTCAACCCTTGGCTTAGGTACTGATAATGATAGCAACACAATGCTTGATTTGAAAAAATTTGATGATGTGATCTATTTACAATGCTTTCACAAAAAAGATTTTGGTATTTTATAAATCAGTTAGTGAGCCTTGCTTGCCAAATTGTGAATATTAAGTATTGCCTATGGCTGTTGTGGGGGGCATAGATGAGGTGTAGTTCTCAATGGCTCTTGCATAATTTATGAGAGAGAGAAGTCAAAGTTGAGATGATCAAAAGTGGTAATCCTTGCCAAAGCTCTCACTAAAAGTATTTATGAATGGCTTTTCTTTTTTGGAAAAGGGGGGGGGGGGGGGGGGGGGGGGGGGAGAGAGAGAGAGAGAGAGAGAGAGAGAGAGAGAGAGAGAGAGATATTTACATAGCTTCAAGATCCAAGCTCTAAATAAACTAAGGTCTAGAAACATATCCTACAAATAGAATAGGCCTTTTTATCTCTCTTGTGTCAACTTCCATTGTTCGCAAATGTTCATACAAGGAAAGCGATGCAAGTGCATGCTATAACTTATGTTGTACATGATTTAATTAAGCACTAGTGTGTGACCCGTGCATTGTTGCGGCCAAGAAAGGCATGGCCATTGCGTCACACACACACACACATGTTCATAGGTGTATGTGAGTGTTCGTATGCACACAAGTGAAGAGGGTGGACTATGGTCCTTGTAATCACTCCAAGAAGATGACAACTCTCTCTCTCTCTCTCTCTCTCTCTCTCTCATTCATCAGATCTTGAGATCAAGACTTGTTTGGATCAATAAAATTTATCCTCTTCTCTCTCTCCCTCTCCCCCCATCTCTCTCTCTCTCTCTCTCTCTCTCTCTCTCTCTCTCTCATTCATAGATCTTGAGATCAAGGTTTGTTTGGATCAATAAAATTTATCCTCTTCTCTCTCTCCCTCTCCCCCCATCTCTCTCTCTCTCTCTCTCTCTCTCTCTCTCTCTCTCTCACACACACACACACACACACACACACACACACACACACACACACACACACACACACACACACACACATGCACATTGAGTTTCGAGGTCGAGATTTGTCGAGTAGATCTTTGAGATCTCTCTCAGACTAAGTGATTCTCGTTTTTCTTTTGAAATATATTCTTGCTTTTGGTTGGGTGTCATTTTTAAAAGGAAACTCTCTCTCTCTCTCTCTCTCTCTCTCTCTCGTCGGTGCGGTAGGTGCATCCCTCCTCTCATCACATAATGTCCTTGGGGTGGTGAGAGAGTAAAAGTGAATCAACTGACCTTCCAACTCTTCTACATCCATCATGCCCTTTCATTTTGGGGCTATTCAAGGCCAATGTTCACAAAAAACCGAAGTTTAGTGTATTTTTAACTGGATAAATCTTTCAAGGTTGCCTTGAAGAAAACCGACAAAATTTTGCAAGTGTAAACACTGGAAATTCTTCAAACTTTGACCTAAAAACCAAGAGTTTTTATTGTGTCCTTATATATTTTCCATGTTTGCAAAGAACCAAGGTTTAGTGTATTTTTAGAAAGCTAAAATTGAAAATTCTTGGGTAGATTCCAAGCTTGCCTTGAAGAAAACTGGAAACTTTTGCAAGTTTTAGTGGTATTCTCAAATTTTGTCCAAAAGACCAAGAGTTTTAATTGTGCCCCCTCTTTACTTCGAGCAAGTTTATTTTTTGGCAAGCCCTGTAAATTAGCTCAATTAGGAAAAATATTTTTGACAAGCCTTGTTTGAGACCTCACATGCCACATGCTTATCTTCTCTTGTGTGAGGCACATGTGTGTTGGCCCAACTTCGAGACCATCTAACTTTGCCTCTTTGAGTGAAGTTGTAGCATGCATTGTGTACATCCTTAGGGTTAGTAGCATAGCGATGCGTGTATGTACCCAACACAAGGTTTCCACTCAGCATTGCTTGATGTGTGGATTCATCGAGAGCTTGGCATGTGCTATTGTGAGGTCTTCCTCTCCTTTTGCTTTTTATGGTTCATGGTCCATATTCATATGGGCACAATGTTCCTCAATGTGATGAGATAGTCCTTTGGTGGCACCTATACATATGCATGGTTATGCATTAGGCTTCCTTGTAAATAACCTTGTGAATTGGTATGGTTGATTGTGTTTTCTTCTCATGGCAATTTCTCTGTGTCAAACAGCTGCCAAGCCCCACCATATCAATGCTAGCAAAGTAAGAACCATAGACATAAAACTTGTCAATTCGTGGGACGTAGCTGACCCGACTAGTGCATGGAGGCTACAAGAGATAGCTAATTTGTCGAAAAACCCAAGTCTAAATCGTTCCTACCTATCTCAGTCTCAAATGTGTGTCAAACATCAAAAGCTGCTTTCTTTGTGGTAAGCTTGTTCTGATGATTTAGTATAGATACGAGTCACCGAATGCAACGAAACTTTATGACTAGCAGGAGCAGAGTATCATTGACACTCATGTGTACTCAAATGCCATTTTTGACACTTGGACAGAATCGCACCTAAGATAAACAACCTATTTTAGGTTAGTCAGTTTCAGACTTTGAAGCACTCTATAGCATCCTCTAGGCATGCTCTACGTATTCTTATGGTCAAAAACCAGTTCTGGTGCGTGTATGGTGCATAGGGAGCAAAATCGGCTTGTAGACAACATGACTAAAATCATAGTTTCATCACAAGAAACTTATGTTAAATGGAAGAGCTTTCACATGCAAACGCGTTGGTATGCTCTGAATAGCAATGCACACCGTACAAGAGAGACACGAAGATTCAAAGAAACATTAGACTCACGTTGAGCTTCTGCCGCAAATGCTTACTTTCATTATCCAAAAACTTAGGTTTTTTGTTACAAAGGTTGGCTTTTATACTTAGCCAAGGTTCAAAGAATGGGTTTCTAGCTATTTGGGCTCAATACAAGGCTTAGAAACTACATACGATCAGTAACCATCAATAATATTACAACAGCTTTGGACTTTGCGGGATTTTTCAATGATACAAAGGGATTTAATACATTCAATTGGCTCTAAAAATGAGTGGCAGCCCTTTTGATGCTCTTGCTCTTGTTAGCTGAGCAGCTAACATTCCCCCCCTCCTTGCATGTGTTGTCTGCGACACAACTACTTAGGGTGCTAAGTAGTGGTCGGGCTTCCTTGTTGCTGACCTTTGTGCTTGCTACTCAAGACCCTGTTGGTATCTGAGGCGAAGTTCTTTATCTGCAATTGACAAAAATTTCATGGTGACTTTATTTATTTGCTCATCCGCGGAGTAACTGACAAATCTTGCGCACAGATTAGTGATGATGGGGCCAAAGAATTTAGATTGATAAGTGAAGAAGCCGATGTAGAATGCTTCTTCAAATGTCTGCATGTAGTAGGATGGTAGAAACATCACCCTAGCATAAAATCCATGAAGCACTTCTTCGAAGGGCTGGCCTGATAAATCATAGCATAGGCCCTTGGCGCCTTCGAGAAAGGACATCCATGCAGAAATCTCTTTGTTCTGCACGGTGAAAAGTTTGCAAACAAGTTAAAAGCATTGTTTCAATCTTTACTAGCATGATGCATGCCAAATCCGGGATGCCACAAAAACAATTGAATAGTTGAGGACAGTGTGTCCACCATGTAGGCCTTTGTGGGTTAGTTACTTGAAGAAGGTGGAAACCTTGGGTAGTTTAGCTAAGGCTGCTTTTGTTGGAGGAGAAAGTGTTGCTGCCAAGTTCGGACTCTTGGCACTGGGCACTGCACAAGATCGTACTTGATAGGAGTTGGTGCATTTGTATACAAGATCAAATACCTAGGGTGTCGGTTCAGCCAGATCTCCTGCCATTTGGGATGTGCCAATGTGGGGTCGTATTAGAAATCTTTAAGTAACCACTCTTTGATCTAGAGTACTTCGAATTTGATGAGAGGATAGGGTAGAGCTTGTTGATGCCATGCCTCATTTATATCTGGTGGTGTGAGGAGGTTGACATTGATAAAATACAGTATTCGCTCCTCCCACTGCATGGCTTCCTTCCATATGCTTTTTGACTCCTCTTTCGCTTGCTTTTTCAAAACTACTTCCTCTTCAACAGTTAATCTTTTCGGTTGAGCGGAGAGTCCAGCTTCATCACGAGAAATATCTAGATCAGGAAGATTGGCCTCTCCGATGACTGTTGCTTCAAAATCCATAAACTTTAGGGTATCTTGATCTTGCATTCCAAAATAAAATTGTCCTTCCTTTGATATGGTAGCCTGTGTCGTGGGATGTTGCTTTAGATTTGCTCAATTCTACTTTGAGTTGATCTATTTCCTATTGGTATCTTTTCTCTCCTTGCATGAACCCGATAGCGTGCTCTCTGCATTTGCTCTAACTTTAGCTCCAATGCAAGGTCTTTAACTTTTTGTTCCACTGCCTTGTATTGATTTGTGCTCTAGAGTGTGGCTATTGTAGGGTTGTCCTTGAGCTGGTTTATCAATGTATTTTGCTCTTAATGCCTGCTTCTGATTGTGCCAACTGAGTATTTGTAATGTTTAACTGAATTTGAAGCTTGTCAATTCCTGAAGTAGATTCCTGTCGAGCTGAAGTGGCCGTTGTGACTTGCTGCTCTTGTTGCTAATTTCTTGTCTAGAGAGTTTCCAGATCCGCTGATGTCTTTGCAGTTAGTTCAACCTATTCCTTTTCTTTGAATTCCATGGCTTCTTTGTATGATTCAACACAAACATTGGCCATGTCTAGTCTTTCCTTGCAGAGCCGCATGTGCTTGTATACGCTATGTAGCTGTTGGTGGCGAGCATAGATTTCTTCTTTCATTTTGTCTATCACATCGTGTGCATACTATGCATATTCATCTATATTCTCTAGATTCTCCATTGTTCTTGTGTTGCTCGCTTCTGGTTGATTCGTTTGTGTGTCTTGAGCCTTAGAGATTGGCTCATCTAGTTGGTTGGCTTGAGTTTTTGGTATCTCTATGGGGCTAATTGGTTCAGCCTCTTGTTCCTTAATAGTTTCTTTGAGTGGTTTAATATCCAATTTCACATTTCTAGAGCAATGGGAGTGGTCTCCTCTGGTTTTGGTTGTGTTGTGGTCTCCAGTTGTGATGATGCACTTGTGGGAGAGGAGTGTGTAACCTCTGATGTAGGGTTGACTGGTTCTTTGGGTGAATCCTCTTGAGGTGGTGTATCGGCTTCCTCTTGTTCTTGGGCCTGTTCTCGTTGTCGTTCTTCTTTATGATAGAGATGCTCTAGGCCAGCCCGAGGATCATCATTTCCATCGAACATTGGGTGTTTGGTTTGAATTTTGATTCTCCTTGGAGATGATTTTCATTTTTCCTCAAAATATCCCTTCATTCCTCTTTTTGACTCAAAAGCCGCCTTCTCTCTTTCTATTTTGGCCGACTTTTGGATTGGTTCTTTTGATGTTGTTGCAGGGATTTTTCTTTTTCTCTTCTCTTTCTGTCGAGAGGAATCTCTTCCTCTGCCGCCTCTTTTCCTTCGGTGTCACTTTTTTGTGGCTTTTGCTGCAGTAGTAGTCTCTTGGCTAGGGACATCGACTAGTCTGGTCCTTAGTCTAGTTCTCACGGGTGGAGCTCTCCTCCGCACTTCTTCTTCTTCATTCCTGTTCAGGAGCCATATATTTTTCTCTAGGGTAGGCAATAGATTTCTTGCCTGGCCAATAACATGATAACCTATTCTTGTTAACACTTATGGAGCTCCCAAGAAGGTGGTATTCTCTGGATTTTTCACATGAGTAAGAGTGATGTGAATATAGCGGACGTGGTCTACTTCTGTCACGCCTTCCCTCTTCAAGGCTTGTGTGAATGTGGAAGCCACGGCATGATTTGGAACTGTGTATTGGGAAGGTCGTTTAGCAGTGAAATGAAAGTGTTGATGATAGAGCCGAAGAGCCCGCTTTATCCCTCTTCCCTTTAGATCCGAGAAGGAGGTTGATAAACCAAAAACCCCCTATGATTGGTAACTCATTAGAAGCACCAAGTTATGGGTACACCTAAAACCCTTAGTTGTGAGAAAACCTAAAACTCACAGTTGGGAGCAAACCTAAACTCTATGTGTCATGAGAGTGATGAATCCAATTTTAGGAGGTGCATGTTGGCTTTGCCAAGCTTGGCTGAAGGGGGCGATTGTTGGGGTCAACATGTGAACAAGATGTAACGGCCTTTAAAAGGCCTAAAACCTAATGAAGCACTCCTCTCTTTTCATTTTCTCTGATCGTGTGCAACCTTATCTTCCCTCTCTCTCTTCTCTTTGTGCATATCTCCATTGTCATGTCTGTGAGAGAAGCTATTGGCTTCTATTGTGCTCTCTACATTATATTGGTCATATAAGGACTTGAAAGAGGTAGATCTTGAGATCTTTCAACACGCATTCTACCAATGAGAGAGGAAACAAAACCCATAAGACAAAAACCATACACATATAATGAAACCTTTTGCAAGAACGATTAAGGAAAAGGTAGATAAACTTGGAGAAGTGGAGTTCACATACAACATTAAGCGCATTGTTTTGGTGTAATCAATTGTGGTAGTTCCGAAAAAAAATGGTAAATTGAAGGCGTGTGTTAATCTCAAAAAAGTGAACTCAGCCAACATATGAGACGACTATCCCATACCTATATCAAAACATGTATTAAAAAGAAAGCAAGAAAGAAGGCATACAATTTTTTGGATAGATCGTGGAGGTTGAAGCCTTGGAGTTATCAATATCAATGGAGCTCGTTTTAACCCCGTGACTCTGAAGTGTCATTTTTTTGCATAGTCCTAAGAACTGTTGACTCAGGCTTTGTCTCTTGAGCGATAAGACTCACAATTGGCTTTTGTGTTTTGATACTCTGGCCTTCCAATCAATGGTGCACTTGATTATAGACATCCATGTTCTTCCTAGGTTGATGTTTCCTTCCATAGTACCAGTAGGCATGAGCAAAAAGTCTTACACCACAATCCCATTGTCATAGGCAACATTAGTGTTCAAGATTCCAAACACCGTGGTGTTTCTTTTTATTGATACCATTGACATGAATGGTCTCTTTGAACAAAGATGGCTTCCCTAGTTGACACCATGCACCATATGATAATACATTATATCTAGTGTCTATGTTTGATAATGCATTGTACAACACCCTTTCACATGGGTTACTCAATTCAGCTGGGTATCGTAGAGGTGGATCGAGACCTGAGGAAATCCTCATTGGAATCCTCAAATTATGCATGTGTAATCTTAAGGCTAGCCTCTCATTGGCGCCTAATACATTGTTGCTCTCTAGCCTCAAATCTCTTAGTATTTTCTATAGGGTATCCATTCATCATGTCGTAATCCGATATAAAATTTCTTACTGCTAGGCAAGGATCTTGAATTACACTACCTTGGGTCCCGATAAGAGGTCTTAAACCTAAATTAGACAAATAGTATGTGTTTATATAAATTGAAGCCCTCTCTATTTGGTCAAACTCTATCACTTGCCTAGAGCATAAATGCACGTGGATTCAGTGCCCTAGAAGTGTTGGCAAGCCCCCTCTAATGCTTTTTTTGTATTTTTCTTGTTGGTTTTGTTTTGCTTTTTTTTTTTTAATCTTTATTTGAGGCTCGCAATGCGGACTAGGACATGCACTAGCTCAAAATGAGCGTGTCATTCAAGAGGTCTTGGTGCACTTTACAACACAACGTTTGACCAAACAAGATGTTATGGGGGGAAAGATCAATTTCAAGGGAGGCTTTTGGAAGGAGGGGCCATTCCTTCATCCCACATACGGACTCCTCCTTTGGGAGGGGGAGCCTATAAATATAGAATGGCCTTCATTATTGCTATCACCAAGGGGTAGGCTATGGAGGATGGGACTCCCAATGATATATATATCAAAAGAAAAGACCGAGGCCGTGGACAGTTGGGTCCTTTCTTTTTTCAATTAATTTTTTTCAAGGTAAAAGAAACTTAAATAAATTTCATTTCTCCTCCCCTCTCTCACGTTGCGGCACGTGGCCTTGCGTTTTGTTTATTGCTTTTAGCAAAGAAATAAACCTAGCAGCTAACCTTAGCCTAAATACGACAAAAAACACTACAAAAAAACAAGAAAAAAAAACAAAAAATGTAAAATGTAAGGAAACACAAACGGTGCCAAAGAATGCAGATAGAACAAAAGAACTCAGGTGCACACATCAATTAAAAAATGCAGACAAACACACATACAACCGAACCGTAACAAAAGCCGGTTGCCAACCAACACACAACCTTTGTCTCATGGAACAGATGTTGACGGACAGATAACATCAATAGTTGACGAACGACACACAGGGGACATCAAAAGCAATTGACCAAGTGTTGCAATGTGGACAACAGCAGCAGAATGAGGATGAAAAGGGTGCACAACAGACTTCTCAAAACACCTATGCAGCTGGGCTATCTTCTGACGACCCGTAAAACTCTCGACACGAGCTATGGTCCTGGTGCACGCAAGGACTCTTGTGCGTATGTAAAAGTGTTGTTTTTATTCAATATATTGTTGTGCTATGGATCGTCATATAGTCTCATTGCAGGTTATGGAGCCATCAGAGTGGGAAGTTCCCAAGTATCCAGGCTAGCCTCTCAAGGCAACATATTTGGACTAGGGCAGGCACTCTGTCTTTGGAGTCAAAATGGCGTTAATGGAGGCACTGGTGAAACCCAACAAGGACGAGCTCAACATTGCTGGCGAGGCAAGGCATGTCGTCGTTGCTCAATCCCTACGCCTTCTCTAGCACCTTCTCTCTCACGTCGATGCAAGTGTGTGAGAACTTCAACCTGGGCCTCCAGAGCCTGCTCGACATCCACAAGCAGGCCTTCCTCTTCGAGAATGCCAACAACAATATCAATATCATCAACAACGTGTTGACATGGCCACCACCACAAGTGATTAATCCCCCTCTAATTATAATTGAAGATTTTGCTATGATTTTACTATGGTTTGAACCCCCGAACCTCATGTATTCTTCCATGCCAGACTTCTAAAACTACTGTTTTATTCATTGGTTTTTAATGTTGTCTAAGAGGATCATTGAGTGGGAGTGATGTTCATGTAAATGTCTTTCGTTTCACATATCTATATCTATATATATATCTATATCAAGGAGGGATTGCGGTCTCCTCCCCCATACATATGGCGCAATTTCCTTGGTACAATCAATGTCCCCTATAGCTTGACCATCACACAAGTAAATTGAGAGAGAGAGAGAGAGAGAGAGAGAGAGAGAGCCTTAGCACTAAGTAACACCCATATTTAAGAGGGGGAGGCAATGGGATCAAAGGCAGAGAAGCTCACGTGCGAAAGTTGAGAAGATTGTTGTCATAAATATCAGATCAAAAACTAAACCTGGACACGCACTAAACCTGGACAACCAGGGCAATGCATGTTAATTTACAATATAATGTTGTAAAATGAGTTGTGAATACACAATGCATGCGAGGGTGAGGTGGTTAGCCCATGTGACACTAAACCCGGACCACGACGTCAGAGTTCAAATCTCCTCGTCACACCTCGTTTTTCCCGGTTGCCAGGTTTAATGCACCTTGCTGTCTTAGCGGCACGACTCGTTTTCCCTGCTGGCTAGATTTAGTGCGCTTGGAGATCCAGCCCCCCAGTCCCAACCATCGATCCTATTACCCTCACCCACATTAAATATGGGTGTGACTTATTGTCAAGGGAGAGAGAGATTGCATGTATGTCCTCGCTCTTTGTGACTTTACTGCCTTTGTTGGTAGCTCCCTCACACAGGACTTCAGTCACTTCCAAGGATAAGAGGCGCTCACTCCCCCCCCCTCTCGCTCTCTCTCTCTGTCTCTCTCTCTCTCTCACACACACACACAATTGAACAACCTTGCACACTTTGAATGCACACACGCATGCATGCTTGCGCAAATGCACGCACACATATACACAAACCAAGTTGGCTCCCTATCAATGTCCCCTATTTTGTGCCCATTGCACTCCAAAAAATCCATTAACAAATCCAAGGAAGAAGTAGTGTTTGCTATATGTTAAGCATGGACAGGAAGAGCATGATAATGATTCGGGAGAAGCTAAGGGCTTTCGGTAGTATACACTCATCCACATGAGAGAGAGAGAGAGAGAGAGAGAGAGAGAGAGAGAGAGACGTTGAGGAGACCTCTACCAAGAATCTACTTGCTCAATTTAGGGTGCACGGCTTCATTAGGTGAAGTTCACAACCATGTGTAGGGCTTTAACACTAGTTTGGTACCAAAAAGGACACTTTAGCATCCTTTTTTCTTAATTTCAAAAAAATCCCATGTGCTTAAAAGAAAGAATTCATACAATTCCCTTTAAGAAGCACTTCTACAATAGTAATAGAGTTCTTAAAAATTATCTTCTTACATATTTAAACCTACAAGAATTGTTGGAATTAGGGTTGTAGAGGAACGCACACAGCTTGGAGAAGACGAAGGAAGCTCAAGGCAAATAATAGAGAATGTGTTACTCTCTCTCTCTCTCTCTCTCTCTCTCTCTCTCTCTCTCTGGCATGAAACCTGCGTTGTGGGCGAGTAATGTAAGGCGATTGAGCTGGGAAAGCCCTATCTCGCTGGTAGTCTCTCTCTCTTTCTCTCTCTCTTCCTTCTATGTTTGTCATGATGTGGTGCAGGCGAGTGAGCTACTACATGTGGATTGGAGCCAGATGTTGACGGACAAATATCATCAATAGTTGATGAACGACAAACAGGGGACATCAAAAGCAATTGACCAAGTGTTGCACGGTGGACAACATCAGCAGAATGAGGATGAAAAGGGTGCACAACGGACTTCTCAAAACACCTTGCAGCTAGGCTATCTTATGACGACCCGTAAAACTCTCGACACCAGCTATGGTCCTGGTGCACGCAACTCCCAGCTATGGTCCAGGTGCATGCAAGGACTCCTGTGCGTATGTAAAATTGTTGTTTTTATTCAATATTTTGTTGTGGCCATCATATAGTCTCATTGCAGGTTATGGAGCCAAAAGAGTGGGAAGTTCCCAAGTATCCAGGCTAGCCTCTCAAGGCAATAATTTGGAGGGAAGGCACTCTGTCTTCGGAGTCAAAATGGCATTGATGGAGGCGCTAGTGAAACCCAACAAGGACGAGTTCAAAATTGTTGGCGAGGCAAGGCACATCGTCGTTGCTCAATCCCTACACCTTCTCTAGCACATTCTCTCTCACGTCGATGCAGGTGTGCAAGAACTTCAACTTGGGCCTCCAGAGCTTGCTCGCCATCCACAAGCAGGCCTTCCTCTTCGAGAACACCAACAACAATATCAATATCATCAACAACGTGCTAGCATCGCCACCACCACAAGTGATCAACCCCCTCTAATTATAATTGAAGATTTCGCTATGATTTTACTATGGTGTGAACCCCCGAACCTCATGTATTCTTCCATGCCAAACTTCTAAAACTATTGTTTTATTCATTGGTTTTTAATGTTGTCTGAAGAGGATCATTGAGTGGGAGTGCTGTTCATGTAAATGTCTTTTTTTTCACATATCTATATCTATATCTTTATCTATACCAAGGAGGGATTGCGGTCCCCTCCCCCATACATATGGCTCAATTCCTTGATACAATCAATGTCCCCTATAGCTTGACCATCGCACAAGTAAACTGTGTGTGTGTGTGTGTGTGTGTGTGTGAGAGAGAGAGAGAGAGAGAGAGAGAGAGAGAGCCTTAGCACTAAGTAACACCCATATTTAAGAGGGGGAGGCAATGGGATCAAAGGCAGAGAAGCTCACGTGCGAAAGCCGAAAAGATCGGTGTCGTAAATATCAAATCAAAAACTAAACTTGGACACACACTAAACCTAGACAACCTGGGCAATGCATGTTAATTTACAATATAATGTTGTAAAACGAGTCGTGGACACACAATGCATGCATAGGTGAGGTGGTTAGCCCATGTGACACTAAACTCGGATTGCGACGTCAGGAGTTCAAATCTCCGTCGCGCCTCGTTTTCTCGGTTGCCAGGTTTAATGCACCTTGCTGTCTTGGCGACGCGACTCATTTTCCCTGCTGGCTAGATTTAGTGCGCCTAGAGATCCAGCCCCCACTCCCAACCGTCGATCCTATTACCCCCACCCGCATTAAATATGGGTGTGACTTATTGCCAAGGGAGAGAGAGATTGCCTGGATGTCCTCGCTCTTTGTGACTTTACTGTCTTTGTTGGTAGCTCCCTCACTCAGGACTTCAATCACTTCCAAGGAGAAGAGGTGCTCACCCCCCCCCCCCCCCCCCCCCCCCCGCTCTCTCTCTTTCTCTCTCTCTCTCTCTCTCTCAGTTGAACAACGTTGCACACTTTGAATGCACGCACGCATGCATGCTTGCACAAATGCAGGCACACGTAGACACAAACCAAGTCGGCTCCCTATCAATGTCTCCTATTTTGTGCCCAGCAAATTGCGGAAAATCCATTAACAAATCCAAGGAAGAAGTAGTATTTGCTATATGTCAAGCATGGACAGGAAGAGCATCATAATGATTCGGGAGAAGCTAAGGGCTTCAGGCAATATGCACTCATCCACATGAGAGAGAGAGAGAGAGAGAGAGAGAGAGAGAGAGAGACGTTGGGGAGACCTCTACCAAGAATCTACTTGCTCAACTCAGAGCGCACGGCTTCATCAGGTGAAGTTCACAACCATGTGTAGGGCTTTAACACTAGTTTGGTACCAAAAAGGACACTTTAGCGTCCTTTTTTTTGAATTTTCAAAAAAATCCCATGTGCTTAAAAGAAAGAATTCATAGAATTCCCTTTGAGAAGCTCTTCTACAATAGTAATAGGGTTCTTGAAAATTATCTTCTTACATATTTGAACCTTCAAGAATAACCAAATTGACCCATAATTATAGTTGCACATATTTGCATCCAAATTTTGCAGAGAATAGGCACCATAAGCGTCAAAAAAATCCAAAGGCTTAGGAGAGAATTTCAGATTTCTCCTTTATACCAATGCTATGTAATTATATAAGCTTTTAGTACTCAAAGAAAAAAAGTTTACATTTGTATTTAATTATGCCTAGCTATGTGGGTCAAACAAGCATGTTTTATAAATTGGATCATATACAAAGTAAAATACATTATATATTTGCATTAAATTAAGTCTTGACTATGTTATATATACATGTATGATTCTAAATTCTAAGGGAGTTTATAATTGAAGAGCGTTGAAGAAACTAAATAAGTTACTTTCTCCTTTGTTTCAACACTGCGCACGCTAGAAATTCTTGATATTTTATATAGAAGATAGTAGGAAGAAAACTCCATGTAATACTTGAAATTATTGACAAAATTATTAAAGTATAGCTAATTCCTTGATAACAAGGCATTTGTAACATTTGGATACTCATTTAATTGGTTTTTTAGATGAAAAGAGAAAATAAAGTATAAAGCATATCTCATAAAATCTCAAAATCCAAATTTATTTAGAGGATTTATGCTTTCTAAAGTTTTCAAAAAATATGTAGTATCTTGGTTCTAACCCCTAAATTGAGCTTAAAACATGAATTTGCAAAAAGATAGCATGAATTGTTTGAAAAGAGCTTTGAAAGGTTGAAAATTATCTCATAAACAACATTTTGCAAAAATCAAAATTTTATTTACTACTTAGTGACTGATAAATATAAGCTTTCAAATATGATATTTTTCTATCAAGATTGTATTTGCCAACAATATGGGTTTATATGTTTGAAAAATATGATTTCTTTAAGAATTTATAGAGTTTTTATGTTTTTTTTAGCAAAAGCAGCTCAAAATTTACGTGAATTTTCATTGAACTTATCATATATCTTTTTCTATAGTACATATTTTGACGTGGACAAAAATGGTGTACTTTTTTACCTCATAACATAAGCACACAATTGGCAAAAAAGCGGGACACTTTAGTATCCTTGGACATTTAAATGTCCAATTATAGAACGTGTAAATATATTAGAATCGTTATTTTGTGTGTGTGTGTGTGTGCGTGCGTGCACGCACACGTGCTATATCTCGCATGCCTAGAAGCGAGATTATTAGTCTATGTTATGTTTTATATATATATATATATATATATATATATATATATATATATATATATATATATATATATATATATATATATATTAAAAAGGAAGGGCTCAGATCCACGTGGAAAGATCTAAGGTCTTCCATGGTTCTTTTCTCCTTCTTTGGCAAGGTACTTCGAGTGTCTAAGGTGGTAGCAATATTTCCATGCAACATGTCTGCCACTTTGATTGCCCTCGAGCTGAGGTCTCTCTCTCTCTCTCTCTCTCTGCCTTGCCCTGATGCACCGATCTCTTTCTCTCCCTTTCTAGGGCCTCATCCAAAATATCAACATAACATCCTCACACATTTTGTACAGGTCGTGACCGGCTCCTCTAGACAACTACTTGTAACATTCCTCTAGCTCCTCTAGACAGCTAGGCAGACCCGGTGCCTTTTTTAGTCATTACATTCCTTTCCCGCTTCTTCTTCTTTTCTCTCACCACTCTCCTCAAGAAATGATGTGCGGGAGACTGCTCGCCAAACAAGCTGACTCCAAATTTGAAAGAGCCATCGTATCGGAGTGCAATGAGTAAGTTGAGGAGGGAAGAGCCGTGGGCAGCCTGCCGACAATGAGTGCAGAAAGCTTGCGACTAGAAGAATGTAGCCGCCTACACAGTGTCTAGAGGCGACATTGACAATGGCCGTGCTGTAAGGGATAAGAGTTGCAGGCGTCAAGTCCACAACCAAGGCTACTCACCAAGCGCAACAAGCAAGTGGAATCATAACCAAGCCACCACACGGCTAACTTGCAAGGGATCGTGAGTTCATACATTGTGCTCTGGCGATATTGAGGGGCAGCTGTTGTAAACATCTCTACAAAGAGCTTGGGCGGCATGCTGGTGGGCGATTACCTGCATGCTATGCAGAAGGCATGCATGTAGTGGAAGCTAAGCGCCCTTTGAGTGTGGGCTGGTGATGATCGAGCGGCATTGAGCGTTGTCACCATAGAGCAGTGGTCGTAGGAGTAGATGGGCTCATCCATGCAGCTAACAAGCAGAAGCTATGTGGGGTCCATGAGGTCGAGTGAGAAGGTAGGAAACTTGACCAGCTGCCTAGAGGTGGTGCCGGAAGGCAGACATCATTGATGGACAGCCGGCCAAACATCCATCTGCAGGGGGCTCTACAACATACTCATTCTGTAGGGGACTTTGGGACTGCCATCAAGGTTGCTGTTGCATAGCTGTAAGGCGATTTGGGTGACATCTCGATATATTGCACGCTATAGAGCCCTGCCTTCTTCTCAACCGAAAGGTTTGGGCGTGTGACAGTGCCTCCCAAGGGCCATATCTTTGATTTCTTTCTGTCGGTGGAGGGAGTCTCACTCGTACATTTAATGCGCGCAGCTTTCAAACCCTCTTCATTTAGGAGCCTCATATAAGTAAAAATTTTCTTCTTTTGGTTTCTAAAACAAGCCTCAGAGGAAAAGAAAGTTAGGCATACATTTAATGTACTATTTTCTATAGTGACTTATAGTGCGCTAGTTTTGTGAATGGTGTTGATAGGTAATTTGGATGCATGCACTAATCTCAAAGGTGCAAAAATTATGGCTTGGTCTTGCATTTGGGATTAAATATGAACATAGGGCTTACAAGTTATACTCCAAAGAGGTTTGATTTCAACAATTTAATGTTGGAGTGAACCTCTCGTCTCAAGAAAAGCTCAATTATACAAACCTTTTGTCATAAAATCTAATATCTAACCAATTGAAATGATTGTCTCATATTAAACTGATCATTTAACGTGGGAGAATATACGCGAACAAGGGTTAGAATATAAACAAGGCCAATGGTAAAGGGGTCAAAGAGCAAGGTTAGCTAATGGAGCTTAAAGACCTTAGGGTTAGCTTCATTAAAGACCTCCAATGGTTAGTGTTAAAATTTCTTTAACCTTAAGCAAATCTAGGGTTGTGCTTGAGGTGGGAACTCGGCCCAAGTCTGAGGTGCTTGTCATGCTTGATGACTGAGCTGCTTGAGGTGCTTGATGACTGAGATGCTTGTCATACTTGAGATGCTAAGGTTTTACTTGAGGTGGGAATGTGGTCCAAGCTTAAGGGGCTTAAGGGCCAAGGTTGTGGTGGGAACCGGGGGCCAAGGTTGAGGGCTTGAGGTGTCACAAAATTCTAACAAGGATCCCTACAAGGAGGGAGCGTGTCCTACAAGTAGGAACATGAGAGAGAACATACATACCCTCACACAAGGCAAGCCTAAACCAAGGAGGCAACAAGGACACATGTCAATCTCCCCTTCATGTTTCCCTCATGTTGTGCCTAAAGACTATTGGTTGGCTTCCCAAGGGGTCCAATTCCTCTCTCCCAAAGGGGAAAGGGGGACACTTGTCCCAAGGCCACCCTTGTTGCTTGACATGCACTAAGCATGCGATCGGCCAAGCTTGAGGAGGTCCAATCAAGTGCCAGCTAGTGCTAGAAGAGGGGGTCGACCAAGCAAGGAGGGGACTAGCTTGGGATCAATATACTCTTCCACACACACACACATATTGTGTGAAGTGCAAAGTGCAAAGTGCAAGAGCTCCATCTCCTTCTCTAAGCTAGTAGAGAAGTTGAGAGCCTACACCAACACTCTTGGATATGGAATGCAAATCCAACCAAGAGCCATGCTTCAATGCTTAAGCTTGCCATTTTCTCCATCTTCATTACTATGCTATTATGTATGCTAGCAAGAAGAGTGATGATAAGTGAGGAACTATTTCTTTCTCCTATAAATGTTTCTTCTTCCTCTTTCCTACCCTCATTCCTCGCTAGCTCTCTCCACCTTTAAACGTGTTTGAGGCCTTGGGGCTGAGGTTGAGGATAGTTAATGCTTTTTACAAAGTCTATGTTATGTTCGTGATGCATGAAGCTTTCCATCTTCATTGCATCACCTAGGTCAGAAGGAACATGCACCAAGTCTCTCTTGATGGGAGAATCTATAATACAAAATCCTATTTGGGGGGGGGGGGGGGGGGGGGGGGGGGGGGGGGGGGGGGGGGAGACCGTATCCACATAAATCCGGTCCTCAACTATTGTCAAATTCTCTAAACTCTCTCTCTTGCAAAAGTATTACTCATGCCAAGTTAATTAAGTATTATGATTAAGTTGCTATCGCTAAATAGGTTCACCCTCTATGTTCTCAAAGTAGCCCCACAAAAATGCTCTCTTTAATAGGCTTCTATTTTCGCTATTCTCAAAGTTCATAGGCCATTTCCATTACATTAATATAAGAGCTATTGGTTTCTCTTTTCTTGCTTAAGAAGAGAGATTCTTAAGTTTTTCATGAAAGGTTGTGTATGCAACAGGGTAAGCAGGACAAGGATCTATTATCTTGGTTGAAAAGGACTTGGTTCGAGGGACACCGTTGGGAACTATAGTCTTAATAATGGAGCCTCTCAAGGCTACCGGTATTGAACTACGAGAAATCTCAATACAAACCATAATCAACCGAGCAATGTTAGACCCTCTCCACCAGTCTTTGCAATCAGTAGTGTATAAACTACGGGCGTAGTTGCTTGAGGACTGATTTTCAAAGGTAAAGAAGAGTAGTGACTAAGGTTTTTGAGGGTACCAAAGTACAAAGTGATTCTATACATAAGTATAATAAGCATGGCTGACAATAACCAAGAGAGTAGAATGAACATTGATAGTTTTGATTTTGCACATGAAGGTGCTAATAATGATGCCCCCATGTTTGTCAATTATCTTGTTACTAGGTTGCAGCAAGCTATGGGCAACCCTGCTTTGTAAGCTGAAGTTAATCAACAACTTCGTGCTTATGGAATTTCCCTTCCTCTCCAAGAGGAGGAGGCTTAGGAGGCCTCTTGATGAGACCCTCAAAAGAAGACTCTCTCCCATACAAGAGGAGGAATCCAAAGAACGAGAAAGTAATGCATCCCTAAGTTCCTCTGAAGATCTGGCTCCACGAAGACGGCGGTCTAGACGAACACCAATTCCTCACAAGAGGAAATGGTCAACCCATAGTCCTTCTCCTCGTCACTCCGAAAGGGTAGAGAGGAAACAAAGGAAGAAAAGGGTAAGAAAGAGGTCACCCTCTTCTCCTTCGTCTTCACCTTTCTCCTCTTTTGACTAAAGATACAACTATTCTCCTAGAGAATACAAGAGGGGAGGACATTGCAAATCTTACCCTGCATGGCAAAGGTCCCAAAATCTCAATAAGCTCAAAGAGGGAGAAAAGAGTATCTCTTTTCTCACCTATGATAGCACCTTTGGTGCTACTGACAAAGTATTGGCCTTCATTCAACAATTTGATGCGGTCTTTGGCGACGAGGGCTTCACAGAGTCCTCCAAGCTACACCATGTAGCTATGCACTTCCAGAAATCTGCTCGTTAATGGTGGGATAGCCTTCGTGGAAACGACGAAGCCCCAAAGACATGGAAAACTCTACAAGGTTCCATCATGAAGCAATTCCTTGCAAGTGATGCAAATGACAAAGTGCTTACCAAATGGCGGAGTTTGAAGCTTCTCTCCCATGAATCTATCCACAAATATGTGGACAAGTTTTGGGATTTACATCTCAAGGCTATTGTCTTTCAAAAGATAGACTTCGCCGGCAAAGAAAAAAATTCTGTGCGGAATTACTTGAAGAGATGGCCGAGTATGTCAACTCCCAACGGCCTCGTTCTGTCTCACAGAAGTAATCCACCACACTATGGTTGCTTTGCACATCAATCTCCAACAAGGGGCTAGAAGGAATGTCAAGCCCATGGAAAGCAAAGACAAAAGTGATGCAAAGGAAAAAACCAATGCCCAAAATTCTTCCCAAGGCAATTCCAACAACAACAACAACAACAACAACAATCGGTCCAAGGAGAAGGGAGTTTACAAAATTAATAATAAACTCTCTCCTAAAGAGCTTGAAGCTTTTCTCAAGGACCACAAATGTTTTAAGTGTGGGGAGCAAGGATATGGCTATCGTTCTTGTCCCAAGAGAACTGCCCACAATGAGACTCTTAGAGCTTCCACTATTGAATCATTAGAAGATTTTGGAGGTCATTTGGAGGGCCTTCTAAAAAATTCTATTTCTCTCTCTAGAAAATTTTGTAAAATGCCTTTGCACTTATTGAGTACGTCCAAAAGGTTAACTAGATACTTTGAAAAGTAAACCTAACTTTTTAGAAGTCCTTGAAAACGATCACTTTTTCATTAAATGCGAGTGTCTTTTTCACGAGGCCGGCGCCACTCATTCAATGTGGCTTACGTCATCATTGAAATGAAAAAAATCATAAAACTTTCAACTAATGTCAAAATTTGAAGATTTTGACACTGCCAGTGTGTTTCGAACACCCAAAAACCTAAAAATCGAATGTCTACTTGCCCTTTTCTGACACCCGGAGAGGGAGAGAGAAATTACCAAAAAACCACTAAAAGAGGCTTTTTGCCGAATGGCGCGCGAGGTCCACTTAAGCCTCTTTTAGAGGTTTTTTGGTAATTTCTCCCTCTCCGGGTGTCAGAAAAGGTCAAGTAGACATCTGATTTTTAGGTTTTTGGGCGTTCCGGACGCATTGGCTATGTCAAAATTTGAATTTTGACACTAGTTGAAAGTTTTGTGATTTTTTTCATTTCAATGATGACGTAAGCCACATTGAATGAGTGGCTCTGGCCTCGTGAAAAAGACACTCGCATTTAATACACCCATTCTGCAATACTCACAAGACATACAAAACCTGCTTTGAGAAGCTTCTCTACCTCTTCCTTTAAAGCATTAAGTGGTACATGTCCCATTATCCTTAGCTTTTGGCATATGGGTTGGGCTCCTTCCTTGATTGGAATGTGTATTTCCTCTCCTATGAAGCCTCTAATTTTCTCATAAGAAGTGATGAATAAATTGAGACACTATTGTAACACACCACCTCTCACTACAAGAGGTTATGTGTACTTGTGACGGTTGTAGCGACGAAAATACAATGGGTTTTTTAACTCTCCGGCGCCGCTAAATTGGTTGCTAGCAGCGTCGCAACGGGGTCGTCGCTATATTCGTCTCTTACGGCGTGGCTGTGTGCATCTCCATTTAGAGACGCACATAGCGACGCCTATAGAGATGATTGCACTCCATTTGTAGCGACGTTGATAGCGACGTTGCAGAACCTTATATATGTTACCATATACATGTGGTAGTGATGTGTGTGAACACACTAGGACCGCTGGGGCATTATTTTCCTCTTTAGGAGGTTTTTTCCCCCGAGCATTGTATATACGCCCATCACTCTGGGGCTATCTATCTTTCCATTGCACACTAAGTAACACACTCTCTATTGTGTGCCTTGAGCTTCCTTCATCTTCTCCAAGCTGTGTGCGTTTCTCTGCAACCCTAATTCCAACAATTGGTATTAGAGCAGGTTGCATCCTCCCGGGCTTAGTCGCCAGCTGCTCCAGCACATGCCTGCTCACTTTCTCCGATTTTAGTGAGGTTTGGTGAGTGTTCGCAGGTCGCCAAATATTTCGATTTTTGATTTGCTCAGATTTTTTATTCGAGCTCATTTCGGCCTCTGTTTCCACTATAGGCAGTACTGCATAGGCTATTTCGTCATTTTGTGCAGAGTTTCTGTCATGCCGTTTTTTGAGGTCCCTTATAGTCTTCTACGGTTTGTGCTATATAACACGTGTTGTTCCCGCTCCGTTTCTCCTATTTTTGAGCAGTTTTCACATCAAATACAGCATTTACCATGGCTGACAACAACACAAACGTGTTCAAGATGTTTGCTGCTGAGGACAGGTTGGATGGGGACAACTACCCAATGTGGACTTATATGATGCAACATGTTCTTATGTCAAAGGGCGTCTGGAACATTGTGCAGGGCATTGACGTACGTCCTAGTTCTGACGATGTAGGCAATGTTGAGGATGTTGCAGGTCTTGCTGCAAGGATTGCTGCTATTAGAGTTGTTTTGCCTATGGCAGAACAAGCTCGTTGGGATGTAAAGGATGCGCATGCTCATGCATTGATTGCGCTGTCTGTGAAGTGCACCATTGTTCCTCACATTCGTTCAACAAAATCTGTCAAAATGGCTTGGGATATTCTAGCAGGTCTTTATGCAAGCCGCAATGAGGCTAAAATTGCTTTACTGTGTAAAGAGCTGGAGTCGAAGATTATGCATGAGGAAGATGATATGGGCACTTTTCTTGCTGGTGTCAAGGATATCAATGAGCAACTTATTTCTACAAGTGAAGTCATTTCAGAAAGTTCCCTTGTGCATACTGTTCTTGATGCCTTACCAGATTCTTACCAGACTTTTGCTAGTACTTCCAGACTTATGACCCAAGGAAATCCAGAAGTTGTCAAGTTTGATGCATTATGCACATTGCTGTTGCAAGAGTCACTTTTCGGAAAAAATAGGACTAGAAAACGTGCAGTTGAACAAGATTTTATTGCTTCTCAAAGAAAGAGTGGTAACAGCAATGCAACCACTTGTTATGGTTCTACTGCGAGTGGCAAAACTTCTGTTCCTAATGCTTCTGCTGGCAGCACTTCGTCTGGAAATTCTGGGATAAGGGCAAAAAGAAGATGCATTTCCATTATTGTAAAGCTAATGATCACTTGATCAAGCAGTGTCCTAAGTTGAAGCCAAAGAGTCTAAGAAGAAAGAGGGTGGTTCCACTGCAAATGCTGGTTCCACTATAAATGCAGCCATGGTCGAGTCTTCAGTGAAAGGAGATTGTGTTGCTGATGTTGATGCAGAATGGGCTTTTATCACAGAGTGCACTTACAATCCTACTGTCCATGATGCATGTTTGTCAGTTGCTCTAGATTCACATGTGTGGTATTTTGACACTGGTGCTACAAAGCATATTACCTCACATCGTGAATTGTTTACCTCTCTCGAGTCTGTCCCTCATGGGAATTCAGTCACTTGTGCCAACAATGCCTCTTATCCGGTTCAGGGAGTTGGAAAGATTGTGCTTACTGCAGTTCCTTCACACTTGGTGATGCACTTTATGTACTTGGGATCAAGAAGAATCTCTTGTCTGTATCCGCACTTGCTAGACTTGGACTTGTAGTCAAATTTGTGGATGACAGATGTACAATTCATGATCTCAGTTTTGGTGATGAAATTGTTGCATCTGGCCTTTTGTGTCGTGGGCTGTATAAGATCACTTTGTATGACAAGTGTGGACAAAATTTTGCAAATTTTGTTGCAGATTCAAGGGCTATTTCAGATGCAAAACTTTGGCATGCACGTTTTGGTCATCTGAATTTTGCTAGTTTGCTGCGTTTGCAACAACCTGATATGGTTGCTTCTTTGTCGCCTCTTGGAGCACCTGTCAAACATGTTTGTGAAGGCTGTATTTTGGGTAAGATGCAACGTTCTAAGTTTCCAAAGGATGGTTCAGTTCGGGCCACATACAGGTTGCAGCTTGTGCATAGTGATGTTTGTGGCCCATGCAAACTCCGTCCTTGGGCAATTACCTGTAATTCGTGACTTTCATTGATGATTACTCCAGGCAGGCATGGGTATGTCCGCTTAAAGTGAAGTCCGAAGTTTTTATGTGCTTCAAACAATTTTTGGCTATGGCTGAAAATGTCTCTAAATGTACTATGGGCACCCTCCGTTTCGATCGAGGGGGGGAGTATATGTCTCATGAATTTAATGCATTTTTGACTAGTCGTGGGATAAAACACCAATGTACAGTGCATTATACACCTCAACAAAATGGTGTTGCTGAGAGGAAAAATAGGTCACTGACTAAAATGGCACGATGTATGGTCAAAAGTCAAGCTTTGCCGCATTCTTTTTGGCTTGAGGCCATCATGTGTGCCACTTATGTACTTAACAGGTGTCCTACGAAAGCTTTGCAGTCTATTATTCCATTTTGAGGCATGGCATGATAGAAAGCCTTCTATTGAGCACATGCATGTTTTTGGCTGTTTGGCATATGCTTTGGTGCCACAAACACAGCGCAGAAAATTGGATGATAAGGCTGTTAAATGTATTTTTGTTGGTTATAGTGCTGAAAGTAAAGGTTAGAGTTTATTTCATCCGCAAACAAAGCGTATTCTAGTTTCACAAGATGTAGTGTTTGTAGAAGATTTTGTTCAGCCCTTGCTGTCATGTACTAGAGACAGTAATGTAAGCTCAAAGGACATTTATGACACTTTGTTGCCTCTTTTCAGTGGTGGAAATATGAATGTAATTTTCAATGAGGAAAATGTACAACCTATGGGGGTTTCTGAAAAAGTTACAGATCAGCCTATTACTGATGTAGATGTACATGATGTACTTGATGAAGAAAGGGCTGAAAATGAGCAGGCTAGAGGTATGCCAAAATGGTTGGTGCACACTTTGCGTGACAGTAAATTGGATGCACCTTTGTCTAGTCGTACTCGTTCAGGCTCTCACCATGCATCTTATGCAAAAGATTGTTATGCTTTGGCTGTGTCTAGCTTACATGATGTTGAGGAGCCTCTGTCTTTTGATGAAGCACATAATTCAAAAAATTGGATGGCTGCCATGCAATCAGAATATGATGCACTTATAGAAAATAACACATGGACTTTATGTGATTTGCCTCGTGGCAAAAAGGCCATTGGTATGAAGTGGGTTTACAAGTTGAAACGCAAGTCGGATGGTGAGATCAATTGCCATAAGGCTCGACTTGTTGCAAAGGGTTATGCACAGCAAAAAGGCATACATTATGAAGAGACTTTTGCTCCTAGTTGTCGTATGACTACTATGCATTTTCTATGTGCATTGGCAGCTCATTTTGGTTGGGATGTACATCAATCAGACATTGTTACTGCTTTCTTGAATGGTGACATATTTGAGGAAGTTTATGTAACACAGCCTCGCGGTTTTGTTATAAAAGGACAAGAGGACAAAGTGTGCAAATGTAAGAAGGATTTGTATGGGTTGAAGCAATCTCCTCATGCTTGGTATGAGAAAGCTGACACTCATTTGGTTAAACGAGGCTTTCGTAATAGTCCAACACAAAGCACATTGTATGTAAAGCGTGAGGGTGATGTACTTCTCATTGTGGTTCTTTATGTTGATGATTTGCTGATCACTAGACCAAATGAGAGACATATTGCTGAATTTAAGGCTGATTTGAATACTACTTTCAAGATGAAAGATTTGGGGCTGTTGCATCATTACTTGGGTATACAATTTAAGCAGTGTGATGGTGGTATTGCCTTGTGTCAGAAAAGTTACATAGAGACATTGCTATGTAAGTTTGGACTTGAGGATTGCAAACCTATTGCCACTCCCATGGAAATAGGTTTGAAGTTGAGTCTACATGATGCTCGCGATCCTGGTGATGTCACTCTTTACCAAACTGCTGTTGGCTACCTCATTTATGTATGCAACACGAGGCAAGATATTCAATTTGCAGTCTCACAGGTGAGCAGATTTATGCATAGCCTAGGGTCTAAGCAATGGGAGGCTGTCAAGGGGATTTTATGCTACCTTACTGGCACTTTACATCTTGGCTTGTTTTATCTCAAAGGGGGATCATTGCTGCCAGACTTACATACTTTTCTAGACTCAGATTGGGCTAGTTGTTTTGACACGCGAATGTCCACAAGTGGTTTTTGTTTCATGCTTGGCAGTTCATGTATATCATGGTTGAGCAAGAAGCAACCTACTGTGGCCATTTCAAGTTGTGAGGCTGAGTAAAGGGCAGTCTTCACAGCTACGGTTGAGTGTGTATGGCTCAAATGCCTTATGGCTAATTTGGGTGTTGGAGAGGACACTGCCAACACTATCTACACTGATAGTCAGAGCACATTGGCAGTTGGGAGGAACCCAGTTTTTCATGCTCGCACAAAGCACATTGAGGTGCATTACCACTATGTCAGGGAGAGGCTCTCGGCAGGAGAGATCAGCTTGGATTCTGTGCCAACACAGGACAACCTTGCAGATCTTTTCACAAAGGCACTGTCTCGTGAGAAGCTTGAAGCTTTACGCAAAGCTTTGGGTTTACTCCCCTTTGTGGACTGATCATGTCCTCAGGGCATGGCACTTCGCTTTACTCATGTGCCAGCTCTCGTTTACCGCATCACTCTAGGGGGGATTTGTTACCATATACATGTGGTAGTGATGTGTGTGAACACACTAGGACCGTCGGGGCATTTTTTCCCTCTTTAGGAGGTTTTTCCCTCCGAGCATTTTATATACGCCCATCACTCTAGGGCTATCTATCTTTCCATTGCACACTAAGTAACACACTCTCTATTGTGTGCCTTGAGCTTCCTTCGTCTTCTCCAAGCTGTGTGCGTTTCTCTGCAACCCTAATTCCAACAATATAAAGACGCCTATAGAGATGCCCAAAAGTAAAAAAAATTGGGTGACAGGACATTCAATGCCGTGCCACCCATCAACCATATTGAACATTGTTTACAGAATAAAGTATACCTATATGAATCCAAGATAAGCACAGATTCACCATGGAAAGTGTCAGGCCAAGGGCCAAACCAAGGGGTCACGGACTCGGCCAAGGGCCGGCTGCCAGTGGGAAGGGGTTCGAAAGGGGCTAGGAGCCTATTAAAGGGAGGCTGGGCGGATGGACCAGGCATGGCAGTCCCTTGGTGCTTACACGGGTATCAGAGCTTCAGGATTTTTTGGGAATGAGGCACGTTTTTTGGAATGCATGTTGCATGCAATCTCTAGTGGAGGGGAAAGAAGCCGAACCCGAGGAACTAGGGCGCGTGCAATAACCCTTTGTCGGGGCCGAGGCTACGCGGACGACCTGCACCGAATTGGGTGTAGCTGGGCTCAGTAGGAGCGCAAGGGGAAGGGTTGCAAACCTCGTCACTGGCCTGGCCTCAGCAAGCATCGCCATCGCGAGGGAGAGCTTCAAGAAGCAAGGCGCAGGCGGCCGTCGTCTGCAGCAGAGAACTCAACGATTTTTTTTAATAAAAAAATCCCTTAAGGGTAGGCCGTTCACACCCGGCAAACCCTATCGGGTTTTCAACAAGGGCCATCGCTTGCTAAGTCTGTTGCGCCAAGGGATTTGTCTCCGCATCGGTGGGCATACACAACACACAAAGGCTGTGGTACTGCATATTTTACAGCCCGCATCTGCTGCAACTCGGTTTTTCAAATTTCGACACGCCAATGCTTGGTCGCATATTTCCCGGTTTTGGTTTTTGCGTACGATGTACGTCAACTCGGTGGTGAAGGTACATTGCTTCGTGTTCACGACCTTCTCATCGGCTGCACCAGTTGTCGGAAAATTTCAAGTTCCTTTGGCGTAGTGCATACGATGCAACCACGCTCGTTGGCAACGCCAACTTGATCAAGGCTTTCAAGACCATCATTGGCTGCAGACTTGATCATTATTTTCAAGTTATTCTTCGTTTTGGATTGCCGTTCGCTTTCGGATTCAGCATTTTTTCCCATCCAAGGCGTAATTATCCGATTATTTATAGCACCCTGCTACGAGCTCGTTGGAATTCAGGTACTCTTCTTTCTTTTCTCGCACATAGATATGCATCATGCATTTGATTTCGAGCAGTCCGCACCCGTTTCCTCTGCCGATGCCACGCGGATGGTTCCTCTCACGGAGAGTAATCGTGCCCCAACGGCAACAGATGATACGTATGAGTTGCTAGACATGCAAGATTTCCGTGCATTGCAAACACGTATGACTGTGCTTGAAACGAATTTTGCACAATTAAATCAGAATGTCACAGCATTATCCGATTTGATTAAGTTGCATATGCGGCAGCAGGCCACGGGCCCTGCTACTCAACCAATTCAGGAGCACGCTCCACACCAGGCCAAGGGCCCAGGCCAAGGGCCAGCTACTGGGCAAGGCCCTCCTCCGGGTCCGCTGCACTCTCTGACCCAAAAAGAGGTGGACGATTTGTTGAAAAATACAAAGCCACCAATTTTTTGGGGAGAAGAGCGTGAGCAAAACAAGGACACCGTGAATTTTTTTCTCAGTAAGTGGGATGGTATTCATGACCTTAGACGTACCCCGGATGCAGCCAAGGCGCTGCAGACAAGTCTGACTTTGGACGACAAGGCCTACAAATGGTGGATGTCTCTCAAGCAGAAGGGCATGCTACCACAGACTTGGGCAGCTTTTGAGACTGTCTTCAGGAAGGAATTTCTACCTACCAATGAGAAGGATAGAAATTGGACCGCCTGGGACGAATGTTCTATGCGCCATCATAAAACATTATTGGAATATATTTCCCATTATCGGGATGTGATCCTCAAGCTGGAAGGGATGGATACCTTTCAGCAGGTGCGTGGGTTCATCAGTGGGTTAACTCCCGAGCTTAAGAAGCACGTTAAAACCCAGGATCCACAAACACTTGAGGACGCAATAGTGCAAGCTCACATCCATGATGATCCCGATGATCGAGCATTGCATAGTTCGCATGTGCACGGCACTACACCTGTTTTAACACGTCTACAGCATGTGCATCATAAAAGAAAAAATGTCTCTACTGCATCATAGACCTCCAAAAAGTCCAAGGGGTCTAGAGGTCCTCTCTCAACGGAAGAGTTTGAGAAAGCCAAAAAAGAAAAGTTGTGCTTTAAATGTTTGGGAACTGGACATAGCAAAAAGGATTGTCCCAAGGGGAAATCTGCTGCTCAAGACAAGGGGAAGGAAAAAGCAGTACACATGGTGCAGCTTTTACCTCTTGAGTCCTCTTTTCAGTTTACTAATGTGGAAGTAACACACACCGAGGCGGTGCATGAGTGCTGTATCACACCCTCCATGTGGCAACAGACTTTCGGACCACATGAGTTGGTGCGTATGCATGGCTCTATCCAAGGGCACAGGGTGTGGATCTTGGTAGACGATGGTGCATCGCACAATTTCATCAAATACAAATTGGTGAAACGACTCAAATTTCCCCAAACCCCGAGTTCCCATCGCTACAAGGTAGCAATGATTAACGGCCATGATGCTGAGATATGGGACACTCATGTTAAAGATGTACCTCTGGAAATTCAAGGATACCGTACCTCTTTGGATTTCCAAGTCATGAATATGGAGAGGGCGGATGTGGTTCTTAGTCGTGAGTGGTTGCATAGTTTAGGATCATCACTTAGACGTAGCTATGAGCATAATAGTCTAATGTTCGAATCCAATGGTGTGCACGTACTGCTGTTGGGGGAGAAGGATGTACCTTCCTCACCACTTATTTGTACAGTTGAGCTTATGAAGCTCGCTTCTGATGATGCAATAGAAGAACTCTTTTTGTGTTACTCACTGTGCCATTTTATTTCCAATGTGGATGATGTTTTTAATGATGCTAAAGTTTTGTATACAACTTCCTCAATGCCGCATTCTTCTCTCTCTCCTCTTCCAGCTATGTCTACTAATTCAAAACAAGCAAATGTTGCTAAGGAATTGAAGGAATTTTTAAGGGAATTCAAGGATATGTTCCCAAATGATTTGCCACCAGGGCTACCGCCGACATGTTCTGTGCAACATGGCATAGACGTGGTTGCAGGCAGTAAGCCAGTGAGTAAACCGCCTTACCGAATGAGTCATTCGGAGGCTGCTGAGGTGGAACGTCCGCTTGCTGACTATCTCAGTAGAGGGTTTATTCAACCAAGTTCTTCACCATGGGCCTCTCCCATTCTCTTGGTGAAGAAAAAGGACGGTAGTATGCGCATGTGCGTAGATTACCGTGGATTAAATGCGGTTATTGTTAAGAACAAGTACCCATTGCCATGAGTAGATGAGCTATTTGATAAGCTCACCCACGCTCGTATATTTTCAAAGATTGATTTAAGATCTGGGTATCATCAAGTACACATCAGGCTTGCGAATATACCCAAAACAGCGTTCCGAACAAGGTTTGGACATTATGATTTTTTGGTAATGCCCTTTGGGTTAACCAATGCTCCAGCTACGTTCATGACACTCATGGATAGTGTCTTGAGACCATACTTGGAAAAGTTTGTTATCGTTTTCCTCGATGACATTCTTGTATATAGTGCATCTGAGGAAGAGCACTTAGTACATTTGAAACAAGTGTTTCATTTGTTATGCCAAAATCAGTTATATGCCAAGGAATCCAAATGTGATTTCCTCAAGGAGGAAATTCACTACTTGGGGCATGTTATTTCGGCTGCAGGTTTACACATGGATCAATCCAAGGTGGATGCCATTCGGAGGTGGCCCTCTCCCAAAAATTTGGAAGAGCTCCATATTTTTTTAGGCTTTGCAGGTTTTTATCGTCGATTCGTTAAAAACTATGCCCACATTGTTGTTCCCATGACAGATCAGCTAAAAGCCAAGGGCAAGACTTTTCAGTGGGGATTGGAACAACAGTAAAGTTTTGACAAACTTAAGGACACATTAGCCACAGCTCGTGTTTTGGCTATTGTGGATCCCTTAAAGCCATTCGTTTTGGAAACGGATGCTAGTAATCGTGCGATTGGAGCAGTCCTTCTATAGGAGGGAAGGCCGATTGCATTTGAAAGCAAGAAGCTGGATTCAGCACAACAGAATTACTCTGCTTACGAACGAGAGCTCTATGCAATAGTGTCTGCTTTAAAGACATGGCGATATTATTTGTATGGTACACAGTTCGAGATTGTGTTTGACCATGAAAGTATCAAGTGATTTACACAACAAAGTGATTTGAAGGGTCGCAAGGCCAGGTGGGCTGAGATTCTTCAGGAGTATGATGCCAAGCTACGATATCGTAAAGGGCGGTACAATGTAGTGGCTGATGCTCTCAGCCGAATGCCAGAGATCAACTCTCTCCTTTTCACGGAATTGCGGAGTGAGTTTTTGGAATCTCTCAAAGGTAAGTGCGAGCATGATACTACATACTCCAAGGTGTGGAGCTATCTTAGAAAGAGGGATCCTTCTCACTCCAGTGTTGGTAGTGGTTTTGTTTCCTCCACACCCAGTTCTCCTCTATCGAGTGATGAACTGCAGAGATGGAAGAATTTTTCCATAGATGATGGGTACCTACTCCACAAGGGGAGAGTGTGTGTACCGACGGACGCGGACATTCGGCGCCAAATTCTTTATGAATGTCACGATAGTCCAAGTGTAGGGCACCTGGGAATTAAGAAAACTTATGCACTCGTAAGACGACAGTTGTACTGGCCAGGTTTGCATGGGTATGTTCAAGACTATGTCTTGCATTGCCAAAAAAGAAAAGTTAATAAAGCAGAGCGCCTAAAAGCAGGAGGACTCTTACATCCTTTAGAGATTCCCAACGGTAAATGGGAAAGTATCTCCATGGATTTTATTGTGGGTTTACCAACCACTATTCGAGGACATGACTCGGTATGGGTGGTCGTAGACCGGTTGACTAAACTTTGTCGGTTTATTCCAACAAAGTCAACCATTAAGACCCCAGACTTAGCTAAGTTATTTGTGGACAATCTTTACCGGTTGTATGGATTGCCAAGTAACATTGTGAGTGATCGTGATCCCAAGTTTAACAGTCATTTTTGGAGGGCTGTTTTTAAACGATTGGGTACACAACTTAATTTAAGTACGGCTGATCACCCTGAAACAGATGGTCAGACGGAACGAGTCAACCAAGTGCTAGAGGATATGCTACGAGCATACGTTAGCAAGAAGCAATCAGATTGGGAAGATTATCTTCCTATTCTTGAGTTTGCATATAATAGTGCTAAGCATGTTACAATTGGTTTTAGTCCATTCATGCTTATGTATGGTTTTCAACCTAGATCACCAGTGACGGTGGGGTTGGAAACTGAGAAGCTCCAACAGGTCAAGGAGTTTCTCCAAGATCATATGGAAATGCTGAGACTTGCTCGTCAAAATGTTCGACAAGCACAGGATCGGTATAAGAAGTATGCTGATGAGAAACGTCGGCAAGTTACCTTCACGGAAGGTGAAGAGGTATTTTTGCGTGTGCCAGAGCATTCAGAAACTCTAAAGACTGGACCGACGCCCAAATTATCTCCCCGTTATTGCGGGCCATTCAAGATACTCAAGCGCGTTGGTGATAGGGCCTACAAACTTGAGTTACATGCACACTCGCGTGTCCATCCGGTATTTCATGTAAGTCGTTTACGTAAACGCTTGCATGGGGAAGACAATGTTATCGGCCAGCAGATATTGGTTGATTTCACTGAACCTCCCACTCAACCGCATGAACCTGAACGCATTTTAGATTTTCATGAACTCCGTACTCGTCATCATGTACGTAGTCAAGCTTTAGTCAAGTGGAAAGATCGCCCTGAAGAGGGTGCCACTTGGGAAAACATAAGTGTTCTTAAGAAGAAATTCCCCACTTTTGTTTTCAAGGACGAAAACGCTTCTCCAAGGGGGGAGTAATGTCAGGCCAAGGGCCAAACCAAGGGGTCACGGACTCGACCAAGGGCCGGCTGCCAGTGGGAAGGGGTCCGAAAGGGGCTAGGAGCCTATTAAAGGGAGGCTGGGCGGATGGACCAGGCATGGCAGTCCCTTGGTGCTTACAGAAAGAAAGTGCAAGGTATAGACGGAAGGTAGTCACCCACAAGACAATATAACCATTAACTCCATCAATCATAGTATCCTTTGCAGAATAAAGATGCAAAACTGACAAAAGTAATTGGACAAAAGTGAATTGACAAAAGTAAATCAATGACAAAATTATACACTTCATAGGCAAAATCACTTAATTGTTAAGCTTTGCAAATGTAATAGTTACAACACAATTGTCATTATTGAGAAAATATACATCGCTTTCTAATAGCTACAAAAAATTTATGCACACGTCATCTCAATATATATGCTATGACAAATGAAAACTAGTGCTATCTGACTACGACTAGAGTGATGCCATCTAATCAGATGTCTCATCGCGTCCAAGTGGCGTATCTGTCAAATTCTGGAGAAAAAAACAATAAGACTTATTGTAAGTATAAACATATAGTTACAAAACAGTCTATTTTCTTAATTAGCTTGTCACAAAAATACAAACAAATATAAAAGAGTAAAGTGAAATACTAACCATGCCGCCGTGACAACTGAGAATGTCCATCAAGGTGTTTAAGCCCTTTCTACCCGCGTACTCGCGCTCGTACGGTGTGGGGTCACATCTTGTCATCGACCATTGTTCAAAAGATACAAGGAATACATTATGTTACAATTTAAAAGTACAAATAGACGTAACTACCAAACCTAAAAGGCAACGCAAAAAAACTTACAAAATTGGCCTCAAATGATGTCCACCCGCCCCTCCCCAAGTGGTGTAAGTTGCCTGCCTCTACTCGTGCTTTGGCTGCCTCCTTTTGTTGCTTCCACTTGTCAGGATTCTCGTGTGCTGCTCGCTTTCCATTCTTCCAATCTTCTTTGGCCAGCCAATCTGGTCTGTTCCACCTATGCTTTATTGCTTTTTGAACTTCATAATGCTTGTGTTTGCAATATTCGCACATTCGAACCTTCATAAGGTCTTCATTAAAGCTCTCATCTGGACCTGACACGAGAAACTCGCCATGTAGCATGCTGATGACTCTATCTTTTAATATTTGGCACTTCACTCTAGGTGTTTAGTATGTAGTGTCGAAAAACCTGAGAGAAAAGGCCGCGCATGCGCGAGATCACCTTCTTGCCTTCGTCATCCAAGATGATGCCACCGTTGATGTCGACCGAGTACGATAAGCCCTCTTGTTTATGACGCGTGAACCTGGGCGTCTCAACAGGGGTCTCGAGAGGTGTATGGAGTGGCGTCTCGATGGGGGTGCAGACGACAGGTGTCTCCAAGCTCTCCGTTTAGGCAGATGTCCTCCAACAACAAGGCCAAACTTTGGTAGGTAGCAACATTGGCCAAACTTTGGCAGGTAAAATTGGGCACGCCTTTGGTGGACTGTATGCCTTCAAACGGAAAAAATCTCGCGCATGGAGAAAGTTCCTTACAAATTTGGCGACGTTGTAGTGACAAGGGCTAGCGGATCTGACCACGATAGCTCAGAAGCGAGACTGAGTAGTTCCCTGCCATGTAAGGCCAAACACTGGCGATGAGGAGTTCAAGCCGGCTTCAAACACATAAACATTTAATCTTAATGATGAATGGAGAAGAAAATCTGGACACTTCTTAATTGAATTAAACAAAATTTAAATTTGTCAAGTATAGCATATAGACAAGAATGGACAAAAAGCCACGTGGATATAACATATATTATAAAACAAAGGAAAATTGCTTAAATACAATGTTTATGGCTTTAAGAGGTCTCTCTCTCATCCTCACATAGCTAAACATAACTTCCTATGTCTATATAGAGCTCTTCGTTTAGGCATATGTCCTCCGTTTCATTTTGTAGATCCTTTGCATGCACCCCATAGAGAGTAGCAGCTTGATGCTCGTCTTGCACCACCTCAACGGCTTCTGATTGAGCATCCTCTTGATCTCGTCTAGTGATGCCATTGTGATTGGCACATGGTAGCCCTCACACGTCCGTGCACTACGAGGGGCTACCTCTATGACGTACCACTAGTTTGATGCAGACTTTGTAGGATGAAATACCACCTGCAAGAGCCACATAACCTACATGAGTGCTTCCAAGACACTAGTATTCTAAAATTGGATGTTAAATATTTACAAACTTACTTGTTCACAATGCTCGAGTATTACAAAAGTGTCTCTTAGGTCAATCCATTTTTTAGTTGAATCCACCTCAAGGAAACCCTACTCTCCTCTGCGCACAATAGCATTGTAGCCCTCAATGTTTATCTTGAACCACTGCACGTCAAACAAGTCCACAAAAAATCCTCTATAATCGATCCTCAAAATCTCTTGTAGCATGCAGAAATAAGTGAGTTCCACCACCACAATATCTGCATCAGAGGACCGTCGTCGACTAGACTGTTCAAATTTTGCCATGATCCCACAATCTTGTCTAAAACTCTTTTTGTTGATCCGTTCCATCCTAAAATGTCGACCTTTACACCATGCTGCCGTGTGTGACTTATAATACAACCAATAAAGATTATGAGTGCCCATTCAAACATCTAGAAGTCCACGAGTCATACATTACAAACTTACTTGGGTCGCGCAACCCCGAGAGTACTCCCACTCCTCCTCAGTCATTTCTTCACCACACTGTTGTGCGTTGTTCAATTGGTTGTGCAACCATATTAAGCTCATGAATGTTGGTAGGCTCTCAAGGCCCGCCGGATAATACACCTATGGTCATCTTTCCCGTCTCCACTCGATTTGTGCCCTTTGTTGCTCTTGCTTTGCATCCTTGTATTGTGAAATCCACTTTTACATCCGTGGATTGTGAAGCATACAAAATCGATTGATTTTAGCCTCTAGACTTTCAGCCATCTTCTTCTCAACGCCGAGATTGCACATGACAATCGTTTATATGCGTTCATCATCTATGGTTCGCCATAGCGTGTGTCGGGCTTTATCAAATCCGTCTAGCCACTCTCCAATGTAAACTAGGGACTCTGATACCAACCAACCTTTTTCCATGCTACCCTCCGGAGGTGCCTTTTGACGCACATATCCCTTGAGCGTTTTCATGAAACGTTCTAAAAAGAACATCCATCTGGAATGCACTGTGCCAGCTATTTCCACCTCATCCACTATGTGAACAAGAAGATGCACTTGAATGGTTAGCATGGTAGTAGAAAAGTGTTTCTCAAACATGCACACAACCTCCACAGCGTTTAGTTTCGCAGATGGTATGGAGTCTACATGGATCTTCTTTTGTGAGATCCATTGCACCAACTTTGCAAGTTTGTAGATTGTGGTACGGACGTCAAGAGACAAACATTCCTCAATGGCCATCGGTAAAATAAACTGCAAAACATGTATAGCAATGATATTAATTCCACACACGAATTTGTTACACAATTCCCACTATGATATATTCCACTTCAAACATACCTGAGACATTTTATGCCAGTCGTGTGACTTCAAACTAGTAAGCTTTCCTTCTTTGGTGGAACACATTCGGAGCGAGTGCATTATGCCAGTGGGGGTCCGCACAGATCGAATGGTCTCTTTTACTTTGCATTCTTGGGATCCTGTCAAGATCATTGGCACTTTAGAGAGTTTTATTGATCCATCGGGTGCTGTCTACGGCCAATATTGATCCATACGATCCACATTTCTAAGGTCAACTTTGTATCTTTCTTGCCGATCAGATGGTCCCACAACAGATTACCCACATTCGTGAATATATACATTGGATTGAGCAAGTGATTGATCATGAGTCTGGGCTAATATGGTAACTCATACCATAGAGAGAGTCTCTTCATCCCTGGGGGCAAACCGTCATCACACATCTCCTTCTGCTCTAACCATGCTTGAGAAGACATCCTCGGTGACTCTCTTTCCAAAAAATTATCGCGTAACTAATGATTCTCCAGAAGATGCACTTGATGACCTTCTTAGATTTGCTTCTTCAGTGAGGGCGCCCGACGTGCATTAAGTCTAGGTCCACATGTGACACATGCTCTGTATCCGCTTGTTTGAAGCCCTGCATGTATACACATGACAATAGATAAGCTTGAGAAAAACCAAGATTTATAGTGTTTGAGTTTGAGTATATATCACCTAAGCATTCAATTAGTCCGGGATAATCATGAATGGTCCATATTAGAATGCCTCTGATCAAAGCATTGCGTCGACCTGTGTGCCGGCTCATATTTACCAATTCTATGGGGATCCACAATTATTGTAGCTCTTCCAATAGTGGACAAAGACACACATCCATATTCTTCACTTTATACCGCCTCGGCACAATCAAGCTTAGCAACAGGTGTCCCTTCTTGGTAGTCAACCATGGTGAAATGTTGTAGTTGACGATGAAAATTGGCCATACACTGGAAGATGTTGACCTCTGACCAAATGGATTTACGCCATCCATAGCCAAGCAGAGGTGCAAATTTTGAGCTTCCCTGTCAAAATCCGGCCATGTGTTGTCTATATGCTTCCAAGCCATGCAATCTGTTGGAATCCGCAGTACACCATCCAGAGATCTATTCTCCTCATGCCATGATGCTAGGGTGGCCATGGACTTACATTCGAAGAAATGCTTGATACGAGGCAACAGAGGAAAGTGTCACAAAACCTTTTGTGGAATTTTTTGTCCGTGGAGATCTACTCAATATCTCTTGAAATCACATTTCGGACACTTCTCTATGTCTATGTATTCTCCTCTGAAAAGAATGCAGTCGTTAGGACAAGCTTGAATCTTATTGTAATCCATTCCCAAGTTTCACAATATCTTTTTGACTTCCTCTTTGGAGTCTGGCATCACATTATCAGCTGACAGTATGTGCTCTTTGAGAAATCTACACAGCGAAACAAATGTAGTACACTTGTCTAAGTAATCTATCGGATCATTATACATCTATTTTTTTTTTTGAAGTAAGCCCATTAAAATAGATCACCTAAAAAGTGCTATGATGCTAGTGTCACTCCATCCAAACTTTGCCTGCATGTTGAGAAGAACCATGAGTGCCTTGAATTTAGACACCTATGCTCCACCATACAATGGTGTATCGGCTTCACTTTTCATGTTGTCATAGATAAGCCTTTCTGAATCCATGATCGTCTCGATCATTTCATCAATCTCGGACTCAAACATAGCCTCGTTGGGATTTTGGTCTGCATGATCACCCTCTGAGCTGTCAGAGGCTGCATCTTGTGGCCTCACGTATGTTGCTTAAGCGAAGTGCTTGCAAATACGTCTATTGGGTTGCAAGATTGTTGCCTATTGGCCAACGTCAGAGTCCGACGAGTTGTAATTGGCAACAACTCGATCTATAATAGATGGATCGAACTCTCCAAATTCACAAATGTGCTACAAAGAAACGCGTCTTGTCCGTCACACATCATGTTTAATTTGCATTGATTACAAGGACATAAGATCCTTGTTGAGGGATAGGTGTTTCGATTGGACGGCCCCACATCGTCGTCACTACTCATAATGAATGTAAAAACCTTATAACCTGAACATAAATTTTATCTTCTATTGGCATCCTCCGTCTCTCTCTCTCTCTCTCTCTCTCTCTCTCTCTCTCTCTCTCTCTCTCTCTTTGATCACATTGTAAAATACCTCACATTCTCTAGCCATGTCCAATCCCTAGACACCTCGGTCTAGAGATGCACAGAGATCAAAACCACCGGGTTATAATCTCATCTTTATTGGTCAATGTCTATATTTGTGGGTACGAGAAGTTTACACACCCACATCTACATGACAATGCATGTAGTGGACAAAACCCTTTTGCCTCTTCTTTAGTTGTGTAGCAATTCACAGCAGCTTAACATCTCTTCACAGTATCTCCTTGTTCAAAGGATTACTGTGCACAATAGCGCCTGTCTTCAATTTGAGTATCATGCCTTTGAAAGCTTTCCAACTTAATGCCGCATCCGTGGAGAGGAAGAGAGGGATCACCATAAACCTAACTCTAAATTTAAACCTAATCAACTCTAAGTCTAATATAAAAACTAAAATCCAAAATCTAACCTAAATCTGAAACTAACATCAACCTAAGTCTAACCTAATTTTAATTCTAACATAAACCAAAACGTAATCTAATCTTATATCTAACTTAATTTTAAGTCTAACTTAATCTTAAAATCTTAAATATAATTTAAACCTAAATGTACATAATCTAACATAATCTTAAAATTGACATAAATCTAACTTAATCTTAAGCCTAACCTAATGTTAAATCTAACCTAAATCTAAATGTAATATAACATAATATTAAAATCTTAAATATAACTTACTTAAATGTACGTAACCTTACCTAATCTTAAATCTAACTTAATCATAATCTAACCTAATCTTAAATCTAGCCTAAACCTAACTCTTAATATAACATTTCATTTCATTTTTCTCTTGTTTTTTTTATATCTCTCTCTCTCTCTCTCTTTGTTTTCTACCATTATCGCTCTCCTTGCTTTCTCCTCCCCCCCCCCCCCCCCCCCCCCCTCTCTCTCTCTCTCTCTCTCTCTCTCTCATTCTTTCTGTTTGCTTTATATCTTTATCTTTCTCTCTCTCTTTTCCTCTCTCAATGTGTATGTGTATGCATTCTTTGTTTATGTATGTGTGTTCATTCTTTGTACATTCAATGTGTGTGTGTATATGTGTTTTTGGTTTATGCATTAATGTATTTTTTTTCTCTCTCTCTCTCTAAGTGTGTGTGTGTGTGTGTGTGTGTGTGAAAGAGGGAGAGAGAGAAAGAGAGGAAGGGAACATCAGAAAGAAGAGAGAGAGGGAGCATACTTGGATCTCCTTTCTCTCCTTGTGTGTGTGTGTGTGTGTGTGGGAGAGAGAGAGAGAGAGAGAGAGAGAGAGAGTCGTGGTTATACCTGTTAACCGAGAGCGTCGAAACTCGGGTCTGAGGTCTGGGTTTTTGGCCCTCTCGGTTTATTTTTTTACCCTATCATTCGACGTCGCTATGGGCGTCTCAAAACTGCTTGTTGTTTAGAGATGCTCATAGTGACACCGGTAGAGACACATATAGTGACGTCGTATATTTTCAATTTTGAGCGTCGCACTGCTAGCGTCTCTAATATGAAGAACCTCTTGTAGTGTCTCCCACAACTCATTGAATTGCTTCACATAATCTTCTACACTTTGATTCTCACCTTGAAAAGGATTTTTGATATATTTCCATACCTTGTCAGGGTCTTCTACCTTATGAAAGTGCTCCAAAATATCTTATCGTATTCTATTGTACATCATCACTTGAGGAGGCTCAGCCGCTTGCATTTGAGTTTCATATTCCTTGAACCAAGTCCTTGCATCATCTTTAATGTAGAAAAAGAAAATCCTTAAGACTACGGCAGGATCTTGCTTGTCAGCAAGCAAGCATTGAAACCCCAAATCTTCAATAAATTTTTCTACACTTTCACCCTCACAATCATGAAACTTAGGAAAATTTGTCCCAAATCTACCAAAACCTATAAACCACAGGTAACTTGAAGAAGATCTCGGTGGTGGGTACCAAAACACTTTTGGGAAAACAAGAACAAGGGGCACCTCTATAGCAATGTCTCCCAATAGCGTTCTTGACACAAGATCAACACCACAAATGGTATCAAAAGAACTTCCACAACATCTCAATTCAAAGGCAAGTAATCCCTTCAAAACTTACAAGCATATGCCCACCCAAAAGACCACCATCAAAACTAGGAAGCATCTACCCTAGCATGGATTTATAGCACATGCCAACCAATGCACTTGAGGCATAGAGCTTCCAAATTCACCAAATAAATCTTCAAATCCACAATTTTGAAGTGCAGACACACCACCAAACAAGAGAGCTTCCACAACCTACCATACACAAAACCGCCTGCGTGCTACCATCATCCACCGTGTGGGAAATTGATTGTATCTCCCAAATCACAACTCAAAAAGGGATGCTTTCAAGCATCAAAACTTCTTAGCATGTTTTGCAAAAAAGGTTTTGAAGGCCAAAAATTTCTAATCGATGCACCTCTATGTGAAAAATTGGCACAAATCCAATATAAGTTGCCATGGCCCAACTAAACATAGGCAAGGCTAGTCTCGCGGGCAAAAAATTGCATGAAAAGGCATGAAGGAGGCACAACAAGCAAAAACCTGCAAATTTTTTATATTTTCCTGAACTTTTTTATTTTTATACATGAGATTTAGCTATATACAAGTGACACTTCAAAGAGCTCACTCACGAGCACCCAAGGCAACCTAACAGCTAGCGCTATACTAACGACTTGCACTACATGTACATGTGCTTGCTAAAGTAATCTAAAATACCCACAAAAGCAAGCCCGCACACCCTTTTGAAATTGGATGTCATGTTCATATGTACGAATTTACAAAAAAATGGGGTATTCAAAATGCCCTCATCAACGTGGTCAGTTATCAAAGATGCATGAAGTCATTAGGCTTTGAACCTCGAATGTGCTGACTAGTAAGCACTCTTTGTACTTGTAGCCAATAGAGCTCCTCTTCAATGAAAGGATTGTGGGGGCCTTTGAGGTAAAGATATCTAGTAAGAAAGCCTGCCCACTTGCCCCTCTAATGTTTTCCATTGGATCCCATCGTCTAGTAACACTGCTCGAAGATAGTGCAGCTAAAGGAGAGATTCTAGGATAACTCTACCTAACAACAAACAACTTTTGGCTAAGCTCTTTGTGGATGACTCCTTGCTCTTTCTCAAAGCATGCCCTCAAGTCATTTGGAAGGCCCTTGAAATTGTGCAAATGTTTGCCCTAGCATCTGGGTGGGTCAAAGTGTATCATGGAGGAATCGAGATTGATCTCTATCTCTCAAAATGACTCATACAATCCATCAAAGTGGACAAGGGAGATTGTAACTAAAGGGAGAATTTTTGACACTTGGGGGCCCTTTTGGGGGTAGATGTAACCCACAAGGATAGATTCTTATGGGTGATTGAGAAAGCAAAGAGAAAGATGCAAAGGTGGGAGTATGTGCTCCTCCCTTTTTTGAGTAGAATAAAGGTTATCAATTTCTTCTTAGTCCATTATATAGCCTTCAATGGGCCGTTGCTTAAGATGGCCAGATACAACTAGAAAGAGTTCCTAAAACTAGTTAAGAGATTCCTGTGGAATAACAACACTAAAGACTCGACACCCTGGAAGTGGGCTAAATGAGAGACCGTTGCTAGACCTATGGAGTGAGGCGATCTCGAGATTCTTAACCCTATCATTCATGCGAAAGCCCAATGCACCAAGCTTGTGGTTGCATTCACAAAACAAGACCAAACGTGGGCTATTAAGGTTAAGGCTATGATGCATAACTCTAAGGTATGCTTGGAAGGTGGTTAGTGGAAAGGTCTTGAAGTGCACGGCAAGCTACTAGCCCCTCGTTGGGATGTCCTTAAACTTGGGGGTATGACAGGCTAACTTTCTTGAAAGTGCAACAGGGCAACAGAGTCCTTGGAATGGGGAGAGTTGTTGAGGTACTTTCATAATTTCATAACTCATTGGTCTACTTGGCTCTCCAAGGCTGGAAGCATCCTGTTGTAATTTTTTACTATTTTAATATAATATACTCACAATTGTGAGTATATTATATACTCGTAAATGATGGTCATGGCTTGACACAAGCATGATAGATACTTGTAATTTTTGCTATTTTAATATAATATACTCACAATTGTGAGTTTTACAAGAAGAAAAAAATTTATCTCTCTTAATTTTCATAAATATACCACAATACCTTTCACATGCAAATACACCAAAGTTGGCATAAAGTGAACACTCATGGAATGCCTCGTAACTCTCACATGAAAGCTTCAGATATAAAAGTTGAGAGCTTAAAAGAAACTTGAAAATATTATAAACAAATCCTCTATACATTTTGTCTATTGATTCCAAGTGAGGCTATAGACAGAATAGGCAACAAGGAAAAGATGTCCTAGAAATGCTACACATTGGGAGACAAGGTAGATACACCCACAGAGATGACATATAAACATCAGGTTAATTGAAGATAAAGGGAGCACTAGCACTGGCGCTAGTGCCCCCGCCCCCTCCCCCTTTCTTTCGTTAGCCAGTGATGAGTGTGAGAGAGATTGGAAGGAAGGTCTATCTAGGAGCTTCAATCAAGCCCTAAAAAGTTGTTAAGTAAAGCACCTTGATGGTCCAATAGGACTCGGATTACTAAAAAAGGGTGGGCCTCCCCTACAAACCCTTTTTTAACATTATTGTGGGGACTTTCCCTTGTTTTTGAATAGTGAAGGTGCAAAAAGTGAAGTGTGAGCCCTTGGAGCTGCTTTTTTGTAAAAGCTCGTTGTTTGTGGCGTATGGAAGACAATGTGGACTCTTGCTAAGAAGCCGTTGCCCCCCGTTTTTGGCATCGTTTCCCCCTTCCCCTCTCTTTTCTCTTACTCTTTGCATGTGTCGGTGATGCGGAAGTGTGTGCCTGCGGCCCGTTTTGTGGTGCAAAGGGAGTGAAAATTTCAGCATTGGGTGTCAAAATGAGCATTGGTGGGGTGTGTGAGTTGAATGAGGTTCTTGCTAGCGCGCGCGTGTGTGTGTGTTGAGAAGTGTGTTGGTGGTGGCCTTTGAGTGTGAATTCTGTTTTTTGAAGGTGTTTCTCTGAGAGGATAGGGGTGTTGTGAATGCCTTGAGCTATAGTGGGGCATCTGTGTGTGTTTTGGGTGTGCTCCCCATTCCCGCTCTCCAAGGTGATGTACTAAAAGGAAATTTCCTCTTCTGCCTTTATCTGAGATTTCAACAAAGAGATCAAATTTTGAACTTTAGTTGAAGGGTTGGAGATAGAATTAAGGTCAATTAGATCTTGATATATCATATCTCTTCCTTTCCTATGGATTTTGGTCACTTCTTTTCTAAATTCTATTAGGACTTTTGGGTAGCATTGATGGTGGTTGGCCACACAGGTGCTCGTGTACTTCTTTGAGAAGAGGCATTTGTTCAAATCCTTTTGAGAGAGGATTGAACTACTTCCAATTGAAACAAAGTGAGGGCAATGTGGAACCGATAATTTCTAACCTTGGTGTCTTTGTCATCAATTGTGATGATGGAGGGGATAGGGATTTGAAAGACAACTCTTGAACTGAGGCCTAGCCTTGAGCTTGGTGAAAGATTTGCTAGCTCTGTGGAGGGGATAGTGATCTAAAACACAACTCTTGAACTAAGGCCTCGCTTGAGCCTGGTGAAAAGGCTTGCCAGCTCTGTGGAGAAGTAACATCTATCTAGACGGGCCTTTTGGGCTAGCTCTCCATTGGAATAATTTTCCCACATAAAACATGCAACTTATCCCAAGTCCCACAAATTTAAGGCTTCTTTCAGCTGGTCCCTTGACCCGCCCCTCTAAAGTGTTGTCTGACTGTTGACCCATATTAAAACCCCCAAAAAACATGGTAGAGCTTTGATTGGCGCCTAACACTTGCCACATCTCAATTTGGTTTTGAATTGATTCCATATTGACATGGATATATTTTGCAAAGAACAAGATTTGGGAAAGACCTTGATGTTATTGCAAGATGAGTGAATTCTCTATGACATAATCATATACTGGGTTGGAAAGGGGTTACTGCATGGAATCTACCTTAGATCCCCCACCCCCACTGTGTGGACCACTGACCGCCTCCCTATTGACCATAGTGGAAAGGGATACAATCCTGGAACACAAACAAATTGCCTCTCTATAGCCTACGATATACACAACACCTCGAACCACTAGATGTCACCTTCAAAAGCAACACAATCTCACTTGCAAACACCCGTCTTAGTACACCAATGCACATATACCGTCCTCCAAAAGCTCGAGCACATTCCACACACACAAACCCTTGTTCCACACCGCAACCACACACAAACCTTTGTGTGTGTGTGTGTGTGCACACCACAACCTTGGTTTGAGGCTCACCGACATCGACACCACAAAGCAAAGCACAAGAACAAAAGAAAGGGCACGCATGATAGCATCCCTAACGTTGCACATCACATCTTTTAGCATCGATGAAATTTGGTTGTACCAACGGTGATGGCCTTGCATTACTGCAGGATGTAAGTTTGATTGTACACCATCATGCCTTGGGGAATGGAGATCTCGTTGAAGGTGAGACCTTGCTTTTACAAAGTGGTGCCTTGGCTAAGCGCAGGGAACATGACCCGATTCCTTGCAACCGCTTTGAATTGCTCATGATCAGACACATAATATTTTTCCTGCCCCCAGTCCGCCCCCTTTCCTCCTTTTTTCATTGATTGAAAAAGGAGAATCTTTAACATATTCCCCTCAAAGTAATGCTCCCAGAAATATTCACTGTATGATAACGCATCATGGAAAATCCATTGCATTCCCCTCTTGCCAGATTGGAGAAATTTAATCCCCCCCACCATGCCCCACAATAGCCTGCTACCCTTGCACCTGCGCTCTGCCATCGTGCCCTCTCGGCATCATCGCCTCTCTCTGTCCCTCAATTGCATGCACACCTGCCTCCTCGACTATATGTGCTCATAGCTAACTCACCACAAGTGTTGTAAAAGCCGTGCAAACTCGGTGGCCTAAATACTACATTCGTGCATCCTCTGTTATGTGTGGATGACATTGTGCTTATAGTTGACTCACCAGAAGGTCTATGATGCAAACATAGAGCGAGGTAGGTCTTACCGCAAGGTTGCGATGCACCCACCCCCTATCCCCCCCAAAAAATTATTTGACATGTGTCATGCACATACTCTTCCCCAAGAAAAAATCGTGGACCCTCCCATCCCCCTTCCCCTTCTTCCACTAGGGAATCTGAGAGTGATTTTTCCTAAGCAAGGCCCAAAACCAACATATCCAACATACTAAAAGAGGTTTTATTTGAAGGGAAAGCATTGAAGTCAAATAGATGGAGCCTCACAAGGATGCCAAAGCCCACACAAAAGTGATAAAAAGTGCATGCAAGAGAACATAGAGAAAATCCAACAATAGATGAGGGAAAATGACGTGGAGAAGCATCTAGCTCAGGGACGAATGCAAAGGCTAGAAGATAAAACTAAGAAAAAAGAGAGATATATATAGAACAAACACCTCAAAGTGTCGACGGGAGCATTCTTGACCCAGGTCATGGGTTTGAATGCAGCTGGGTGACACCCAAAGACACCCTCTTTCCCGGGAGGAAATGCCCGAACCGCTACAAAAAAAAGAAAGAACAACCACCTCAAAGTACACATTAATCACACAAAAAAACAATAGAGCACACAAATGATTTTGGGTGAATAATTGATGGAGGACATATTTTTGCTTTCTAGAGTATTTTATTAATGTGTGCATGCCATATGTGGCATCCTTTGTTCTTATGTGACACCAACTTGTTGTTGTGTTTTCTACCATGTTAGTCTGTCAAGATTTTGTTTTCATGCTCCCCATCTTTGTGTGGCTAGTTGAATTTGGTTTACAACATACTCCACGTGTCATCTCTCTCTCTCTCTCTCCCCCCCCCCCCCCCCCCCAAAACAAAAAAAAAAAAGTTGGCAATTATTGCTCCTAGCAAAAATAGCATTAATTTGAAGGTGAACGCGATCAAGTGGCTAATGTGATGGGTGATTTACGCTTGTAATTGAGCGGTATCAAACCTACAAATCCCATCTCACCCCACCCCCACCACCCCCACACTTAGCCCCTACCTTCTTCATTCACTTGATCCAACTCCCATCAGGCGTTCTTTCTCTTGCTCCCTCCATCAACTATCGCTCCTCCCATTTTTTTAAATTATTTTTTTTCCTGCTACTTTTCTATAGTCAAAGTTTTGCTCATGTTTCCCTTACATTTGTTGCAGTGAGAGGTGATCTCACCCCAATCTGCATTGATTTCTCCTAGATGCTCTAATGCTGACCCATTACACTTACACAAATGTGCTTCTGACCCCAGCTTTCCATTAGTCTTCGCTTCCAATGTCATCCTAGCACCCATGTCATCCAATGTCGTACAATTGCCTTTGCAACATCATCCTAGCAAGAGTGTCATATGTGTGTTGCAACCATGGTACCTTCAACATGGCATATATACCTTGCTTAGAGCCAAGAGACGCTTAGTGTGAGAAGGATAGCTTGGGAAACTCCTCTCTCTCTCTCTCTCTCTCTCTCTCACACACACACACACACACACACACACACACACACACACACACAATTCCTAGGTTAATGGAGAAAGAGAATATTACAGATATAATTATATAGTGCCAATGGTTTTGTTTATTGTATGGCTAGATCCTACAAGCGCTTGCAAAGCATTAAGGTTGGATTTGGTGGATCTGCACCATTGGATCCGGTTATAGATTGGATGGTTAATGTGAATGGAACACCTAGATAACATTAAACAATTTATAAAGACAAACCCTCTACTGTAAGGGCATATCTATTATTCTAACTACTTCACCTAATGGCTCTACTTTCTCTTTCCATTACACAAAATCTCCCCAAGATGCTTCAGCATCTCCAATCAACCCACGATTTAAAACCATTGCTAATGGACATGATTTGACCTCAGCACGTAGGAGAACAAAGACTCAAGCTTAACCACTAGACTATACGCTTGTGCTGCCCTATGGTTTCCCCTTAAGCATTAAAAAAAAACAAACCCCCCCCCCCCCCCCTCTCCCCCCAGCCCCGTACCCTTTTTCCTTTACCTTTCTTTTCCCCACCCTTCCCTTTTCCTTCCCCCCCCCCCCCCCCCCCCCCCCCCCCCCAAACTAATTAATTAATAGGTTTGTGAAAACAACGTTTTGGCTCCCTACTTCATTAGGAAGTGAATGGTGTATAAGAGGGACTCCGTATTTGGAAGTTTAATTGGAAGTTTAAGGAAATGTTTAAAGCTTAAGCCAAGTTTGGCCAAGCTTAAAAGAGTGGGCAAAAAGGCTTATAACGGGCCTCAAAAAAATACAATATCTATTTTGTTTTTGGAAATAGACTATTTTAGCCCAAAAGAGAGGTGGGTAGCTGAATTTTATAATATATATTTTTGAATTAAAAAAAATATATTTTTCATTCTTGTCCTCTCTCTCCTACATATCCCCCCCCCTTCTCTCTCTCTCTCTCTCTCTCTCTCTCTCTCATATCTCATTAAAGGAATCACATTTCAGTCCTTCCCTGTTAAAAAAGTAGAATTTTCATATTCTCTCACTATATTCTCTTTCTCAAATGTGATCCAACTCTCTCTCTCTCTCTCTCTCTTGTTACATCCCTCTCCCAATCATTGAAGGGACACTATTTGTTGCCTACTGTTGACAAAAAGTACAGATCCTCCAAGGTTGCATATTTGCTCTCTCTTCCTTTATTCTCTCTCTCTCTCTCTCTCTCTCTCTCTCTCTCTCATGCTTCTCCCGCGCCAACTCTAGGTGAGAGCAATGACGTACCTTTGTGTACAACATTTCTCTCTCTAAAAAATTCATGATAAAAAATTTGAATTTGAAATAGATTAAGCTGCCTTCCCTCTCTTAATTCCCTCCACAATTTAATCCTTTTCTCATATCTTTGAGTACTCTCCATCTCTTCCCTCCATAGCCAAAACCTTTGCTTGTAGCAGTCACCATTTCGTATTCTCTCTCTAATTTGCTTGATAATCTAACACAAATGTCATTAAATCCCTTTCATTGAAAGACATTACTAACAAGCATGGATGGCCTCAAAGGTCCTTGTGAAGGACTCTATGGGCTCCCACTCTACAAAATAAAACCATGGGAAAATAACTGTAACCATGAAGAAGCAATGGAAATCTTAGAGTTGTTGGAATTAGGGTTGCAGAGAAACGCACACGGCTTGGAGAAGACGAAGGAAGCTCAAGGCACACAATAGAGAGTATGTTTCTTAGTATGCAATGGAAAGATAGATAGCCCTAGAGTGATGGGCATATATACAATGCTCGAGGGAAAAAACCTCCTAAAGAGGGAAAAAATGCCCCGACGGTCCTAGTGTGTTCACACACATCACTACCACATGTATATGGTAACAAATCTCCCTGGAGTGATGCGGTGAACGAGAGCTGGCACATGAGTAAAGGGAATTGCCATGCCCTAAGGACATGATCAATCCACAAACGGGAGTAAACCCAAAGCTTTGCGGAAAGCATCAAGCTTCTCACGAGACAATGCCTTTGTGAAAAGATCTGCAAGGTTGTCTTGTGTTGGTACATAAGCCAAGCTGATCTCTCCTGCTGAGAGCCTCTCCCTGACATAGTGGTAATGCACCTCAATGTGATTTGTGCGAGCATTTGCGGATGATACAATCTTTAACCTTTGCTTTCAGCACTATAACCAACAAAAATACATTTGACAGCCTTATCATCCAATTTTCTACGCTGCACTTGTGGCACCAAAGCATATGCCACACAGCCAAAAACACGCATGTGCTCAATAGAAGGCTTTCTATCATGCCATGCCTCAAAATGGAATAATAGACTGCAAAGCTTTCGTAGGACACCTGTTAAGTACATAAGTGGCACACATGATGGCCTCAAGCCAAAAAGAATGCGGCAAAGCTTGACTTTTGACCATACATCGTGCCATTTTAGTCAGTGACCTATTTTTCCTCTCAGCAACACCATTTTGCTGAGGTGTATAAGGCACTGTACATTGGTGTTTTATCCCACGACTAGCCCGAAATGCATTAAATTCATGAAACATATACTCCCCCCCTCAATCGGAACGGAGGGTGCCCATAGTACATTTCGAGACATTTTCAGCCATAGCCAGTAATTGTTTGAAGCATATAAAAACTTCGGACTTCGCTTTAAGCGGAAATACCCATGCATGCCTGGAGTAATCATCAATGAAAGTCACGAAGTATAGGTAATTGCCCAAGGACGGAGTTTGCATGGGCCCACAAACATCACTATGCACAAGCTGCAACTTGCATGTGTCCCGAACTGAACCATCCTTTAGAAATTTAGAATGCTGCATCTTACCCAAAATAAAGCCTTCACAAACATGTTTGACAGGTGCTTCAAGAGGCGGCAAAGAAGCAACCATATCAGATTTCTGCAAACGCGGCAAACTGGAAAAATTCAGATGGCCAAAACGTGCATGCCAAAGTTTTGCATCTGAAATAGCCTTTGAATCTGCAACAGCATTTGCAAAATTTTGTCCACACTTGTCATACAAAGTGAGCTTATAGAGCCCACGGCACAAAAGGCCAGATGCAACAATTTCATCACCAAAACTGAGATCATGAACTGTACATCTGTCATCCACAAATTTGACTACAAGTCCAAGTCTAGCAAGTGCATATACAGACAAGAGATTCTTCTTGATCCTAGGTACATAAAGTGCATCAACAAGTGTGAAGGAACTGCCATTTGCAGCAGTAAGCACAATCTTTTCAACTCCTTGAACCGGATAAGAGGCATTGTTGGCACAAGTGACAGAATTTCCATGAGGGACAGACTCGAGAGAGGTAAACAATTCACGATGTGAGGTAATGTGTTTTGTAGCACCACTGTCAAAATACCACACATGTGAATCTGCAGCAACTGACAAGCATGCATCATGGAGATCAGGATTGTAAGTGCACTCTGCGCTTAAAGCCCATTCTGCATCAACATCAACATCAACATCACAGTCTCCTTTCAGAGAAGACTCAACAATGGCTGCATTTGTAGTGGAACCAGCATTTGCAGTGGAAGTACCCTCTTTCCTTCAACTTAGGACACGACTTAATCAAGTGATCATTAGCTTTACAATAATGGCAACGCATCTTTTTTTTGCCCTTATCACCAGAATTGCCAGACGAAGTCTTGCCAGCAGAAGCATTAGGAACAATATTTTTGCCACTCGCAGCAGAACCATAAGAAGTGGCTGCATTGCTATTACCACCCTTTCTTTGAGAGGCAATAAAAGCATGTTCAACTGCACGTTGCCTAGTCCTAGTTTTTCTGGAAAGTGACTCTTGCAATAGCAATCTGCATAATGCATCAAACTTGACAACTTCTGGATTTCCTTGGGTCATAAGTCTCCAAGTACTAGCAAAAGTCTGGTAAGAATCTGGTAAGGCATCAAGAACAGTCTGCACAAGGGAACTGTCTGAAATGACTTCACCTGCAGAAATGAGTTGCTCATTGATATCCTTGACACTAGCAAGGAAAGTGTCCATTTCATCTTCCTCATGCATAATCTTCGACTCCAGCTCTTTACGCAGCAAAGCAATTTTAGCCTCATTGCGGCTTGCATAAAGACTTGCTAGAATATCCCAAGCCTGTTTTGCAGATTTTGCTGAGCGGATGTGAGGAACAATGGTGCACTTCACAGACAACGCAATCAATGCATGAGCCTGCGCATCCTTAACATCCCAACGAGCTTGTTCTGCCGTAGGCAAAACAACTCTAACAGCTGCAATCCTTGTAGCAAGACCTGCAACATCCTCAACATCACCTACATCCTCAGAACGAGGACGTACATCAATGCCCTGCACAATGTTCCAGACACCCTTTGACACAAGAACATGTTGCATCATATAAGCCCACATAGGGTAGTTGTCCCCATCCAACCTGTCCTCAGCAGCAAACATCTCGAACACATATGTGTTGTTGTTGTCAGCCATGGTAAATGTTGCACCTGATGTGAAAACTGCCCGAAAATAGGAGAAACGGAGCGGAAACAACCTGTGCTATATAGCACAAACCGTAGAAGACTATAAGGCACCTGTTATGCAGAAATCGGCACTGACAGAAATTCTGCACAAAATGACAAAATAGCATGTGCAGTACTGCCTGTAGTGGAAACGGAGGCCGAAATGAGCCCAAATCAAAATTTTGAGTAGACCAAGCTCTACGAGCTTACCCTAAATATTTTTCGACCTGCGAGTGCTTGCCAAAGCTCACTAAAATCGGAGAAAGTGAGCAGGCGTGTGCTGTAGCAGCTGGTGACTAAGCCAGGGAGGACGTGACCTGATCTGATACCCGGGGGATTCACTATTAGTAATGGGGGGATGTTACCTGCGTGCATCAAAATTAGAGAAACCCCCCTATATACGGTATCTTACTTGCTAGCCTACCCCCCTACATACGGACAGGATACGGACGTTCTCGCAATGAGCCAACCCCCCTCATACGGATTTCATACAGAATGTAATGACCCACTATTTTATGTATATTAGTAACATAACAATTTTAGAAACACATTCTTTTGCAAAAATACATGTTGAACTGCAAATAAACAGAAGTGTACATTGTAGTGTGTTTTCATTTGCAATAGATGTTAAGAGAACAAACCATGAAAAGCAACAAATATAATGAATACAAAATTAAAATAAACCAATCGTTTCAATGTAATTTGTAAAAAAACAAATAACATTTGCCTTGTAAACTGACACAAATCTCAATCGCAAAACATATGATACTAACCACCTACTTAGTAGGCTTCGCATATGGGATTTAAGGCACACATATGAAATGGATTGTTCTCTAAATAACAAATAATGCATACTCTTAAACAACCATAAAAACTTCTCATTAAATCAAAACACATTACAAAAAAACCCATTAAAAGATTAATCTTTTTGAACAAAACAATTATATGTGATATGAATGCACGTCTATGCTTAAGCAAAATGCAACTTTTAAAAAAGCACCATCAGTATTTGATTTTGAGTTTGCACATAAAATATAAATCCTAAAAATTTCGCCCGTCTCCTTTGTACAGAGACCTCTTCCAAAAAAAAAATCAATACACCCTTTTTTTGGGCTCCCACATGGGATTTTCATCACATAATTTCTTTTATTAAAAAATTTGTCAACCTCATCTTCGGCTCCCACGTGAGATATAAGGATTGTCTTACACATTAAAATCAAACACATTCTCAATAGAGTCAAAGTAATCTAACTTCAGAGTGGTGGTATACCCTACATAAAAAAGACATTGCGTATGTGTGATACATAGACCCAAAGTATGCTAGACGTGTCTTGGCAAAAAACTATAGCTCAAGATAACACACCCGGTCAAGCCATATGACCATGTGAGAAATTGAGACTATAAAATTTGTAAGTAAATAGAAAGAAAGCTTATGGATAGCTACAAGAACTGAAGTGACCCATATTAACCTAATGTGACCCATAATCACTTTGAAAGGTAAAAGAACTGAAGGTAAAAATCTATAGCTCAAGATGGCACACCCAGTCAAGCCATATGACCATGTGACAAGTTGAGACCATATTTGTAATTATATACAAATAAAGACACTATGTATGTGTGACACACATACATAGTATGTGTGACCTTGGGTCTGTGTGACACACAGACCCAAGGTATGCTAGAAGTGTCTTGGCAAGAAACTATAGCTCAAGATAACACACCCTGTCAAGCCATATGACCATGTGAGAAATTGAGACTATAAAATTTGTAACTACATAGAAAAGAAAGCTTTATGGATAGCTAGAAGAACTAAAGGTAAAAATTGATAGTAGTCAATACTCACATATCCGATTTTAAAGCAAATAATCCCTGTTTGCAAGTATATTCCAAGTGTTGTGATAGTCAATACTCACATATCCGAGTTTAAAGCCAGTATTTCTTGTTTGCAAGTCCTCCTTCTAAAGGGCTCCTAAATGAAGAGACTATAACAAACTAGAATTTCTTTTCTGCTATGGCCCATAAGGGCTTTATCCTTGGTGGCAACCCCAAGGGTCAAGACAGTCTTGGATTTTTGTTGTTGCTTATGGTCTCAGGGTGGCTCCCTTTGCCAGCCAATGTATGGTCTAGGGTTGGCTCCCTTTGCCAGCCAATGTATGGTCTAAGGTTGGATGCCATGGCTCGGTTGGAGCATACATGGCTTTCATTACAGCTTTTTGTTGTTGCTTATGGTCTCATGGTGGCTCCCTTTTCCAGCCAATGTATGGTCTCGGGTAGAATTCCAACCAATCTCTGCATTGAAACCCCACATTTTGACTCCTTGAGCCAGAATTTCCTCAAGAAACTCCTCATACTAAATGTTGGCCTAGAAAAAAACACCATAAATACTAGAGGGACACATCTGGAACATGGTCCACATCTCTAACTTGATAAAAACCCCATACAGGGCATGCAACAATGGATAGGGATGTTAGCAATATTAGCCTGTGCATAGTTTTTTTCATACTCATATGGTAAATTTACCACACTTTCATACTCAAACATTATTTGGTGTACAATATGTGTAAGATATGATCAAACATATTTACCATTCTTTTTGTCCACGAAAAATTGAAATTTAGACTCAACAATAGCCAAAGAGGAGCGCAAGTTTCTCAAGGGAGTAGCTGGCCAATTTCAAGCTGCAAATAATACTTAAAGGTCACAAGAAGCATGTTCTTTTGTTCCCCATTAGGTACAATCCATATTAGCTAAACAAGAGCTCAACTTAGATTGTACATAATCTTTTAGACTCTTTAAGTCCTTTTTGAGCGCAGGTTGGCCTCAGCAAGTTGGACACATTACTCTGACCTTACAACATAGTCAACCTCAAGTATGGTATCCGACATATAGAATGTCATGGGGATCTAAATCATACTATATTCCAAAGTCTGATAATCGTATGCATCCCCCATATGGTTTCCATAAGGAAAAGTGTAGTGATTGTCTCATCTAAGGGCTATGGAGTGCCTGAGAAACCAGGAAAATGCAGCGAGTAGCGTACATGAGAAAACAAGGTAGGGGATGGGGCAGAAAGATCATACTTGAGAGCCTAGCATGACAGCGTTCTTGTCCAGAAACAGTGTAAGATGACTAATCAGCTTGAAGCTTCCCGTTAGCCATCGTCCAACAGGCTCTTAATATTTTAGACTGAATGTTTTAACAATCATTGCTTCACACCTCCACCAGCAGTCTGTTATTTGCCTTTGGTTGCATAACGACAGAAACTTCATCTTGAGCTGGACAGTTGTATGTTCAGTTAGATATAGGAGCTACATGCAGTCAAGGGTGGGGCGAATCATTGGCCCAAAACAGCAGTATTTGCAACTCAAAGATTCATTAAAAGGTGTACACTATAAACCAGTATTAGGCTCTTGGGAGGTGCGCCTCCTTTCAGAGTAAGAAAACCATCCTAAAAACTTTTCAAGTTCAGCCATCCGAATTTTGAAGCTAATTGATTAATTTTATACACCCTAACAAGTTCAAAATGAAGCACAACTACGCACCACAGTACATTGTGGCAAAACTAACAGGTGAAAGGCATTTCTCTAGGAACACAAACATTCAAGAAGACTAATGTATTTAAGGTATCTTTGGTTTAAGGAGATTACAAAGCATGTACATGTACAAAGTAAACTTGAGGCCAAAAGCAGTCACCTGCAGATATGAGACTGTTAATGAACCTTGCTCAGAAGACGTATCTGCAAGAATATCCTCCATAGCTCGAACCATGATTCCACGTTCGGCACCATCTTCCTCCCCAAGCTTGCCAAGGGTGAAAGTTTTACCTATGCCTGTTTGACTATATGCCATGACAATGCCATTATACCCCTCTAGCACACTCTGCAGGCAAAAAGAAGAGGGATGCCAAGTATATACAATCAGATAGAGTTTTAAACATAACATACAAAATATCTTGCAAAGCAGGCCACTATCACAAGCCAAACCAACATCTAAGCAAATATCTTTAGACACGAAGAACAAGCACCCAAAGACTCTATTTCCCTGTCTATAACACTATCTATTGAACAAAATGGGTTGACAATTGTAGGGGGCAATGAAGGACCTCAACCACAGGCTTTGCCACTACTTCATAGACTCGTTTTTGAGAAGCAGTTTCATTCAGAGTCTCATCAAACTGGAACGTCTCACAATCCCAATTATTCTTCCTCAGCTTCAGTCGCTTCAGCTGTGACAAGTGCAAAAGACAGATCAATTAAGACAAGGCATTGGCACAATATAGAACCTGTCTTGAGCTAATGTCGGTAAAGTTTCCCATGAAGCAACAAGGTAGGGAATGAGAAGAAGACCTCTGGCATCAACTCCACATAATCAGTAAAATCAGCATCATTTTTTAGCTCCTCAGAGTTCCTGGACCTAACTCGCACAGCAACTCTTACTCTTCCTGACACTGAACGTAGACTTGCATGAGTTTAAGATTTAAGAGATGGAAAGGAGGCCCCGAAAGGACATGAAAAAGATATCTTTAAAGAGGAATGTACTACATAAAAATGAAAATTGAACCTAATCAAATCTTATTACTGTACTTTCCTTCTTTCTTTTGACTCAATGATAATGCAAGTTCTGTCATGCAAAATGCATAGTTCGATGATAAAGTAACAACCTCCATTGTCATCTTTTCCATTCTGACTTGCTCGCCTGCCTAGCGAAGGCGCTGTAGGTATGGCCTTAGGGCGGGGAGTCGTTGGAGATGAACTGGAGTTCAAAGAAGGAGGCCTTTCTAGTCGCACCATTCCGGTTCGTGGAGATCCTCCTGAAATGTTACCACTGGAAGAAAATGCCATTTACATCTTCGACAGTGCAAAAATACTTCCACATCCCCACTAAACAAAAGAAACCTTACTGCGAGAGTGTGCAAAAACTCTCTCTCTCTCTCTCTCTCTCTCTCTCTCTCTCTCTCTCTCTCTCTCTCTCTCTCTCTCTCTCTCACCAATTAGCACCGAAGGCTCATGCTAAATCACATCATTGATGGAGACTCGAGAGCTAATTTACAAGAATAGATTAGTTGAAATAATGGAAAATACTCCAGTCTGCAGAGTGGATGTAAAATCTTGTACTTCCTGTTGTAGCCACTACCAACCACCCCGTCATACCAATCACCCACCTTCCCTTGCATTCGTGTCACTGAAGCATAGAATGTATAATCCTTACCTTCTTTATATTGCAACTACTATCAACATTGATTCGAAAAGCCAGGAAGACCGAATCACAAGGAATCCACCTCATCTGTTCATTGAGGTAGGCTGACGACAATTTTTCTAGAGAGGATAACACAGGAATAAAAAGCAAAGAAAAAAGAAATGTACAAATAAGAGAAAGGGACGAATGAGGTTGCTACCCTCAAATACCAATGACCTAGTATTGACAAATGTACAAATAAGAGAAAGGGACGAATGAGGTTGCTACCCTCAAATACCAATGACCTAGTATTGACAACTGTGTTGTAGAGGGTAATATACTGATACACAGCAACACTGAAGCTAGCTTTGTGCAAACAGCTGATGAGTACCTTGTGTGTCATGCCTCAAAATGCAATAGAAAACTTGTCTTCAATCGAAACTTTTACCGAGTGAGAAACAAGTCATCCGACCATTTCCAGTAACAACACGTAACAGACCTCATAGAGAAAGACCTTATTCGATGCAAAAGCCCCTCCGAGCCTACAGTATGTACTGCAGTTGTATCCCCAATACAATCTGAACCTTGCTCGACCTCGTCAGAGCAAGCCCCTTGCATTCAGTGTACCAGATGTTTTATCAAGCCGGAACCTGAAAAGTAAACAGATTGATCAAGCACCGAGCACATCTATTTGTTGAGCATAATGTTCAATCACTTACAATATTTGTCCAAACTCTCTTTCCATTACTCCGTAGAAATCTCTCTGAAAAGCATCACAAGGCTTGCCAATTGTAAAACATAAAACCACATATGGCCCATAAGTAAAGCTTCCTCCATACATGAAGAAAGGAAGAATCACAGAGAACTCGATGGGATAGCAAAAGCCTAAAACTCATTATAAGTCCTTGATCTCTACATGTAGGCTCTTGCAAACTAGCTATGGGCTATAGATTTATTTCACTGATTATGAATCTTCATTTTTTAAACTATGTAAAACCAAGAAGGCCACAAATTTGATAAAATGCGTTGGCTTTGAAGCCAGTATGATTATAACCATAAGATATAATTCAGTTACACATCATGAACAAAATTTATCAGAGCAGTACCCATTCTAGGTGTCTCTGATTTTGTCTTCAACTTTACAAGAGAATGCTCCAATTTCTCAATATACCTAGTGGCACCCTGGTTGTGTGTGCCACTAAAAGGAAGGCATAGGTAGCCTAGCCTTCAGCTTACTGACTCTAGCTGCCTGTCATGCAAGAATAACAGAATCAACATGGCTAGACATGATGACAGGTCTACAGATCACTGGGATGAGTACATGAAGAAGAGGACAAATGCAACCACAACTTTACATGAGGGTGCATCCATCCATAAGGTCGAACATTACAAAGAGTGCGACCCCAAAAGTCATGCTTGAGACACCATACATTCCTCCAATATAAAACCTCTTCTTTGTGCTGAAAACTCTGATTGAATTTCAAAAGCTATTCTGAGTCCGACTCTGCACTGTCCATAGCCTTGAGACCTCAAGGTTTCTACAAAGAAGAAACATATAACTAAAGCAAGAAGTAGGAAAATAGAGCAATTGCTTCTCAAGACTTGTAAAGACATACCTTCTTTGTGCTTTTCTTCTCTCTCACATCGTAATGACCACGGGAGATATCACTTAGCCAATTTCCTGGAGTGCAAAACTGCAAGGAGATATAATTACGGTTAAGACACACTCTCAACAGTGTTGATGAGATATTCTAACTTGCAAGATGCCTTACCAAGAGAGCCTTCTCCGCCACTTTGAATCATTTCTTAGGCCGCTATGGAAGTTTTGAGCCTTTAAAAAGAAGAAAATCCTCCTCCTTCTCTTCCCAGGAAAGGCTAACGGATATCCGAGGCCATTCAGCCTTAGGCTTGTTGCAATCTAGACCATTGCCCTCACACATAACACCAGTCCCATTAGTGGTGTGGTACATAACAGTGACATTCTCGACACAATTGCTAAGACCATTGTTTGTCGTAGCTAGATCTGATCCCTCACTTCTCTGTTGTTGCCTGCCATTGCCATAATCAGCACACCTCTTCTGGAGAGAGGATGCCCTCTCCTTAGCATCTAGAACTGGCCTTGTAGAGTCAAACCCACTGGTCTGAGCACATCCATTTATTGGCTTATTGATCAAACCGTTTCTGCGCACAAACCGTTTCTACCGTTGGGTGCGACCTAAATCCTTGTCTTTCCCCCCACTGCCCCTACTCACACTGTGTGCGACTCGGCTCTAAAACCCTTTCCCAAGGTTCTCCATTTGTGGGAGGGGTGCAGGGCGAGATGGTTCGAGAAACAAGGAGAAGCGAGAGTCTGCAGAAATATAGCGTATCCCCTCCCTTTCTCGTAGCTCTAACATAATTGTAGCAGGGCTTCTACAACCGAGGCAGAGAAAGTGGCTTTACTAAGCTTGGGTAATTGCTTCATCCCACTCCCCCCATTCGCACAGGGTGCGACTCAGCTCTTACTTTCAGTTTCGCCCACGCTAAAAATGGTACTACTCAAAGTTACATCTACTAGCTCTTGCTTGCTCTTACCACCGATACATGTGTATGTGTGTGTGACGGTTGTGACAATTGCCAACATGCGTCTTTGCAGATAACTTTTTGGGTATTTGCCATGTTGTTGATATGCAAGCGAAAGTGGTTGCATCTTCGGGGGAATAGGGGAAACCCCATGCTTGCCACCCTTGCCTCCATTCCGTGGACCTCCCCAAGTTGTGCATATCCCTGCAATAGGTGCATTTCAAGAGATGACATCCCCGATAGGAAGCTCCTCAAACACTTTCTGTGCTTTATGAAGTGCATCATGTTTGGCATACATGACGACCAAGGCACCCACAAAGCGACAAACAATCTCCCTCCCTAACCTTGTTGGACATATCCTCCAATCAATGCACTCCATGAGACAACATTGCATCTGAAGACAGACCCTCAACTTGCATCCGCTGATTGGAAAAGATTGGGAAACTTATTATAGATTACAATGATGGTTGTAAAGCTGGTATTGTGGGTGCAGGAGAAGCTCTTGATCATGCCATTGGTGTTGCTACTGAGTTTGCATAGAAGAAGAAGAAGAGAAGAGTGACTTGGACGATGTGTAAGAAGAAAACAATAAATAAAATGAGGGTGCAGATGTGGAGACACAGGCTATGCAGACGGTGGTATTGATGATGATGATGTTGAAGAGGCTAATGAGGATCTGAATGTCCAAGATATTGATGCCTACTGACTACACAGAAGAAGATTAGTCAAGTTTATGGTAGCATCAACCCCAACAAATCTAGAAGCTTTTTGAACAAGTCTTAAAGATGTTAGCTAAGGGAAAGGACAGGGAGGTACCATATTTTCTCATTGATATAGCTAGCTTAGTTTGCTAGTGGAGTGAATTAACTCTTTGAAATACCAAGAACAACACCGTCATGTGAAAGATTCTTTAATTGTCTTATTAGGGTATGTGTCTAATGGCATAACCACTTAAGAAATGGATTCAATAACACTCCTAGGTCGTCAAGTACCTGATGATGCTATGGGAATAGTAGCACAAACTACACACAAACACTTATGATTAATCTATGCACATCGGTGTTCTTAGCTGCATAAAGAGTAAGATTAGCAAGTTGGTTAAACTGGGAAGATGATGTGAAGAAGCTATAGAGGGAAGTAGATCCGCTCTAGAGAGCTTAATGGAGAAGGAGCAAGAAAATATTGAGCAAAGAAAAAGGGACAATCTAGTAGAGGGATATGTTGCAGATCTTCAACTTTAGGTAGAGGTGTATAGTGAAGCTCATAGAGAAATGGAGAGCTTTAGCAGGAGGTGTGTAGTGAGGTTCATAGAGAAATGGAGAGCTTGAGGAGGGAAAGGAGGTTCAAAATATTGTTGCAGGGTGAAAGCATGTATAGGTGGACCGCTTTTGCCACTATATAGTATATGGTTTTTGGGGTTGAGAAAATGGGTGGCTTAGGCGTTTGAAACAGTGGGATTAAATTCAAAATTTATGGAAAAAAGGGTTAAAATTTGACGTGTACTAAGTGAAAGCGCTTACTCATTAATGATCACCTCAAGGTACGTTCAAGCACTTAATGCAAATATTCTCTCGAGTCTCGTCCCTCCCACTCTGTCTCGCTCGTTCCTCCCCCCTCTCTCTGTCTCGCCAGAGCCATTCAGGTTTCTGATTCCCTCTTTCCTCCCTCCTTTGTGTTTCTCTGCTAGCCGAAGCAACAAGCAGCAACATCACAAGCAAATTCAGGAGGAGTACTTTTTGCTGGGTTGGTCATCAACTTCAGTAAAAATCCCCTATAGCAGCAACAACAGGTATTTGTCATCATGTAGCTTGAAGCATTCTATCTCGAATGTTGGTTGAATTTGAATGTGGCTGGTTTTCCTAGGTAGCATTTCCAGGTAGCATTGATCCATGTTTTAACATGCTTCATGCAGATGTAGAAGCGATGTATGCTTGTCTCTGAATGTGTGGCAAGATAACCAAGGGGGGCTTGGCCTAGTGGTTAAAGTGAATGGGTGGGTGCGTAAGGACCCAGGTTCAACCCCTGGCGATATGGTCTGCCCTCTGTTGGGTGGCAAGATAATCATGGATTGTAACTATTAATGATGCATGTGTAAGTTTAGAATTTATTTCTGGAATGTATATGCATTGTGCACATCTAATTGATCACCCTTGTGAATGCTTTATAAGAATGCATCATGCAGCTTGAAGCATGAATGTAGATTTTATCAACTGTGTGTGCATGCTTATACGAATGCATCATGCAGGTTCACATAAGAATGCATTTAACTATGATCTTGTATCTATGTGGCATTTGTGATTTTTTCAGGATGAAGAACTAGGCTACAAAAGGACCTTCAGACTCTGACAAGGGTACACCTAGGAAGGGAAAGAGCTCTATGCAGGAGTCGCCTATCAAAACAGGTTAGATGCATCATGCATGCATTTCTAAAATTGGTTTTATGTCTTGTAAAATTTCTGAATTTTTTGCACATGCATGCTACAAAAAGAACTTCCGAGTCCCCCAAGGGTACACCTAAGAAGCAAAATGTTCAGCAGATGCAGGTATTTCCCCCATGGATCCCGTTTCTACCGTTGGGTGCGACCTAAATCCTTGTCTTCCCCCCACTGCCCCTACTCACACTGTGTGCGACTCGGCTCTAAAACCCTTTCCCAAGGTTCTCCATTTGTGGGAGGGGTGCAGGGCGAGATGGTTCGAGAAACAAGGAGAAGCAAGAGTCTGCAGAAATATAGCGTATCCCCTCCCTTTCTCGTAGCTCTAACAGAATTGTAGCAGGGCTTCTACAACCGAGGCAGAGAAAGCGGCTTTACTAAGCTTGGGTAATTGCTTCATCCCACTCCCCCCATTCGCACAGGGTGCGACTCAGCTCTTACTTTCAGTGTCGCCCACGCCAAAAAGGGTACTACTCAAAGTTACATCTACTAGCTCTTGCTCGCTCTTACCACCGATACATGTGTATGTGTGTGTGACGGTGCTTCTTAACTAGAAGTTATTCGATACCTTAAAAATGTGTAAAACCACTGAAAAGTGGTGCTTTTCAACCTGAACGTTATTTGGTTTAAAGTGGTAAACACCAATAAAGTGTTGCTCACCACTTTTTGTGGTTCAAATCACATTTAAGTGGTGTTTATAGTGGTGAAGACCACTATAAAGTGGTAAACATCACTATAAAGTGGTGCTCCTTAACTAGAACGTTATTTGGTACCTTAAAAGTGTGTAGGACCACTGAAAAGTGGTGCTTCTTAACCTGAACGTTATTTGGTATAAAGTGGTAAACACCAATAAAGTGGTGGTCACCACTTTTTGTGGTTCAAATCACATTTAAGTGGCGGTGCGTGATGGTCAACCACTTTCAGTGCTGTAGAACCACTTTTTAGTGATGCTTTACAAAAATTCAATAATCGTTAGTTCTGCATCTTTGCTAAAAGTGGTGGTTAAGTGCTTTTAAGTGATGAAGCTTTAGAAGGAGATACCACATTCTATTGGTGTAGCACCACTTTTTAGGAGTGTAGCACCAGTTTTAAGTTGTGTACAACAATTCACATTGGTGTAGCACAACTGAACAGTGGTTCAACCCACTTTTATGTGTTGGAGCACCACTTTAAAGTGGTGAAGAAACACCAAAAGGGGATGTATCACTAGAAAATAGTGATGTAGCAGGACTTTTTAGTGTTACCTAACCAGTTTTAAGTGGTTGAGAACCATTTAGTGATACACCACCACTTAAAAATTTTGCAGTACCACTGAGAATGGTGCAAAAATCATTTCAACCACTTCTTATTGTTGATAAAACAAGTTTAATTATGGCTCATTACATACTAACATGCATTCTTATATGTTTTAACAGGGAGGTGGACAGTACCACGAGTGGCCTTACCCACTCAAACAAAATTTTGCTTCACCAAGGAAGATTTTCATACTGAATATGGGCTATGCTTGGTTGGCCAGGATCCGAAGCTCCTATGTGATGATGATTTCTCAGATGAGGAGTGGCTTAGTGTATGGCTTTACAAGCGCCACCAAAAGGAGAAGATGCATTTAAAGGGGCTGAGGCCTGAAATGTATGAAGAATTTCTCCTGCTATACCACAAAGTATATCAGGGAGCTCCCCCAAACAATGAGGTAGGCGTGCATTTTGCACATGGATTTACTTGGCAGAAGTGCAAGGCCGCTGAAGATTCTGAAGGTTTAGTTGCATGGGCTGTGTATGCTGAAGGTGTTATCAAAATGTTACGCCAACAGAAAACTTTAAATAGGAAATTGGAGAAATGGAGGTCCACAAACGGTCCATGTCTTGGAAGCGAGTGGAAATTTAATGCAGAAAATATGCCTAATTACACTGACAGTACTGGCACAGGCTTTGACTGATAGACATACTCAGGTGGACATCAATTTTCAGGGCAGGCTAAGGAGGAATTTCTAAAGAAGCGGGCCTTTGGCTCGATGGGAACATTTGGAATGTCAAATGTTTCCTCGACTACATTTCCTGCGTCAATGGCTGATGTAGCAGCTATTTCTAACATGAAGGCTAATGCTGCTGAAAAGTTAAAAGAGAAGCAGCAATGTCTTGAAGCAATAAAAATTTCTTTAGATCAATCAAAGACAAAGAGAGATGAGCAGGTTGGTTTGATGCGAGGCGCCGCCAAGATCGTAGAGAGAATGAACAAAGATATGGAGGAACTCAAGCTGCATAAGGCTGGGCTTGTACCAAACGAGGAAGCAATGGCAAAGCTTGAGACCTTGATTCAAATAAGAAAGGAGGCTCTCAAAGACATGGGACTTGATATTGAAGTGCACAATCTCGATAACCTAGGTGAAGTGGCAGCACAGTTACAGGTATGTAAGCTTGATCGATTCACCTAGTAGTAGTTGATATTACTTAAAAGTGGTTAAACTCTAATTAGGAGAAAATGGTTAGAGACCATTTTATATGGTAAAAGACCACTTAAATGTGTTTATATAACACTCTTAAGTGGTACCACATAAAGTGATGAAGATTCTTGAAAGTAATGCACAAACACTTATACTGTTTTATAAAGTACGCAGTGCTATTTTTTTACAGGGTCAACATGACACTTTGTTATGGGAAGTAGAAGTGGCGACATGGCATCTTCGATTTGTGGAAACGATTATTAATTTGTTCAAGTCAAGAAGGCCTATCCTTCCTGTCAGGCCGCCTGTTCATTTGGGATCGGACAATAGCTGTGTGCAGTTAGGTGATTGTGTTGCTTGTGGGATGTCTATCATGCAGACTATTGTTACCGGTGTCTACAGCTCCGGTGTCAACATCCGTATCACCCACTTTGTTTTGTAACTACCTGTAAGTCTGCCGGCTAGTGTCTATTTCATGGATGTGAGGAACCTTTAAAAGATGCTTTGAAGCTGCTGGCACCTGGAGAGGCAAACATGGATAAGCATGTTGGTACATGTAATCGATGTTTTTATACCTTATGATATGAAGCTGATTGTAGATTCATTTCTTAACCATTTTGTTTCTTTTCTCCATGTTATTGCAGAGAAAGATCCAATGGAAGGCATCTTTGGATCTCCTGTTGATGGAATTGGTAATATTTTGTGGAACATTCTTCTCTTTGAATGTTCACATAACTTAATATTGAGTATTATTACATTGTCTTTTATGTAGCACACTCCCAAGCTGGGTCATCACGCAAGCCCAATATTGATAGCATGTGTGGTGGGTGCGTGGATAAGAATGCATCCCAGAAACAAGCAGGTGAAGACACTCCGGACCAACAAAAGGCAAAAAAAAGGGCTGAAAAAAGAGCAGATGTAGTGGGAGCTCAAGGTGACGCATCCAAGGAGTCAGCCAAGGTGCCTTTGAAGCCAGAACCTGCAATGAACAAGGACGTAGAGGATGCTGAAAAATCATCTGAGAAGCCAATTGAAAAGGATACAACAGTGAACTTGTCTGATGAGGACTCATAACTTCTTATTTCACACGTTTGTGTAGAGATTTTGGGGCGTAGGAAAAAGAGGAGCAACAATGAAGAGCGCGCCACACCAAAGAAAAAAGCTAAGGTTGCATCCGAGCCTCCAGAGCCTACTCTAGGAGGTAAAAAATCCAAGGAGCCTTCATCTGCTCGGAAAAAGACTAACCTCTAAGCACCCAACCTTAAACCTCCCAAACCAAAGTCCCACAAGAAACTTCTGTAGCCCCTATTAACCTTTTGTGCTTTGTAGCCTCTTTGTAATTTTGTCTTTGTACCCTCATTTTGATGATAATGAAACGACGGCTTTATTTTTCGTTCACTAGTTGTTTATTGCTCATTGATTGTCTATTTATTGTACTCATATTGTTCATTGACTGTCTATTTATTGTACTCGTATTGTTCTTTCCGACATCATCATGAGCATCTTCAAGTAGAGCTTATTTTTTCTCTCCAGTATCTCCTGCCAAGTGGACTGTTGCCATAGAAGTTCAAGAAATTAATGAAATGGAAATCAATAGCCTGGAAGGTATACTTTTCAAGTGTATTTTGAAAAGGTTAATATGTTAGTCTGATTGAGGTTTTTAAGGCATGCTACTTGTCTATGGCAGAACTTAGCTGGATTGGAGATGTTCAAGAACCAGATGAGAAGGTTGAAGACATAGCAGCTAAGCAGGATGCAGAGCAGGATGCAAATGTAACACTAGATAAAGTAGAGGAAGACTGGGAACCAACAGTTTGCCCCGAAATTGAGGAGATTTTGCCAAACTGCCATGGATGGGGATATCTTGTTTCGAATTTCTGCAAGATAAAAAAGCTCATCATCCTTGATCTCGATGGACTATTCGTGAAACGAGATGTAACCAAACGTGATCCAAAGACTGGACAACTTAAACACCCTCCACGTCCAGCTTCCGGCAGAGTTAAACTAAAAAGAGTGGACGAGAAGTTGTGGATCTACTACCGTAGAGATGTTGAGCAATTTGTTTGGGATTTGAGGCAAATAGCAGATGCAATGATTTGGAGCACTTGTACTGCTGCTAACATTGAGCATATCCTTAGTACATGTTGGCCAGACATATGGGAACATAGGACTTATTACTTTAGGGATCTTTTCTCAAACTGGCAATGTGAAAAGTGGTCGTATTTGAAGAGATCAATGGAGCTCCAAGAGACCTTGCAGGTGAACCTGTGTCTTTCAAGCCCCTTTACCATGTTTGGAACAAGTTTCCAGAATACGACTCCTCTCAGACATTGCTGGTAGATGACTTCAGATATAAAAATCTGCGCAATGTCTGGGACAACTCTATATGTCCACCCACCTTTGATCCTCTTGATGAAGAACAAGACCCTGATTACTTCACGCGCACACTGTTGCCATGGCTGTGCAGATGGGCACTAACCCCCAATACCCTGGAGTATACAAAGGCAAACCCCATTAGCAATCCCAAAGATGAACTTTCGAGTCTAGTCTTTGAGCACTTTGTTATAAATGAAGATGAATGAGATTGTACATCCGGAAGTGTCATAAACGTTATATATTGTACATTCTTGGTGGATATGTAGACGTTTCTCGATAATTGTTGTAATATACTTTTTGTAATATACAGAAGTTCTGGCACTTTATTGTCTCTGCACTATACATGTCTCTACACTTCTGAATGTCTCAGAACCACTTTTTGGTGGTGCTAAACCCCTAAAACGTGGTTAAATTTTTATTATGTTATTGCAACAGTTTTTTTGGAATTGCAACACCATTTAATGGTGATGTTTGGGGGGAGTGATGAAGCATTCTTAACCACTTTTTAGTGGGGCTAAACCACTTTTTAGTAGTGCTAAACCACTTTAGTACCACTAAAAAGTGGTAAATTTTTATTGAGTTTTTCTGAAACTGCAACACTTTTAAGTGGGGCTAAACCACTTTAGTATCACTAAAAAGTGGTAAATTTTTATTGAGTTTTTTTGAAACTGCAACACTTTTTAGTGGTGATGTTTGGGGGGGGGAGGGGGGAGTGGTGAAGCATTCTCAAAAACCAACATGTCAATTCCATCGTACGTTTACACCAATTCCATCTTGTTCAATCTCTTCACTAGATGATATAAAATCAGATTTGATTTACAATTCAAAGGGCATGCTATTGTATATTGCCTCATGGTTTTCATTGGAAAGTTCGAACACTTCTCCTATGCCATTGAGCACTACAGGCTCCATAGGGAACTTTATTGCCCTTATCAAGTGGGAATATATGAAAACTATTGGCTTGTTATCCCACAACTCATACAAGTTTTCTTGTAGGGATTTATACCAATGGCCTGTGACCATATAAGTATGCTTCTCTATCTTGTTGCCCCATGCATCAATTTGCTCGTTAGTTGTTAGGCCCTTAGCTACTACACACTTCAAAATGTAGAAGTCAACAGCCTCCTCATTATTCTCTTCAGAAGTGACAACAAAATTGTCTCCAGGTGTGAGAGCATCGCTTAAGGAGTCATAATAACCTGCATAAGTGGCACCATGGAACTCCTTATCATCTGACTCTCCGTATGACTGGGAATCATTAGCAAGTGGCTCCAAAGTGTGATATTGCCACGTCTCCACATGTGATCTGTTCATACACTTTCTCCAATGGCCAAGCCTGCAAGGAAAACAAAAGCATGACAACCGTTTTGATCGCAATGCACAAGTGTTGTTCTCAGAATACCCATTCACACAGTGCATTGCTCTTGAGCTCTTCAAGGGTTTGCAGTCCCATTGATGGGATCGCTAAACATCGCCTAGCTTGACCTCCCCGAACACCCTACTGACCTCCCTCTTTTACTTGTCATACATAGTAGTTGCTCCAATACTGAGATGCATTCTAAAAAAAGAGACAACTTCGATTGCACAAGTCAACCGCACGCTATTTTGCTTCAATTGCTCATGAGTTAGAGCCCTTTTAATGACAGCCCTAGCCCCATCATGTTCCGCCTTTCCATGTCCAGAGAAAAAAAAATTCCTATTCATTTCCATGCCAATAAGGCTCCAATATCTAGCAACAAAGTAAAACGGTCGCTTTGCTTTAAATTGTGAAGCTGCGCCATCTGACCAAACCCAATGTTTTTTAAAGCTTAGCCCTTGATCTCTCAACCATTGAGCATGTAAGAGAAAAGCATGCTGCACAAATAAGGTGTCATGTTGTTTATCATCTGAGACAAAAAAGTGCATGGTCTTCTTTATTGCACCTGATGCGATGCGGAAATAAGTAATCAGGACAAAGATAGTGACCTGCTTAGTGTACCAATGCATTGACTGGATCTCATTTTGCTCCTTGAAGGAGTAGTTCTCTGCAAAGTCAACGACGGAGACAACCACATCATCTGGAAACAAAGAAGTCCTTGAATTGTTGTGCTTGCCACCTAAATATAAAATTGTGAGTGACATACTTCTTCAAGTGGTCTTGGTACACTCGCAAAAGTTCTCTAGGCAACATTTTCTTGTGGCCAATGTCTTTCACAGTGCTCTTTCTAGCTTCATTGTTTAATCCAGTGGCACCCACTATATTTTCAAAAAACTTCACAGATACTTGCTTACTCTGCTCAACTTCTTCTCTTGGACAGATCTGAATATTACCTACACCGCATGCATTGCATGTTCCCATTAAGCATTGGTAGCTATGGAAACTATGTTCTACAAGTATAGGGCAGAGTATAGACTCCAACAATGAAGTGGTGCTCATACTTGCATTTTTGTATGCAAGACATCCATGGTTGACAATGTCATAATAATCAATATCTAATTCTCCTAAATGATTTTCTCATATTAAACTGATCATTTAATGTGGGGAAGTGCCAGGGGAGAAAAGGCTAGAATATTGGTTAAGCTAGCAGACCGGCCACAGTAGGCATCCAAAGGAGGGAAAATAGGGATCCAAAGGGGGGGCCATCTGCAAAAGAGCCATGTGCAACAATGGGCTAAAAAGACCCTAAGGTTCAACCCATTAAGACTTCCAAAATGCTAAGGTTCCAAAATTCAAAGGTTGTGTCCAAAGGGTTAAAGCTTAGGGGGAATTGGATGCTTTGTGTGCTCTCCAAAGTCAACACATATCCCTACATGGGAGGGGGCGAGCCCTTCTTCTAGGGGATGAGAGAGGAAGCCACACACACACACAGGCTCCCTTTACACAAAGGGAATGAGGGACACATGTCAGCTCCCTAGGCCAGATGCCCACAAGGTGTGCCCAGTTTCTATTGGATGACCCTTGAAGTGGACCAATGAGAATTCAGCTAGAGTAAATCTAGTTTAATTAATTTAAAAAACATTTAATAAAAGAAACCAATAAGAATTAAGTCTCCTAGAAGACTATTGGGCAGTCTCACAAGGGGTCCAATGAGCATTCAGGAGCCCAATGGCTTGCCTGATTCCTATTGGCCAGGAGGCAAAGGGGTCCAATGATCAAATTTTAGTTTAATTATTTAATTACCTAAAGCTCTCACAAAATGGGAAAGGGGGACACATGTCAGAAGGCTATCACTTATGCTGCTTAATAGTCATTGGCTTGACTTGGGGAGAGCCAATGAGGGCTCAGCAAGAGCAAATAGCAAGAGGGCTCGCCCAAGAGAGAGAGGGGGCTGATTTTTGCAAGGCATTATCACACACACACTCACACAATCTCATGTGTGAAGAAAGAGAAGACTATCTCTTCCCAAGCTTTAATGGAGAGCTCATCACCTACTCCAAGCTTGTGAGATAGAAGCCTACAACCACACACTCTTGGCTTGTGGATGCAAATCCAACCAAGAGCCAAGCTTCAATGCATGCTCATCTCCTCTACCAAGCTAATTACTAAGCTAAAGCTATGCTAATATGAGTGATTATGTGAGGAGATGTACATATTTCTCGTAAGATACTCCTTCTTCCTCTCAATCTACTCTCATACCCTGCTAGCTCTCACCATCTTCGAAGGTGTGTGAGGTCTTGGGTCTGAGAACGGGGATAATTAAAGTTGTGTTTGTTATGCTTAGTGCATGAAGCTTTCATCTTCATTGCACTAGCTAGTCTTGAAGGAACACAAAGAATTGTATTGTACAATGTCTCTCTTGATGGGAGAAACCATAATACAAAGCCTTTTGGAGGGGGGACCGGCTCCATGCAAATCCGGTCCTCAACTGTTGTCAATAGCTTAATTTTTCTCTCTTTTGAAAGTATTGTCGATGCTATCTAACTAGGTGTTATGCTTTTTGTTGCTCTCTCCACTATTCTAATGAAATGCCCACTATGTTCATGCTAATTTCCGCTACACATAAGTTTTTAGACCATTAAATGTTACAGACAACTTCATCATGATGAAGGCATATAGGGCAGCTGCACATGCAGCAAGAACCATGAAGATCAAAACTTCGAGTCCGCATGTGATTTACTGCCTCTTTAAGAAAAATCATTTGTACATGCACAATACAACAGCAGGTGTAGCGATCCCTCAATTTTCGGACAAAGAACGGTTTCATAGACTCGAAGCAACGTTGCGAAATCTGAATATCTGCATACTTTGTCTTGAATCTTAAATAAAGCTCCACCTGCAATATACATGTATACAAATGTTAAAAATAAACTTAGCATCCAAAACTGGTTAAATTGTTTCAAAACATTAGAAAGTGATTCTATATCACTAAAAACTGGTGTGCACCACTAAAAACTAGTAATGATACATTCAGTAGTATTGTTTTACTTGTGAAAATAATGCACCACAAATACAAATTAGTGTAGAAACTGTAACCATACAAAAAGGTAGAATATTAAGAGGTTGTGTGAGGACAACTTAATAGTGGTGAGAAACCGCATTCAGCGTAACTAAAAAGTCGTTTGGAACGACTTAAAAGTGAATTCAAACCACTTGACGGTGATGAACCACCAATAAAAAATGGTGTGCACTGCTTGAATATGATGGGCAACGATTAAAAGGTGGTGAGTAAGGACATGAAATTTCTAGGGAAGTTCAGAACTAGCACTTAAAAAGTAGCTGGGAGGGACAAAATACTAGGCGACAAACCAGCATTAGCACTAGATAGTAGTCCAACACAACTTGAAAGTGGAGGAGCTCTTGTGAAAAGTGTTTGATGACCACTTTAGAGTGGTGAGCGACTAGTTCAAAGTGGCCAGTCACCAATTAAAATCTAGCACTTAAAAAGTAGCTAGGAGGGACAAAATACTAGGCGACATACCACCATCAGAACTAGATAGTGGTCCAACACAACTTGGAAGTGGAGGAGCTCTTGTGAAAAGTGCTCCATGACCACTTGAGAGTGGTGAGCAACTACTTCAAAGTGGGCAGTAACCACTTGAACGCGGATTCTGGTCACTTGAATGCGGTTTCTGGTCACTTGAATGCGGTTTCTGGTCACTTGAAAGCGGGAACTTGCCGCTTGATTGCAGTGACAAGGTTTTAGATACCACTTGAAAGTGGTGTTTTGCCACTTGGGAGTGGTGCCTCATCATTTGCAAGGAGTGATGACTGACGTAGTGACTTAGCACATGAAAGTGGTGTCTCACCACTTGATGACCACTTGAAATTAGTGAGCAACTACTTCAAAGTGGGCAGTCACCACTTGAACGCTGATTCTGGTCACTTAAATGCGGTGTCTGGCCACTTGAAAGCGGGAGCTTGCCGCTTGATTGCAGTGACCAGGTTTAAGCTATCACTTGAAAGTGGTATATCACCACTTGATGACCACTTGACAATGGTGAGAAACTAGTTCAAACTGGGCAGTCACCACTTGAACGCGGATTCAAGTCATTGGAATGCGGTGTTCGGCCACTTGAAAGTGGTGTCTCACCACTTGGGAGTGGTGTCTCACCACTTGCATGGAGTGATGACTAACGTAGTACTTTGCACATGAAAGTGGTGTCTCACCACTTGATGACCACTTGAGAGTGGTGAGAAACTAGTTCAAAGTGGGCAGTCACCACTTTAACGCGTTTTCTTGTCACTTGAATGCGGTGTCTGACCACTTGAAAGCGGGAACTTTCCGCTTGATTGCAGTGATAAGGTTTTAGTTACTCCTTGAAAGTGGTGTCACACCACTTGGGAGTGGTGCCTCACCACTTGCATGGAGTGATGGACTGACGTAGTGACTTAGCACATGAAAGTGGCTTCTCACCACTTGAATGCGGTCTGACACCACGTGAAAGTGGTTTTTATACTTGTAAGTGTTGTGTCCACCGCTTCATTGTGGTGTGACAGCACTTGTAAGTGTTTACTAACAAAATGTGTTCAAACTCCACTAATATGGTTTTGGTTACCATCATAAGGTGGTGGGCACCATTCGTGTAGCAGCAATAAAAAATCTATGGCACTACTATAATTGTTGCACCATGACTAAAAGCTGCTACATCACTTGGAAAAAGTGAGCTGCACCCCCAAAAACGTTTGCACCTGTAACACCCCTACGAGTTTGTAAAACACGTCTGTTAGCATTGGGTAAACAAGACTTTTTAGTGGGTGAACACCACTTGTAGGGTTTACGGTGAAGCGTTGGTGCATTTCTAGTAAAAACTGTTTCTTAAACATTAAAACCTGATGCAAAACATTAAAAACTGGTTCAAAGACACTAAAAAGTAGTGTGGAAACACAAGTAAAAGTGCTTCAAAAACATTTAGAACTATTGATCAAATTTTAGAAGTGGTTCAAATTCAATTAGAGACCGGTATAGTAATGTTTCACCACTTTTTAATGTTGCAACACCACTAGAAAGTGGTGCAAAACACCAAAACAAGCTGTAGCACTAATAAAAAGAAGTATAGAAACATAATGTTATGGCAGTAATGAGTTGTAGCACCAATAAAAAGTGGTATAGAAACATAATGTTGTAGCAGGAATATGAGTTGTAGCACCAATAAAAAGTGCTAAAAAAATATATCAATTACCTGAGGCTCCTCAAGAAGGTAGATTGGATGCTTTACATATGAACATCTAGCTAGTCTCTTATTGCAAACATCTTTCTTGTTGGGGGACACCCTCGTCTCATCTGTCCAAAATTGAAAGACTATGTCTTTAACAGTTTGAGTGATGTGAGTTCTCCGTGCATCATCTCTATGACACACAGATGCAGGGAACAAACCATCGGATTCACTTGACACTATTAAGTGATGTTTGGATGAATATAAGTTTCTTTTGTGGATCCCCATAAGCTTGGCAGCTTGCGGTATGCTCATGTCAGTGTTTTGCTCCTTGCTTCCACCATTCATCAACATCATCATTGCTGATTTCTTCACAAAAAACTCGTCTGAAGATCTTGGGACCTTCACATGATTCAAAGTGTTGCGGATGTTTCTCAGCATAATTGCTTCCAACTCTTTGGATTTACTCTGCATAGTAAGGAAGCAAGGATGTTGAAGAAGTTCATCAAAGATTTCCTTCCTACCACTTGCATCCATTCCCATGGTTAAGGTATCAAAGTGTTGTACCATAGATTGACATATCCTTCGCTTCTTTCTTTCATCCATCTCCCCTGTATTGCTTTCTGTCACAAAGTTGACCGTTGCCTGACATTGCTTTCGTTTTTGAGCAACCTAATATTCCCTCATTAATTTTCTGCGCTGAAGTTGAGCTTCTCTACTCAATGACGATGAGCTGATAGACAGTTCTTCACTGTGATCCATTGTTGTAGTACTTTCAAAGGATTGCTCTACAAGAAATACGATACAAATCATAACTACACGCTACACTTTTAATTAATACATGGCACTTCTTGCACTAACTAGCAAGATACTAACAAAGCATAATAAGTGTTTACATACCTCAAGAATCATCAAGTAGAAGAGGAACCTATAGAGATAGAGTTCGTGAGAGAGAGAGAAAGAGTGCTAAGAGAGAGAGAGATGAGCGCGAGCTTAGACACAAGAGGAGCCATGCTTAGAGAGAGAGAGAGAGAGAGAGAGAGAGAGAGAGAGAGAGAGAGAGAGAGAGAGAGAGAGAGGGGGGGGGCTGAGCGATACAGAAAGATCAGCAAGAGCTCTGTGAGAGAGAGACAGAGAGGAGCTAGATAGAGCTCCAAGAGAGATCTCAGAGACAAAGAAAGCTCAGACAGGTTGAAGAGGGAAAGAAGCGGCCCAGCGTTCAGGAGTAAATTACATTTAGTCTCATTAATTGTGGTACATTACGTTAGGAGACTTAATTGACGTACCTTAGGAGAGTGATACTCTTTTTGAGATTTGAAGCACTTTTTAAACACCCACTTTTAAGCGCAAAAAAGCAATGTCCTTGACATTACTTTCCAGGCCACCTATACATGATTTCACCCTGCAAAGCTTTTTGAGAGGGAAAAGTGACATTGCGAAAAGAGATGCAATTGCAAGGTGGAGTGAAGAGAAGTGAAAGAGGGTACCATAGAGAGAGAGGGAGGGAGAAACTGACAGCCAATAGAGAGCGAAAGGATTGGTTTTTACCTCAATTTTCTAGAGAAAAGTTCAATTTTGAAAATATGAGATATTTTCTCTTTATATTTTAAAAGGACCACTTACTTTAAGACCTTGCCATACCAAGCATTTCAGCCCACATAGCATCCACCCATTTTCCCATTCCATAATCTCATTTTTAATCCCATGGAAAATAAAGAGGCCCCCTTAGACCCCAATGTCTTCTCAATCATGGAATCTCCTAAATGGGTACACAAAGGTGAATTGAGGCATGCATGTGGATGGGGAGGGGGATAGCACTAAGTTCCAATTTTTTTTTAATCATGTCTCTCTCCCCCTCTCTCATGTGTATGTATACCACCTATTTTTGAAAGGTATATATTCCCACTATCATTCCACCATCTCTCTCTCTCTCTCTCTCTCTCTCTCTCTCTCTCTCGTATTAGTCGTAGTCTCAGAAAGGGCTCTTTTGGAGCGGGTCTAGAAAACGGCTGAGTAACTACCAAATCAAGCCAAAGCAGGCACTGGCTACAAGGTGATGCATTGGCTACTCCAAGCAAGCTTCATAGGTTGCTATGCTTTCAACAATGCCTACAAAATGCACATGGTGGCACTAGAAGTGCCACCTACATACACCTCTTTGTTGCTGATTTTGGGTGCCTACGATGGTCCCAATATACTCCCAATAGATCACGATGGCGTTCCAACGGACTGCAAATATTTCCTCGCTCTAGGTGTGTGTGTGCATAGAGAAACTTTGCACACACCTTCCTTCACCTTTGCACACTTGCTGTGTTTGTGTGTGCTTCACTTGCAACACCTCCTGGCTACACCATGCTATATCTTGAGGCCTTCTTTTTGCCTCCCCAAGCTCTTCTCTACCTGCGGAGCAGCTTGCAGTACACATTTGCTTCAGCTTGCTATAGACTTGAATGTTGCTGTTGATTCCATTTAGTGTTGCTTTTATTCAATGCCCCAACTTCAATCGATTCCCTTTTTTCTAGTCTTTATGTGCTTGGGACTACCCATGAACACCTCCAAAAAGTGCTTACGTTGTGCAACTTGAAAGCCCCCAATTGCATCAAATTTTATTTTTGCTTCAAAAACTTATGCACTACCTTCAATCTGATAAGGTACAGTGCTAAGGTTTTCTATGCTATGGTTCTACCTGAAGAACATTAGAAGTCAGAACTCCCTGCATTTAAGGTGGTTGAACCTTGTGCTCCTATCAAAGCTCATGCATACACAAAGTGGATGAAGATGATGTTGCCACGATCCCCCTTGGATTTGATACCACTTTGAAGTACACGTGGATCATTTGAGTGCACGGGTGCAGTGAAGAAGGCGAAGCTACACAGGATCTGGTGAAGCTCTCACTAAGGCGATGTCCTCACCACTCCTTATTATCATCTACATTACCAATGAGTAGGAGATAATGTTAGCGAGGTGAATGATGGGTGTCCATTGTGTTGGCTTGAATCCTAACACCTAGACCATCTTTTTCTTGCAAGTTGATAGAGGAAAGGATGATGGAACATGCCTTAGCTCTTATGGATCAACAGCCTAGAGATTAGGTGTTCATGATTATAAAGAAGATTTAACATTTGTTGTGTGTGTGTGTGTGTGTGTGTGTGTGTGTGAGAGAGAGAGAGAGAGAGAGAGAGAGAGAGAGAGAGAGAGAGTGAGTTTAGATATGAAAACCAATGCAAACTTAATACGAGAAAGAGATTGTTAAAGAGGGGCGAGGAATTGTTAAGGTAAGAGAAAAGGAGACATTTGCTAAGTTCAAATTCCATGATTTAGAATTTGTATGTGAAAAAGAAACTCTTAAGGATTAACAAGATTTTCGTTTTGAATTTGGTGTCTGAACATAATGGTACTACAATTAGGTGCATCTTATTTTGAGTAGGCGGGATGATGCTATGATTTTTTATAGCTTGCACTGCATAATAACAAAGCTAAAAAGAACCATCATTTGACACTATGGCTCGTTGGGTAGGCCAAAAAGTACTAGAGTGGAACCATTTTAATTATACTATTGTAATCTCACGAATGCATAGTGGGAATCGGCTCTTATAATGAACACGTCCCCTGATAAATTTTTAAACACAGAGCATGAGAACGTGCCCTTCAAAAGGGCCAGTGCAGGCTGGCAGCACCGCGGGAATGCAGTGAGCACTCAGTGTAGTGTGGCGGACGTCTCATTTCTTTTGCCAGTCGCGTTGTGGACGTCTGTACTGTGTAGTATATTGAGGCATCAACCACGCCAAAGCCTTTGTTATTGCCCTATTCTCCGATTGCCTGTCGATTACAAGGCGGCTGGTGCGTGTAGCTAGCCATAGGAGTGATCTTGCTTTGTGCGTGTACCCCAAGAGTATCCCGTCTGGTCTATAACCGTTCTATGGCCTCCCCTCTCCCTTCTGAATCCCCTCACAGAATGCCACATCAGCTTATCGCCTCCGCACCACATCCTCCTCACCGATTGCCTCAGCGTGTCGGCAGCCTAATCGCCGGCGCCCTCGAAGACCGATGACGGATCCTGGCGTTGATGAGGAGCTAGGCCGAATTGTACGACTCTACAGCTCGCTCATGGAGGGTTTCGCCTGCCATGCGCCCGATGCATCTAATTAACTGCTGCAATTGAGAGCACATGTGGCGGAGGGGAAGGTTTTGCATTGCAACTCACCGACAAACGACATCCATAGCAACCCTCATCTTTAAGTGCCACGGGGTCTCAAAGCATGGGATCAATGGCTCTTGTGAAAAATCAAGGGCGCGCGCAAATCTCGGCCGTCGACGGATAAAAACTAAACTCGAGATCTCGAGTTTAATTTTTATGTTGGGGTCCACAAAAACTAAATGGGATCCCGAGTTTAGTTTTAATGTCGAGATCCCGAGTTTACCTTCAAATAGATGTGAAATCACATCTATTTCAACGAGACGCATGTGGGCATGTTGGTCAAGGCGTGTGCCCCCCAAGCTGATGAGGAGAGTTCAAAACCTCGCTGGGAAAGCGAGGGGTCCCGAGATTAGGCTGACCTCCCGAGATTAATTTCAGGGTACCCCCCTTGGGATTCATTCAGGGTGCCCACATCATGTTTCATGCCTCCCAGTTGTACAGCATTTGATCCCATTAAAGCCCACGCCACTATCCATGCTCTCAGGGGAAACCTCTTCTTGGAAGGCTGCTACCCAGTTGACGGCGATACAGTGCGCATCGCTGTCTCTGAGTCTGGTCCTGTCCTCGATGACTGGCTGGAGGTGAGCTTCATGCCACATTAACTCTTAAGGCACGCGAGCATCCTTTTCGTACAAGGAATTTGATCGCATTTTCTTCATCCCCCAATTCTCCCCATCTTGAAAACTGGGGCGAGGGCGACATAGTGCCTGCAAGTACCATGTTACTTCAAGATCTTGGACTATAGCAAGTATCTCATATAACGAGCAGCGAGCTCAAGCACTCAAAGTTGAGCTGTAGCCTGTAGGGATTCATATATGAAAGCTTTTACATTCGAACCGAGCTTCACTGCATTGAGTTCCTTTCAGAATCCTTTCCCCATAGGATCAAACAAATCTGATTCTACGTCTAAGAAATGATTGTTCACATAAATAAGCGCATATGTATGTTATGGTGTTAATTCCCTATGTTTTGTTAAATTTCTGGCCTCAAGTCGGGCCTCAAGTCCACTTCTTGTGTGTGTGTGTGTGTGTTTTTTTGGGCCATACTCACAATTGTGAGTGGAGAGAAATTATATTAACTTGAAAAGAATACAATCGCCCTCAACCACAACATGTGCCTTGAGATGTCAACAATTTCATAAAAGCCAATAGCCCAGCCACACCGGTAATCAAAATATGGGTGCTACGAAGAGGCCTAGGCAACTCAATGCATGGTGCTATTCTTTATCTCTACACTGGGAGAGAGCTCTAGAGGCCCTAAATATACATAAAAGAGGTTACAACATGCACATATCATTGAATTACCTACACCACGTGGGATTACTTTGGAGTGAGCAAAGAGGCTCAAAGCGAGAGAGAGAGAGAGAGAGAGAGAGAGAGAGAGAGAGAGAGAGAGAGATTCTCAATGCCCAAACTATACGACAGAGATGGTAGAGATCAAATTCTAGCATTCAATTTGGATAGGGAGGAGAGGATCATTGAGCTCTAGGCTGATCCAGGTATATTCATCAGGGACCTATACTCACCCCCTATTAATACGGGATGTCTATAGTCTTGCATGTCATATTTGTAAACTTGTTGCATATAGGCATGCATTGCCACTAGTGATAGAGCTCCATCCTGTCCCTTTATCCCGTCATGATTGTATCGCACTACATTTCGAGATCCTAGCTTTTCTAATTAGTAAGTTTTGACTCTTTAGAAAAATTATCTTCATTTTTGGGATACCAAAGGATGCTATGTCATTGTACTTGATCTTGTCTGTTAGAGGCTCGAGTCTAGAAAGGTTGACCAATGGCTGGGAGCGGTTAAAAAGAATCAAGAATCAAGAACAAGAATTGCGACATGGGTAGACAATATAAGAAGAAAGGAGAAACTAGATAGGTGGGGCACGACAGAGAGAGCACTACAAGAGGTACTTCACATTAGCGATGCTCACAGTGCGACGCTCAAAATTGAAAACCCACGGTGTCGCTATGGTTGTCGCTAGTTTACTTGTAACTTCGCGACGCCCATAGCGATGCCGACATTGGTAAAAAATAAACCGAGAGTGTCCATAGCAGCGCTCAAGGAAGCAAAGGTAAACCGCGCTCTTCCTCTCTCTCTCTTTCTTCTCCACACACACATACACACACACAGACATACACGAGGAGAGGAAGGAGAGCCAGGTATGCTCCTTTCCTCTCCTCTCTCTCATGTTCCCTTCCCCTCTCTCTCTCTCTCTCTCTCTCTCTCTCTCTCTCACACACACACACACACACACACACACACACACACATTGTGTTTTTGAGAGAGAGAGAGAGAGAGAGAGAGAGAGAGAGCACATACATAAACAAAACACACACACACACACACACACACACATGCATAAACAAAGAATGCATACACACACATTGAGAGAGGAAAAGAGAGAGAGAGAGAGAGAGAGAGAGGAAAGAGAAGAAGAAGAAGAAGAGAGTTTTAACGTCGTAGGAAACTATCCCAAGAGACCTTAAAGATCTACCCGACAAGGAGTTGAACTCAAGACCTCTTATTCAAGAGGGAAATGGCATAACCAATCTATCACACTTGGGTGATAGAAAGGTTATATCATTTTCCTCTTTTTATTGGCGCACACACACACACACACACCCACACCCCCCCCAGAAGAAGAGAGTTTTAACGTCGTAGGAAACTATCTCAGAGACCTTAAAGATCTACCCGACGAGGAGTTGAACTCAAGACCTGTTATTCAAGAGGGAAAGGGCATAACCAATCTACCACACTTGGGTGATAGAAAGGTTATATCATTTCCCTCCTTTTATTGGCACACACACACACACACACACACACACACACACACCCGAGAAGAAGAGAGCTTTAACGTCATAGGAAACTATCCCAAGAGACCTTAAAGCTCTAGCCGACGAGGAGTTGAACTCAAGACCTATTATTCAAGAAAGAAATGGCATAACCAATCTACCACACTTGGGTGATAGAAAGGTTATACCATTTTCCTCTTTTTATTGGCACACACACACCCACACACACACACCCGAAAAGAAGAAAGTTTTAACGTCGTAGGAAACTATCCCAAGAGACCTTAAAGATCTATATTGGTCAGATTACATTTAAATTTATTATGTTGAGTTTAATATTATGCTAGATTTAGATTTACGTTAGATTAGATTTAGGTTTATTTAGGTTAGATTAAATTAGATTTAGATTGATTTTGAGTTAGATTTACGTTAGATTAGATTAAATCTAAGTTTATTTTGAGTTTAAAATTAACTTAGATCTAAATTTATGTTTGATGGATCATGCGGACCAGCAATTCCACCTCCATGTTCAACTACTACTGTTGAGAGAGAGAGAGAGCGAGAGCGAGAGCGCACGTGCGAGAGCAAACAACGAATTTGAAATTTAAAGTCGTGTTATGAAGTGAGGCCCATTCACATCTACGCAGCAAGTAGTCCTATTGGTATGTCTTTTACCCTTCAATGGAGAGAATCACCACATGTTCAATTAGGTTAGATTTAAAATTAGATTTTGGATTGAGTTTTTATATTAGAGTTTACCTTCGAGATTACTGTAAAAAATTAGAGTTAGACAAACGGTGATCCCTCTCTTCTTCTCTACGGATGCGACCTTAAGTTGGAAAGCTTTTAACGGCATGATACTCAGATTGGAGGCCAACATGTAATGTGTTAAGTAATCCTTCGAACAAAGATCTATTGTGAAAAGATGTTAAGATGCTGTGAAATGCTACAACTAGAGAAGAGGCAAAGGGGTTTTGTCCATTACATGCACTATCATGTAGACGTGGGTGTGTAGATTTCTTCTACCCATAAATATAGGCATTAACCAATAAAGACGAGATTATAACTGGTGGTTCTGATTTCCGTGCACCTCTAGACCGAGGTGTGCGGGGATTGAACATGACCAGAGAATGTGAGGTAGTTTGCAGTGTGAACAGAGAGAGAGAGAGAGAGAGAGAGAGAGAGAGAGAGAGAGAGAGAGAGAGAGAGAGAGAGAGAGATAAAAGACGGAGAATGCCAATAGAAGATTAAATTTGTTATCCAGGTTATAAGGTTTTTACCCTCATTATGAGTAGTGACGAGGATGTGGGGCCGTCCAACCGAAACACCTATCTCTCAACGAGGATCTTATGTCCTTGTAATCAATGCAAGCATGCTGTGCAATGGACATAGACGCGTTTCTTTGCAGCATGTTTGCGGATTTAGCGAGTTTGATCCATCTATTATAGATCAAGTTGTTGCCAATTATAACTCGTCGGACTCTGACACTGGCCAATAGACAGCAATCTTGCAACCCAATAGACGCGTTCGTTTCGCAGGCGCTTTGGTCAAGCAGCATATGTGAGGCCAAAAGATGTAGCCTCTGACAGCTCGGGGGATGGTTATGCAGACCACATTCCCAACGAGGCAATGTTTGAGCCCGAGATCGATGAAATGATCGAGACGATCATGCATTTATAAAGGCTTATCTATGATGATATGAAAAGTGAAGTCGATACACCATTGTATGATGGAGCACGTGTGTCTAGATTCAAGGCGCTCCTGGTTCTTCTCAACATGCAAACAAAGTTTGGATGGAGTGACACTAGCGTCACGACGATTTTCAGGTGATCTATTACAATGTGTTTACTTTAATAAAAAACTCTAGATGTATAATGATCTGATAGATTTTTACACAATTATACCGTATTTTTTCATTGTGTAGATTGCTCAAAGAGAACATACTACCAGCTGATAATGTGATGCCAGATTCCAGAGAGGAAGCAAGAAAGATCTTGGGAAACTTGGGGATGGATTACAATTTGATCCATGCTTGTCCTAACGACTGCATTTTTTTCAGAGGAGAATACATAGACATGGAGAAGTGTTCGAAATGTGATTCCGAGAGATATCGAGTAGATGTCCACGGAACAAAAATTGCACAAAAGGTTTTGCGACATTTTCCTCTGCTTCCTCGCATCAAGCATTCCTTCGAATGTAAGTCCATGGCCGCCCTAGCATCATGGTATGATGAGAATAAATCTTCGGATGGTGTGCTACGGATTCTTGCAGATTGCGCAGCCTGGAAACATATAGATGAAACATGGCCGGATTTTGCCAGGGAAGCTCCAAATTTGCGCCTAGGCTTGGCTATGGATGGCGTAAATCCATTTGGTCAAAGATCAACATCTTACAGTGTATGGCCCGTTGTCATCGGCAACTACAACATTCTCCAGTGGTTGACTACGAGGAAGGGGCACCTATGGCTAAGCTTGATTGTGCCGGGCGGTATAAAGTGAGGAATATGGATGTGTATCTTCGTCCACTATTGGAAGAGTTACAACAATTGTGGATTAGCATAGAAGTGGTGGATATGATCCGACACACAGGTCGACGAAATGCTTTGATCAGAGGCATTCTAATGTGGACCATGCATGACTGTTCCGGACTAACAGAATGCTTAGGTGATTTACACATACTCAAACACTGTAAATCTTGGTTTTTCTCAAGATTATCTATTATCATGTGTATACATGCAGGGCTTCAAACAAGCGGATACAGAGAATGTGTCACATGTGGACCTAGACTTAATGTACGTCGGCCGTCCTCATTGAAGAAGCAAATCTACGAAGGTCGTCAAGCGTATCTTCCAGAGAATCATGTGTTACGTGACGGCTTTTTGGGAAGAGAGCCACCGAGGATGTCTGCACAAGCATGGTTAGAGCAGAAGAAGATGTGTGATGACGGTTTGCCCCCGGGGATGAAAAGACTCTCTCTATGGTACGAGTTACCATATCGAGCCCGACTCATGATCAATCACTTGCTCGATCCAATGCACATATTCAAGAATGTGGGTAATCTGCTATGGGACCATCTGACTGGCAAGAAAGATACTTTGGAAGCCAGGGTTGACCTTAGAAATGTGGATCGTATGGAGCAATATTGGCCGCATACAGCATCCGATGGATCGATAAAACTCCCTAAGGCGCCATGGATTTTCACAGGAGCCCAAGAACACAAAGTAAAAGAGACCATTTCATCTTTGCGGACCCCTACTGGTGTAATGCACTCGCTCCGAACTTGTTTTACTAAAGAAGGAAAGCTTACCGGTTTGAAGTCACACGACTGGTATAAAATGTGTCAGGTATGTTCATAGTGGAATATATCATAGTGAGAATTGTGTAACAAATTCATGTGTGGACTTTAATATCATTGCTGCATGTATTTTGCGGTTTATTTTGCTAGTGGCCATTGAGGGATGTTTGTCTCTTGACATCCGTAACACAATCTACAAACTTGCGAAGTTGGTGCAATGGATCTCACAAAAGGAGATCAACGTAGACTCCATACCATTCGCCAAACTAAACACTATGGAGGTTGTGTGCATGTTTGAGAAACACTTTCCTACTATCATGCTAACTATTTAGGTGCATCTTCTTGTTCACATAGTTGATGAGGTGGAAATAGCTGGCACAATATATTCTAGATGGATGTTCTTTTTAGAACGTTTCATGAAAACTCTCAAGGGATATGTGCGTCAGAAGGCACGTCCAGAGGGTAGCATGGCAGAAGGTTGGCTGGTATCCGAGTCCCTAGTGTACATTGGAGAGTGGCTAGACGGATTTGATAAAGCCCGGGACACGCTACGGCGAACCATAGATGATGAGCGCATATCTGGGATTGTCATGTGCAATCTCGGTGTTGAGAAGAAGATGATGGAAGATCTAGAGGCTAAAATCAACCGATTTTGCATGCTTCACAATCCAGTGATGCAAAAGCGGATTTCACAATATGAGGATGCAAAGCAAGAGTGACAAAGGGCACGAATCGAGTGGAGACGAGGAAGACGACCACCGATGCACTATCCGACTTGTCTGGAGAGCCTACCAACATTCATGAGCTTAAGATGGTTGCACAACCAATTGAAAAGCGCACAACAGTGCGGTGAAGAAGTGACTGAGGAGGAGTGAAAGTACTCTCGGGGTTGTGCAACCAAGGTAAGTTTGCAATGTATGACTAGTGACTTTCTAGATGTTTGAACGGCCACTCATAATCTTTGTTGGTTGTAGTATAAGTCGTACACAGCAGCATGGTCTAAAGGTTGACATTTTAGGGTGGAACGAATCGACAAAAAGCGTTTTACTCAAGATTGTGGAATCATGGAAAAATTTGAACAGTCTAGTCGACGATGTCCCTTTGATGCAGATCCTGCGGGGGTGAAACTCACTTACTTCGGCACGCTACAAGAGATTTTGAGGATCGATTAAAGAGGATTTTTTGTCGACTTGTTTGACGTGCAATGGTTCAAGATAATCATGGAGGGACGCAACGCTACTGTGCATAGAGGAGAGTCTGGTTTTCTTGAGGTGGATTCAACTAAGAAATGGACTGACCTAAGAGATACTTTCGTACTACTCGAGCATTGTGAACAAGTAAGTATGTAAATAGTTAACATCCAATTTTAGAAGTTATGTGGCTTTGGCATGTGATATTTCATCCTACAAAGTCTGCATCAAACTGGTGGTACGTCATAGAGGTAGCCCCTCGTAGTGCACGAAAGTATGAAGGCTACCATGTGCCAATTATAGCGGCGTCAGTGGAGGAGATCGGAGAAGATGCTCAGTTTGAAGCCGCTGAGGTGGTGCCAGATGAGCATCAAGCTGCTACTCTCCATGGGGTGCATGCAGAGGATCTACAAAATGAAACGGAGGACATCTGTTTAAACGGAGAGCTCTATATAGATATAGGAAGTTATGCTGAGCTTTGCGAGGATGAGAGAGAGATCTCTTCAAGCCATAAATATTGTATTTGAACAATTTAGCTCCGTTTTATAATGTATATTGTATTCACGTTGATTTTTGTCCATTTTTGTCTATATGCGTCATTGTATTTAATGGTCTTTACGTCCACTCCAGGTACGTATGCTCTAGGTATGTTCTCACAAGCAGGACGACGAGCATTGCGCTCCGAGTGGGATGGAGACTGAAGCTGCAATCGCGAAGTTGGTTTGCTCAATATAGATACTGCTCGTCCCACTGCTAGATCTAGTTGATCTGGTGAAAGAGACACTAAGAAGCATTACTACTGCTTCTCAGCGTCTCTTTCACCCGATCAATTAGATTTAGTGGTGGGGCAAGCAACTTCTATGAGCAGACTTCGCGATGCAGCTTCAGTCTCCATCGCACCCAGCGCGCAGTGCTTTTACAAATTCACAGAAGGGACGATGAGCACTGCGCTCTGAGTGGGATGGAGACTGAAGCTGCAATCGCGAGCCTGATCTGCTCAATATAGATGCTGCTCATTCCACCGCTAGATCTAGTTGATCTGGTGAAAGAGACACTAAGAAGCACTACTACTGCTTCTTAGCGTCTCTTTCACCTGATCAATTAGATTTAGTGGTGGGGCAAGTAACTTCTATGAGCAGACCTTTGCGATGTAGCTTCAGTCTCCATCGCACCCTGAGCGTAGTGCTTTTACAAATTCACAGAAATTCAACAAAATATCTCTATACAGGAATCCGTCCCCCTTTATGAGTCCCCTCTCTCTCTCTCTCTCTCTCTCTACTTGTCCATGTTTTTTTCTCCATTCATTCAATATTAAGTTTAAATGTTCGTGTGTTTAATGCAGGTATGGATGATGAACAATTTCTTTCTTCTTTGTCACCCGAGCAGCTGATCATTTAATATGTGAGTTAGAATATAGACATGTGCTTATGGATTTGTCTCAACACGAGGCCAAGGTTAAAGGGGTCCAAATGAGAGATGGTCTGTTAAAGAGCAATGCTACATAATGGAGCTTAAAGACCTTAGGGTTAGCTTCATCAAAGACCTTCAAAAGTTAGTGTTAAAAATTCCTTTGACCTTAGGCAAGCTAGGCCCTTGTTTGCTAAGCTTTGAGATTTTGCAACTGCCTTCTTGCAATTTGGCACTTTTCAAGCTTGTGAGTATGTCCTCATGTACAATTCTAGGTTCCATACACTAATAAGCTTAGTAAATTCTTGGTTTTTCAAGACATCAAAAGGTGTGCATCTCTTTTTTGTGTTGTTCATGTAGCTTCTGACACATGGACATCGTTACTTGGGCATAGCCCATTTCACTTTTTCAACTTGTAGAGGAATTAAAAGTAAGAAAAATTTACCAAAATATCCTCTAATTTGTGGAAATTTCCAAAATACCCCTGAAATTTCAAAAATTTCCCAAATACCCTTAAAATTTGTCACAATTTCTCAAAATGTCCTTGAAATTTTTTGAATTTTCCAAAATACCCCTAGTTATGAGATTAAATGTTTCGAAAGATAAAAATTTTCTAGCTTTTCATATGAAGATTGATTGTCTATCAATACAAGATGCTAAAACTAGAGTTTGAGTGGTTATGTAGGCTTTGGAGATGAATTGTTTCATTATTTTTAGGCATAATTGTGTGAAAAATTACATGCTTAGGGACAAAGATTTGCCAAGAAAAACCTGGATTTGCTCCCGCCACGCTCAAGCGACTGGAAGAGAGAGAGAGAGAGAGAGAGAGAGAGAGAGAGAGCGCTGACATTGACGTCCTGCTGGCACGTGCTGCAGAGACCAGAAAGAGAAACCCTGCTGCTTCTGGTGCCCTCGCCCAACTAGCCCAAGTTCCAACATCCCTGTTGTTGTACTCGTGCACTTCCTCGCTTTCAAGAGCTCGTTGCAGCTGTACGTTACCGCTATCTGCTAGGTTAATGGAGCAAGTTCAATCAGGATCTTTATGAATCTTTAGCCCTAAATCTTTCAAACGTTAAAGATTTCAAGAATATACATGACCTATTATATTTTTTAACCTTTAAAGACCAAGAAATACGAGCTATTAAATCGTTTAAGAGAGACATAAAGCTTTTATTTGTGAGCTAATTGTTGAATCTTTTTTTATAAGGGACATCGAATTCTTAGTAGGGAAAAATAATGTTTGTCTATCAATACAAGATGCTAAAACTAGAATTTGAGTTGGTTATGTAGGCTTCGAGATGAATTGCTTAGATATTTTTATAATATATACACTCATTTGGAGCCATCCATCAAAATTCCGCCACTCATTTGGACACTGAAAGATAGATCCCTATTGTGAAAGAGACTAAGCTATGCAAAATTCGGAGCAGTCCATCCACAATTCACACAAGCATATTTTGGGGAGAGAGAGAGAGAGAGAGGATTGTGAAAAATAATAACTATGCAAAACTTGGAGCAAACGTTCCGCAACTGACACAAGGGTATTTAGAGAGAGAGAGAGAGAGAGAGAGAGAGAGAGAGAGAGAGAGAGAGAGAGAGAGAGAGAGAGAGAAGGTTATTTGCTTCTTGATTTGTGGTAGCTAGGAATATGATTGCAAAAAAAGCATCATATAAGGTGCGCTCAGATTTGGTGCAAAATATTGTGTCTAGTTGTTTCTTCAATTGGGAAGTCTAGCTCTCTCTCTCTCTCTCTCTCTCTCTCTCTCTCTCTCTTTCTCTCTCTCTCTCTCTCACTCTCTCTCTCTCTCGTTAATTGTAAGTTCTAAATATGATAAACCACCTTATATTTTGAATTTATTGCTAGATTGTACATTTTTCTATGTAGAAAATAAGACATTCAATTAGTTAGATTATTGCTAGATTGTTTGTTATGTAGCAAATAAGACGTCCAATTAGCTAGATTAAACTAGGAGTGCAAACTAGCAATTTAGAGAATTTTCTAGTTGGGATCTAAGTAGAAATTTCTCACTATGTGGTTATTGATTACCATACACTTGCCATGTGGGAAATGTGCACTTGGTATATGGTAAGCCGCTTACCATATAGTAAGAGACTTGCTACTTTAATATCTAGAAAATTCTCACACTTGCTAGTTTGCACTCTTGCCAATTTAGGCCAGCAAACATCTAGCTATACTACATGGGAGTTGGTCCAAAGATCCTTGTGAGCTATCAACGTCACCTATTTTGTGCCCACTGAACTGTGGAAAATCTATTAACAAATCCAAGGAAGAAGCAGTATTTGCTACATGTCAAGCATGGACAAGAAGAGCATGATAATGATATGCCACAAGCTAAGGGCTTCAGGCAATATGCACTCATCCACATCATGCGGAAGAGAGAGAGAGAGAGAGAGAGAGAGAGAGAGAGAGAGAGAGACCTCTATCAAGAATCTACTTGCTCAACTCAAAACGGCTTCATCAGGTGAAGTTCCCAACCATTTGCAGGGCATCGATAGATTAAAATCGTTATTTTGTGTGTGTGAAGGCGCGCACTATCTTGCATGCCTTCCATGGTTCTCTTCTCCTTTTCTGGCAAAGTACTTTGAGTGTCTAAGCTGGTAGCAGTCTTTCCATGCCACACACTTGCCAACATGTCTGCCACTTTGATTGCCCTCGAGCTTAGCTCTCTCTCTCTCTCTCTCTCTCTCTCTCTCTCTCTCTCTCTCTCTGTGTGTGTGTGTGTGTGTGTGTGTGTGTGTGTGTGTGTGCCTTGCCATGATGCATCGATCTCTTTCTCTCCCTTTGTGGGGCTTGATCCAAATACTCAACTCAACCTGCTCACACATTTTCTACACGTTGTGACTGGCTCCTCCCCTGACAACTACTCGTAACCCCATCATCATCCTCCTTTTCCCACCCCCAACAAAGCCTCGATCTTGCATGCCCAAGATATATATATATATATATATATATATATATATATATATATATATATATATATATATATATATATATATATATATATATATATATATATATATACATATATATATACATATACCTATGATATGTGATAAGATCAAAAGGCATGACTAGTATTAACACCCTCGCCATCACTGATTTGGCCATGGCTAGTCGACGCCAACAGGCCTCAAGCTAGGCAGACCTGTCACTGGCGCATGCCTTTTTTAGTCATTACATTCCTTTCCCGCTTCTTCTTCTCTCCTCTCACCACTTTCCTCAAGAAATGATGTGCAAGAGATTGCTCGCAGAACAAGCTGCCTCCAAATCTGGAAGAGCCACCGTATCAGAGTGAAATGAGTAGGTTGAGGTGGGTAGATGTTACCATATACATGTGGTAGTGATGTGTGTGAACACACTAGGACCGCCGGGGCATTTTTTCCCTCTTTAGGAGGTTTTTTCCCCCGAGCATTGTATATACGCCCATCACTCTAGGGCTATCTATCTTTCCATTGCATACTAAGTAACACACTCTCTATTGTGTGCCTTGAGATTTCTTCGTCTTCTCCAAGCTATGTGCGTTTCTCTGCAACCCTAAATCCAACCGTCAGCGTAGGTTGCGTCCTCCCGAGCTTAGTCGTCAGCTTCTCCAGCACACGCCTGCTCACTTTCTCCGATTACAGTGAGGTTTGGTAAGTGTTTGCAGGTCGACAAATACTTAGGGCCGGCTTGTAGAGCTCAATCTGCTCAGATTTTTGATTCGGGCTCATTTCGGCCTCCGTTTCCACTACAGGTAGTGCTGCACAGGCTATTTCGTCATTTTGTGCAGAGTTTCTGTCAGTGCCGTTTTTTGCATAACAGGTGCCTATTAGTCTTCTACGGTTTGTGCTATATAGCACGTGTTGTTCCCACTCCGTTTCTCCTATTTTCGGGCAGTTTTCACATCAGGTGCAACATTTACCATGGCTGACAACAACAACACAGATGTGTTCAAGATGTTTGCTGCTGAGGACAGGCTGGATGGGGACAATTACCCTATGTGCGCTTATATGATGCAACACGTTCTTGTGTCGAAGGGCATCTGGAATATTGTGCAGGGCATTGATGTACGTCCTGGTTCTGAGGATGTAGGTGATGTTGAGGATGTTGCAGGTCTTGCTGCAAGGATTGCTGCTATTCGAGTTGTTTTGCCTACGATAGAACAAGCTCGTTGGGATGTAAAGGATGCACAGGCTCATGCATTGATTGCGTTGTCTATGAAGTGCACCATTGTTCCTCACATCCGTTTAGCAAAATCTACAAAACAGGCTTGGGATATTTTGGCCGGTCTTTATGCAAGCCGCAATGAGGCTAAAATTGCTTTGCTGCGTAAAGAGCTGGAGTCGAAGGTTATGCATGAGGAAGATGATATGGACACTTTCCTTGCTAGTGTCAAGTATATCAATGAACAATTTATTTCTGTAGGTGAAGTCATTTCAGACAGTTCCCTTGTGCAGTCTGTTCTAGATGCCTTACCAGATTCTTACCAGACTTTTGCCAGTACTTGGAGACTTATGACCCAAGGAAATCCAGAAGTTGTCAAGTTTGATGCATTATGCACATTGCTGTTGCAAGAGTCACTTTCCAGAAAAACAGGACTAGATAGCGTGCAGTTGAACAGGCTTTTATTGCTTCTCAAAGAAAGGGTGGTAACAACAATGCAACCACTTCTTATGGTTCTGCTACGAGTGGCAAAACTTCTGTTCCTAATGCTTCTGTTGGCAGCAATTCGTCTAGAAATTCTGGTGATAAGGGAAAAAAGAAGATGCATTACCATTATTGTAAAGCTAATGATCACTTGATCAAGTCGTGTCCTAAGTTGAAGGCCAAAGAGGCTAAAAAGAAAGAGGGTGGTTCCACTGCAAATGCTGGTTCCACTACAAATGCAGCCATTGTTGAGTCTTCTGTGAAAGGAGAATGTGATGCTGATGTTGATGCAGAATGGGCTTTTAGTGCAGAGTGCACTTACAATCCTGCTGTCCATGATGCATGCTTGTCAATTGCTGCACATTCACATGTGTGGTATTTTGACACTAGTGCTACAAAGCACATTACCTCACATCGTGAATTACCTCACCTCTCTCGAGTTTGTCCCTCATGGGAATTCAATCACTTGTGCCAACAATGCCTCTTATCCGGTTCAGGGAGTTGGAAAGATTGTGCTTACTGCTGCAAATGGCAGTTCCTTCACACTTGTTGATGCACTTTATGTACCTGGGATCAAGAAGAATCTCTTGTCTGTATCCGCACTTGCTAGACTTGGACTTGTAGTCAAATTTGTGGATGACAGATGTACAGTTCATGATCTCAGTTTTGGTGATGAAATTGTTGCATCTGGCCTTTTGTGCCGTGGGTTGTATAAGCTCACTTTGTATGACAAGTGTGGACAAAATTTTGCAAATGCTGTTGCAGATTCAAGGGCTATTTCATATGAAAAACTTTGGCATGCACGTTTTGGTCATCTGAATTTTGCCAGTTTGCTGTGTTTGCAGAAATCTGATATGGTTGCTTCTTTGCCACCTCTTGAAGCACCTGTCAAACATGCTTGTGAAGGCTGTATTTTGGGTACGATGCAGCGTTCTAAGTTTCCAAAGGATGGTTTAGTTTGGGCCTCATGTAGGTTGCAGCTTGTGCATAGTGATGTTTGTGGGCCCATGCAAACTCCGTCGTTGGGCAATTACCTTTACTTCGTGACTTTCATTGATGATTACTCCAGGCATGCATGGGTATTTCCGCTTAAAGCAAAGTCCAAAGTTTTTATGTGCTTCATACAATTTTTGGCTATGGCTTAAAATGTCTCGAAATGTACTATGGGCACCCTCCGTTCCGATCAAGGGGGGGGAGTATATGTCTCATGAATTCAATGCATTTGTGGCTAGTCGTCAAATAAAACACCAATGTACAGTGCCTTATACACCTCAGCAAAATGGTGTTGCTGAGAGGAAAAATAGATCACTTACGGAAATGGCACGATGTAGCGTCAAAAGTCAAGCTTTGCCACATTCTTTTTGGCTTGAGGCCATCATGTGTGCCACTTATGTACTAAATAGGTGTCCTATGAAAGCTTTGCAGTCTATTACTCCATATGAAGCATGGCATGATAGAAAGCCTTCTATTGAGAACATGCGTGTTTTTGGTTGTTTGGCATATTCTTTGGTGCCACAAACACATCGCAGAAAATTGGATGATAAGGCTGTCAAATAGTGCTGCAAGCAAAGGTTACAGGCTGTATCATCTGCAAACAAAATGTATTTTGGTTTCACGAGATGTAGTGTTTGTGGAAGATTCTATTCAGCCCTTGTTGTCATGTACTAGAGGCAGTAATGTAGGCTCAGAGGACATTTATGACACTTTATTGCCTCTTTTCAGTGGTGAAAATACAAATGTAAGTTCCAATGAGGCAAATGTACAGCCTATGGGAGTTTCTGAAAATGTTACAGATCAGCCTATTATTGATGCATGTACATGATTTACTTGATGAGGAAAAGGGCTGAAAATGAGCAGGCTAGAGGTATGCCAAAATGGCTGGTGCACACTTTGCGTGATAGTAAATTGGATGCACCTTTGTCTAGTCGTACTGGTTCAGGCTCTCGCCCTGCATCTTATGCATCAGATTGTTATGCTTTGGCTGTGTCTAGCTTACATGATGTTGAGGAGCCTCTGTCTTTTGATGAAGCACCGAATTCAAAAAATTGGATGGCTGCATGTGATTTGCCTCCTGGCAAAAAGGCCATTGGTACGAAGTGGGTTTACAAGTTGAAACGCAAGCTGAATGGTGAGATCAATCGCCATAAGGATCGACTTGTTGCAAAGGGTTATGCACAGTAAAAAGGCATAGATTATGAAGAGACTTTTGCTCCCACTTGTCGTATGACTACTGTGCATTTTGTATGTGCTTTGGCAGCTCACTTTGGTTGGGATGTACATCAATCAGACATTGTTATTGCTTTCTTGAATGGTGACATATTTCAGGAAGTTTATGTAACACAGCCTCGCGGTTTTGTCATAAAAGGACAAGAGGACAAAGTGTGCAGATGTAAGAAGGCTTTGTATGGGTTGAAGCAATCTCCTCATGCTTGGTATGAGAAAGCTGACACTTATTTGGTTAAACGAGGATTTCGTAACAGTCCAACAGAAAGCACATTGTATGTAAAGCGTGAGGGTGATGTACTTCTCATGGTGGTTCTTTATGTCGATGATTTGTTGATCACTGGACCAAATGAGAGACATATTTCTGAATTTAAGGCTGATTTGAATGCTACTTTCAAGATGAAAGATTTGGGGCTGTTGCATCATTACTTGGGTATACAGTTTAAGCAGTGTGATGGTGGTATTGCCTCGTGTCAGAAAAGTTACATAGAGACATTGCTATGTAAGTTTGGACTTGAGGATTGCAAACCTATTGCCACTCCCATGGAAACAGGTTTGAAGTTGAGTCTACATGATGCTGACGATCCTGCTGATGTCACTCTTTACCAAACTGCTGGTGGCTACCTCATTTATGTATGCAACACAAGGCTAGATATTCAGTTTGCAGTCTCACAGGTCAACAGATTTATGCATAGCCCAGGGTCTAAGCATTGGTAGGCTGTCAAGAGGATTTTTCGCTACCTTAGTGGCACTTTACATCTTGGCTTGTTTTATCCCAACGGGGGATCATTGCCACCAGACTCACATGCTTTTTCGGACTCATATTGGGCTGGTTGTTTTGACATGCGAATGTCCACAAGTGGTTTTTGTTTCATGCTTGGCAATTCATGTATATCATGGTTGAGCAAGAAGAAACCTACTGTGGCCACTTTGAGGTGTGAGGCTGAGTACAGGGCAGTCTTCACATCTTACAGTTGAGTGTGTATGGCTCATACGCATTATGGCTGATTTGGGTGTTGGACAGGACACTGCCAACAGTATCTACACTGACAGTCAGAGCGCATTGGCAGTTGCAAGGAACCCAGTTTTTCATGCTCGCACAAAGCACATTGAGGTGCATTACCACTATGTCAGGGAGAGGCTCACAGCAGGAGAGATCAGCTTGGCTTATGTGCCAACACAGGACAACCTTGCAAATCTTTTCACAAAGGCATTGTCTCGTGAGAAGCTTGAAGATTTCCGCAAAGCTTTGGGCTTACTCCCCTTTGTGGACTGATCGTGTCCTCAGGGCATGGCACTTCCCTTTACTCATGTTCCAGCTCTCGTTCACCGCATCACTCCAGGGGGTATTTGTTACCATATACATGTGGTAGTGATGTGTGTGAACACACTAGGATCGCCGGGGCATTTTTTCCCTCTTTAGGAGGTTTTTTCCCCCGAGCATTGTATATACGCCCATCACTCTAGGGCTATCTATCTTTCCATTGCATACTAAGTAACACACTCTCTATTGTGTGCCTTGAGCTTCCTTCGTCTTCTCCAAGCCGTGTGCATTTCTCTGCAACCCTAATTCCAATAGTAGGGTCATGGGCAGCCTTCCCACCACGAGTGCGCAAAGCCTGCGACTAGAAGAATGTAGCCGTCCACACAATATCTAGAGGTGACATTGACAATGGCAGAGCTGTAAGTGGTAGAGTTGCAAGCGTCAAGCCCACAGCTAGGGCTACTCACGAAGCGCAACAAGCAAGTGGAATTGTAACCAAGCCACCAATTCACGACCAGCTTGCAAGGGGTTGTGGGATCATGCAATGTGCTCTGGCTATATTGGGGGGTAGCTGCTATAAACATCTCTATAAAGAGCTTGGGCGGCATGCTTGTGGGCGATCGCCTGCATGCTATGCAGAAGGCATGCATGTAAGCACCCTTTGAGTGGCGGCTGGTGATGATTAGATGGCATTGACAGTTGTCACCGTAGAGTAGTGGTCTCAGGAGTAGATGTTCACATTCTCTTCATCCATGCACCTAACAAGCAGAAGCTATGTGGGGTCCATGAGGTCGAGTGAGAAGGTAGGAAACTTGACCAGCTGCCTAGAGGTGGTGCCAGAAGGCATACACCATTAATGGAGAGCCGGCCAAACAACCATCTATAGGGGGCTCTACGGCAATATACTCATCATGTAGGGGACTTTGGGTCTGCAGTCAAGGTTGTTGTTGCCTAGCTATCGGGCAATTTTGGCAGTGGCTCAATGTATTGCACGCTGTAGAGCCCTGGATCCTTCTCAATCGGAAGTTCTAGCCGTGCGAGAGAGGCGACAGTGCCTCCCAAGGGCTTTATCTTTGATTTCTTTCTGCTGTCGACGCGGCCACTCCACCGAAGGCGGAGGGAGTCTCACTCGTATATTTAATGTGCGCAGCTTTCAAACCCTCTTCATTTAGGAGCCTCATATAAGTAAACATATTCTTCTTTTGGTTTCAAAAACAAGCCGTAGAGGGAAAGAAAGTTAGGCATACATTTAATACTTCACAATTTTTTGATACTTTACTATTTTCTATAGTGACTTATTATAGTGTTCTAGTTTTGTGAATGGTGTTGATAGGTAATTTGGATGCATGCACTAAGCTCAAAGGTGCAAAAATTATGGCTTGGTCTTGCATTTGGGATTAAATATGAAAATAGGGCTACAAGTTATACTCCAAAGAGGTTTAATTTCAACAATTTGGTGTACGAGTGAACGGCTTGTCTCAAGAAAAGCTTAATTATACAAACATTTTGTCATAAAATCTAATATCTAATGAACCCAAATGATTTTTCCATATTAAACTGATCATTTAACGTGGGAGAATAGGTAGGAACAAGGGTTAGAATATAGATATGTGCTTACAGGTCTATCTAAACATGGGGCCAATGGTAAAGGGGTCAAAGAGCAAGGCTAGCTAATGGAGCTTAAAGACCATAGGGTTAGTGTTAGCCGCGGCTAACAGTTGCACCAAGCATGCACCAAGCAGGGGATATGCTATGGATGTACACAATATTTACTTTTCATTGTATAGGGCTTGAGCTCATTTAGGAGTTCCAAAGTTGTATGAGTCTAAGCTAGAGAGCTCACTTTATCCCATAGTTAAAGGATTTGAGAACCAAAGCTATAAAAGAGCCTTATGCTTAATGAGAGGTCATTCTGGAGTGGTCCTTTTGAGAACTCTCTCTCTAGAGTAGCTCTTGATGGCCTAGCCTTTGAGCTTAATGCCCATGCTTAGAAGGCTAGTGCTAATCACATGTAATTAGTGTAATCCTCTCTTAATTAATCTAGTCTTCATTATGTTGTCAATCATGTTTCTCTACTTTCCTTCATTGTTTTGAAGTGTTGATCTTTTCTAATCTAACTCTTACTTATGCTAAGCTACTCCGATTAGTGGAGTCCTTATCTAACTCTCTCGATTAAGTGGAGTGGACGTACTCGTGATTGAGGGATTAGAGTTGTCCTCTAATGGTGTGCTTGTGTGTGTGTAGGTTTAAGAAGCCTTAAGTTTAATTTGATTATGTGTGACTTGATTTGGACACCATGATTGGCATGGTTGGGGTGGCCGACTTGAATGCGATCTTGTGTGCTTAATCGTCAATGCATGTAATTAGAGTTGTGCTTGAGAAACTCCAAGATTAGTGTGTTTTCACTTCGTTGCTTGATGTGTGTAGATGATTGCTTGTATTGATGCTTGATGTGCGATTAGCATTAGTTGATTTGGGATGATTTCTATTTGCATTGGAGGATGCACGCTCTTGAATCCTCTCAATCTTTGCATCCGATGATGCTCTCGCACATTCTTTGTGTGATGCCTACAAGCCCTAGCCGGGTCATGCTCTCTCTCTCCGGATTGATAGATTTTGTGGGAGATTGCCTATGCTATGGCGAGCCTCCAACATTGGCGCCGTTGCTAGGGACGGGTTGCCTGCGCTAGTGGAGTTGAGGTTGCAAAAGATAAGAGTAATTTGATTACCGATTTCTTGTAATTAGGTAGGATTTGATTTGTGTGTAGTATAATTGGGTTTAATTAGATGTGTATAGAGTCATTTCACCCCAAAAACCCGTAAATTCTCTTTTGATTTTGCTATTTTTTCACTAACCTTCACTAATTTTGCATCCCATTCATGGTAATTTTGTACTAATTGTACTAATTCCATGCTAATTTCATGCTAATTGTGCTAACCTAACCACTAATTTTGATTTGGAATTTATGCTAAATCCCCTTAATTGAAGAGGATCATCACTCTTAATTGCTCTAATCTATGCCTAATCATGTGATTGAGTGTTGATTTTGGTCAATTTTTCGATCAATTTTGGACCGAATCGGAGTTGCACACATGTGTGTGCAATGGAGTGTCTACGCGAGGAGCAAGGATTAAGCGAGCAAGCAATCAATTGTAAGTGGATTGACCTACTGCGTTCAATTTTTGATTGATTAAGTTGATCCCATTGAGTTGCTAAATCATTGCTAGAATTAGGTGTGTGTGCCTAATTGATGGAATTTATGCTTAATTTGATGAAATTGGAATGAAATTGTAATCAAATAGGATGCCTAGATGCTTGTGGAATGGTAGTTTTGCATAAATTGTGTGTGCAAACATTAGGAATTGGCCTAATTTCTTTGCTAATTGAGCGAAAAAAAATTTGGATTTGTGTTGCACCTAATTTTTGTGTGTGTGCAATGCTAAATTGAGTTAAAATTTGATCAATTTTTGATTAAAATTGAGTTAATTTAGCATGTATATACTCATGTTTGTGTGATCAAGTGTGCAATTGATGAAATGCAATGAGTGTTTAATGAAATTTTTGCACAAATCGACGGCCTAAATTTAGGTGTGTGTGCCTAATTAATGGCCAATTATGCCTAAATTGGGGATGAATAATTGGTCTTGGTTGCCAATTATGATGATTAAAAGACCTAAAAGATCGGTGTGTATTTGATTGATTGACTTTGGATGATTCAATTGATACCCAATTGAAAATGATTAATCTACATTACCATTGTGATGTGAATGCCAATCCGATTGGATATGGCAAAAAGTTTCATTATATATTGCATTTGCAATTGCCATAATCACGTGTGTCTAGCCATAATCCGTTTGGATGATTAGGGCTTTGAAAAATGAGCAACTTATGTTGCAATGATTGAGAATCGGATAAGATTGGCCTAGTGTTCGATCACCTCGTAGATGTGTATGCATTTTCAATTGATGGATTTGAGAACGACATTGTGCATAAAATTATTTTCAATCCAAAGTATATGTCCAAGTTATCCTCAATTGGGGACAATGTGAAGGAAAATAGGATTATTGGTGCACAAAGTAATGAGAATGTTTGAAATTTTGATAAAGAATGGGCTTTAACTCTCATTATGTTGCTTCAAAGAATGAAATGTGTGCAAATAAATGTGAAATTTGGATAGAGGGATAGCTTAAAGGGGAATTACGCTTGAATTGGGTATGCAAAAAAGATTTTTACGAGACATTGTGGAATTTGAAAGAGGATTGCAATATTATTTTTGTGAGGTACTTCTTCCGAAGGTAGCTATGCACACACCGAGTTGAAACACGAATGCGCACTAGATCCATGGAGATCTCTTTTGAATTAAACTTTTGCTCCATGAAGACAAAATGACCAAACTTGTCGAGTAGCGCAATACACATACACACACACACACACACGATGAATCAACTCGCTTACTGCTGGCTTGGCGCTAGCAAACAAACACACACACACAAAAGCTGTCAATACAGCTCGGCATTCTGCCGCTGGCCTGACCCACTCACTCTCACACACATGATCTCCGGCCAAATATGGCGCACTCGAATCTTGCTTCACACTCACACACCTAGCAAAACTCGCAACTTGTTTGCTGGCCAGTTTTGGCGTTGACAAAACTTCAACACACACACACGCACACGCACACGCACACGTGATCTGCTATTCCAAAGTGCCCATTAGGAAAAAAATGGACTCTCCATGGGCCTTGTAAGAATCCCTAATTTAAAGGAAGCCTGCCAAGATTAAGGGGGACAAAGGCTTTGAATGGGGCTATTTTGGTAGGGTCTCCTCCACCTTTGACCCCTAAAAAGGTAGGGGGAAGGGGGGGGGGGGGGGGGGGGTTAACCATTTAAAAAGTAGGGAAGGGGGGGGTAAACCATTTGAAAAGTAGGGGGGTAGGGGGTCTTCTCTCTCTACCTTTTTGGCCAACTTGTAAGTGGCCTCTTAACTCTCCCATGCCACCTAAGCAAATCCGTGGGTCAAAGAGGTCAAAAAAATGACTTTTTTCAAAAACTTTCAAAAAAACTCTATTTCCCCCTAAAAAGTACCCCCAACATATACACATAATAAAAAAAATAAATTTAAGTTAAATTACTCAAAATTCAACATTTTTTGACTCCCTCCAAACTTTTAAAAAATTCCCCCCAAAATTGAAAACTCTCTCTCCTAATCTAAGCTCCTCTCCTATACCCATCCCCTTTGCACCTGCACCTGCTGCTGCACCTACGCACCCATCTCTCCATCCTTCAAGCTCCATCTCTCCATCCTACAAGCTCTATCTCTCCATCCTTCAAGCTCCATCTCTCCATCCTACAAGCTCTATCTCTCCATCCTTCAATCTCCATCTCTCCATCCTACAATGCCTCTTGACGACGTGACCAATGTCCCAGCAAGCTCTTCACGCGGTAGGTCTCCAGGGCTTTTCCTACGCCTACCTCAAGAGTATGTTCCGACAAAGAAAACATGCTTGGGTACATTACCTTCAGCCAACGAACGCCGCGCTCAAGGGGAGAAGAATGTGGATCTCTGGACAGACGCATGCTTGTATCCAAAGGATCCTTCTCTCAATGTTCATCCGTCTTTTACAAACTTTCCATCACTGTTGCAATACGTTGGAAATGGAGAGCAAGGTTTGTTGGGCTACTGCAAGAGACTCAACAAACACGAGATTGCGCGGTCCGAAATCTACTTGCGTCATTGGCATTTGCTCAATGGGAGTTTCCACAATCTTCAAGCTCAGATGCAAACAACTACTAGTACGCTTGAGGAGGCAAAGAGCACCATCACAACCAAGGAAAATGTAATTAAAAAGCTTGAGGATACTCTTTCACACATGAAGAGTACTGCCATGGGAGGTAGGGTGAGGAAACGAGAGTTGTCCGAAATTCAGACTCTTGCATCACGTGGAGGTGCAAGAAAACGAAGGGTGACATCTATGAGGTAACATGTTCTATCCCTCATGTTGTTTAATTTTAATACGGCTCATCATTGTTGTTTTGGGCAATAGGAACTTCGTCCAAGAAACGTGCGGCGGCGAGAATGCGTCAGCTAGGGCTACTTTACTTCGTTCTTGTTTCAACAAAGAGGATTTTATTGGGATGCTTGATGCTCCAGAGGCAAAACACTTGAAAGACGCAATCACTAAGAGAGTTCTTAGAGATTTTTCTAATATTGTCACTAATCTAGATGTTCAGGATATTTGTGATGCTGTTGGGATTAGTGCCAAGGGCTATCAAGCAATACATCAAGTGTTAAAAGATGCATTAAGAAGTCAAGGAGTCACGGAAAACCTATTCCCACTTCCTCACAGAGTGAAGATTGCCAAGAAGATGTCAAATGAAGATGTTGTTCACCGATTAGGGGACTACTTGTATATTGAAGACACGATGCCTCTTTAGCCGCTCCGTAGCAAATCACAAGGAAGGAAGGGCCGCGGGAAGGGAAGCGGTGCTGTTTCTAACAGTGTGTTGCAGACTGAAGGGTTTGTTTACACCAAATTCAACAATATCTTTGTGGACTTGATACGATTGCAGCAGTCCATGGCTGTTTTCTACAATTTGAGTGATGCAGGTTAGTTTAGAGTTTCCTACATGCTCTATGATGTGTCATAACATGCATTCTGAGGCTTTATGTTGTTGGCAGTTCTTGAAGGCAAGCTTGTGTTCGTGCTGAAGTTGGATGAGTGTGTAATTGTTAAAGGGAGAAAGTTGGAGAGAATGAGCATCACGCTTATGAATGAAGCCCTAGCTTATGCCAAGCAATCTTGCAGTTCGAGTGAAGCGAAAAAGCCCTCTTTTAGTGTGCAATCAGAGAAGGATATATGGTGGCTTGGTGCAATTGAAGTTCCGAAAGAGACACATGAAGTCCTTGCATGGATTTTCAGTAGAATCCCATGGGTCATAGAGGTCATTAAAGCTCAAATAAACGGTGAGAAGCTCATGGTTCCAGGACTTGGGGAGTTTGATGTTGAATGGCATTTAGGTGGTGATCTAAAGACCATAAAGTGCATGCTTGGATGCAAACAAGGTGCAAATTCTTTACTTCCCTGTCCATTCTGTACGAAAGGGCACAAGACAAGTCGAGCAACTCAAGTGGAAGGTCAGGACGATGATAATGATGACCATATAAATAGGGAGTGGCAAAGTTCGGTTCTTTCATGTGATATGCTGCAGGTGCCCAATAGGGATAGCAAAGATCCTGGGTGGAACCCCATAATTCCCTTCTCCCTCAACAATGTTCACTTTTGCACATTGCATGCGTTTATGCAAATATTTGATAGGATCTTAAAGCATCACATTGATTATGCTTTCACAATGAAGCCCCTTCAACGGTCAAAAGACTCCTTGCAGGGGGTGGAGACGCTCCTTAATGAGATTGGATGTCACCGATCAAGGGTGAACATTGTAGCAGAGACTTGTAGGGAGAAGACATATGAGGTGGCACAGAAGGTTTCCATGAATGGAGTCAAAGCACGTCGATTTTTCAAGAAGATGTCAAAGTCTCCAATGCAGGTATCCAAGGCAAGTGTGGATCTAGCAAGTGAGAAGCGGTGGGAGTTGTGGAAAGATTTGTGTTCATGCACGACGGACAAAGATCCCAATGTGGAGGTTTCTAACCAACGCAAGCTAGTATGGTCATCCTTTCAAAAGGTTGTGCAATTGATGAATCTTTCAAGCACCACCGTTGAGCAGCGAGAGGAGTTCAAGAAGGTGCTTTATGAATTCACAAAGGCCGCTAAGGACGGATGGTCTGAAAGCAAGATTACACACTACATGATTTGTTTTAACGGACTTAATACATATGCAATGTTTGAAAATGTAACTTTTCTATTCGCTTATCTCCTTTTTGGTTGTTTTAGCACATTCTCTATGCGCATGGTGCATACTTCATGGACCGCTATGGTTCGCTTGATATATGGAGTACACAAGGCATGGAGAAGTCCCACTATCGAGCAAAAGGAGTCTACTTCAAGAATACTCGGCATGGTGGTGGTAGTTCACACTCCAACTACCTCCAAAAGATGTTTAATTGGTTTTTTAGGCACACCTTTGGGAGAACTCGTACTATTGAAAAAGCAAGAGAATCGATGTTAGCAAAGCAGTTACGCAACGCTTCCCGTACTGCAGCATCCGAGAAGTGGAAACGCTCGCGAGCGTCCCTCGGCCACGAAGCTTGGCGTGCAACTAAATATCGAAAAGGCAGCGTTTGGGCATCGCGTCAGCCGTCCGCATTATCCTGGTTTAGTTGTTCAATTCAATTGCTTTATTTGAGTTTCACTCAATTGGACGCATAGTGTGAAAGGGCCCAAATCTCAGAAAAACGTATTTAAAGGTTGAAGGGGCTCATTTTGACAATGGGACAGTGATCCAAAGATTTTTGGTTATGACTGTTGGTACTATGGAGGGTAACATAAACCTAGGGTGCACGTGGATGTCTACAACTAAATGTAATATTGATCGGGGCACTGGGATTATCACAACACAGAAATCAACTCGCAGTCCTACACTCAAGCAGTAGTCTCTAAGTTATCGCCTCTTGAGGGAGAAAAGAACAAAGCATTGCAGATACAAGAGGTTTATGCATCCATACTTGTATCACAAACATCAAAAACTTTGACTCTCCTGTCTAAAATAGAGAATGTGGCACCCAAGAAGCAGCATGAACCATGGCACGAACAAAACAAACGGCTAGGATTGCATATCCAGAGGGGCCGGATGGCCAACGACTCAAAGGTACAGCAACAGAAGCTGGAACTTCACAAGCTCAAGGTGAAGTCCACACAGAAGAAGCTGGAGCTTCAAATCAGCATGGCCAGTCCTCTACAGCAACAAAAGAGAGACGGAAGCATTGTCTTGGGTTCTATTCATCGGACTCCAACGATTCTGATGGCAACAGGGAGGATGAGAGCGACCAGGGCAAAGAAACAAACTGCCAAAAGCAGCCGTCAGAAGTTTCCGAAGAGACACAAACGGATGAAGATGCCCCATGGCTTGGCGTCCAAATACAAACTTATCAGGCTCACATGTCTATTGGGGGTAAGACACTTCCTAAAGGGAGTGGACCTACAAGGACACTTCCTAAAGGGAGTGGGCCTGCACCTAGCACATTCTTTGGCCTGGTGCAAGTAAATGCCCAGATTACCTCCCCTGCTTTCTCTCCTGTCTCCTGAGTGTTGAGCGCACAAACTCTGTGATGCCAACTGAGAGCCGTGTTGCTGTGCCAACTGAGAGTCCTACCCCTAAATTTGCGACAGCTTGCTTGAATTCAACATTGCTCAACATCCACCATTGAGTCCTGGCATGGCTTCATGGGGACCACCCAAACACACACACACCTCCACGCTCGCACAGTAACCCCGAGCCAGCTCTCTAGCTCTCGCCAGATTCTGCAGCATGAGCCCACACCTTCATACACACACTCGCTATTTCAAGGTTCTACTGGCTTTCAGTCTTGGAAGTTAATACCACTGCACATACGATGATAAGGGGTAAAACGGCTACACCTGCATCACTGACTTGGCATATGGAGACATTGATGGCCGTTGGTGCTAGCCCAGAAATACAACACACATACTGCCTATAAGCTTGGCGTGAATCCATGATGATGATCCCGTTATCCCGATTGGGGGCGCAAGCTATTCCAATGCAGAAGTTAGGAACCTCAAGTAATTGATGGTGTTCACTTTGATAACCTCTCACACATCATCCTTAAGTTGACCCTGTAGCAGCGCAACAGCCCGACTGGCCCCATTCCCCGCCCCGAGGGCTCGACTCCCGACTCTTGCCCTTACTGATTCCCCTCACCTGCAATGAATCGACTGCAATGCACTAGAATCTCCCGAGTCCAATATCAACCAGTCATGCCACCATCACCAACCACATCAGTTTTCCCCTTAGCTCATGCCTCGCTGGCGACAAAACAACACACACACACACCCACACTATATCGAGATTCAAGCCGTTGTCTGTCAAACTAGCAGCTCTGCGAGCTCGCTTTTTGAGATCTTCAAGAGCCCATTCACGCCCTCTCTCGAAACCTGCCACATTTGTCTACAGCGAGGAAATAAGCAAATTATTATTATATAAAAAAAAAAACTTCATGGAGACAATTCCCACGAACATACCTCCTTCCCTCCATAAAAGCTAGAAAACGCTTCGAAAAAAACTCATTGTCCTTGGCTAAATCACAATTGCAAGACCGCCAACTGATAAATGAAAAATTTTGAGTCTACTTAATTTGCAGTTAATCAATGGGTTTGAGTATTGATTTACTCACTCGTTTGGTGTGCAAAAACTTACTATTTGAGAATTTTAAGCACTAATTGTTGATAAAGGAGAAATTTGTGGATGGATGAGTGTAGTAAGTAAACATTAAAATTCGGCTTTAAAAAAAGAAAAGAAAAGAAAAAAAAAGAAGCCGTGATTTAAGCGAGTCTTTTGTTGTGTATGATACGTTGGTGTATGAGAGTGGGAAGCTCATTTCTATTGTTCATTGACTGACGCCACTCTGTCTCTCTCTCTCTCTCTCTCTTCTTGCTTCATATGTAAAAGCTAGCTACATGAGAGCACATTGGTGCATCTATTGTGTCATGAATCAAGGTTATGTGGAGGATTGTGACATGTTTTGATTTGAATGCAGATACCTATGCATAGCACTAAAAACTAAGCTTCTTGAATGATCATGAGAGAGCATGAAAACTTTTGGGGTTGTGGTTGATTGTGCATTTTTTAGTGCTTACTTTAAATGACCAAATGCTTTCATGCACTAACAATTGAGCTTCATTTTGAAGGGGAGTGGCAAGAGTGTGCATTCAATGATCCAAGAAGGGGTCATCATTGCAAAAAATTGCAAAATTTGGCTAATTAGAGCCATTCCAATTGTTTGGATTAAAGTTGTAATGCTAGCTCATAGCTTGGTTTAGAAATGAATTTTTTTTTCATTTGAGCTAGTGTTTAGCCAACTTTTTGAGCTTTCAAGTACAAATTTGGAGCCATTCATTTTCAACTCATCAAGTTGAAGTCATCTCTAGCTCATAGATTGCTCTAAAAATGTAAAATTTCATGTGAGCTAGTTGTTAGCAAACTTTTTGAAAAGCTTTAAAAATTGTAAAATTTGTCTTTCGAGAGCCAGTTCATTTCATTCAAAAGTTACATTATTTTCAGCTCAGCTCGTGTATTGTTTTTGCCCATATTTCATTGAGCTAGAAACTAATCAACTTTGAACCATACATGAGAGGTTGTAAAAGTTGCAAAATTTGCTTATGTAGAAGCATTTTTATCTCTCTCATTGTTGTTTTGTATGCATACATTTGCTACTTAAGAGCATCATGTGCATAACCAAAGGCACTTTTTTCCCTTGGGTTTTTTCCCTTTGGAAAATTCGGGTATGCAAGACCCTAGCATTAGGTTTTCAGTAATGGTTCTTGTGTGCTTTTGGCTTTGAATAATTGGCTTTTGTAGCTTGTGTTTACACTTAGCTTCAACTCGGCTTCTTCTTTTGCAAATAAAAAGATAAAGAGGCTTCTCTACAAAGGGGATGCTTGCTCAAGGATGCACAAAGAGCATGAATAGGTGTAATCCTTCCATGATTTTGCTCTTTTATCTCTTCATTCTCTTGCTGGGCTTAAGTGAATCTGCTTCTAAGGTATGGTTTTTTTCATGTTCGAAAGCTAGGAATTTTAAAGTTTCAACACTTTGATTTGTGAAAATTAACTCATCAAAAAATTAGGTTTTATGTGTGCTAATCATAGGTAACTGGCCTTGAACTTAGGTTAATGTAGGATTATTTCTTGCTAGTCCTAGATTCTTAGTGATAGTCTTAATAATCCACTCATTTTTGTCATGACCTAGGGCTATGATTAGGCTTTAGTCTTTTTTAGTCCGATTGCCATTAGTATCTCATAAAGGAAGCAATAAAAATGTGCTAAAAAATGAACCATGAAGCAAAGAAGTGTCCAAAAAAGTAGCAAAAATGCTACTAAGGCACATGAAAATAAAAATTATATGTTATGTTGTGTCTATGTGAGGCCTAGCGCCTTATTGGCACTTGGTAGGCGAGGGGAATCACCTTGGCTCGCTTGGTCAAGGCCCTAAACCGATGCCCTGGGTTGATAGGGGTTAGCTGTGAGTGCGCGGATGCAGTGCGTGAGCGGAGAGTGAGAAGGAGAGAGAGAGGGACAGAGAGCAGGACACAGGATGTGGGGTGGAGCTCCCAAATCTCACTGTGTGAGCACCATGTGAGAATGTGAGTGAGAGCTCCTTATTCTTTGTATGTATAAAGAATAAATAGATAAATGTGGGCAGTCCGACACTAGCCGACGGACACGAGCAAAGCACGGTGAGGCACACCGCCTTCACCTAACATTCTCCCACTAAAGGCTGTGTGCCGATAAGTGTCCAGAAGAATAGCCTACAACTAGTATATACAAGAGGTGAGAGAAGACGGCTCTCAACCTATGCCCACTAGCTCACTCTGTAACCGCTCTAGTGTAGATGCAACATGCATATCACTACGGCTAGAGCTACGATGACACTCCTGATGCAGGTATCAAGTGACGACCTACTGGCTCCACAATGCACAATGCCAGTGTCAATCATTGCACGACTGACAACTCCCACTGCAAATGCACCAACTGCATAAGCAAGATCAGGTGTCGAAACCAAAAGGTCAGACATGAGAGACCCAAAAGCCGATGAAACATGCACTATGTGTGCCAACCTATCCCTATCAGCAACCTCAGTTCTACATGCATCCTCATCAGGAACCACCTGACTATGCATCACCATGTCAACATCATCTGGCAAAGGCATGTTCGCTGAGAATGACTGCAAAACCGAAAAATCAGCACCACTGTAATCACACACAGCTGTTTGAAGGACAATGTCGCCCTCAAACGTATCAGACGCATCATAGAACAATGCATCGGTCTCTGGCTCAACTGAAGTCACCTCAATTGATGACTGACAAAGCTATGCATCCCCAGAGATACTACTGTCTGCGTGAACATCACCATAAGACAAATACACAACCTGCTCTCCATGCAACACATCCGCAAAAGAGACACTCCTCGTCTCTCGCTCCAAACATGGCTGCAAATACACAGAGACTACACCACCTCATGCGTCAAAAATATGCAAAGGGTATACCCGACCACTCCTAGCACCTCTGGCTATCACCACTGATCCCCTATGTATCTGAAATGACCGCTCTCCGAGTAGTACACAATGTCCACTACTCTGCAATAATTGACGCACTAAAATGAGACTCTGACTGAGTTCTGGTACATAACGTACATCTCGTAGCGTAAGCAATGCACCGCTAGGTAAAGACATGCATACATCTCCAGCACCCTCTATGTCATATGCTGAACCATCAGCAAACTCCACAAAACCAAGTCTCCCACTAGAGAAAGAGAAAAACAAATCACGACGTGGCGTCACGTGAAAAACTGCATGCTCGTCTAGTAGAAAACGTGTAGACAATGTGCTATCCCAAGACACAAAGTAGTCTGAAGGCAAGCTAGACTCAAAAGTGACATGTCTGTCACATGCATACTCTCTAGCATATGTCCTCATAGTAGCACCATGCATCTGCCTCTTCCGCTGCCTCATACGCCTGAAGCAATGGTGCCTAATATGCCCATCATGGCCACAGTGCCAACATGTTAGTCGAGATCGTGAACGAGAACCGCCTCTAACCTGAAGCGTCTCCATGCCAAAAGTATGGCAATACAATGCTCGAGATCACAAGACTCTCCCACCCGAGAGCAAACCACTGTCTCAAGCAAAGAAGGATACACAACTCCTCACTCTTGCGAGAGTGGATACAAAAACACAAAGCTGTGTCCAAACTGACAAAACCTGTCAAAGTGAGAGTAAACACTCGATCACAAACTATGGCGAGAATCTGGGAAAAATCGCAGAGTTTCCCATGAAAACTGAGCAAAAACTCAAGTACAATCTCTACCATAAACATAACACTACTCAATGCCAATGAGTAGAAATGACAAAATGGCTCCAGATTTTCACATACAATGACAATCCGCACTCAACGTACATCAACGGAGTGATCGCACATACGCAAGCGCCAAAAGATTTGCAATCCGAAAACTTGATCAATGCAAAAACAATGCTTTCAAGAGAGCTTACCGGCACTTGAAAGTGCTCGCCAAAATGCATATATAATGGGCATCCACTATGCACCATAACCATATGCAAACGCATTCACAAAGACCATGAATCCAAGCACAAAATCACTGCCAAAGTATCCTGTGAAAACCAGTGAAAGAAGCTCCACCTGTGTGCTCCAAAAACCGTGTCTCTCAAGAGACCGCTTCGATGGTGTGTAAACGCCTCCGTACTTCGTTGCCCAAATCTACCAAAAAACCGTCAAATCACAAGCTCTGCACAATCTCAAATTACATTTCAGCTCAAAATTTATGCACTCAACTTCAAGCATCTCCTGTGCTTCCAAAAGTGCATCAAACTCGCACACAATGCGACAACAAAAAATCTGAAATTTCTGTATACAGTCAGTCTGAGCTGAATATCAGCAAAACGGTGAGGAATTTGAAAAAAGTTTCTTCTGCAAAGTTGTAGACCACGTCGAAACAGATGGGCGAAACAAATAGAATTCTCAGATCTGCATTCTACAAGGAGAAAAACGAATCTGAAACCAGTGCTGCTGCGCATACAGTTTTAGGGCAGCACCTTCACTTACACACAATCTTCCACACTGCTTTCTGAGCTTCCACAAGAGCATACATCACTCTCAACTGAGCTCCTAAGCTCCCATTGTATTCTCACAAAGCTTCCAAGCTTTCTTAATCTCTCCACCACCGAGAGCAAGCGAGCTATCGCCTTGAAGCTCTCAAAGCCGCGGTCACCATAGCTCTAATACCAATTGTGAGTGTGCGGATGCGGTGCGTGTGTGGAGAGTGAGAAGGAGAGAGAGAGGGACAGAGAGCAGGACACAGGATGTCGGGTGGAGCTCCCAAATCTCACTGTGTGAGCACCATGTGAGAATGTGAGTGAGAGCTCCTTATTCTTTGTATGTATAAAGAATAAGGAGATAAATGTGGGCAGCCGGACACTAGCCGGGACACGGGCAACGGGAAACAGGCAAAGCACGTGAGGCACCCCGCCTTTACCTAACATTAGCCGTTGCCTTGGTAAGCTAGTAGGCTTTTGGAACACCTTCTTGAGGATTCAAGGAGCTGAGAGTCGCACCTAGACTTGCCTTGGGGTGGTAGCCTTGTGATTGTGTTTTAATTTTTCAATGAATGACTAAATCAAAACTTCCATGAGCTTCAAAAAAAACTTTGACAATGTACTAATAGATTAGGAGCTTTTTTATAGCCCATAGACATGATAGACTTGAATGATTTATTAAGATTGTTCACATAGTTTTTAGGCTAGTAGGTTTATGAACTTGCATTAGCCTAGGGTCATAATTGATTGCTTGTGTTTCATGCATAAGACTGAAATTTCAAGTGGTTTAATCTTCACAATAGTTTGAGTATTTTTCTGCTTTATGTTGTCTAGTTTTTGACTATGATTGACCCATATTTTAGAAGCAAAAAACTCACTTTGCATGATTGTTCATTTATGCTTCATGTTTGGTTCATTCTTGGTGGCCTTGATGCTCACTACTTGTTCTTATGTTTTGCAACTCAACATTTCTTCCTTGGACTTGCTTTCTAACATGTCACCGTGTCTTGCTTCACCGGCACACAAGGACGTGCGCCAAATTAGGAAGGGGGGAGTGTTAGCAGCGGCTAACAGTTGCACAGGGCATGCACCAAGCATGATATATGCTATGGATGTACACAATATGTACTTTTCATTGTATAGGGCTTGGGATCATTTAGGAGTTCCAAAGTTGTATGAGTCTAGGCTAGAGAGCTCACTTTATCCCATAGTTGAAGGGTTTGAGGCCCAAATCTATAAAAGAGCCCTATGCTTAATGAGAGGTCATTCTGGAGTGGTCCTTTTGAGAACTCTCTCTCTAGAGTAGCTCTTGACGGCTTAGCCTTTGAGCTTAATGTCCATGCTTAGAAGGCTAGTGCTAATCACATGTAATTAGTGTAATCCTCTCTTAATTAATATAGTCTTCATTATGTTGTCAATCATGTTTCTCTACTTTATTTCATTGACAGGAGATATGCTATGGATGTACACAATATTTACTTTTCCTTGTATAGGGCTTGGGCTCATTTAAGAGTTCCAAAGTTCTATGAGTTTAGGCTAGAGAGCTCACTTTATCCCATAGTTGAAGGTTTGAGGCCCAAAGCTATAAAAGAGCCCTATGCTTAATGAGAGGTCATTCTGGAATGGTCCTTTTGAGAACTCTCTCTCTAGAGTAGCTCTTGATGGCCTAGCCTTTGAGCTTAATGCACATGCTTAGAAGTCTAGTGCTAATCACATGTAATTAGTGTAATCCTCTCTTAATTAATATAGTCTTCATTATGTTGTCAATCATGTTTCTCTACTTTCCTTCATTGTTTTGAAGGGATTAGAGTTGTCCTCTAATGGTGTGCTTGTGTGTGTGTAGGTTTAAGAAGCCTTGAGCTTAATTTGATTATGTGTGACTTGATTTGGACACCATGATTGGCATGGTTGGGGTGGCCGACTTGAATGCGATCTTGTGTGCTTAATGTCAATGCATGTAATTAGAGTTGTGCTTGAGAAACTCCAAGATTAGTGTGTTTTCACTTCGTTGCTTGATGTGTGTAGATGATTTCTTGTATTGATGCTTGATGTGCGATTAGCATTAGTTGATTTGGGATGATTTCTATTTGCATTGGAGGATGCACGCTCTTGAATCCTCTCAATCTTTGCATTCGATGACACTCTTGCACATTCTTTGTGTGATTCCTCTAAGCCCTAGCCGGGTCATGCTCTCTCTCTCTCTCCGGATTGATAGATTTTGTGGGAGATTGCCTATGCTATGGCGAGCCTCCAACATTGGCGTCGTTGCCAGGGACGGGTTGCCTACGCTAGTGGAGTTGAGGTTGCAAAAGATAAGAGTGATTTGATTACCGATTTCTTGTAATTAGGTAGGATTTGATTTATGTGTAGTATAATTGGGTTTAATTAGATGTGTATAGAGTCATTTTACCCCAAAAACCCCTAAATTCTCTTTTGATTTTGCTAATTTTTCACTAACCTTCACTAATTTTGCATCCCATTCATGCTAATTTTGTACTAATTGTACTAATTCCAAGCTAATTGTGTTAACCTAACCACTAATTTTGATTTGGAATGTATGCTAAATCCCCTTAATTGAGGAGGATCATCACTCTTAATTGCTCTAATCTATGCCTAATCATGTGATTGAGTGTTGATGTTGGTCAATTTTTTGATCAATTTTGGACCGAATCGGAGTTGCACACATGTGTATTCAATGGAGTGTCTACGCGAGGAGCAAGGATTAAGCGAGCAAGCAATCAATTGTAAGTGGATTGACCTACTCCATTCAATTTTTGATTGATTAAGTTGATCCCATTGAATTGCTAAATCATTGCTAGAATTAGGTGTGTGTGCCTAATTGATGGAAAATTTGATGAAATTGGAATGAAATTGTAATCAAATAGGATGCCTAAATGCTTGTGGAATGGTAGTTTTGCATAAATTGTGTGTGCAAACATTAGGAATTGGCCTAATTTCGTTGCTAATTGAGCGAAAAAAAATTTGGATTTGTGCTGCACCTAATTTTTGTGTGTGTGCAATGCTAAATTGAGTTAAAATTTGATCAATTTTTGATTAAAATTGAGTTAATTTAGCATGTATATACTCACGTATGTGTGATCAAGTGTGCAATTGATGAAATGCAATGAGTGTTTAATGAAATTTTTGCACAAATCGACGGCCTAAATTTAGGTGTGTGTGCCTAATTAATGGCCAATTATGCCTAAATTGGGGATGAATAATTGGTCTTGGTTGCCAATTATGATGATTAAAAGACCTAAAAGATCGGTGTGTATTTGATTAATTGACTTTGGATGATTCAATTGATACCCAATTGAAAATGATTAGTCTTCATTACCATTTTGATGTGATTGCCTATGCTATAGCGAGCCTCCAACAATTTGCTTCTTTAAAGACCTCCAATGGTGTGTGTTGAAAGTCCTTTAACCTTAGGCAAGCTAGTGTTGTGATTGAGGTGGGAACTCTGCCCAAGCTTGAGGTACTTGTCGTGCTTGATGACTGAGATGCTTGAGGTGCTTGATGACAGAGATGGTTGAGGTGCTTCTCATGCTTGAGATACTAGGGTTTTACTTGAGGTGGGAACCCGGTCCAAGCTTAAGGGGCTTAAGGGCCAAGCTTGTGGTGGGAACAAGGCCCAAAGTTGAGGGGCTTGAGGTGTCACAAAAGTCAACAAGGATCTCTACAAGTAGGGGCATGAGAGAGAACACGCACACCCTTACACAAGGCAAGCGTAGACCAAGGAGGCAACAAGGACACATGTGAAGCTCCCCTTCATGTTTCCCTCATGTTGTGCCCAAAGCCTATTGGTTGGCCTCCCAAGGGTCCAATGATAATTTTGTTAATTTAATTAATTGTTTATGTATTTATCAATTTCTCTCTCTCAAAGGGAAAATGAGGACACTTGTCCCAAGGCTACCCTTGTTGCTTAATATGCACTAAGCATGTGATTGGTCAGACTTGAGTAGGTCCAATCAACTGCCAGATAGTGCTATTAGAAGGGGTCGACCAAAGCAAGGAGGGGACTAGCTTGGGGGGTATACTCTCCCACTCTCTCTCTCTCTCTCTCTCTCTCTCTCTCTCTCTCTCATTGTGTGAAGTGCAAAGTGCAAGAGCTCCATCTACTTCTCCAACCTAGTAGAGAAGTTGAGAGCCTACACCAACACTCTTGGCTATGGAATGCAAATCCAACCAAGAGCCATGCTTCAATGCTTAAGCTTTCCATCTTCTCCATCTTCATTACTATGCTATATATGTATGTTAGCAAGAAGAGTGATGATAAGTGAGGAACTATTTATATCTCCTATAAATGTTTCTTCTTCATCTTTTCTACCCTCATTCCCAGCAAGCTCTCTCCACCTTTGCAGGTGTTTGAGGCCTTGGGATTGAGGCTAGGGATGGTTAATGCTTTTTACAATGTATATGTTATGCTCGTGATGCATGAAGCTTTCCATATTCATTGCATCACCTAGGACACAAGGAACACAAAGATTGTATTGTACCAAGTCTCTCTTGATGGGATAATCTATAATACAAAAGCCTATTGGAAGGGGGGTCGGATCCACATGAATCTGGTCCTCAAATGTTGTCAAGTTCTCTAAACTCTCTCTCTTGCAAAATTATTGTTCATGCCAAGTTAATTAAGTATTATGATTAAGTTGCTACCGCTAACTAAGTTCACCCTCTATGTCTCACAAAAATGCTCTCTTTAATTATCTTGATTTCCGTATTATCAAAGTTCATAGGCCATTTCCATTACATTGGTATCAGAGCTATTGATTTCTCTTTTCTTGCTTAAGAAGAGAGGTTGTAATGGAAATGGCCTATGAACTTTGAGGATAGCAGAATTAAGAGAATTAGAGTGAGCATTTTTGTGAGGTTACTTTGAGAACATCGGGGGGTGAACTTAATTGATGGTAGCAACATAAACATAGTACTTAATTAATTGGCATGAATAATACTTTTGCAAGAGAGAGAGAGAAAGAGTATTAGAGAACATGACAATAGTTGAGGACCCGATTTACTTGAAGCCGGTCTCCCCTCCAAAAGGCTTGATACAATACAATCTTTGTGTTCCTTATGACCTAGGTGATGCAATAAAGATGGAAAGCTTCATGCATCACAAGCATAACGTAAAATTTCCAAAAATCATAACTACCTCAAGCCTCGGTCCCAAGGCCTCAAACACCTTCGAAGGTGGAGAGAGCTAGCGGGGAATGAGGGTAGGGAAGAGGAAAAAGAATCATCTATAGGAGAAAGAAATAGTTCCTCATTTATCATCACTCTTCTTTCTTAGCATAGCATAATAGCACAGTAATGAAGATGAAGAAGATGGCAAGCTTAAGCATTGAAGCATGGCTCTTGGTTGGATTTTCATTCCGTAGCCAAGAGTGTTAGTGTAGGCTCTCCACTTCTCAACAAGCTTCATTTGCACTCCACACAATGAGAGAATGTGTGTGTGTGTGTGTGTTGGGGGGGGGGAGAGTATACCCCCTCTCATGCTTGGTCCAAATCTCTCTCTCTCTCTCTCTCTCTCTCTCTCTCTCTCTCTCACACACACACACACACACACATTATTTAATTATATCATTTGGACATGTGTCCTATTTTTCCTCTTTGAGAGAAAGAACTTAATTATTTATTTTTATGCATCAAAATTTTCATTGGACCCCTTTAAATCCTATCCAATAGGATTCAAGCACATCATGACGGCCACATGTGGAGGATTTTGACATGTATCTTTTATGCTTCTTAAGTCATTTGATTTGAATTGAACACTTGAAGCATGGAAATCGTTATGCCTCTTGAGAGTTTATCTTTGAGTTGAATACTTCAAGAACCTTAGTCACTTTAAGCATAAAAATCAACTTCAGCTTTGGGCAAGGTTCCCACAAACACTTTAAGCACTTTAGTTAGCAAGACGACAAGCACCTCATGCTTGGGTAGGGTTCCCACCTCAAGGTTAGCCCTAGCTTGCTTAAGGTCAAAAGACTTTTTAACACTAACTTTTGGAGGTTTTTAATGAAGCTAACTCTAAGGTCTTTAAGCTGCATTAGGTAGCATTGCTCTTTAACATACCATCTCTCATTTGGACCCCTTTAACCTTAGCCCCGTGTTGAGACAGATCCATAAGCACATGTCTATATTCTAACCCTTGTTCTCGTTTATTCTCCCACATTAAATGATCGGTTTAATATGAGAAAATCATTTGGATTGGTTAGGTATTAACTTTTATGACATTACCTCTCTCTTAAAATCATAATTGTCCTCGACTATGAGGTAGAAGAGATAAAGTCTTAGTCATTAATCTACATTTCTTAGCAGGTAGAGGATCCCTTTTCACCCTGCGACATCATTCCAAAATGGATGACTAGTCCATTTGGTGCTTGGGAGACGTAGCTGTTGCAAGCATGTCTGCTCTTAGGTCCATATCATAGTCCCAAAGTAGAGTGACAAATTCTACTTGGTATTTGAGTGACGTAGTCATCACAAACATGATTCTAAGCTTGCATACTATTTGAATTTGTGCACAAAAGAGGATTAGTCTTATAAGACAAAAACATTGTTCATTTAGAAAGAATTTACATTTGCTTACTCTAGTGTAGCATTGTAAGCATTGACAAGGTTCATACTATCCTTAATTTGTATTCCTTGCATCCATCTATCATCTTCAAAAGGAGATTTCTTGAACTTAATAAGATACCATTGGATAATGATCTTACCATGCCATAGTACCTTGTCTTCATGCCAAAGGATAGCTTCAGGTTGTAGCACCTCTTCTTGTTATTCGATTTATGGAGGGTCTTCAATAATTGGTTCTCTTGGTGGCTCTCCTTTGTAGGGCTTAAGTAGGTTCACATGAAAAGCATTGTGTATGAGCCAATGGTTGAGCAACTTGAGTTGATAAGCCATGTTATTGATTGGCTTCAATATTTGAAAGGACCATAGTATCTTTTTGCTAATTTACCATAATACTTTTGATGGCCCATAGGAATTTTGCCCGTCGTTTGCCTCAATCAAGCCTTGGAAAACTTAAGTAAGACCCAATCATTTTCTTTGAGCATTAAGGCCCTTTTGTGCTTGTCAGCAGCTTTTTGCCTTTATTGAGAGATGGATATAGCCTTCATAACCTTTTGAAAAGATTCTTGTAGTCACGGTGTACTCATCAGGCGAAGATCTTCCCATGTACTTTAGGTAGCAAGGGACTTTTAGGTCTTCCCTCTATGATCTCAAAAGGTGCTTTTCCCATAGTCGTAGGGACATTATTATTGTACGCATCCTCTACAAGGGGTAAGTACTTCTTCCATTGTGAGCATTGCTCTACTTTTGTAACATAAGTCTTTAGTAGATTGAGTGTTGTAAGATTGGCTATCTCACTTTGGCCATCCGTTAGTGAGTGATAGGCCGAAGAGAAATTCAATCTTGTACCTAGATTTTCAAAGAGACCTTTCCAATAATTAGTGGTCATTCTAGGACCCCTATCTGACACGATGGATGTTGGTAATCCATGGTGTTTGAAAATCTGAGATGTGAAGATGGTTGACATTTGGTGTACCTTAATAGTCTTTTTGAAAGGAATAAAGTGTGCTTGCTTGCTAACTATTGTCCATATTCTCGTATTTTCATGGATAGACTTGGGTAATCCAAAGATAAAAGCCATGGATATACTTTCCCATGGTGAATTAGGGATTGGCAATGGTTGGAGTAATCCAAGTCTCTTTCCTCTATCATACTTAGTCTTTTGGCATACCACACATTTTGAAACATACTCTTGTATGTCCACTTTCATGGTAGGCCAAGAGAAGTACGTCTCTACTCCTCGCAGAGTAGGTTGAATACCTCTATGTCCCGCATAGGGAGGAGCATGGGATTCATACATGAATTTCTCACGAAGGGAGTGGGTAACACATAGCCTATTGCCATCATGGAGAAGATAACCATCCTTCAAGGTGAATGGCTCTTCTTTCTTCCCTAAAGCAAGGACTGACATTATATCTTTAAAATCAGGGTCAGTAGCATACTCATCTATCATAGAAGATAGATCATTGTGAGTTGCTATAGACACCACATTGACTTTTGGTCGTTGTGAAAGTGCATCGGCTACTTGATTGTGCTTACCAGCAATGTGAGCAACATGAAAATAAAATTATGAAAAAAAAATCCCACCTTATTTGTTTGTTGGAAAGGTTGGTTTGCGTCATGAAGTACTTGAGACTTTGGTGGTCTGTTCGTAAAATGTTGTGTATGGTGTCGATTGATTGTCGGAGGAATGTGGCTCATTGTTGATGTTTGGGTTAGCATTGATAATTGATGCATTTGGAGCAGGCTTATGCTTTTTGCTAACCTTTTGTGTGCTATAGATCTTTATGCTATGGATAAGCCTAAAAGACCACAAACATGAGTCAAAAGTTTTATTGCAATATTATAGCGCTAGATAAAAACTCCAAATACATAATATTTCAAAAAAAAAATTGATTAAGGCAAAGTTTCTTATAGCTTTGAAGGTCTTAAAACAAATAAACTCTTTTTTATGTGGTTGAACTAAAGTCTTGAGAATCTGTAATATAGAAAATATCTTAAATATTGAACTTAAGAAGTAAATCACTACCATTTTATGTTGAATGGGACACATCCTCAACTCGGTCTAAGTCAATGGTGTGCAACAACCCCTAGCTATAGAATCTTATGTAGAAATAAGTGCATATGTGGCATACTATCCTAATTATTATCTTATTTGTAAACCTTTTTTCTTTCTATAGCTATTTGTAAAAGACCCACTGGGATATCTATATAGCCTTATAATAAAGCTTATGCTATACATATCATCATGATATGGTATTATTTGCACTTTGTAACATGAATCTACTTAAATAAGGTTGTGTACCTCTCTCTCTCTCTCTCTCTCTCTCTCTCTCTCTCTCTCTCTCTCTCTCTCTCTAGCTATGGTTGTCTTCGTCTTCAAGCCTCCTCGAGCTCTCGCACACTCTCACACCCACTATAGTTCCTAACAATTGGTATCAGAGCTAATCACCCTTGATGGTCCATTAGTGTCTCTCCTAGTTAGTTGCATCTTTCAATAAACTCTTTTTTCTTTTGTAAAACTCACAATTTGTGAGTGAATTATATTAAGCACATCATAAGATTACAAAACAACCTTAAGCTCAGGCCGAGCCTTGAGGTATTTGAAGATTACGTGTTGGATGCCTATCGCCTCTCATCGAGGCTTATCATCACCGATTTTACAAAGTGTAGTGATAAGGAGCGCTCCATTCCAACCATAGAAATGAATCCCAAGCACTTGCACCACCTATACCCTCCGCAAGGATGCTCCCTACCCAAACCTGTTTCCAGGCGGATGGACACCCAAGGAAGGTAACTATACGTAACAAACAATACGTAGGTGTAGTGATAAGGAGCGCTACATTCCAACCATAGAAATGAGCCCCAAGCACTTGCACCACCTGTACCCTCTGCAAGGATGCTCTCTATCTATACATGTTTCCAGGCGGATAGACACCCAAGGGAGGTAACTATACGTAACAAACAATATGTAGGTGTAGTGATAAGGAACGCTCCATTCCAACCATAGAAATGAGCCCCAAACACTTGCACCACCTATACCCTACGCAAAGATACTACCTAACCAAACCTGGTTCCAGGCGGATAGACACCCAAGGGAGGTAACTATACGTAACAAACAATGTATAGGTGTAATGATAAGGATCGCTCCATTCCAACCATAGCAATGAGCCATAAATACTTTCACCACCTATACCCTCCACAAGGATGCTCCCTACCCAAACCTGTTTCTAGGCGGATAGACACCTAAGGGAAAGTTAGCTAACAATTCGTGTTGTTAAAAAACATAGAAATCAAAGCTACCTGAATGAAAACCAAGACCTTAAATAAGCCAACAAGTGTGCCAAAAAAGACGGAGGCAAGCAAAGACGTTGTTTATATAGCCACCTCTAGAAATGGGGGGCAAGAGGAGGATATAGCCGAGCCCATTGGGTATGATAGATCACCCGTCAAGCTCCACCGTGCCAATCAAAAAGACGACTGGGCTAAATGGAAAGGCTAGTTCCAACAAGTGCTTGTGAATTTGATGTTATTAACACTCTCATGGAGTGTTATTAACATGAGTTATTACCACTTTGCACTTCACGTGAAGACGTGAATGAAATCCCTGTCTGCAATATCTAAGTCATAGTGATCTTGCTGCTCTGGTAGTTCTTGTTTATATTCCTGTTTGAGTGTTCCTATCAGCCTCACCAGCTTCCTCCAGTGTTCGTTTCCTAGGTCTACCAAGTTTTTTCTTTTGTTGTATACCTAAATTCCTAGGTCCCGTTCGATAGTTTGTGTTTTTGGTGCTCCTTTTAGAGCTTCCCCATCAAAAAGATTGCTCATGTTAACTTTGAATCCCAATTGTGCTACGAATTCGCTTAAGATTCTAGCTGAGCACTCTTGAACTATATTAGTACCCAATACATAGACATCTTGACACAAAGATCGATTGACACACATACTAGTAAATACACTGAATACAAATTCACCAAGCAACCAGGTTCATCATATATTGATAGTAAGGATTACAATGAGGATTGGATCAACTGTGCTAAACAAACCAAGCATGTGTGTAGCTTACAATGGAACATGAAGCAGCCATACTCACCTAGCCCCACACACACACATTGTTATCATGTATTTAGTGCTCCACTACAAGAGGTTGTGTGCACTTGTGACGCTGTTAGCGACGAAAATACATTGGGTTTTTATACTCCTGGGTGTCGCTAAGACCGTCGCTAACAGCGTCGATATGGGAACATCGCTATGAACATCGCTATAGTAGTCGCTATATAGCGACGCCTACAGCGACGATCATAGCGACGTTTATAGGCCACCTATAGTGACGTTTATAGCGACGTTGCAGAGCCTTATATAGTGACAGTCATAGCGAAGCCCGAGAGAATTTTTTTTTGGTGGCAAGGCATTCATCAACCATATTGAATGTTTCAATAATTGATTAAACCTAAATGAATTAAAGATAAGCCCAGATTCACCTTTGAAAGAAAGTGCAAGCTTAGATATAGACCCAAAGTAGTCACCCACAAGACAATATAACCATTAACTCGATCATCCATAGTATTGTTTGCAGAATAAAGATACAAAACTGAGAAAAGTAAATTGATGAAAGTAAATCAATGACAATTGTACACATCATAGGTAAAATCACTTGATTGTTAACTTTGCAGAATAGTTACAACACCATTGTCATTATTGAAAAAATATACATGGTTTTCAAACGTATAAACGTTATCTCATGATACATATGCTATGAAAAAAAGAAACTAATGTTATCTAGCTACGACTAGACTGACGTCGTCTGATCAGACGTCTTATCGCGTCCAAGCGGCGTATCTGTCGAATTCTGCAAAAAAAAACCAATAAGACAGCTTTCTGTAAGTATAAACATATAATTTATAAAACTATACAACAAATAGAAAAGAGTAAACCCTAATACTAACCATGCCGCCGCGAGAACCCAGAATGTCCATCAGGGCGTTTAAGCTCTTCCTGCCTGCATACTCGCGCTCATACTATGTGGGGTCACGTCCTGTCATCGACCACTATCAAAACATACAAAGTATCCATTATGTTAGAATTTAAAAACCCCTAAACCCTAAACTATCAAACCTAAAGAGCAATGCGGAAACACTTACAAAATCGGCCTCAAATGATGCCCACCCGCCTCTCCCCAAGTGGTGCGAGCTCCCTGCCTCTACTCGCGCTCTGGCTACCTCCTTTTGTCGCTTCCACTTGTCGGGATTCTTACGTGCTGCTTTCTTAGCATTCTTCCAATCTTCTTTGGCCAGCCAATCTCGTCTGTTCCACCCATACTTAATTGCTTTTTGCACTTCAGAACGCTTGTGCTTGCAGTATTCGCGCATTCGAACTTTCATCACGTCTTCATTGAAGCGGTCATCCCATGTTGGAATGGGAAACTTGTCATGAAGCATGCTGATGACTCTGTCTTTTAGATCACTTGGTACTTCACTCTAGGTGTTTAGTATGTAGTGTCTAAACACCTAAGAGCAAAGACTACGCATGCGTGAGATCACCTTCTTGCCTTCATCATCCAAGATGATGCCGCCGCTGAAATCGACGGAGTAAGGCAAGCCCTCTCACCGGTGAAACGTGAACCTAGGTGTCCCGACAGGGGTCTCTAGCGGCGTGTCAATGGGGGTAGAGACGTCAGGTGTCTCCACTAGAGTCTGGGCCCTGAAGCGAAGAGTTTCGACTGGAGTGACTCTTGGAGGAGTAGCTAGTGGTGTGTAGCCACTAAGAACGACCGTCAGTCGCACAAAACCTAGTGTAGATGGCGATGCCATGGCTGGTGTGGGGGCAGGCAAAGAAGGGGAGGGTAAAGAGCCTCGTCGAACACGAGGCGGTGTCAAGGCATCAGCGACAGAATCCCCACAACAACCGCCACCGCCACCACTAGAGCGCCGGTACCTAGACGAGTGTGAAGATCGTCTCTTCGACACCGAAGCTTTGGAGCGTGTTGAATGCTCCAAGACAGAGAGAGACGCTAAAGGAGTAGGAACGCGCGATGGTGCGCCAGAGTGATGACGCTCCACGTACCACTATCGCGGGTAGAGGATCCCTTTTCACCCTACAACATCATTCCATGATGGATGACTAGTCCATTTGGTACTTGGGAGACGTATCCTACCGCAAGCAAGTCTGCTCTTTAGTCCATATCATACTCCCAGAGTAGAGTGACAAATTCTACTTAGTGTTTGAGTGACGTTGTCATCACAAACATGATTCTAAGCATGCATACTATTTGAATTTGTGCACAAAAGAGGACTAGTCTTATAAGACAAAAACATTGTTTATTTAGAAAGCATTTATATTTGCTTACTCTAGTGTAACATTGTAAGCATTGACAAGGTTCATAGTATCCTTAAGCTGTATTCCTTGTATCCATCTAGCATCTTCAAAAGGATAATTTTTAAACTTACTAAGAAACCGTCGGATAATCTTACCATGCCGTAGTACCTTGTCTTCATGCCGAAGGATAGCTTTGGGACTTAATCTTTTGGCATACCATGGCCACACATTTTGAAACATACTCTTGTATGTCTACTTTCATGGTAGGCCAATAGAAGTACATCTCTACTCCTCGAAGAGTAGGTTGAAGAGTAGGTTCGTATTGTACGGTACGGTACTGTGCAGTACAGTATCGTATGGATTTGTAGTGTACGGATTTTTTTGGATTTAAAAAAACCATACGCGAGTAGCCTTTTATTTTTGATTGGCTTGGTTGAGTTGGGTGCCTTATTTTACTGGAGACTGTCTGCAACAGTGACTTGCAACATGCAAAGTCCCTACAAAGTCCATTTGTAGAGCCTTTTGGAATCTTTTGTCTCTCCCTCGCACATTTGTTTGTGATTCTCTCACGATAGCACATGCATTTTAGTCACAATGTCGTGTTCCTATTGCATGTGTAGGTCCACCATGCATCGCAAAACCAACCCAGTATGGAGCGCACACACCAATGCCATTGCGGTGGTAAATACAGGAGGACATAGTTTATTATTTTTCACAATCCTCTCTCTCTCTCTCTCTCTCTCTTCCCCCCAAAAATATGCTTGTGTCAATTGTGGATGGACTGCTCCGAATTTTGCATAGCTTAGTCTTTTTCACAATAGGGATGTATCTTTCAGTGTCCAAATGAGTGGCGGAATTTTGATGGATGGCTCCAAATGAGTGTATATATTATAAAAATTATCTAAGGAATTCATCTCTAAGCCTACATAACCAACTCAAATTCTAGTTTTAGCATCTTGTATTGATAGACAAACATTATTTTTCCCTACTAAGAATTCGATGTCACTTATAAAAAATGATTCAACAATTAGCTCACAAATAAAAGCTTTATGTCTCTCTTAAAAGATTTAATAGCTCATATTTCTTGGTCTTTAAATGTTAAAAAATATAATAGGTCATGTATATTCTTGAAATCTTTAACGTTTAAAAGATTTAGGGTTAAAGATTCATAAAGACCTCGATTTAACTTGCTCCATTAACCTAGCAGATAGCGGTAACGTACAACTGCAACGAGCTCTAAGGAGCGAGGCCAAGAGGCGTGGTAAGGAAGTGCACGAGTAGAACAGCAGGGATGTCGGGTTAGTTGGACGAGGGCGCCAGAAGCAGTAGGGTGTCTCTCTCTGGTCACGGCAGCACGCGCCAGCAGGATGTCAATGTCAGCTCTCTCTCGTTCTCTCTCTCTTCCAGTCGCTTGAGCGTGGTGGGAGCAGCTCCAGGTTTTTCTTGGCAAATCTTTGTCCCAAACCTAAGCCTGTAATTTTTCACACAATTATGCCTAAAAATAATGAAACAATTCATCTCCAAAGCCTACATAACCACTCAAACTCTAGTTATAGCATCTTGTATTGATAGACAATCAGTCTTCATATGAAAAGCTACAAAAATTTTAATCTTTGGAAATATTTAATCTCATAACTAGGGGTATTTTGGAAAATTCAAAAAATTTCAAGGACATTTTGAGAAATCATGACAAATTTTAGGGGTATTTGATAAATTTTTGAAATTTCAGGGGTATTTTTGAAATTTCCACAAATTAGAGGATATTTTGGTAATTTTTTCTTACTTTTAATTCCTCTACAAGCTGAAAAGTGAAATGGGCTATGCCCAAGTAATGATGTCCATGTGTGAAAAGCTACATGAATAACACATCAAAGAGATGTACACCTTTTGATGTCTCGCAAAACCAAACATTTACTAAGCTTATTAGTGTATGGAACCTAGAATTGTACATGAGGACATACTCACAAGCTTGAAAAGTGCCAAATTGCAAGAAGGCAGCTCCAAAATATCAAAGCCTACCAAACAAGAGCCTAGCTTGCTTAAGGTCAAAGGAATTTTTAACACTAACTTTTGGAGGTCTTTGATAAAGCTAACCCTACGGTCTTTAAGCTCCATTATGTAGCATTGCTCTTTAACAGACCATCTCTCATTTGGACCCCTTTAACCTTGACCCCGTGTTGAGACAGATCCGTAAGAACATGTTTATATTTTAACTCTTGTTCTCGTTTATTCTCCCATATTAAATGATCAGTTTAATATGAGAAAATCATTTGGGTTGGTTAGATATTAGATTTTATGACATTAGCTCTCTCTTAAAATCATAGTCGTCCTTGACTATAAGGTAGAAGAGATAAAGCCTTAGTCATTAGTCTACGTTTCTTAGCGGGTAGAGGATCCCTTTTCACCCTACGACATCATTCCATAATGGATGACTAGTCCATTCGGTACTTGGGAGACGTAGCTACCGCAAGCATGTCTACTCTTTAGTCCATATCATACTCCCAAAGTAGAGTGACAAATTCTACTTAGTGTTTGAGTGACGTTGTCATCACAAACATGATTCTAAGCATGCATACTATTTAAATTTGTGCACAAAAGAGGATTTAGTCTTATAAGACAAAAACATTGTTTATTTAGAAAGCATTTACATTTTCTTACTCTAGTGTAACATTGTAAGCATTCACAAGGTTCATAGTATCCTTAAGTTGTATTCCTTGTATCCATCTAGCATCTTCAAAAGGATAATTTTTGAACTTAATAAGAAACTGTCGGATAATCTTACTATGCCGTAGTACCTTGTCTTCATGCCGAAGGATAGCTTCGGATTGTAGCACCTCTTCTTGGTGTTTGATTTTTGATAGGTCTTCAATAATTAGTTCTCTTGGTGCCTCTTCTTTGTAGGGCTTAAGTAGGTTCACATGAAAAGCATTGTGTATGAGCCAATGATTGGGAAACTTGAGTTGATAATCCATGTCATTGATTGGCTTCAAGATTTGAAAGTGACCATAGTATCTTTTTGCTAATTTAGCATAATACTTTTGATGGCTTGTAGGATTTTTGCACGTCGTTTGCCTCAATCGAGCCTTGGGAAACTTAAGTAAGACCCAATCATTTTCTTTAAACATTAAGGCCCTTTTGTGCTTTTCAAGCAACAGCTTTTTGCCTTTGTTGAGAGATGGTTATAGCCTCCTTAATCTTTTGAAAAGATTCTTGTAGGTCAAAGCTATACTCGTCAGCAAAGATCTTCCCATGTACTTTAAGAACCAAGGGACTTTTGGATCTTCTGTCTATGATCTCAAAAGGTGATTTTCCTATAGTAGTATGGATAGTATTATTGTACGCATACTCTACAAGGGGTAAGTACTTCTCCCATTGTGAGAATTGATATACTTTTGTAACATAAGTCTTTAGTAGATTGAGTAATGTAAGATTGGCTATCTCACTTTGGCCATCCATTAGTGGGTGATAGGCCGAAGAGAAATTCAATCTTGTACCTAGATTTTCAAAGAGACCTTTTCAATAATTACTTGTCATTCTAGGACCTCTATCTGACACGATGGATGTTGGTAATCCATGGTGTATGAAAATCTGAGATGTGAAGATGGTTGACATTTGGTGTGCATTAATAGTCTTTTTGATAGGAATAAAGTGTGTTTTCTTGCTAACCCTGTCGACTATTGTCCATATTCCCATATTTTCATGGATAGACTTGGGTAATCCAAAGATAAAATCTAGGCATATACTCTCCCATGGTGAATTAGGGATTGGCAATGGTTGGAGTAATCCAGATTTCTTTTCTCTATCATACTTAATCTTTTGGCATACCACACATTTTGAAACATACTATTGTATGCCTACTTTCATGGTAGGCCAATAGAAGTACATCTCTACTCCTCGAAGAGTAGGTTGAATGCCTGTATGCCCCACGTAGAGAGGAGTATGGAATTCATACATGACTTTCTCACGAAGAGAGTGGGTAACACATACCTTATACCATGGAGACGATCACCATCTTGCAAGGTGAATGGTTCCTCTTTCTTCTGGAAAGCAAGGCAAGGAAGAATCCGGACATATGTACGGATCCTTAAGATACCATATGTCCGTACCGTATGGTATGATACCGTGAGATACGGTCTTGTACGAATCCGTAGTGTACGGAATTTTTTTGGCTTAAAAATAAACCCTACGCGAGTAGCCTTTTATTTTCGCCTAGCTGGGTTTAGTTGGGCACCTTATTTTACTGGAGACTGTCTACAACAGTGACCTGCAACTTGCAAAGTCCATCTGCAGAGCATTTTCGCTCGTGTTTACTGGTAAGAAAGAAAATCTTCTGTCTCTCCCTCTCTCCCTTGCACATTTCTTTGTGATTCTCTCGCGATAGCACATGCATTTTAGTCACAATTTCGTGTTCCTATTGCATGTGTAGGTCCACCATGCATCACAAACTCAACCCAGTATGGAGCACACACACCAATGTCATTGCGATGGTCAATACAGGAGGGCAAGCAGGATCAGGAACACGCACTTGGACTTGCAAATAGTGTGGAAAGCAAAAGACAAGTACGGTGATGAGTGTGTTGAGTCACCTTACTGGCATCGGCACTACTGGCCAATGTGGAGGATGCAAGCTTATTCCGCGAGAGATCAAGGATGCTTTGATTCTGGAGCACTTCCCGGGAGGGGGTCTTCCCTCGTCCAAGGGTAAGAAAGCAGATGAGGCAACGCAAGATGCCTTGCAAGATGCATTGTTTGCAGATTTTCCAAATGCACATACTTAGCAGGAAAAGGACGTTATCTGGAAAAGGGCTCGTTGTTCTCAGGATGTAGATGAGGATACAAATCAATGGACACACATGTATACGCAGTCTACTTTGCCTTCACGTGTCCATGCACAGTCTTGGGTAAGAGAGAGAGAAAAATTGTAGGAACAGAGATTGCTCGCACTCTCATAGAGTGCAACAGTGCATTTAATGTCTTGCGGGCAGAGCAATGGAAGCGAATGGTCCGAGCCATTGCACAAGTTGACGCTACAGATTCCTGGAGTGGCCTGGATTATCAGAAGATGCGCACAAAAATGCTAGATGAGCAGTGAGAGATCATTGACAGAGCATTGGTCCCAATGAAAGCTAGGTGGCAACAGTTTGGTTGTACTATCATTTCTGATGGGTGGAGTGATATTTGCACACGCCACATTATCAACATCCATGTTTCCTCTTGCCTTGGTACATACTTCCTACGTACTGTGGACGCGGGCAAGGCTGGTGAGCGTATATCAGCAGAGTTTATGTTTGGGCACATTCGGCAAGCCATCAAGGAGGTCGAGAAGGATAATGTCGTACAGGTACTCTATCATTCTCGTGAGTCAATTCTCAAATCTCTTTTGTTTTTTAGTTTGTCGAATCTCTTGCGCTTTTTAGAAGCCATAGTTTGTAACTAACAAGATATTGGTTGTATAATGGTCAATGGTTTTGCAGGTTGTTATGGACAATGCGTCCAACTGCAAGGCCATGAGGGAGATAGTTGAGACAGAGTTCCCTTGCATAGTTTGGACTCCATATGCTACACATTGGCTCACCTTATTCATGGAGGATATTGGCAAGTTGACTTGGGTACAGCCTATTGTTTTTGATGCGCCGAAGATGACTACTTTATTCCGCAACAAAAAACATCAAGCACTTGCCATATTCAGGAGTCATAGCACACTAGACATGGTGCCTCCCTTGAAGTCTAGGTTTGCATACATGTACCTAGTACTTCAGAGGCTTTACAGGTTGAGGGATCCATTGTTGCAGACAAATGTGGATCCTAAGTGACGGTTGATGCACCATGCGCAGACGGAGCCTACCAAGTACATACAGAGGAAAGTGCTTGATGAGAGCTTTTGGGTAGAGGTGAACTCTTTGGTAGTGGCTCTCCAGCCTCTCTATGTTCTCTTGCGTGTGACATACATGGAGGAGTCGACTCTTGGCCTTGTGTATCATCTATTCATGCAGATGAGGCAACACATAGCAACATGTACCTCCGTGACATCAGAGCGGTAAGTCAATGCATTTGAAAAGGTACTGTATTTTGGTTCGGCATTCTCGCTTGATCCTTGGAAAGTTGGATGTTGTATTTGTTTTAAGTCTTGACTGTGAAGTCTTGTGAATTGCAAGCGGGATGACATCCTTGCTATTGTGGAGAGTAGATGGACGTATATGAGTCGCCCTATTCATGGGATGGCTGCTATACTCCATCCTCTCTACAGGAATCTAGAGATTTTTGCAGAGAGCGGTTTGCTCAACTTGCGAACGGAGTACCTAGACAGGATGTTCACTGAGGATGAGCAACTGGACCTTGACAACGAGATGAGCTACTACATGAACAATCTAGGACCGTTTTTCTTGAGGAGTGTGTCTTTGAGGCAGGAAGCTACCAAGCTTCCCCTCACTTGGTGGTAAAACTATGGAAGAGCCGGGCTTCCAAATTTGTGCAATCTTGCACTACGTATTCTCTCACAAGTATTCTAATTTCTTGCATAAACCAAACAGTGTGTACTCCGCTGAGGGTGTTTTTGTGGTTCTCATTTATTTCTTTATCTTGTATGTATGTCATATGACATATGTCTATAGGATTGCTCAGATGGTGCTTGTGAGGGCAATTGGAGCGCCTACTCTCTCATACACATGAAGATTTGAAACCTCTTGAGCACTATTCAATTGGAGAAGTTGTTCTACTGTTGAGTGAACATGAAGCTCATGCGTAGTTTTCATGCTTTGGGGTCACCCAAGCAGGTAAGTCTTAATAATAGATCATTGCTACATGAGTCTTGGTTATGAGAGACTCAATGTTAAAAATTAATACTTGGCTACTTAAACTTTTGAGCAGGTAGATCTGACTCAAGTGAAGATGGTTCTAGACCCTACTGCACATGAGATAGATTATCGGATCAGAGATGAGCAGGAGGAGATTCTTCGAGAGCTTCATAGAGAGCTTGAGAGCAGGGATCATCTGGTCACTAGATCACTAGCACGAGCCCTGGCCATCCCTCTTCGCCAGGAGGTTGTTGATCCAGAGAGAGCACAACAGGAGAGCATTCGCAGAGGCAAGCTGCTTGTGCCCAATATTCGTGGTCGAGCGAATGAGGAGGTCTCATTCTGACTGAGGAGGAGGATGACCCATTTGAGCTGCTGGAGGCAGGTGCTTCAGAAGATCCCACCATTGTTGATCCAGAGATTGATGAGGAGGTCAATGTCTTGACTGAAGGATACATGGCCTCCTCATCTTCAGAGTCTGATAGGGATGTTTGAGTACTCAGTATTTTGATTGCCATGTAGTATGTACTTTGCAGCTGCTAGCATCATAGCATGCTTCCTAGTTTACTTTTTTATTGAGTCACGACTCGTGCTTTGTTCCAAATTTTTTTATATTGTGGATCAATCATCATTGGATGTACCTTTTTTCATATCATTTTGGTTTTTTTATGAGAATCAAGATTATGGTTTACCGTTTATGAAGTATGTCATGTCAGTACTTTAAACTTTTCGAGTCTCGTCTATCGCATAGTGTGCAATCATGCAATGTGTAAATCAAGATCATTATGAAGTTCTTAACTTCTTTGTAGTTTGTTATACTTATGAATATATTATCAAGTATAGACTGTATTGTAGGTTTTTGGCTTTCAAAAAAAAAAACCATACAAATTTTACGTACCTAACAACTCAATCCATTCGGTACTATGTATAGGATGTACAGAATACGTACCTTTCCACCTTGAAGCAAGGGCTGACATTACATCTTTAAAGTCAAGGTCAGTAGCATACTCATCTATCATAGAAGATAGATCATTGTGAGCTGCTATATACCACTTGATTGTGCTTACTAGTAGTGTGAGCAATATGAAAATAAAATTGTGAAAGAAAATTTACCCACCTCATTTGTTTGTCAGAAAGCTTGGTTTGCATCGTGAAGTACTTGAGACTTTGGTGGTTTGCTCGTAAAATAAATGGAGTCCCTAATAAATAGTGCTCTAGGGTATGTAGAACAACTAAATGCTCTTTCTCATAAATTCCCAAGACCCGTTTATCTGTATTGAGCCTTCGGCTCTCATATGCTATGACATGCTCTTCTTGAAACAAGACTTCTCCAAGGCAATCACCACAAGCATCACATTGGACCTCAAATGGCTTTGAGAGATCCGGAAGTATGAGGACTGGTTGAGAGGTAAGATTATCCTTGAACTTGTCAAAAGCCTTTTTCTCCTTATCAGACCATGAATACTTAATGTTCTTCTTTGTTAAGTCATCTAATGGTCCTGCTATTTGAGAAAATTTTGCTATGAAGAGTCTATAGTGTGCACATATACCAATAAAGCTTCTTAGCTCATGTAGATTCCTTGGATTAGGCCATGCTTTTATTGCCTCTAACTTTGATGGATCCGTGAGAGATAATATCACCTAAGTATTGAATCTCTTGAAGGAAAAATTTTCTTTTCTTTTGATTGGGAAAAAAGTTGTTCTCCCTCAATGCTTGAAAAATAACTTGGAGATGTTGCTTGTGTTCCTCCAAGGACTTGGAGTAGATGATGATATCATCAAAGAACACTCCAGTGAACTTGCGGTAGGGTTTAAATATTTTCTCCATCAAATGATTGAATGTGGCTAGTGCATTGGTCAAGCCAAAAGGCATGACTAGATATTCATAAAGACCAAACCTTGTAAGAAACACGGTCTATAGGATATCTTCATCCACTATCCGTATTTGATGATAGCCACTTTTAAGGGTAATCCTACTGAAGTAGGTAGATCTTTGTAGCTTATCAAATAGATCTTCTACCCGAGGCACGTGAAATCTATTTTTTATAGTGATATGGTTTAGTGCTCAATAGTCCACACACATACGATATGTACCATCTTCCTTTTTTGCACTAAAAGAACTGGAGAACAAAAGGGAGAGAAGTTAGGCATCACCATCCCTTTGTCTGCCAATTCTTGTACTTGCCTCATGATCTCTTCTTGTTGAGCTTGGGAACCTCGATAAGGAGATTTGTTAGGCAGTGAGCTTCCTGGTAGGAGCTCGATTCGATGGTCATAATCCCCTCATTTTGGAGGCAATTCCATACGGATATCATTGATAAAAACATTTTGGAATCCATTTAGAAAAGTAGACAAGTCTAACTCTTTTTGATTCCTAACATTTTCATTTGATAAATCATTAGCGTCATTAGTGGATTCTTTGACAAAAATCATGTACGAAAGAATCGAGCTTTTTATTGACTTATCAAAAGCCGGTGAATTTTTACGACCAGACTCATTAGCATCTATATACATGCTCTTTCCCTTGTAGGTGAAGTAGATTCTCCTCTCAGGGAAGTTCATGTTGGCAGCCATGCAATTGAACCGTGGTGCCCCTAGGATAGCATCCTCATGTTGGAGAGGAGAGATGAAAAAGTCTTCTTTGTTGACATAGATTTGGACATGAAGTCTCAACTTTCCAATCAAGGAAGTGAAAGAGGCTTGTTGTCCCTTGAAAGTTGTGTGAGCAGTTACAGTATCTCCCATCTCAAAATCTTGAATGCCCAACTTGGTAACCAACTCCATTGATATGAGGTTGTGAGTAGAGCCAAGGTCAAATAGTCGAAGGCATTATGTTCCCTTACCTTTACCCAAGCATAGGAGAGAGGTGATCCTTTGCAATGAGCATCCTCTTTTGGAGCTTTGATGGTGGAAGCTCTAGGAGTCTCACTATAGGCATTTCTCTAGGGGCAAGAATGATAGCCATAGATTTTGTCGGAAGAGGAGGAAGGTGAAGAAGAAGGAGTTTTTCTTGACCTTTCCTTTCTTTGTTTCTTCTCTTCCCTTTCGGAGTGACGACGAGGAGAAGAACTGTGTATTGACCGTTTCCTCATTGGAGGAGTTGGAAATCGTCTAGACCGCCATCTTTGTGGAGCCACATCTTTAGAGGAACTTAGGGATTCATTAATTTCTTGTTCTTTGGATTTCTCCAGTGGTATGGGAGAGAGTCTTCTTTTGGGGGTCTCATCAAGAGGCCTCCTAAGCTCTCTCTCTCTCTCTCCCCTCTTGAAGAGGAAGGGAAATCCCATAAGCACAAGTTGTTGAGTAACTTTGGCTTACAAAGTAGGGTTTCCCATAACTTGATGCAACCTAGTAAGAAGATAATTGATAAACATGGGGGCATCATCATTAGCACCTTCATGTGCAAAATCAAAGTTACCAATATACATTCTACTTTATTGGTTATTGTCAGCCATGCTAATTATACTTATGTGTTTACTTAGTCTATTCTTTGGCAATTCAAAACCTTAGTTTCTATCCTCTTAGCCTTTGAAAATAAGCACTTAAGTATCTACACCCACGGCTCAAAATGGTTAACTATAGAGAGTAGTGGGGTGGATCTAACAGAACAAAATTGCCGAGGGATAGCTCCTTTCGGACTTCTTATGGCTCAATAATGGTAAAGTCGTAGACAAGTCTAAAAAGACCCCACCAAAGCTCTCGAGATGTGCACCATTTCCCACATAGTGAGCTCAACAAAAGCGATAATAGATCCTAGTGGAGAGAGCTAGCGGGGAATGAGGGTAGAGAAGAGGAAGAAGAATCATCCATAGGAGAAAGAAATAGTTTATCACTTATCATCACTCTTCTTGCTTAGCATAGCATAATAGCGTAGTGATGAAGATAAAGAAGATGGCAACTTTAAGCATTGGAGCATGGCTCTCGGTTGGATTTGCATTCCATAGCCAAGAGTGTTGTTGGTGTATGCTCTCCACTTCTCAACAAACTTGGAGAAGGAGATGGAGCCCTTGCACTTTACACTTCACACAATGATAGTGTGTGTGTGTGTGTGTGTGGGGGGGGGGGCGGGGGGGGGGGGAGTATACCTCCTCTCATGCTTGGTCTACCCCTCTCTCTCGCTTGTATTATTTAGTTATATCATTTGGACATGTGTCCTCTTTTTTCTCTTTGAGAGAAAGAACTTAATTATTTATTTTTATGCATCTAAGTCTCATTGGACCCTCTTAAATCCTATCCAGTAGGATTCAGCCACATGTGGAGGATCTTGACATGTTTCTTTTATGCTTCTTAAGATATCATGTTTGAATTGAACACTTTAAGCACTTAGTCATTTAAGCATGGAACCTGTTTATGCCTCTTGAGAGTTTATGTTTGAATTGAACACTTCAAGAACCTAAGTCATTTAAGCATGAGAAGTACCTCAAGCTTGGGCAAGGTTCCCACAAACACTAAGCAAGCCGACACGCACCTCATGCTTGGGTAGGATGCCCACCTCAAGGTCAACCCTAGCTTGCCTAAGGTCAAAAAAAAATTTAACACTAACTTTTGTAGGTCTTTAATGAAGCTAACCCTAAGGTCTTTAATCTCATTAGGTAGCATTGCTCTTTAACAAACCATCTCTCATTTGGACGCCTTTAACCTTGGCCCCGTGTTGAGACAGAACCGTAAGCACATGTCTATATTCTAACCCTTGTTCCTGTTTATTCTCCCATATTAAATGCTCAATTGAATATGAGAAAATCATTTGGGTTGGTTAGATATTAGATTTTATGACACCTATAGAGCTAATGTCGCCTTTGTGACTTGTTGCTCTTGTTGATTTCTTGTCTAGAGACTTTCCAGATCCGTTGATGTCTTTGCAATTAGTTCAGCTAATTCTTTTCTTTGAATTCCATGCCTTCTTTGTATGATTCGACACAAATATTGTCCATATATAGCCTTTCCTTGCAGATCCGCATGCGTCTGTATACACTATGTAGCTGTTGGTGGCGAGCATACATTTATTCTTTCATTTTGTCTATCACATCGTGTGCATACTGTACATATTCATGTATGTCCTCTAGATTCTCCATTGTTCTTGTGTTTCTCGCTTCTGGTTAATCCGTTTGTGTGTCCTGAGCCTCAGTGATTAGGTCATCTAGATGGTTGGCTTGAGTATTTGTTGTCTCTATGGGCACTAATTGGTTGAGCCTATTATTCCTCGATAGTTTCTTTGAGTGGTTTGATATTAGATTCCATATTGCTAGCAATGGTGTGGTCTCCTCTTGTTATGGTTGTGTTGTGGTGTCCGGTTATGCTGATGCACTTGTGGGAGAGGTGTGTGGAACCTTTGTTGTAGGGTTGACCGGTTCTTTGTGTGAATCCTCCTGAGGTGGTGTATTGGCTTCTTCTTGTTCCTGGGTTGTTCTCGTTGTCGTTCTTCTTTATGATAGAGATGCTCTAGGCCAGCCCGAGGATCGTCCGTTTCATCGAACATTGGGTTTTTGGTTTGAAATTTAACTCTCCTTGGAGATGGTTTCCACTTTTTCTCAAAATCTCCCTTCGGCCCTCTTTCGAACTCAAAAGGCGCCTTCTCTCTTTAGATTTTGATTGCCTTTCGGACTGGTTCTTCTGTTCTTGTTGCAGGGCGTGGCCGTTTTGTTGTTTTGGTGTCCTCTACCTTTCTTTTTCTTTTTCTCTTCTCTTTCTGTTGAGGGGAGTCTCATCCTCTGCCGCCTCTTTTTCTTATGTGTCACTTTTTGTAGCTTTTGATACAGTAGTTGTCACTTGGCTAGGGACATCATCTAGTCTGGTCCTTAGTCTAGTTCTAACGTGTGGAGCTCTCCTCCACACTTCTTCTTCTTCATTCCTGTTCAGGAGCCAGATTTTGCTCTGGGCCGATAACATGATAAACTATTCTTGTTAACACTTCTAGAGCTCCCAAGAAGGTGATATTCTCTGGATTTTTCTCATGAGTAAGAGTGGTGTGAATATAGCGGGCGTGGTCTACTTATGTCACGCCTTCCCTCTTTGAGGATTGTGTGAATGTGGACGACATGCCATGATTTGGAAATGTGTATCAGGGAGGTCGTTTAGCAGTGAAATGAAAGTGTTGAGGATAGAGCTGAAGAGCCCACTCTATCCCTCTTCCCTTTAGATCCGAGAAGGAGGTTGATAAACCAAAAACCCCCTATGATTGGTAACGCATTAGAAACACCAGGTTATGGATACACATAAAACCCTTAGTTGTGAGAAAACATAAAACTCACAGTTGGGAGCAAACCTAAACTCTATGTTTCATGAGAGTGATGAATGAAATTTTAGGGGGCGCATGATGGCTTTGCCAAGCTTGGCTGAAGGGGGCGATTGCTGGGGTCAGCCCAACTTGGGCGGCCACATATCATGTGAACAAGATGTAATAGCCTTCAAAAGGCCTAAAACCCGATGAATCAGTCCTCTCTTTTCATTTTCTCTGACCGTGTGCAACCTTATCTTCCCTCTCTCTCTTCTCTCTATGCATATCTCCATTGCCATGTCTATGAGAGAAGCTATCGGCTTCCACTATGCTTTCTACATTATATTGATCATATAAGGACTTGAAAGGGGTAGATCTTGAGATCTTTCAACACACACTTTACCAATGAGAGAGGAAACAAAACCCATAAGACAAAAACCATAGACATATAATGAAACCTTTTGCAATAAAGATTAAGAAAGAGGTAGATAAACTTAGGGAAATGGAGTTCATATACAAAATTAAGTGCACTGACTTGGTGTAATCAACTATGATAGTTCCCAAAAAAATGGTAAATTGAAGGCGTGTGTTAATTCAAAAAAGTAAACTCAGTCAACATACGAGACAACTATCACATACTTATATCAAAACATGTATTAAAAAGATTAGCAAGAAAGGAGGCATACAATTTTCTGTGCTAAAATCTGAAGTGTAAGAAGAGGATCCAAGCCGGCAAAGCACCGGATGCTAAGCTGGGTAGGAGGGGGCAAGAACCAAAATAGGCATAGGCCAGTGCTGCCCCTCCCTCTCAAAAAACGCAGGTGTCCCAGCCTGAAATCACAAGGGCATGGCAAAAACGCAAGTACATGCTGAAAACGTAGGTTGAGACAGGGGGTTTTCCGTCGATGAAATAACATGTGAAGGCCAGTGCTAGTGGTGAAAAGCTTGTACGTGAGATCCAGCAGCAAAAACGCAAGCATTATAGCAAGTCTTCGTGTTGAAATGTTGTCCGAGGCATGGTGCCACCCCTTTTTGCTGTGATCGTTGGCTGATCGTCCTCTTGGGAGAAGAACCTCATGCTGATGATAATGCGATGGTCCCTGACCATGAAAAGGGGGCTCTGATACCATGGTAGAAGTGTGCACGAAGTGCGGAAGAGAGAGAGAGAGAGAGAGAGAGAGAGAGAGAGAGAGAGAGAGAGAGAGAGAGAGAGTGTGTGTGTGTGCGTGTGTGTGTGTGTGAGAGAGAGAGAGAGAGAGCGTTGGAGATGGGTGAGTGGGGCAAAGTTACTTGAAACGGGAACGGGGAACGGGAAACGGGAATGGGGGGCTCCGGAACGGTGCTTGAACGTGTAGGTGGGGACCAAAACGGGAACGATGGAACGGTCCACAAAAAAACGTAGAAATTAGCCTCAAAACACCCTATAAGTTAGGAAACAACTATAAGCCAAGCTTCTAACATTTAGTTGGACAATTAGAATCATGTTCAAGCATGTTTGAAGTTTCAACATGTCGCTTGTGTGCGTTAGTGGTTGCAGACACCTCACAACATACTAAGCGCATCACAAATAACATTATCTAGGAAGTGCAAAGATTGAAGAGCTCAATAGACAGAAAGACAGAGTAAAAAGGCCATGAATATAAGTTCAAGTGTGGATTATAAGACCAGCTAGGGTGCTACAGAAAGGTAAGCACTGAGAACTCAAAGAAAAGATAAGAGTCGTGGCTCAAGAGTCAAGACTAGCCACTAGGGACTCAAGAGCTCAATACATAGATATGCCAAAATGCCAAAATGGAAACATGTTAAGGCCAAGAGGACTAGTGGCAGAAGAACCAGCCTCCCAATATGTAGTGGTGTCGTGGAGATCATGGATGTCATCCCAATCCTCATCCACAGGCTCCTCCGCATCATCCACTTCATCTAAATCTTTTGTAGATCCACCCTCCCCAAGTATCTCCACCTTTGCCTCCATCTCCAACTGTAGAAAGGGATCGGATACTTTGGATGTCGACTTGCAAAGCATATGCAAGTTTGCACTCACAAATACAAGATCATTTTCTTTCTCCACGGCAATTCGGTTTCTCCACAATTGATCCAAGCAAGAGGAGCTAACCGCTTGGTTGAGGATGCGGATAGTGACTCGCTAAAGCTCTGGCCCAGATGAGCCATAGTCCTGCCACCATAAAACTGAGGAGATCTTGGTGCGATCAACTTGGGCATCGGCAAGCCCAAATGATACTCGCATATCCCTGTACATAGCAAGCTGATCCTTGATTTTGCGGCGTTCTTCTCGATCAGGGTGAAACATGCTCAAGATCTCCTTCCATTAATTGGTCACCTCCCCATCATGCTCCTGTCCTGCACTTTGAAACTCTAGATCCACCACAAAAGCCGCACCATGGAAAGGGGAAGCATAGGAGTCCCATATGCTATGATAAAGCTGGCTAATCTCCTCAAACCTGTCTACATCTGGCTCAAGTGTTTGGAGGGCCTCCACCATGCGATCCATTGCCTCATAGACCTTGCCAATGCAAGGTTGCATACCATCAACTACTCGAAGCAAGTGGAGTACTGGCTGCACCATTTGGTCTATAGTCTTCAGTGACTCCCAAAACTGGGGATCGTCTGACTTGCTTGCACATAAGATCCTTGCGACTGAACCTGCGTAGGATGAAGAAGCCTTACTCCGTACTGTTGAGGGTCTGTCGCACTGCACTCTGACATTCGCATAGGTGATGAACCATTAGGTAGTTGTAGGCAAAGCGGGTCTCACAGTACTTCAAGAGAACCTTGCCCCCTGATCGCTTCAAGAATATAGCACGAAGGAGATTGTGATTGTTGATAAAGGACACTAGCTTGGACGCACGTGTAATGAGTGGCTCAACCCAAGGTAGGTGTGCTATATCCTTTAAAAGGTTATTAAGGCAATGTGTCCTACAAAATGACACTTTGATGCGGGGATACATGCCTAGTCGAAAATGGCACCGACTGCCTATTTGATTCCTCCCCATTCGTGACAAGCTGCAACACCACCTCTGGGCCAATGATCTCTATGGCAGACGCCCACTCTCCTGCAAGCACATTGATGAATTTCCTTGTTTCTGTGGCATCATGTGAGTGGGCAAAGTACATCTCTCCCTTGCAATAAGCCCCAAGCCCATGAATGGATCTCCTCCTGGTGTCACTCCATCCATCTGCAGTGAGTGTCACTCCATACTTGGCCTATTGTTGCTTCATGTTTATGGCTTCCATCTCCACAACAACCTTCTCTCTATCAAGAAGACTAGTACGAAGGGCCTCTGAAGTGGGTGGCACGTAGTGTGGCTCGTAATCCCCAATCCGTGTACACATTGCCATGAAGTAGTGTGACCTATACATATTACAATATACATGTCACGAAGTTCAAAAGTGAAGACAACGTTGAATGGAAAACGGACATACTAGTTATGGTCATAATATGAAAGAGCATTGAGAACTTGGAACTTATCGAGCATTTATGAAAGGGATATGATCGTGATATAAAAAGCGAGCAATGGCGGCATCCACATCCTCCTTCTTTTTTTGGATCCCATAACACATCTAGAGTTTATGGACGATGGGTGGGAAGAGAGGGAGTAATCGTTTGAAATGATATTTGAGCCGCCACATTACTACCTCCAACGGAAGCTTGCGAGTGAGTGGTAGAAGAAGGAAAAACCAAGTGATTGGGGTCAACGGCTTGCCGCTTGGGTCGATCATTGGCTTTGGCTCTCATGATGGCATCCTTGATCTCAAGCTCCTTTTACTTCTCGGCCGTCACATTTTTACAATGCTTCACTTGCTCCCCCACTACGTGAAGGAGGTGTACTCGAACCTTGCTTGTCCCGGATTTGCGTTGGAAGCCACATAGTTTGCATGTCCATGATCTTGCACCGCCATCTTTGCCCAAGACTTCGGAGTGCACTTCATCCCACCATGAAGGTGTTGGGGTTAAGGCCTATGTGCCTTGACCGATCGCCCAGGTCATGGGTTCCCGCCAACTGTTACCCTATACTTATAGTGAGTATACTGTATAGAGAGAGCTGCCACTTCACAGTCTCCCTACCCACATCGTGTGTGTGTCTCCTTCTCTCTCTCACTCTCCGTCTATGGTGCTCCTCGATCCCCTTCAATTGGTATCAGAGCGTCGGTGCGGAGGGAGCGCGTGTGTGCACAGTCACGACGACAACGGAGAGCTACAAGGTAACGCTATCTCTACATACGGAGGCTGCTTGGTGATGTTGTGAAGAACAGAGTGAATAGCGCTACTTGAAGAGACAGTGTTTCTGTTTGGAGAGCAAGCGACAAGAAGCCGCTTGGAGTAGCAAGAGGGCAGCGCTACTGTACAACAAAGGCAAGAAGCCGCTTTTCCCCTTCTTGACAGTAGGAGGCCGAGAGGCCGTCTTCTTCTTTTCTCTGCAGAGATTGATAGGAGTATTGAGAAGCGGGATTGGCATCTTGGATGCAGGTTATGGTTGCAGAGAAGAGCATGTATGGTTGTGTTTTAGCACATGTGTAGCTACAAGCAAGTGTTGTTGCATGAGAAGCTACGCTCCAGGTAAGCGATTCACAGATTGGATTCGGGAGAGCCAGAGAGAGATAGAGAGACGGATTTTCTATGGGCTGATGCATTTGAGGCTATGTGAGCCGTGGGTTATGCATAGGTGGATGCTACTCAAACAGGATATAGGTACTCTTGCTGCAGGTAGATATCTTTCGGAGATCTGAGACAGCAGGTCACTTAATGTACGCTGTATGTGGGAGCTTTATGCTTGTTTGAGCATGTTTTATCTCTTGGATAGGTTTCTGCCGATTGCCAGGATCTTGGATGGATTCTCTTACAAGTTTTTTGCATTCTTCTCTGAGTAGATTTGTGAGCTCAAGACTAAGGTACATGTATGTGACATGTATGGTCATATGAGGTGATTTACATGAGAGCTTGCTTGACTCAGGTTTGTGGAGATTTGAGCATGCAGTGAGTGTGGATGATACACATTTGGTAGCTCTTGTTGTGAGCTTGGTGTTCACTTTATGGTTATTTGGGTTTATAGCCATTTTACACTGAAACTCTGGCAAAATTTTTCGAAGAGTTTTATGCGCATCATTTATGCGATCTAGGTAGAGATTGCAGGTTGCACTTAGCATTTGCGTGCGGTGTTCTCTGCAGGTGGGAGATTTGTGCGTGTGTATGCATCGATACCGCATAGTGTGGGCTTGGTGATTAGCTCACAGATGTATGCTCTATGACGGCGTGTGTGTAGGTGACCTTCAGACCGAACAAGTCATAACTTCTTGGAGAAGTTTTGGGTTGATTCTTGATGCGCTACGGTTGGTAGTGTGGGGCTGAATTACGGACTATTTTTGGCCATGCAAGAGGGCTGAGAATTTTATAATTTTGGGCTAAATTTCAGGGCTGATTCGGTGAAGATTATGCACATGGTTATGGTCGTCATGAATGCGTCTTGTAAGTAGTGCGTTTGATTGCAGTGTGATACTAGAGCAGACGAGGCTTGTATTGACATTGCGGGAGCTCTATTTTGGAGTGTCTCATAGGTTTTACATTGTGTTTTTAGCCATATTTGTAGAAAGTTTCTAGGTGTTGTTGGTGAGGTAGTTTTGCTATCTAGCTTGCTAGCTACTTGTGCTCATGGCAGAGACAGGTGATCGATCAGGCTGTGACCTCTCACAGATGCGCGTGTTTGATGGGTCAGACTTTGCGGCATGGAGAGATTGTATGCTTGATGCACTGACATAGTGAGGGTTTCATCGACCATTGAGTGGTGATGCAAGTAGACCTTCAAACATGTCTGACGATCAGTGGCAGGAGCTAGAGGAGATGGCACTATCTACACTCTCTTTGCACCTTGCGGAATCTGTATATGCTCTTGTTATGTATGAGACTACTTCGAGAGCACTTTGGCGCAGATTACATGATATGTATGATAGATCTGAGTCATCAAGGACTCATGTGAGACATGTACATTCACGAGTACGCCGACAGGTGACATGTTGGTATTGTGATCATTTTGGACACGTTAGACGACACTGTTTTCGTCGTATGCGACATTGTAGGAGACATGGCAGTCTCAGAGATGTATGTAGTGATTCCATGGACTCAGTTGCTTTGACAGTTGAGGCAGATGTAGTGTCAGAGTATACTAGCGACGGGGATGTCACTTTTACCTGGAGCTATGTACGAGATGCTATACATGTGGATAGCGCACTCCCTTCGCAGTGGTTGCTAGAGGCAGATGCTATGTTTCATGTCACGTCGCATCGTGAATGGTTTTGTAGCTATTCTAGCGGGATGCTTGGCAATGTACATTTCACCGATGGATCGGTGCAACGTATACTATCGGTGCAAGCGATAGCAGGTGCAGGAGATGTGAGATTGTCATTATCGAGTGGTGCATCTTACTTGTTACGACATGTGCACTATGTACTAGATTTGACAGTGAGTTTGATCTCGATTGGTCAGCTTCGAGATTGTGGATGTCAGATTTCACTTCGAGAGTGAGATTTTGTGATGCATTTGAGTTCGCTAGTGATTGCGAGAGGTGCGAGGAGTGGTCCAGGTTACCCATTGCATGTGGATCACGGGAGAGACGGTGTTGTCTCTGTGATCATGCAGCCAGGTAGACAACGAGAGAGCGAGCGAGCTTGTGGGTTTCAGGATGCTTTGCATGGAGTGCAGAGCAATGGCCTTGTTGTGCAGGTTGCGTCTACGGATGCACATGTAGAGCGGGACAGCTCTAGTGAGTCACAGCAGGATGAGTCATCAGAGGTGATGACAGAGATGTCTCACATGGATGCTGAGATGTCGGCTATTGTGGAGTCATTTCTTGATATGCTTATGTCAGAGCTTGATGCATATTTAGGACGGATGGATACTCTTGGTACACATGTGATATGCGGTGGGTACGAGGAGTCACTCCACAGCTCGGAGTCAGAGTGCCATGGTCTCTATGATAGGGGACAGGATTTCCATGAGTTGAGTTCTCAGTTGGAGGTGGCAGAGGTTGCCAGGGTTGCATCAACGTTCGGTGTCCTCATGTATGAGATGCTGATCTCGAGGCCTGACATAGCAGCTGCAGTGGGAGCATTTTCAGCAGGGTTTATTAGTTGTTCGATGACTGATCTCGGCATAGAGCATAGGGGAGGTTTGCAGGTATTGGACCGATACTTGCAGGAGTGCATGAGCTCTTGTAGACTCTTTGCAGAGCTTGGAGCTAGCTCTGTGTGGCTTCCGCAGCGGGATGTTTATCTATCAGTAGAGCCGGATGCACTAGCTCATCGAGAGTCAGTGGGCATAGGTTGAGAGAATCTCTCACCTTCTATTAGTTGTACACTAGTAGATATTTCTTAAAGGCACATTGGCCTTTAAGTGGGAGGTTGTTGGGGTTAAGACCTATGTGCCTTGACCGGTTGCCCAAGTGATGGGTGCCCGCCCACTGTTACCCTATACTTATAGTGAGTATAATGTATAGGGGGAGCTGCCACTTCACAGTTTCCCCACCCACATCTTGTGTGTGTCTCCTTCTCTCTCTCACTCTCCATTTGTGGTGCTCCCCAATCCCCTTCAGAAGGCTCATCCTTGTTTGCTCTCTTAACAACCGAGGGGCCTTCATGTGATGCGGAAGCTTGTGCCATATTGATGGCGCTTGAGACTTGAGGCTTGAAACTTGAGAGAGGGATGGAGGGGTGGAGCTTGAAAGTTGAGAGAGGGATGGAGCTTGAGAGATGTATGCGATGAAGGAATGGAGCTTGTGAGAGCTTGTGGCTTGTGGCTTGAGAGAGGGTGAGAGTGGCTTGAAGCTTCAAGCTTGGGAGAGGGTGTGAGAATGAGACTCGAGAGTGGCTTCAAGCTTCAAGCTTGAGAGGGAGGGTGAGACTCGAGAGAGTGGCTTCAAGCTTGATGCTGGAGAGTGAGGGCTATGAAAGTGTGAGGGGTGAGGGTTAGCTTTTATAGGAGAAAAGACCCCCTCCCCCCCCACCCACACACACCTCTAGTGTGAACCACCCCAAAGCTCAAAAGAAATTGGGCGCTACCTAAAACTGCCGCTGTTTTTCAAATTTGAAACAGCCCGCTACCGCCACGTTCCGGCTCGTTCCGCCCGGCTGGAACGTCGTTCCCCTGTTACATTCCCAAACCGGAACACTGTTCCGTTCCCGCCACTGTTTCCCCGATTGGAGATGCTCGGAACGCCGTTATGGTACGTATACTGTCCGTTCCGCCCGTTCCCTGTTACCAAGGAGTGGGAGCGATCAACCCACCATGGCTCTATCATACCCAGACCACCAGTACAAAGTACAATGTGTGTGTGAGATGTGTGGCAGACCCTCGTATAAATAGGGTCCTAGACTAATCTCGAGAGAAGTGGAAAATAGGGCGCCCCCCCTAGTGGAGGCTCAGTAATGTGGACGCTAGACCAAAAAGTGGGCGGCCAACCTAGAATGCCAGCCATACAATGATGCAGCCTAAATAAGATGCAGCGGGTGGCCAACCGAGAGACATACTAGTGGTACATGTATGGCCTAGACCTGGGTGACCCAACAGAGTGGTGTATGAACTCTAACAAATGGATAGTTGTACAAGGCAACTAGGGAGTCTCTTGTGGTTTAATTGCCCAGTAAAAACTCTGCCACTAGCTTTTGGAACGCTTGTGAAGAGCGCAAGAGAGACACATAGACCTTTATGAAGCAGGCCAAGAATCGAGCTATGAAGCTACTTGCACTTATCCACGCAAAGTTATATGGACCTATTTCCAATCCATCCTTCCATGGTTTATTGTACAAGCTAGTGCTTGTGGCTAAGATGTTAGAAGGTACACGGGTTCAATTCCTGAATCTCAAGTCGGAGTGCTTTGCTTGGTTGACACTAAAGGGTCAATGTAATGGGGCGAACCATTAAAAGGAGACAAGATTCTAAAACAAGCTCTACGCACACTAACACAGGAGTCAAAATCACAAGCGCCCCCAACATCCCAGCTTGCTGCGTGTTACTCTCGTCTCAAAATGCAAGCTGTTGACACACACACCCTGAGCTTTGCACAAGGCCTAAGACGTATGGCCTTACATGTTACACTGCCACAAAAAGCTCCTGAGTGACAAGGATTGGCGAGCAAATGGAATGATATCAGTGCTGGACTTGGATTCTCTCTGCAAAGGAGTGTGTGTGCTTTGCCATGTTCCTAAGCCTACGGTCAAAACATTGCAAGATCTTAAACATGTTTAATTGAGGATGGCTAATCATCCAGTTCAAGAAATGTTGAGGACATTCTCAAGCTTTGAGGTTGCTTTACTTGGTCCGAAGGCCATCGTGATAAAGAACTATGGTCTCCTTGTCAACCTCATGGCCTGCTAAAGGCCTACAGCATTGAGGGTGAAAAGGTAGTCTGAAGCTTTAACTACTATGGCGATATAATATGACCATTGTTTTGTGCCTCCCTTGGTGATCGAGTTGTGCTATACACTACCTACTCTGAATAGTTTTTAGAGAAAATTACCAAAATACCCCTCTAGATTGTGGAAATTCTCAAAATACCCCTCAAATTTCAAAAATTCCCAAAATGCCCTTTATCTATTATTGTTGGATTGTTCCAAATTTTCTAATCTTTATTCCTTTTTGACAATTGAGATACTTTTTTGAGTGCTTGGAATGTATTGTCACAAAATACCTCGAAAAGAAGGCAATTATGTCTAAAAATAATGAATCAATTCATCTCCACAGCCTAGAAAACCAACTCAAATTCTAGTTTTAGCATCTTGTATGATATACAATCAATCTTCGTACGAAAAGCTACATTTTTTTTTTTGAGAAATTTACTATCACAACCCGGGGTATTTTGGAAATTTTGAAAATCTGAAGGGCATTTTAGGAATTTATGACAAAATATTGGGGGTATCTTGGGAATTTTTTTTAATTTGAGGGGTATTTTGGGAATTTCCACAAATTAGAGGGATATTTTGGTACTTTTCCCTAGTTTTTACTCCCTCCCGCCTCTTTGGTCTAGGGCGTTAGAACTAAACCAAACACACCGACTCCCTTCCGTCCCTTAAGACCATCGTGGTCTGGTTCTACGATTTTAGAGGTGTTTTGCACTAGGCAGGAGCTAATAGCGCCTTCTAGTAAGCCAGTTAAAAGTGCAGTTGAGAAGCATTTTTAGAAATTCACGTTAACTTATGTCGGCTCAGTTAACATCTCCCCTTTTTCACCTATAAGAATTCGACATAGTGGAGCTACAAACGTGCCCATTCCTCTTTCGTCGAGTCATCTAAACCTAGCCTAAATTGAAAGAAAAGATTGTATGCATTCATAAATTTTCCAATTGGTTGATAAAAGAGTGATGTGGACATAAAGTTTATTTGTTCGTTTCTTGAAAAGGAAAAAATCACTAAAAGATCGTGATTTTCAGATGAATCAGTGTAGTCCTTATATATATAATGCCACCATCAACATGATTACGGTACTTGAAATTGTTTCTTTGATTGATGTAAAGTTTGATTGATTGTTTTAGTTCTCTTTATAGTTTGTCTACATGCAAAAGAACTTGACAAATTTATGAATTTTACACATAGAGTCATAAGTAGAGAATTTTTAACTTAATTATTGAAATTTGGCATGCCTTGCGAATTTTTGACTTGTTTGTTTTAGGATGCCACAATGACTATTCAGCTTGTTTAATTACATATTGTTCTCTTTTATGTTTGGAAAAAAACATGCAAGTTTTCTTGCATGGGGAAGTTTGCACAATCCTCTTTAATTTTTATGATCTATGATAACATGCCATTCCCATGGCAGCATGAATTTTAGTGCGTTCATTTCATTGCGTTGTTTGTACTAAGTAAAAATATACCTATAAGGACTTTCACAATTACCCAAATAAAGTCAGAAAGAGACAAGTTGTAACCTTTCTTTCAAGTCCCCAGGTTCACAATCATAGATTTGTAAGACTTCAGAGGTGAAGTTAGAAAGCCAGTAGATTAGTAGATCAAACCTTTTAGAAGAATAAAAAAGAAGACAAAAGTTAGCTAAAAAATGCAATGAAAAAATGTTAAAAAAGACCAACAAAAGTCCAGACTGAGTGTATGCAATAGGGTTAAGATTCTATTGTCAGGTCAAAAACGCATCAGCTAGGTAAGAAGTAAATAAGGCATCAATAGCTACCAGGAGGGTGTAGGTAGCCGCATGACATTATACACCAAAACCGCCTCAGGCTACATCAAGTGATTATAGCAAGATAGGAACTTTTGTGCAAAGAGGCCAAAATAGAACCATTTTATATCGTATAAAAGTTCAAAAATAATGAAACAAGCTAGACACAACATTAAGATGTCTTAATATTATTAATTGGTGTAACCAATGCAATGTTGTCGACTAAATCCATTGAGCTTGCTGACATGCTAAGTTTCTCTATGTATGATATTTGTGTGCTAGCAGCATGGTATCCCCCCATATCCACATGTTTTGGTATATCCACCCTTTACGATGTATTGATGATTGAATTGACAATGGTCACTTTCTTGAAAGGCTAACAAAGAAAAACCTTGTTTAAATCAAGGGAAATATTTTGTGAGACTCAATGCAAATTTGTAGGGACAATTTACTTTCACGATCTTGTAGCTTCAACCAAATTTGTTTGCTTTCTGGATGCTCAATAGCTCTGACAACAAATCATTGAGCCTTCCAATTACATCAGACTAGTTGCTACATCTTGCCTGAAGCATTGCAATTCTCTAGTTCTATTGTAGAGTCAAAGGCCAATCCTGCTAGCTCAATATTTTCTCATTTTTGACAAGCACTTAGAAGATTTGACCAAATTGGAGGATAATTAGATGATGGCATCCTCTTCATTAGGCTCATAGCTTTCTCAAAATGCTTTACATGTCCACAAAAGTTAACCATGCAAGTATAGTGCTCTTTGTCTTGGGTATAATACATATTTTTCGCTCATGCTGTCAAAAAGAATTTGGCCCTCATCGAACATTGAGCACACTAAGAAAAGTGATTGCAGTTGGGGAGGTGTCCATGTGTTGCATCCAACAAAAACAATTCAGAATTTCCTCTACTCGCCCTTTTTGGGCATATTTCCTACAAGAGCACTCCAAGGGACTCCATCTAGTGAGAAACCCTCACTTCGCACATCTGATTCAAGTAGCCCAAAGGTTCCTTGCCACATCACAACATCAATAACATTTTGTGGTTTCATAGGGCACCACATTTGGCATATATATTAACCAAAGTATTGTGAAGCACAATATGTTTCTCCAGCAGCTCTTGACTAGCAATCTCATCGGTGAATCTCTCACCCATGTGAAGGTTTTGCATAATGTAATAGGATTTCAAGATGCAAGCATAGGTGCTTGCATTTGGACTGAGGCCTTGCCTTCCCATTTGGTTAAAAGACTCCTAAGATTTCTTTCCATAGCCATGTGGGGCAAATCCTACAATCGAGCCTAGGAAAAAATTAGGACCTATTTATAGCCAATGGCTATTTTTTAAGGGTATTTGGGATCTTTTGGCTATTCACAAAAATCCTTTGCCAGAAGATTAGCCTAAGTTTTCTAAGTTTTTGTGTTCTTGCAAGGTAAATTCACCAAAACTCTAAGATAGAGTGCCAATTTTATAAAATTTCAAAAGATTTACCCCAAATCCTATACCTATAGGTTTATGGATAAGATATATTTGCCAACCCATCTATACTTACAAATTCTTGTGAAGAGGTGTTATTTTTTACCCTAAATCATCCAATGCTCCATGAGATGACCTTCCATTGAGGATGGCCATCAAGAACTTTCATGCGGTTTGAGGGCACCACATTTGGCGTACATATTGACCAAAGCATCACGAAGAATGACATATTTCTCCAATTGCTCCTGACTAAAAATATCATAATGAATTCTCTCACCCATGTCAACGTCTTGCGTAAGGCCACATGCCTTCAAAGTGCAAGCATAGGTGATTACATCTAAAGTGAGGCATTCCCTTCACATCGAGCGAAAACAACATAGAGCTTCCTTACGATAGGTATGTTGGGTATATCCTACACACAATGTGCTCCAAGGGACGACATTTTAGAAAGCTCATCGAGAAATTTTGGTACTTTTGGAAGGGCACCACATTTGGCATCCATATTGATCAAAGCATCCCCACGCACAACATGTGTTTCTAGCAACCCCTAACTAGCCATTTCATCATGAATTCTCTCACCCATGTGAAGGTCTTGTGTAAGGCCAAAAGCCTTGAAGGTGCAAGCTTGGTTAATGCATTTGGAGTGAGTATGTTCCTTCACACCTATTTAAAATAGCCCAAACTTCATGTACTTTTGTAGGGGCACCACATTGTACATACATTTCACCCAAAACATTGCCAAGCACCCACAAAGGCGAAGATCATAGCCCTTCACTTGTCCCTCATTACTCTTGATATTAAAGCTCTAGGTCAATGATAGAGCATCTATTGTGGTTGATGGTAAAGCTCTTGGGGTTCTTGTAATACAAGTTATAAAGCCATAAATCTATATTTGGAATCAGCCTGCTACTTTTCAAAGCTTAGAAATAATGATGCTTGAAGAGCTCAGCTAGTGCTTTTGTGGCACATGGGGTAGTGAGGGAGCTATGTTTTAAAATGTTACCATATATGTGGTAGTGGTGTGTGAACACACTTAGGACCGTAGGGGCATTTTTCCCTCACTAGGAGGTTTTTTTCTCCGTGCATTGCATATACGTCTATCGTTGTCGGGCTAGCTTATCTTTCTATTTGTGCACTAAGCAATACATTGTTGTGTGCCTTGAGCTTCTTCATCTTCTCCAAGATATGTGTGCATCCCTACAACCCTAATTCCAATGATTGGTATCAGAGCAAGTTGCGTCCTCCCGGGTATAGTCGCCATCATTCGCCTGCTCACTTTCTCCGATTTAGTGAGCTTTGGCGAGCATCAGTATGTCAAAAAATACTTCAGGCTCAATATTTTGATTCGGGCTCATTTCAGCCTCTGTTTCCACTACATGCACAATCAATTTTGTCCTTTTTATGGAAAATTTCAATGGGTGCATTTTTCTATAGAACAGGTCCCTTACAGTCCTGTTTGGGTTGTTCTATATAGTGCTTATTAATCCTGCCTCATTTTCCTATTTTTGGGCAGTCTTTACAGCATGTGCAGTCACTCGCCATGGTTGATACCATGAATATTAATTTCCAACCTTCCAAAAGTATTTTCCAACTTAAATTGACCACTTAAGTCCAGGGAAAATAAAAAGAGAATAAGTGAAATTGATTAAGTGCTAATGGACCAACAGGTCATCAAGGAAGGATAATTGTATCGCGGGCAACCTTGATCAAAGGTATAGGACGAAAGAGACGATCGAGACCAATTATAGGAGTCTAAAAATAGAAGTGATTGTGCTAAGCTCAAGTCATTAGAATAAATTTAGCAGATCTAAATTTAGTAGGTTTTGGGGGTAGCTTGTCAACACCTCCAAAGCATTGTGCTAAGGTCTCACACAAGAGGTGAAAGTTTTAAATCCCAAAGGGTGAGCTTTATTTTTTTCCAAAGTTTATCCTAATTTAGTATATCCTAAATTAGCAAGTAGATTATAGCCCTGGGTCAGCTTCATAAGCCTCCAAGGTTTGTGCAAAGGTCTTTCATCTTAGCTAATTAATAAAAGGGTAAGTTTATGGTTTTTATTAAATGCAAGGGAAAAGATAAAAGACTAAGATTGGATCAAACCTTCCTCATTTAGTAAGTTGACTCTAGTCTTTGTTTATTAAGCTTGGCTAGGCCACACGTCCAAAGTAGCACACACTTGGTTTGTGTCTCTACTTTCCAAGAAGAGTCCAAAAAAGGGTTGGGGGGGTGGGGTGGGGTTTCTTCATGTAAGGTAAGCTTGAGTTGCATAATGAGTTGTTCCCACCTTATTGGTCATGTTGTATGCATTCTTATTGAAGACTAGCTACACACTTGCAAAAGTATATAAGGAGGGGCTTGTTGGATGGTATTGGTATCTCTTGCACCTCTCACATACTCTCTCAAGTGCCCAAGTTCGCAAAGCTCTCTCTCTCTCTCTCTCTCTCTCTCTCTCTCTCTCTCTCTCTCTCATGAACTCTATAGAGATGGACTCTATGCTCAAGCTCTTGCATATGGATGAAAATCCAAGCCAATGAGAGTCTTCTCTTCTCCATCTCTACTATTATATTACTAAGCTATGCTAAGATCTTGTTCATGAGCAAGCGTACAAAAATTATCAATTCTCTTGCTTGAAAAATATGTCTTTTCACCCTCATCTTCCTCTTTCCCCGCAGTTCCCTTCTCCTCGCGGGGGTGTTTAGGGTTTGGGAAGGAGGGTTATACCATGGAATCTTGAATAACACCATCTTCTTGATTCAAGAAAGACTCCCCAAGAGAACAAACATGTATTGTAACAAAGATCTTGTTTGAGAGAATTATAATACAAGTCCTTTTGGAGGGGGGGCTGACTCTAAGCAAATCCGGTCTTGCTCGGGTTGTCAATTTTAATTTTAAATTCTTTTTGAATTGTGTACATGATTTTAGTGTTTTAATGTGTAAATGTGTAAGAAAATTATCCCGACACAAACTATAATCTCCTTGCTATCTTTCTCTTAAGGAAAACTCTCTCCTTTCATAGTTAAATTCTGTTGAATCTTAAGTAGGCATCACATTCTCTGACATCGGTATCAAAGTTTAGGTTTCTCTTTTCTTGCCTAAGAAGAGAGGTCCTTGAGTAATTTATTAAAGGTTGGATTTGTTTATTGAAATAGGGTAAGTGGGATTGTGATTATTAACTTGGCTGATAAGCCTATTTATAGGGTACGAGGGACACCATCAAGGTCTATGGTCTTAATAATGGAGTCTTTTGGGACTTGCCTACGGCTTGACCATTATTGAGCTATTAGTCGCCCAATAGGAACCAATGCCGGTCTTGCACTATTAAACCCACTCCACTACTCTTTGCAATTAACAATATTATGAACCACGGGTGTAGTTACTCGAGTGCTAATTTTCAAGGGATATGTAGTAGCCAAACTTTTGGAAGTGAAAAGGAAAGATTTAGAATACACATACAAGAAAATTCAATCGTGGCCCAACATAATCAAGAGAATGTAATCAACAGTGACAACTTAGATTTGGATCATGGTATAACATGTAATGATGGTTGTAGAGTCGTCAACTACCTCGTTAACAAGTCACAAGAAGCAATGGGAAACCCTATTTTGCAAGGGGAGGTTCAAAGACAAATTCAAGCTCTTTAAGCCCAAGTTTCCCCAAGTTCCCAAGAAGAGAGAATTCATGTGAGGCCTCCTAGTAATGAGACCTCCAAAGAGGAATCTCTTTGGATGATAAAGAGGCGATATCAGAAGGACCTCCCCGACAAACTGTTCGAGAAGAAGAAGTGCAATGTATGAAAGCGGCATCCCTCTAGCATTTGAAAGTGATGCTACCCCAAGAAGCTAGTGGGCACGACAGACACCTAGTCATCCCAAAAAGAAGACGTAGTCATCAAGTACTCCCTTCCATGTCAAATCCAAACAAGGGAGAAATAAATCCTAGCGAGAGGAAGCGAAGAAAGTGATTACCAATCTTTGCCCTTAGTAGAGTATGCGTACAATAACACTATCTATACTTCTATAGGAAAGGCACCCTTTGAGGTAATTGAAGGAAGACCCAAGCTCCCATTGATAGTCAAGACACTTGGGAACATATTTGTTGCTGATAGGTATAGCAGAGATTTTAAAGAATCTATTCATAAGATCAAAGAAGTGTATCCATCATGCAATGGAAACAAAACGCTACTACTAATAATCATAAACGAGCCTTGACCTTCAAAGAAAATGATTGGATATTACTCAAGTCTCCAAAAGCACTCCTGAGCTACACTGGACAAGGGAACACAAGGACGCCGAGCGGGTTATTAAAAATATTATGCTAAGCTAGAAAAAAGATATTATGGTACATTTCAAATTCTTAAGCTTATCAATGAAGTTAAAACCTTATAAGAGCGAGCCACCCAAAGAACCAATATTTAAATAACCACCTAAGTTTGAGGGTCAAGAAGAGATTTTGCACCCAGAGATCATCCTACAACATGAAGACAAGGTTTTACGGGTAAGACTATTCGATGACATGTTGTCAAATTTAAGAACTATCCTTTTGAAGATGCATGGTGGATGCAAGACATCCGACTAAAGGATAATGTAAACCTTGTAAATACTTACAATGACTCTTGTCAAAGGTAAGAATGAGGTATGAAAAAATATATTTTATAAATAATTTGAAGTGCATGAGCAAACGTGTGTGTGTGTGAGTGTGTGTGTGTGCGTGCACGTGCAACAATGGAGAAGAGAGAAGAAGAGGAGACCTGTGTTTGCAGGGGCTCAAACTCAGTATCAATATGTGAGCCCCCTTATTCTGTTATGTACATAAAAGAATAAGTGTAGTGGGTGGGCACTTGGCCACATGGGGATTTACCCCAGCAACCTCCCACGTTAAGGCTAATGTGGCCATGAGGGAGAAAAAAAAAGGAAATTGTACAAAACTTGTACAAGGTCATCATTAAGTATGACCTCGACCAATGCCCATTGGCTCATTGATGTATGTGCATCCAACTCTAATTGTAGAGAAAGTATAGAGTGATCAACCACATACTTCTTACCAAATCCGCACACATCCCGCAGGTATCTCACCATACATTGCAAAGTGCCCCTATGCTATAGGCCAATATCAGCTACTACACGGATGACTACTCCCACTACAAGTGCACCTACTGCAAATGCAAGCTTGGGTCTTGAGATCAATATCTCGTAAATGGGAGTCCCAAATGTTGATGCAATCCTGGCAATCTCTGCCAATCCAACCATCTCAATCAAATCTGGCTCAGAACTCCACTCATGGGCAATCATCCTAACATTTGGACTCCGATCTGTGGAATTAATCCTCGTGTCCATCTCATATCACATGCGTACCAAAATAATATGCCTGTCTTGAACCTTCTGTGTCAAGAACAATGTCAAGCTCCAACTCACACACATTAGCCTTTGGCGTAACCATATCCATGAATGACCGAATCAGATTGAATCCTCCATGCTGAAGTCATCCATATCTGTCATCGTATCCATAAATGACAAGCCCTGCTATGAGGACCTTGGAACTGCCATAAGTGAATCCTCCACCCAACCTCCCTTTGTAGCCACATGGCCTAGGATTCCCTTCCCACTGGTAGCTGGCCGTTGGCCTGTCCTTGACCCCTAGGGTTGCCCTTGGCATGGCATTACTTCCCCCTTGGAGAAGTGTTTTCATCCTCAAAAAACAAAAGTAGGAAAATTATTCTTAAGAACACTAATGTTTTCCAAAGTGGCACCTTCTTCACATCAATCTTCCCACTTGACTAAAGCTGCCTTCAGGCGCTCTGCTTTGTTAACTTTATATTTTTGGCAATGCAAGACATAGTCTTGAACATAGCCGTGTAAACCTGGCCAGTAAATTGTTTTCATATGAGAGCATGAGTCTTCTTAATTCCTGGGTGCCTTGCGCTTGGACTATTGTGACATTTATAAAGAATTTGGCACCACAGGTCTGTGTCTGTCAGTACACAAACTCTCCCTTTGTGGAGTAGGTACCCATTATCGATGGAACAGTTCTTCCATCTCTACAGTTCATCACTCGGTAGAGGAGAACTGGGTTTGGAGGTTAATGAAAAACTACCATCATTGGTGTGAGAAGGATCCCTCATTTGCACATGGCTCCACACTTTGGAATATGCGTCGTCATGCTCATATTTTCCCTTCAGAGAATCCAAAAACTCACTTTTAATTTCCATGAATAGAAGAAAGTTGATCGCAAGCATACGACTAAGAGCATTAGCCACCACATGGTATTGTCTTTTAAGATATCAGAGCTTTGCGTCATGCTCGTGAATAATCTCAACCCACCTGGCCTTTCGACCCTTCAAGTCAGTTTTTTGTGTAAACCATTTATGCTTTTATGGTCAAACACAATCTCAAACTGAGCTCCATACAAATAATGCCACCATGTCTTCAAGGCAGAAACGATTGCGTAGAGTTCTCGTTCATAAGCAGAGTAATTCTGTTGTCCTGAATCAAGCTTCTTGCTTTCAAATGCAATTGGCCTCCCCTCCTGTAGAAGGACTGCTCCAATTGCGCGAGTACATGCATCCATTTCCAAAAAAAAAGACTTCAAAAGCAAAACAAATTAATGACTTCAAAGTATCCACAATAGCTAGAATATGAGTTGTAGCTAATTCATCCTTGAGAGTGTCAAAACTTTGTTGCTGAGTGGCATCCCACTAAAAGTTTTCTCCCTTGGCTTTAAATTGATATGTCATCGACACAACAATGTGAGCATAGTTTTTAACGAACCTTTGATAAAAACCTACAAATCCCAAGAAAATATGTAACTCTTCTAGATTTTTGGGAGAAGGCCACTTTCAAATGACATCCACTTTGGATTGATCCATGTGCACCCCATCAGTTGAGATAACATGTCCTAGACAGTGAATTTCCTCCTTGAGAAAATCACACTTTGACTCTTTGGCATATAACTTGTTTTCTCATAGCGATTTGAACACCTACCTCAGATGTTACAAGTGCTCTTCCTTAGAGGCACTGTACACAAGAATGTCATGGGGAGAAAAACGATAACAAACTTGCCCAAGTACGGTCTCAAGACACTACCCATCAACATCATGAACGTTGCGGGCACATTGATTAACCCAAAAGGCATAACCAAAAACTCATAATGTCTAAACCTTGTATGGAATACAGTTTTAGGTATATCAACAAGTCGAATACGTACTTGATGATATCATGATCGCAAATCTATCTTAGTAAAAATCCGAGCATGAGCGATCTTGTCAAACAACTCATCCACTCATGGTATAATGGGTACTTGTGCTTAATATTTACCGCATTCAAACCACGGTAGTCAATCCACATGCACATGTTACCGTCCTTTTTTTCCACCAATAAGATAGTTGAAGCCCATGGTGAAGAACTTGGGTGAATAAACCCTCTATTGAGATAGTCAACAAGATGACGTTCCACCTCAGCAGCCTCAAAATGGCTCATTTTGTAGGGTGATTTTCTAGCCGATGTACTGCTTGCAACCGCGTCTATGCCATGTTGCACAGATCGTGTCGGCGGTAACCCTAGTGATACATCATTAGGAAAAACATATGGAAATTCCATTAGTAAATATTTTAATTGACTAGCAACTTTTGCTTGTTGAGGAGAGAGAGTACTAGCTATTGTTGGAAGAGAAGAGAGAGAAGCATTCAATGTTGATGAATTTTCAATAGAATCAACATTTGAAAGAAAATGACACAAAGAGTAACACAAGAAAACTTCTTCTATTGCATTATCAAAAGTGAGTTGCATCAGCTCTGTTGTACATATGAGTGGTGAGGAAGGCACATCCTTCTCTCCTAACAACAACACATGTGCGCCATGGGATCTAAGCATCAAAGTGTTGTGTTTGTAGCTACACTTAAGTGATGGTCCTAGACTACGCAACCATTCTCAATCAAGTACCACATCTTCCCTCTCCATATTCATAACTTGGAAATCTAAGGATGTGGAATACCCTTGAATTTCCAATGGTACAGCTCTCACTTGGGTGTCCCACACCTTGGCATCATAGCCGTTCATCATCGCTACCTTATAACGTTGGAAACTTGGAGTTTGGGGTAACTTGAGTCGCTTCACTTACCTGTAGTTAATGAAATTGTGAGTAGCATCGTCATCTACCAAGATACACACCTTGTGCCCTTGAATAGATCGTGCATACGCACTAGCTCATGTGGACCAAAGGTCTATTGCCACACGAAAGACGTTATACAACAATCATGCTCCACCTTGGTGTGTTACCTCCACCTTGAAGAAACGTGAGGATGACTCAAGAGGAAAGAGCTGCACCATGTGCACTGCTTTCTCCATGCCCTGGGCAGCAAAATTTCCCTTGGGACAATTCTTTTTGCCATGGCTACTTCCTAAGCATTGAAAACATAATTTTTTCTTTTTTACCTTCTCAAATTATTTTATTGAGAGAGGCAGTAGCCAACTCAGAGGCGGCCAAGAAACCCAAGGGGTCTAGAGGATAAACTTTCTTTTATTGTGCCGATGTTGTGTGCATGCATTACGTTTGGCTTTGGTTTAGTCTCACCTTTTGGGATTGTGAAGGCACTTTTGGGTAGCATTGTTGATGTTTGGCATCTGTAAATATTATGCATAGTTTCCTATGTATCTCCGTGAAACATGACAAATTATTCCCCAAGTCAAGATGTAGATAGCACTATCTTTGCCCTGATATTGTCTATCCCATGGTCTCCTATGATATGAGCTTCTGTGGTTTCAGGACCCAAGGCATCATAGATCTTAGAATCTCGTCTATATCTACGACTGGTTTGGTCAAAGTATATGCTCGTTTGGTCACAACGTCAAAGTCTGATTTTCGATGGAGGAGAGTTTGGCTCTGAATAGATTTCTGGGTTCACTTGGGTAATATCCTTCAGCTCTAGAGAGGATGGGCTATAATAGTTTCTATCCTCTGAAATGAACCATCCTTGTTGATATGTTCTGATTTATCACTGGACGCACTTCTATGAGCTGGGATGTGGGCCGTTCAAACACCGGTTGATCCTTTTTGTACAATTGCCCTTTTTGGTCCACATAGTGTACGTATGAATTATGGGTGCTATTCAACACAAACATCATTCTGTTTGATGTGTCCCTTAGACTCATAAATGTTTGCACATTGGCAGTGAATGCAGAATCATTTGCAAACCTAACATTATTTTCAACATTCGGTGATATCTGGACACCTTGACCAAATTCACGCAAGAGTTTTTCTTTCAAAGAATCAATTTTAAGATTTTTAGGTGCATGTGCATCTTTATACCGATTTTTAACTTACAGTGTTTTTATTGGTGCTTCTAACGATAATGCAAAATCATCTGATTGCATTAAAAGTGACAAGTTAGATGCGCTTACATCGAGATTTGCATTTCCGATTTGCTTTGTACCTTGCTTGGCAGTTGATGTGTCCCTGTTGTCTGGATTTCTTGGACAATCTTCAAAGAAAAGTCCATTTTTTCTTCCACAATCTGAGCAATATGCCACGAGTGGTGGTATTTCAACTAGCTCTATCATGTCAAGCTCTTGCAGAGGAGCTTCTGTTTCTGTGCTTGCCAAATTGTTGGCATCTTCTTTCAGAACACTAAGCATCAAGCTATAGAATGCTCCGTCTTGACCTTTGTACCTTCTTTGGCTTGGTTCTCCAATTAGATTGGCTTCTACTGGTTGTTTTCTTGGATCTTCCATTTCTGGTTCTCTACTATAGATCTGACCACTATTAAAAAATCCATGTACAATGACTCTGATTGCATATGCACCAATTGTATGTTTTGATGGCTTGTGTAGATGTCTGGATAAACACTTGGGTTGACTTCTTGAACTTCTATCTGCACTTCATCTTTGAGCTTGCAATATCTGGCTCCACTGAAATCTGTGAACATATGGGAGTTTTCTAGATGTGCATTTACTTTGATCAATAGGATAGTGGCTCCTGTGTTTCTTTTGCTGCTTATCAAGTATCTATGGCCTTTTGAATCTGCATATAAAAATTTATCTCCATTGTAGCCATATAGTTGTAGAAGTTGCTCTTTTGCACTTGTGCCAATGTTGCCACTGCTACTAGCTTGCTCTGTTGTACTTGAATTCTCGGCTCGATTGAGTCTATGTTGGCTCAATCTATAAAAACAGTCTCTTAGCAGATCCTGGTGTTGATTAGAAGAATTTCTCCTACTTTGGCTTGATAAAACGCTTGTGTCAAAGCAATTTTGGCATTTGACTGCTCTTCAGACTCACAAGAGTTTATTAATTCTAGCTTGACAGTGTCATAATTGATTGCAGTCTTTGAAATGATGAAAATATGGGCTTTGAGTAGCCTAATCTGCAATCCACCGTGATTTGTGTCTCTGTTCGTCCAACTGGAAGCTCAATTTGTAGTGCAATTACTTGCACTAGCCAATTTCTTGTGTGCACGATCACTTCTAGCTTCTTGACTGAATTGTGGCAACACCTTCCAGAACTGAGCTAGAACTGTGATGATCTCGGCTCGAATGATTACCGAATGTTTGTTGATGATTCCCCTATTTCTAGGTCCAAAGTTAAAACTCTCACGAGTTTTGCAACTCACACTTGCTAAATTTCACCAAGAATCTGGTACTTTCAACCCTGAGTCACAATTTTCACGCGCGAAACTACCCTAGCGGCCAAATTTTACGCAAAAATTCAATTTCATGTAAACATGTCCTAGCGGATCAGCTCTCTACATGCTTCGATGATTGCAAGAGGGGTGATCACTGGTGACCTCTTTTCTTGTGCGCAGCAGGAGTAGGAAAAGAGAGAGAGAGTGCCAGAGCGGCAGGTGGACCGTGGGTGTCAACATTCACGCACAGAGAGGAGAGAGAGTGGACTCGGTTGTCCTCCGTGCACATCAGAGAGAGAGAGAGAGAGAGAGAGAGAGAGAGAGAGAGAGAGAGAGAGAGGGAGAGAGAGAGAGGACAGAAGAAGAAGAAGAAGGAAAAGTATTCTAATGTCGGAGGAAACTATCCCAAGAGACCTTAAATATCTATCCGACAAGGAGAGTTGAGAGAGAGATAAGAGAGAGAAGAGGGTGAGTGTGTGGTCACATGGCCGGTGAAAGAATGTGAGTGAGAGTTGGGCTACAGCACGCTCGGTGTGTACGGCCTTAATGGCGGAGACAAAGCGCGCAACTGGTGTAGCGACGAATGAGCAGAGGAAGAGAGAGAATTGACCCGCTACACTGCTACAGAGAGATAAAAGTGTGTGTGTGTGTGTGTGGTGGGGCCTCTTCTTGCTGGTCAGGAGGAGATAGAGTGGCGCACTCTCGAATGAGACAAGGGAGAGTGGTCAGAGACCGAAGCTCGAAATTTGACTACCGAGTTCGCACGATCATCAAAATCTGCCGGAATGTGTGTCCAAGTTCGAGATCAACAGCCGACGCTCGCGTCGAAGCAAATTTTTCAATTTTTATTTTCTTGATGCCCCTAAAAGCCAAATTTAGTCCGAAAATTAGCGGAAAACGTTAAAAATCACCCGGAAATCCAAAAATTTAGCAAAAAATCCAAAAAAATTTAAAATATCAAAAAATAATTTTCAATCACAATCAAACACTTTTGACTTGCATAAACACACCAAAAATAGTAGTTTTTGTCAAAAACGTCAATCACAACAAAATCAACCATCCGGTTCGCGAAAATAGCGAAACACTCAAAACTCAACCAAGGAGGGCACAAATGTGCTCAAAATGATGCCGTAAATACGCACACAAAACAGCTCATCAAGATCGCAAGATATCAAATTTTTTCGGAATTAAGCAAAAATCAATGCAAAAATTAGCAAAAAATTGACCAAAAATTATAAAAATTATCCAAAAAATACCCGAATTTTTTCAAAAAATTCTCCACACATAGAGGATTAGTGTAGCCAAATCAAATCACAATTAGTAAATCAATTCAATTGCCAAATAATTTCATCAATAAAATCCAAACTAGGCAATTAAAATCGCAAATTCTTAAGCCTATCAATGAAGTTAAGGTTAGCGAGTACCTAGCTCATTCATAATAATTTTCATGTGAGCCTCTTGAAACCTTATAAGAGCGAGCCACCCAAAGAACCAATATTTAAAAAACCACCTAAGTTTGAGGGTCAAGAAGATATTTTGAAGCCAGAGAGCATCCTACAACATGAAGACAAGGTTTTACGGGTAAGACTATCCGATGACATCTTGTCAAATTTAAGAACTATCCTTTTGAAGATGCATGGTGGATGCAAGACATCCAACTAAAGGATAATGTAAACCTTGTAAATACTTACAATGACTCTTGTCAAAGTTATGAATGAGGTATAAAAAAATATATTTTATAAAGAATTTGAAGTGCATGAGCAAACATGTGTATGTGTGTGTGCGCGCACAACAATGGAGAAGAGAGAAGAAGAGGAGACTTGTGTTTGCAGAGGCTCAAACTCAGTATCAATATGTGAGCCCCCTTATTCTATTATGTACATAAAAGAATAAGTGTAGTGGGTGGGCACCTGGCCACATGGGGATTTACCCCAACAACCTCCCACGTAAAGGCCAATGTGGCCATGAGGGAGAAAAAAAAAGGAAATTGTACAAAACCTGTACAAGGTCATCATTAAGTATGACCTCGACCAATGCCCACTCGCTCACTGAATGTGTGTACATCCAACTCTAATTGTAGAGAAAGTATAGAGTGAACAATCGCATACTTTTGCCGAAAGCCACACACATCCCGCAGGTATCTCACGATACATTGCAAAGTGCCCCTATGCTATAGGCCAATATCAGCCATTGCACGGATGAATGCTCCCACTACAAGTACACCTACTTCAAATGAAATCTTGGGTCTTGAGATCAATATCTCGTAAATGGGATTCCCAAATGTTGATGCAATCCTGGCAATCTCTGCCAATCTGACCATCTCAATCAAATCTGGCTTAGAACTCCACTCATGGCAATCATCCTAACACCTGGACTCTGATCTGTGGAATTCATCCTCGAGTCCATTGCATATCATATGCGTTCCAAAATAATCTGCCTGTCTTTAACCTTCTGTGTCAAGAGCAATGTCAAGCTCCAACTCACACACATTAGCCTTTGGCCTAACCATATCCATGAATGGCCGAATCACGATTGAATCAATCCTCCGTGTTGAAGTCATCCATATCCGTCATCGTATCCATAAATTACAAGCCCTACTATGAGGACCTTGGAACTGCCATAAGTGAGTCCTCCAGTCAACCTCCCTTTATAGCCACATGGCCTAGGATTCCCTTCCCATTGGTAGGTGGCCGTTGGCCTGTCCTTGACCCCCATGATTACTTCCCCCTTGAAGAAGTGTTTTCATTCCCCAAAAACAAAAGTGGGAAACCTATTCTGAAGAACACTAATGTTTTCAAAAGTGGCACCTTCTTTAGTTCAAGTTTCCTACTTGACTAAATCTGCCTTCAGGGGATCAACCCATGAGCTAAAATTTAAAAAAAAATTCAGTCGTAATCACTCGTATACTTGCAAACGCTTGCATGCATACACACTCCTCAACAAGGACCTCGATGAGAATGATAGCAAGGCGACAACAACAACCAAAAACACTCGGCTATGATTGCAGACAACACGACGGAGTTGGAGGCGTACTCTAACAAGCATCACATCACCAAGCGAGCATCAATAGGTAGGTTGTGACCATATCACACAAGCCATGGGTGTTATCTTTGACGACATAGCAACTTGTAAACATCTCTTGTACCCTACCTATCATCACCCTCATCTTTTCTTGTAATTTTAAAACCACCACTCTCTAGTCGCAGGCGGGGATATTCATTGACCAAAAGACATTTAGCTGCATCATCATCCCTAAATAACACCAGAGATTTAATCACACATAGACACCACACACTCGAACACATGTGAGGCCCCCCAAGCATAAGTGGAAGGAGCCCAAGAGGTGAGTCCTTCCTCCTCTGATGTTGGGAGTGAAGTAGGTTCACTCCAACTTATAGAGCGCCCTCCCCCCCCCCCCCCCCCCCCCCCCCCCCCCGCCCCCCACCCACCCATGTGGGATTACTCCCCCCTCCCCTTGTTGGCCCACTTGCCTTATGGTCCCTTTCCAGTGCCCTTGCCCAAGCTCCCCTTTATCCCCACTTGAGCATGTGTAGTAGAGACGTTTTTCATCTTGCTTTGCCCACGAAGAAGGCAAGGAATTTTGTTGAAGTTTTCCATTGCCCACAATCATTAATTCTCTGACTTTGACAACCTGATTGAGTTACGTGTCAAATATGTTACTCTCTTGAGTGATGCTACCTTTTACAACTTCCTCATTTTCCTTGCATGAATGTGTAACCGCACAACAACGGTAGGGTCTTCCTTGTCAGCCCAAGCAATCATGAAAGCTCAATGAATGCCTCAACATTTTTACCTTCATGATTGTGAAAATCTCCAAAAAAAAAAATTCATCTTTGGAAAAAAATATCGGTTGAAGGTTATTTGTAGTAGTTCCTTAGTAAGGGCACCAAAACACTTTTGGGAAAACAAAAGCCTAGAGCATGTCTCCTAAGTGTGCTAAAGACACAAAGTCACTGTGATAAGAGCACATGCCAACAAAAAGTGTCCCGGGGGCTCAATAGAGCCACTATGGTAGGGCAAGGAGACGGGGAACCCTAGCTAGAGTGCAACGGTGTAGTGGTTGTAGACAGTGCACGTGGCCACCCTGGGATGAGTTGCTAGGCTAGGTTGCAGCATAGAAAGTGGTTCTCACTCACCACCCCGTTGTTTCTGGAGCTTGGGAGAGGATGACCCACCCACATCCTCTTGGGAAGGACAATGGGCATCTGTGCTCTTTGGTACTTCTTGGTGGTAGATCGACAAATTATTTGGTATGAAAGGTCTAGCCAGTTGTGGCAGCAATCCACAGTGGTGATGGGGCTTGGTCCCCCTTCTTGGCATGCGTATCACTTTGTGGATTCTTCAAGATGGTGCTTGGCTCATCAATTTGTGGTTGCATGTCTCTGGTCTCTATTCGTCTGAATGGTTTTTAGCTTCTCCAAATTTTCGTCTTTGGTCCTATGGGTCAGTGATGGGGATGCCAAGCCTCGCCCTCCTTTGGCTTACTTTTGGTGCTCTTTGTAGCCTTAAATTCATCTTCATAATCAGCCACACAATCAGAAAATTCTTCAAACGAATACTTATGCTCAACCACAGTCATCAACCTTGCAACATACTTCTTTAACATGTACCCATTCACACGCACTTTATGCGGGGTACCATTCAAGTCGGTAAGCTAATATGCGCCATTTGAAAACATGTTTAAAACAAAGAAAGGACATTGACACTTGATTTGAAACTTCTTTTGAAAAGCATTATCAAGCTGGCTTTGTAACGAAGAAACATGTCACCCTACTTGATGTCTTTGTCTTTCACCTTCTCATTTTCCTTCGCGTGGTTGTTCTTTGATACCTATTCATAATGCTCAAAATCAAGTAGCATGTACAATTATGCACATTGCAAATTCAAAATCCTCTCTATGAGTGCATCATGAGGCCCATCTTCAAACTTTAACATCAGCCTCAAAGCTTGTATCTCCACTTCATTAGGAATGAAAGCCTCTTTGCCAAAGACTACGTGGAAGGTAGAGAAATCAATACCTAATTTGATGGCATTCCTGTAAGCCCATAGAGCACAAGGTAGCTCTAAATCCTGATTGCTCTAAATCTTGATTCTTCACAATATTTTTTTTCATCTTTGTAAGAATCCTTATGATCTCTCCATTATACTTTTCATTCATAGCATTACATTGAGGATAATAGGGAGTAGTAAACTCGCGATGCACATGAAGCTTCTCATATAGATAATCCACTAGCTCTCCCCTAAAACTTTGCACTTTTCAGAAAGTAACTCCAAGGGCATGCCAAATTTGTAGCAAATATCTTCATATAAAAATTGGGAAACATCTTTACTTGTGATTTGCTTAATAGCTTTGGATAGAGGACCTATTGAATCAATACCCCACTTCTCAAACACATCATGTGCCATAGTGGTGCCTCTAACTTTTGATTTGAGAACCCTTTTTCCATGCTTTGACATTCCTCACAAGACTTGACCAATAATGAACATCACGTTGGATGCTTGCCCACACATATCCCTCCTGTAAGATTTTATGCAAAGTGATCTTTGAAGCAAGATGACCACCACAAGAACCCTCATGATTCTCCTCCAAAATTTGTAAATTTCTTCTTTCCATGGCACCCTTCTCATCACAAGATCAGCCCCTTTCATATGCAAGGCATCACCAAGCATCACATACCTTTTGGCACGATGAAGGAAAGCATACTTCTTTGATTTCTCCAACTTTGATAGAAGCATACCTATTTGTAGAAACTCTTCTTCCCTCTCCAAATATTCCCTTCCAAATAAGAGGAGAATCATTCCTTATCACATACAATTTTCCAATTGAAGCTTGTGCTACAGCATGTGCTTCTTCATTTTGAGACATGTTCACATGCCTTAAAGTCCAAAATTCAAAATGATTAAGCACATTATTCACTTGAAAACACATATTTTTCATCCTTGGATTCCTACTTTTCCACATCCCAAGTACTTGTTTAACCACTAAGAAATAATCACCTCTTACCCTCACACGATGTATACCAAGCTCAAGGCAAAGATGTAGTCCTTTCTTAAAGGTAGCTTACTTAGCTGTTTGTTGCTTTGTGATGTAAGCTTCAAACTCCTTTTGGTTACCATAGCACCTTGAGGATCATAAATTAAAACACCTCTCAAAGCTTCATCATGAGATTTCCTGTAAGAGCCATCAAAAAACAATAAATAGGCATTGTCTATGTCAGGAGCTTTTATGTGCCGCTTCTTCACAACATCCTCATTGATAAGAAGAGGGATTTCTATATAGGTGAGAAAATCATCCACTATAGCCCTTGTATTTTCCTCAACAAGAAAAGAGAATTTGAATTCTTGTAGCTCCACAATCCACTTCATGAGTCTCTTTGATAAGGTAGGGCTACTCATTACACTCATTATAATGAGCTCCACCTCTATATAGCCTATTTTGATCTCTAGTTTCACCTTGCTAGCACAAGAGATATGCTTCATGTAGTGGGAGGTTTTACCTCATTGAAGAAGCATAGCCCCAATAGCATCCTCACCTACTGATGGATCCACATAAAAATATGTATCCCAAATTAGGAGCTTGCACAACAATAAGAGAGCCAAGAACCTCCTTGATGCCTTGAAAAACCTCTTCACATTCATTTGTGTATTGTAGAGGATCCAACCTTGCTACTTGTTGTAGAGGATAAAGAAGTTGAGAGGTCAAATGAATGAACCTTGACATATACTTCACGTTTTGAATAAAGGTAGCAAGCTCCTTTGTATCCTTAGGTGATGGGAGGACCACCAAAGTCTTCACTTTGTCAAGATCTGCTTTAATCCCATTCTCAGAGATCATATGCCCCAAAAACTTCATTCTTGGCTGAGCAAGATGACACTTCTTTGGGTTGAGTTGACCTCCACTCTCATCATATTGCTTCAATGCCATCCCAATATTTGCACAATGATCCTTTCTAGAGCTATAAACACAAACTCATAAAAAGTATCCTTCACCAAGAAAGGGAAAGAACACCTTATTGGCGATCTTTTGGTACCAAGCATATCCATTTGTAAGATCAAAAGGAAGCACATAATAACAAAAGCATTCCCATGGTGTGATAAATGTGGTCTTCTTTTGATCTTCTAAAGCCAAGGTGAGCTAAAAATATCCAGAGAATCCATCATATACACTATACCTCTCATACCCTACAATAGAATCAAGTATGTCATCTACGAAAGGAAGAGGGTATGGATCTCTCTTCATAGCTGTATTTAGAGGCTTAAAATCAACCCAAATTCTCCACTTTCCATCCTTCTTGGGTGTGACAACAATAGGATTCACCCATTCTACAATACTCACAAGACAAACAAAACATGCTTTGAGAATTTTATCTACCTCTTCCTTTAAAGCATTGAGTTGTACATGTCCCATTATCCTTAGCTTTTGGCGTACGGGCCAATCTCCTTCCTTGATCTGAATGTGGTTTTCCTCTCCTATGCCCGGGGCGGTCACTTATCAAAAGCTTCCTATATCACGTGCGTTCAAGAGGTTATTAATAATACCTCAATATACATACTATATTTACACTACGTGCCTATTGAAAAAACCCCTACCTCCCTCTGTATGTATACATTTTGATCTTTTAATATTCCTCTCCGGTTAACTCACGTGATAGCGTACACATTCTAAAAAGTGACCGCCCCAAGCTCCTATGAAGCCTCTTATTTTCTCATAAGAAGTGGTGAATAAATTGGGACACTGTTGTAACACACCACCTCTCCCACAACTCATTGAATTGCTTTACATAAGCTTCTACACTTTGATTCTCACCTTGAAAAGGACTTTTGATAGATTTCCATACCTTGGCAAAGTCTTCTACCTTATGAAAATGCTGCGAAAAAAGCTTATCATATTCCATCATACATCATCACTTGAGGAGGCTTAGCCGCTTGCAATTGAGCTTCATATTCCTTGAGCCAAGTCCTTGCATCATCTTTAACGTAGTAAAAGAAAATCTATGACAGGATCTTGCTTGTGGGCAGGCAAGCAATGAAACCCCAAATCTTCAATAAAATTTTCTACACTTTCACACTCACAACCATAAAACTCAGGAAGTTTTGTTCCCATACCTACCAAAACCTATAAACCGCATGTAACTTGAAGAAGAACCTTGGTGGTGGGTGCCAAAACACTATTGGGAAAACAAGAACAAGGGGCACCTCTATAGCAATGTCTCCCACGAACGTTCTTGACACAAGATCAAAACCACAAATGGTATCAAAAGAACTCCCATAACACCTCAATTCAAAGTCAAGTAATCCCTTGGGAAGTTACAAGCATATGCCCACCCAAAAGACCACCATCAAAACTAGGAAGCATCTAACTTGGCATGGATTTATAGCACATGCCAACCAATGCATTTGAGGAATAGAGCTTCCAAATTCACCAAATAACTCTTCAAAACAACACATCACCAAACAAGAGAGCTTCCACAACCTACCATACACAAAACTGCCTGCGGGCTGCCATCATGTACCGTGTGGGAAATAGATTGTATCTCCCAAATCACAACTCCAAAAGGGATGCTTTCAAGCGTCAAAACTTCTTAGCATTTTTGAAAAAAAAGGTTTTGAAGACCAAAAATTTCAAATATATGCACCTCTATGTGAGAAACTGGCACAAATCCAATAGTAAGTGGCCATGGCCTGACTAAACATAGGCAAGACTAGTCGTGGACAAAAAACTGCATGAAAAGGCATGAAGGAGGCACAACAAGAAAAAACTTGAAAATTTCTGATATTTGACTGAACTTTTTTATTTTTGTACATGATATTTAGTTATATACAAGTGACACTTCAAAGAACTCACATACGGGCACCTAAGGCAGCCTGACAGATGGCGCTACACTAGCGACTTGCAGTCCATGTACCTGTGCTTGCTAAATTAATCTAAAAAACCCACAAAAAAGCAAGCCCACACACCCTTTTGAAATTGGACTTCATGTTCATATGTACAAATTTTTTTAAAAATGGAGTATTCAAAATGCGCTCAACAACGTGGTCAGTTATAGAAGATGCATGAAGTCATTAGGCTTTGGACCTCGGATGTGCTGACTAGTAAGCACTCTTTGTACTTGTAGCCAATGGAGCTCCTCTTCAATGAAAGGATTGTGGGGGCCTTTGAGGTAAAGATATCTAGTAAGCAAATCTTCCCACTTGCCCCTCTAATGTTTGCCATTGGATCCCATCCTCTAGTGACACTACTTGAAGACAGTGCAGCTAAAGGAGAGATTCTAGGATTAACTCTACCTAACAACGAACAACTTTAAGCTCTTTGTGGATGACTCCTTGCTCTTTCTCAAAGCATGCCCTCAAGTCATTATGAAGGCCCTTGAAATTGTGCAAATGTTTTCCCTAGCATCATCTAGGTCAAAGTGTAGCATTGAAAAGTCGAGATTGATCTCTGCCTCTCAAAATGACTCATTCAATCCATCAATATGGACAAGGGAGATTGTAACTAAAGAGAGCATTTTTTACACTTGGGAGCCCCTTTGGGGGTAGATGTAACCCACAAGGAAAGATTCTTATGGGTGATTGAGAAAGCAAAGAGCAAGATGCAAAGGTGGGAGTATGTGCTCCTCCCTTTTTTGAGTAGAATAAAGGTTATCAATTTCTTCTTACTCCATTAGATAGCCTTCAATGGTCCGTTTCTTAAGATGGCTAGATGCAACTAGAAAGAGTTTCTAAAACTAGTTAAGAGATTCCTGTGGAAGAATAGCACTAACGACTCGATGCCCTGGAAGTGGGCTAAAAGAGAGATCGTTGCCAGACCTGTGGAGTGAGGTGGTCTTAGGATTCTTAACCCTAGCATTCATGCGGAAGCCCAATGCACCAATCTTGTGGTTGCATTCGCAAAACAGGGCCAAGATTGGGCTATTATGGTTAAGGCTATGATGCATAACTCTAAGGTATGCTCGGAAGGTGGTTAGTGGAAAGGGCTTGAAGTGCACAACAAGCTAGCCGTCCTTAAACTTGGGGGTATGACATGCTAACTTGCATGAAAGTGCAATAGGGAAACATAGTCCTTGGAATGGGGAGAGTTGTTGAGGTAGTTTCATAATTTCATAACCCATTGGTCCCCTTGGCTCTCCAAGGTTGGAAGCATCTTGTTGTCCCCTTTTTGGAGGGAAGCGGCTAGGAAAATTAATAACAAAGGTATCAAACATCTTGGTCAACTCTGGGATTACAACATTTGTAATTGGAAAGGAACGGACCAGCTGGCTCTCTAGCATAACTTGAATGTGACAGAAAGGCTATTGATCAGCAGAGCTCTAGAACGGGTTAACAAGTTGTATTATTGGATTATGAATCTAATTTTGAGTGGAAATCTTGGCAGTGGCCTAAGAACATACACTTCCTTAAACCTCAAATCAAGGAAGTGTAATGTATGCCAATGTATTCAAAGGGTTGGTCCTCTTTTCTTAGTAAGCAGTGGAGCAAGCACTAGCTGGAGTCAAGATGTTAGTTAATTGTGAGGAATATATGGCGCCTGCCATGGCCGCATAAGATGAAGGTATTCATGTGGAAGGTTTTTGGGGAGCCATGCCAACTTGGGTGAAGGTCTTTACTAGGGAAATTGGCCCAGAGAGATGTCCACAATGCAGATCAGCTAGCAAAGACCTCACTCACCTTTTGAAGGAGTGCCCAATTTGTGGCCTAGCTGAAAACATTTGTAAATGGGTCCAAAAAACCTGGAAAAGAGGATTTTCCAAGAATGACCTTGTCTTGGGAGGGAAGGTGTTTAAGAGTCAAGCACTACTTATTGTCACACAACTGGTGAGATATAACTATTTCCGAAGGCAAGGAACAATTGAATATTTGGGAGCACATAGGAAACAACTAGTTTCACAAAGATAAACCAAGAAAGTAAGAACCCAATCATCACAATAAAAAAATAGATAAACTCAGATGAGTGGAACAAGGCCTTAGGCACCGTAATGGCTGACTCTCTTGGGTAAACATATGAGCTCATCTCTTGCCATGGGGTGGCTCCCCTATTAGCCGATGTAATGATGGTCATGGCATGACACAAGCATGATAAGAACTTGTAATTTTTTGCTATTTTAATATAATCCACTCACAATTGTGAGTTTTGCAAAAAGAAAAATATATCTCTCTTAATGTTCATAAATATGGCCACAATACCTTTTACATGCAAATACACCAAAGTTGGCATAAAATGAACACTCCATGGAATGCCTCATAACTCTCACATGAAAGTTTCATATAGAAAAATTGAGAGCTTAAAAGAAACTTGAAAATATTATAAACAAATCCTCTATACATTTTGTCTATTGATTCCAAGTGAGGCTATAGACAGAAAAGGCAACAAGGAAAAGATGGCCTAGAAATGCTACACATTGGGAGATAAGATAGATACACCCACACAAATGACATATAACCATCAAGGTTTAATTGGGGATAAAGGGAGCACTACCGCTGGCACTAGTGCCCCCCCCCCCCCCCCCCCCGCGGAGCCAGTGATGAGTGTGAGAGAGACCGGAAGGAAGGTCGACTGAGGAGCTTCAATCAAGCCTTAAAAAGTTGTTAAGTAAAGCATCTCAATGGTCCAATAGAATCCGAGTTACTAAAAAAGGGCGGGGCTCCCCTATAAACCCCCTTTTTGAAATTATTGTGGGGGCCTTTCCCCTATTTTTGAACAGTGAAGGTGCAAAAAGTCAAGTGTGAGCCCTTGGAGCTGCTTTTTTGTATAAGCTCACTGTTTGTGGCATATGAAAGACGATGTGGACTCTTGCTAAGAAATCTTAAGCCATTGCCTCCCGTTTTGGCATCATTTCCCCCTTCTCCTCTCCTTTCTCTTGCTCGTTGTGTGTGTCGGTGCCGATGGAAGTGTGTGCCAGCGACCCGTTTTGTGGTGCAAAGGGAGTGAAAATTTCAGTGGTGGTGTGCGTTGGGCATGTCGAAACGAGTGTTGGTGGTGTGCGTGAGTTGAATGGCATTCTGGCTAGCATGAGTGTGTTGAGAAGTGTCTAGGAGGTGGCGGTGGCCTGTGAGTGTAAATTCTATCTTTTGAAGGTGTTTCTGAGAAGATAGGGGTGTTGTGAATGCCTTGAGCTATAGTGCAGCATATGTGTGTGTTTTGGGTGTGCTCCCCATTCCCCCTCTCCAAGGTAATGTACTGAAAGGAAATTTCCTCTTCCGTATTTTTTTGAGATTTCAAAAAAGAGATCAAATTTTGAACTTCAGTTGAAGGGTTGGAGATAGAATTAAGGTCAATTAGATCTTGATATATCATATCTCTTCTTTTTCTATGGATTTTGGTCACTTCTTTCCTAAATTCTATTAGGGATTTTTGGGTAGCATTAATGGTGGTTGGCCACATAGGTGCTGGTGTACTTCTTTGAGAAGAGGCGTTTGTCCAAATCCTTTTGAGAGAGGATTGAACTACTTCCAATTGAAACAAAGTGAGGGATATGTGAAACCAATGATTTCTAACCTTGGTGGCTTTGTCATCAATTGTGATGATGGAGGGGATAGTGATCTAAAAGACAACTCTTGAACCGAGGCCTAGCCTTGAGCTTGGTGAAAGACTTGCGAGCTTTGTGGAGGGGATAGTGATGTAAAAGACAACTCTTAAACTGTGGCCTGGCTTGAGCCATGCAACTTCTCCTAAGTCCCACAAATTTAAGGCTTCTTTCAGTTGGTCCCTTGACCCGCCCCTCTAAATTTGTTGTCTGAGTGCTGACCCATATTAAAATCCCTAAACAACATGGTAGAGCTTTAAATTGCCCCTAACACTTTCCACATCTCAATTTGGTTTTGAATTGATTCCAAAGCATAAATCAACACCAAATAGCATCTACAGGGATTGGTAACATAAAATGCAGTCTAATGATTTCTTGTAAGGCTAAGGTGTTGATACAAGTATACATGCCAAGGTGTCCCAAGCAAGAGAGTTGGTTCATAGTATTCACATGGATATATTTTGCAAAGGACAAGATTTGGGAAATACCTTGATGTTATTGCAAGATGAGTGAATTCTCTATGACATAATCATATACTGGGTTGGAGGGGGGTTACTACATAGAATCTACCTTAGATCCCCCCACCCCCATTGTGTGGACCACTGACTGCCTCCCTACTCACCATAGTGGAAAGGGATACACACCCGGAACACAAAAAAATTTCCTCTCTATAGCGATATACACAATACCCCAAAGAACCACTAGATGTCACCTTCAAAAATGACACAATCTTACTTGCAAACATTTGTCCTAGTACACCAATGCACATATACATGCCTCCAAAATCTCGAGCACATTCCATAGAGACAAACCATTTTTCCACACTACAACCACACACAACCCCCCCCCCCCCCCCCCCCCCCCCCCCCCCGCCTGCCCGCCTCTCTCTCTCTCTCTCTCTCTCTCTCTCTCTCTCTCTCTGCACACCACAACCTCGGCTTGAGGCTACACACAACCACACCAACACCGACACCACAAAGCAAAGCACAATAACAAAAGAAAGGGGGTGGGAAATCAGCATCGTGTGGAGCAATGTAAAGATTTTTCTTCAAGAATGGTTACAAAAGCACCTCCGTGCTGTGCAGGGCACTCTCCTCCTCCTTCATGTTAAAAAACAAATGGCCCCAAAAGCCATGGCTCCAAAAAATCCCTTTATTCCAAAAAAGCAAAAAATGGGATTTATCTTGGCTTGCGCAACTCACTTGAGCCCTTTTAAGCACTCGGATTACATCACACACACTTGGCACTCCATATTTGGCATATTTTGTATGGCGTAGACACCTCAGCCACTTTCCTCCACTTGATTGTATGGGGACCACCCCTCAGCCATTTTCCAAGTCAACTGGCTTTTCAAGATCGGTGGGAGACCTCTCTTGAGCCCTAGGGGTATGTCACGGCATTGTGACAACCCCTCTGGACTATTTACTCTTCAATAAAAGGTTTGGTGCCCAAGGGCACCACGAGAACGCCCCTAACGGGAATGCCTACCATCTCATTGTCTACCACCACAATCGACTTCCCACGACACCCACCACGATAGCAAGTATCATTGCACATCTCCATCTTTGCCACCATGACAACGGGCATCATTGCGCGCCTCCATCTTTGCCACAAAATCCAACTAGGGCATCACTACGCAGTGCCCACAGTGACCAAGTCATAGCCACAGAGCTCAAGACTCCACGCCACCTTGTGATGCCAATATAGGGTGCCAATGCACTATAAATACCTGAGAGGGGTGACACAAGGTCCTGCATACGGGTTTGTGGGAGGTGCCATGTGGCACCCCCTCACTGCTCCAACCTCATAAGTCTCCGTGAAGTTCCAAAAGTATAAAAAAAACTTTTGTTTTTTTCTCCCGACTTCAGATCATTGCAACTTCCTGCCTGATGTTCCGATCACTGAGTCCACCAAAATCCACCATTATGAACTTTAATCTTTGCAAATGTTTCCACATTCTGAGGCTCCAAAGCCCTCCAATTCAGGCCATAAGACCAGGAGAAAAATCCCAACACCACATTGCCGTCAACTGACACAAACTTTGACAAACCGTATCCAACTACTCGGGCATCCGATTGACAAGATGTCACTTCTTGTTGACTTCTCATGCTGGAACTAGCTTTGCAAACCCTACCAAGGCTCAAAATCCACTAGTTGGCACATTCTCCAATGCAATCAAGTGGGCACATAACTGGCCCCTGACAAACTTTCAACTAACCGTATCTTGCACATTTGAGATCCGATTCTCAATCTTGAAGGACTAACATGCTCCAACACTTGAGCACCACATTCCAAAGAAAACACTCAACATTCCAGGCATCTTTACCTACCATCCCGTCTGGCCCCTTCTGGAGATCTTTTGGCCTACGAAACCTCATTAGACATACACAACAGCTACCACCTGCTTGCCCAGGACCTTCACACTTGCTTTAGCACTTTACCTCAAACTTGATAGCATCCTTAGCACTTCATAACACATCTTTTAGCATCGACCAAGTTTGGTTGTATCATCATTTCCCACCCCCTATTGAACATTTATGTTCAACCAAAAACAGTCATAACAGTTTTTTCGGCTCTTTGTAATTGCCACAGTGAGTTACCTAACCCTACCAAAATCACCCAAACACTGTGGCTATCCTTAACATCTCACTGTATATAGGTGCGTGTGAGTTAGGGGACTTTTCCCATATCTCCTTACTGAAATAAAAAACCCTCAATTAGCTAGTCATTGGGCTAGTTGAGCCAAAAAATATAAAAAATATAAAAAATATAAGTATATTATGGCCCATGCGTATGTAAATATTTCTTTGTATATAGGGCCTAAATAAAAGATTTTTTCATAATTATTTTGGTATTTATTTAAATATTTCTACCTAGGTGTGTGTTATTTATGCTCTGTACATTGCCTCACCATTACCACAATTTTTCTTACCATTTTTCATACTCTTTATTCCATATAGAAATATTTTCATGTAAGCTTCTCTTATATTTGGTGTAACTCCACCCCAACAAAAATCCAAAAAAACTAGTTTTATTTATGTGTATATTTTTTCACTATTGTGATTTTTCCCTTCCTACATCTATTTTGTTTTTTTCTAAAAAATTAGAACACCAAAAATATTTATCTTTTTATGGTAGCCTCATAATGAGAGAGATTTCTTTTGACCCCTTTATATTTTTTCCACTTATATTATTTATATTTGACATGTACATATTTTTGAGACCCCTCAATATTTGATTTTCTTAGTTGTACTATTCACTTATATCATAATCTCAACAATATCTTCAATTATAGACCTACCAAATAAGGTCAAGGGTAGGTGGCATGCATACATGCACTATGGAGGGCTCACTCTTGGAGGTATTCAAAAGAATCATCCAAAGAAGGACCCCACAAGGACTTTGTGCAGTGGAAAAAAACGGTCGGTTTTGCTAAATTTTTAAAGTTCACTTGCTCTCCGAATTTGAAAAGGTGATACAAACAAAAGTTGTAGCTCGTGGGCTGAACTTTTGCCTCAAATTTTTTCATGTTTTTTTGAGCTACGAGCTGTGAGCTATGATTTTATTAGTGGACCCCAGTTTTCCCATGCTATGCAGCCACACTCTCTCTTCCACTTTATCATTTTCCTCTTTCACACACACTTCTCCACTCATCATCCCCACCTCTCTCACCACTCCTCTCTGCACCCTACTCACCTTCTCCTCAACCTTGAAGAATAAGAGAAACCATGGTGAACTCATACCTCCCACACACAATTCCATTCCAAAATTGACCACCTAGTCTCATTTTTCCTCCTCCAATTTACCCATATCTATCAAAAAAACCACAAAATTCAGCCTCTTCTCTTAAAAGACAGCATCATGGTCGTTGATTACTCAGCTTCAATTACCTTGTCTCTCAAGGAAGGTCAAGAGTGGAGAAAAAATGTACCGTCAAAGCTAGTGGACCGTCAACAAGCGTCAAAATTGACCCTACTCAAGACACTTGGAGCATCAACCTTGTAAGAAATCCACCTTTTCTTACCTCTTAAGAGTTTTTTTTCCTTATTTGTATCCTACATGGATACTCCCATTGTAAATATCCAATTCCATTTGTAAATTAATACCTACTCTACTAACACTAACCCACTATGAAAAGTCCTATCACCTCCATTTCTCTCCTCTCTCTTTCCCCACCAACTTCTTGATAACTCCAAGCAAAAGAAATTAGATAAATGGCTGAAAATCTAACCCAACCATGGTTAGAGGAGTAACCCTAGCCTTCAAAATTTCTACAAAAGGAGGGTGTAGCTAGCACAAAAGGGGGGAGCCATATGCAAGAGCACTATGCTATAGCTTGAGAAGCCAAGCTCAACCTCTCTAGAAGGAGCTCTTGAGTGGAAGCTCATTGTCTTATGCATGTGCATGTGTGGTAATAGGGGATTAGCAAGGGAACTCTATGCCATTGTAAGAGAGAGAGTGATCATTCAATTGAGAGTAGGAAATCTATCATTTCTCCTACTAGTGTAAGCCCAACATTTGCTGAATCAAGGAGGGTGGATTTGGACTAAGCTTGGATACTTTGTCTCCCTTCCAACGTGAAGTAATGGACAACAATGATGCGTAAGTGTCTTGGTGTTTTTTGTTAAGTTCTTGATAGCTTGTCTCTGGTGTTGTCATCAATCTAGCCATAAGTCCCACATACTGTAAGAGGGCGACAGGGTGGAGAGGACTCCCCTGACCTTAAGACAGTGATGTGTTGTGGTGAAATTTACGCAAGCTATGTTGAACAAATACTAATCTCACTTTGATTTGTCATGACAGATTTGTAAGAAGGTATTAATGCAACAAGCACCCCCTCCCCCTTTCTCTCTCTTTCTTAAATATATAGTGGTGTTTGCTTGATCATTGCCGATACGTTTCAAAGCAGCCCGAGCTCTCTCTCTCTCTCTCTCTCTCTCTCTCTCTCTCTCTCTCTCTCTCTCTCTCTCTCTCTCTCTCTCTCTCTCTCTCTATCTATCTATCTATCTATCTACGCGTCCTAGTTCGCATCCAAAACTAGGTGGTGCCCCAAATTTGTGTAGGGTTAGGTTGCGGGTTTGTGTGTGTGTTTGTTGTTTTTTCCCAACCCCAACCCAATTGAGCAGCATGGGAGCCTAGAAGAGTGCTTGGAGGCCACTCTTCTTGTTTCCCGCCCCAGACCGCCTCAAATTGGTGCCCCCACTGAGGACGGCTTGTGTATTTTTGTGTAGAATCAACCTTTAGCATAGTCAAGTAGTTGCATGAATCACGAAAATTTGTATGATCCCTTCATTCCCATTGCAAGGCAAAAGGTACACATAATTGTTAGTACTAAGTTGCAATTTCAACATGTCATTCGTAGAATTTTAGGTCCTCTTAGGTTGGCCGAGATAAACGCTTCAGTAAATCCTTTTATTTTGCCTCTCATTAGGTACGACCTTAGTTTGGACGTCTATATTTTTGTTTTATTTTAAGCATTAGGTCATGCATAGACCATGGATAATGGCCCAGGAATAGAGGTTTTCCCCTTCCATTTCACTCCACACATCAGAATAAACATTGCAATTAGTAGGAAAATCCATTTTCAACAACGTATGGTGTTCATGTTTGGTGCCCAAAGAGTAGGAGAAATTCTCGCATCACCAAACCCTGTCATCCTACCTCTTATTGATTATCATAGGTCGTTTGATGTGAATATCTTTATTTTGTTGTAGAATAGATTGCAAGCTAGAAAACATTATTGTGTAAATCTTTTTAAGAAAGAAAAACAAAAACGGGTGTCACTTTGAAATCAATTCAATGGAAAGCCAACGCCAAATGTCTGGGTATCCTCTTTTCTTTGGAGAGCCTGGAGAGGATCCAGAATTATTTTTAGCGAATTTCAAGATGTCTTGCCGTATCAAGAGGATAATAACTGATCAAGAACGTGTAGAAATGTTTGAGGTGGTCCTTAGGAAAGATGCTAGCACTTGGTTTGACTCTTTGCCTGAGGAAGTTAAGGGGAATTACACAGAAGTTTTGAATCGTTTCAAGAAATACTTCTTTGATCCCCAAAACACTCAAAAATTATGGCAAGACATTGTTTCTCATAAGCAAAAAGACTTAGATGACTACTACTTGTACAAGCAAGAGTTTCTACGTCTTTGGGCTCTATGGATACGAAATGTTGCTAACCCTGGTGATGGTGCAGAATTTCTAAAGAAGGAGAGATTCATAGCCGGACTCTTTCCTGACCTTAAGGTAAAAGTTGAGGCGGGTGCACCTGCTACCTTTGATGCAGCTGAAACTAGGGCTGTTGAGAAATATAGGAAACTCAAGTGCTTAAGGGGAGAGGTTCCAATAGAAGGTCTTAGACCCAAAGGTAAGTCACAAGCATCAACATCGAGGGAGCTTCCTGAGGTAACGGCGGAAGTAATTGAGAAGCTAAACAAATCTTTAAGCAGCCTGTCAATTCACCTTGCACAAGCTGTAGGTCCAAAGGGACAAGCAAAGAAGTCAGAAGAGAGAGAGCCACGAACTAGGAGAGTCTTGCAATGTTGGAATTGCGGTGAGTCTGGACATGGGATGTATAATTGTCCTTGGCCCCGTGGGGAGCCAGGGAGACCTAACTTGAATTACCCAGTGATGAATGCAGGTGAAGGAACTGGTCAACAACCAAGGCTTCTACAAAGACCAAATGGACCAAGACCACCTCCACAAGGGGTAGAAGGAGTTCCACCTTTGCCAGATCCAAATGTGCATGTGGTAGAGGTGACAAACTCAAATGAAGTTGACATGGAAGCAAATGGCATTAAGAGTGGCCGAGGAAAAGGTAAAGAGAAAGAGGGTGTCCCATCACAGAGTGACCATGGACAAGGCAAGAAGGCAAAGGAGACCAAGGAAGCTAAGAGGACTCGACGTCGTATCAATCTCCAAGACTTCCCTCTTGGACATGGTATGGCTTCATACAACCTGTTGGAAGACATGCGAGGTAAGGGTTCTGATATCTCATGGCCTCGGTTTCTTGCATTATGCCCACAAGTTAAGAGGGATTTAACAAAGGCAGTTAGCACTAGGAGAAAGGTAAAAGAGAGTTTTCCTGTTGTAAAAATTGCACATGCTGAAATGAACGAGGATATTACACCTGTGCTAGATTGTTACATAAAAGGAAGATTGGTTAGGAAAGGTCTAGTGGATGGGGGTGCACAAATTTGCATCATGACAGAAGGGCTCATGCAAAGACTAGGCATGCACATCCAGGAGACACCTGAAATCAAAGTGAAAATGGCAAACAATAGCAAGGCTAGGTGCGTAGGCATTTGTAAAAATGTTTTTGTGGAGGCCTTTGGCATTAAGAAGGCAGTGGATTTCTATGTCATGTCTACCAAGGGAAATGGTTACCCATTTATCCTAGGAAGACCATGTCTAATGAAAATGCGAGCTTTGCAGGATTGGGAGAGTGGAAAGCTAATTTGCAGGAATGACAATCACAAGAAGGTTGTCTTTGACATGAAGGAGCAACGCCAAGAGGAGCTCCATGAAGAATCATCTCGAAGTGAGACGGAAGAAGATTGGACTGAAAACACTTCAGAAGAAGAAAGTAGCGGCAGCATTACTGAAGAGGAGTCCTCCATTGAAGTCATGGGGGTAAGGTTTAAGCCAAACAACCAAGAGACCTCTTCTCGAGGTTTGGAAGAGGTAGGTTCCCAAGAGAACCAAAAGGTGGAAGATGAAGGAATGTTAGAAGGTATGTTGTCTACAACACTTACAAAGGATGAAAGAGAGGAGTTCAAATGTGTGCTAAGGAAATTTCTGAGGCTTTTTTCTAAAGACTACACCGATGTGCGTGGAGTAGATGTTGTTCAACACAAGATTGAGTTGAAGCCAGAGGCCACACCTAAGGCTCAAAAGCTACGAAGGCTAGGAGTCATTAAGGAGCAAGCTCTACTCAAGGAGGTAAGAAAGCTTCTAGCAGCAGGTTTCATTTATCCAGTGGAGAAGTCAGAGTGCGTCTCTCCCGTTGTTGTCACTCCTAAGAAAAACGGCAAGTGGAGGGTGTGTGTGGATTATCGTCCACTTAATGAGGCAAAAAAAAGAGATCACTTTCCCCTCCCATTTCAGGATGAGATACTAAATGAAGTAGCTGGTCATGAGAAGTACACTGTGTGTGATGGCTACTCGGGTTACTTTCAAATAGGTATCGCATTGGAGGATCAATTGAAAACAACCTTTATCACTCCTTGGGGTTGTTATGCTTTTAGAGTCATGCCATTTGGCCTGACAAATGCTCCTGCAACTTTCCAACGCTTCATGAACATGGTGTTTCAAGCATTCTTTGGAAAGTCCATTAGGGTTTTTATTGATGATTTTTGCATTTATAGCTCAAAATCATTGCATCTACAAAGGGTAGAAGAAGGTTTAAAGAAGCTCTATGACATGGGAGGTCAACTCAACCCCGACAAGTGTCACATAGCTGAGGATGAAGTGATCTTGCTTGGTCACAAGGTTTCCTATAAAGGCATTGAGGTGGATCCTTCAAAGGCAAAGGCTCTTATTGAGCTACCATCACCCAAGAGTCTTAAGGAGGTCACCTCATTCATTCAAAAGGTGAAGTATATGTCACGCTTCATTCACTTAGCCTCGGAGTTACTTCACCCTTTGCAAAAGTTGACACAACAAGTAGAATTTGCATGGTCTGATGAGCTTGAAGAGTACTTTTGTAACATTAAAGCCATTTTGTCAGAGCTACCAACACTCATGCCTCCTTGTTGGGAGTACACATTCTTTGTTAGCTCTAGTGCTGGGAAAGAAACAATTGGTGCAGTTTTTCTACAACAAGATCCCTATAGTACCAGGATGCGTCCCATCTACTTTGCTAGTAGGGTCATGAATGCTTTAGAGAGAGGCTACACGGAGGCAGAACTCATGATGCTTTCTCTCATGTTTGCGATAAGGAAGTTTAGATCCTACTTGCTCCCAAAACCTTTTGTAATCCTCACCGCAGAGAATTTGTTCCCTTGGGTGTCATCTCAAATGAATCTTAGTACTAGGATCTCAAAGTGGATTATGGAGTTGCAAGAGTTTCAATACTCTTTCAAGGTAGAAGATAGTGTGCGTGCACGATTGGCAGGGATTCTCACTTATAGGGTGCATGAAAAGGAGATTAAGGTGCTTGAAGTAAAGACCCTACCATTGCCACCACCAAAAAGTATTCCTAATGCTTTTACCTTGTTCTTTGATGGAGCTTTTCGTCGAGCCACAGGAAAAGCAGGGGGAGGGCTAGTGTTGCTCAACCCAAGTGGAGAGGTGGTCATGAAAGAGAAGTTCAATCTACCAGGTTCAACTAGCAACAATGAAGCAGAATACGACACACTACTTCATGGTTTGAAGATGTGCATTGGCCAAGGGATAAAATGTCTCATGGTAAAGGGAGATGCACTTCTCATTGTTAAACAGATTTTAGGCATTTGGGCATGCAAGAATGAAAGCTTAAGGACAAAATTTCATGCCATTCGTAAGATGTTTAATCAATTTGAAGAAGTGCAACTATATCATATTCCGAGGAAACAAAATGAAGATGCCGATTTACTTGCACAACAAGCAGTTACATGTGTTGAGAGAGAAGTGCAGGTCATCATGGTGGCGGCTGCGGTGAAGCAACCGAGGTACCAGGGATTGGAGTCATTGGCTCCCATCATTGGCTACATTTTGGAGGGTGAGTTTCCACCAGACTTCACAAAAGCTCATAAGAGGAGACTCATGAAGAAAGCAAGCATGTATCTCTTCCTAGAAGGCTCCCTCTATCAAAGAGGGAAGGATAAAGTGTGCAGAAGAGTACCAACTATCGCGGAAATTCCAGCCATTCTAAAAGGTTTGCATGAAGCGGCATGTGGTCGTCATTTTTCCCAAGAATTAACTGTGAAGAAGATTTTGCTTGCGGGGTATGTTTGGCCAAATCTACATGTGGATGTCCAACATTGGTGTAAAAGTTGTCACAATTGTCAGGTAAATGGGAATAGAAGATTGATTTATGGTCCAAGGCAAATCGTGCTTGCAAATGGACCCTTTGAAAAGTGGGGCATTGATGCTATGGGTCCTCTGCCTAGGACAAAAAATGGTAAACTCTACATTCTAGTGGCTGTAGACTATATGACTAGGTGGGTGGAAGCACAAAGTGTAGCAAAGGTAAATGAGAGGACAGTGAGCAAATTCGTCTACACTCACATTTATTGTAGATTTGGTACACCTTTGGAGATTCTTTCTGATAATGGTCCAGGGTTTAGAAAGGGATTGCTCACAGAAGTCTGTGAAGAACTTCACATTCTACATCGTCATAGCACACCATACTACCCACAGTCAAATGGTTTGGTGGAGAAGGCTAATGGTGTCATTGCAGGAATCATTAGAAAGATGGTGCAAAACAAGACAAAATTATGGGATGACTTCTTGGATGGTGCCTTGTGGGCATATCGAACCACATATAGGGAAGCCACGGAGTTCACACCATTTCACTTGGTCTATGGTCAAGAGGCTTTGCAGCCTATCGAGCTCAACATTCCAACAATGCGACTTCATGGCAAAGGAGCACAAGATGATCAAGAGGTATGGATGGATCGACTTCTTACGTTAGTGGAGCTTGAGTGGAAAAGAGAAGCAGCATATGAGTGCTACAAGAGGAAAGCCACACAAGCGAAAGAAACGCACGACAAGAAACTGAAGGACAAAGGCATCAAGGAAGGAGAGCTTGTGCTAAGGTATGACAATCGTTTTGATGCCAAGTTTGAAATAAGATGGCAGGGGCCATACATAGTCAAGAAGGCTTTCAATTCTAGTTACTATCAGCTTATGGACTTGAATGGTAAAGAGCACTCCAGGAAGGTAAACGGGTATCGCTTGAAGCTCTATTTGAGTCGCCTTCTACCAAAGATCTGTCCAAAGGCCGCTGTCTCATGTAAGTATTGTTACATGAAGCATGAGTGTAACTCTAGCCAAAATTCTGAGGGGCCAAACAATAAAGATCTCGTCAAGGACTCTGAAGCACTCTCTTTGGAAAAGATGCTCTATGATGGTACATGAATATACCATCATCCTGGGGGAGGGCTAATGATAGCCGTTTTTTCGGCTCTTTGTAATTGCCACAGTGAGTTACCTCACCCTACCAAAATCACCCAAACACTGTGGCTATCCCTACCATTTCACTGTATATAGGTGCATGTGAGTTAGGGGACTTTTCCCATATCTCCTTACTGAAATAAAAAACACTCAATTAGCTAGTCATTGGGCTAGTTGAGCCAAAAAATATAAAAAATATAAAAAATATAAGTATATTATGGCCCATGCGTATGTAAATATTTCTTTGTATATAGGGCCTAAATAAAAGATTTTTTCATAATTATTTTGGTATTTATTTAAATATTTCTACCTAGGTGTGTGTTATTTATGCTCTGTACATTGCCTCACCATTACCACAATTTTTCTTACCATTTTTCATACTCTTTATTCCATATAGAAATATTTTCATGTAAGCTTCTCTTATATTTGGTGTAACTCCACCCCAACAAAAATCCAAAAAAACTAGTTTTATTTATGTGTATATTTTTTCACTATTGTGATTTTTCCCTTCCTACATCTATTTTGTTTTTTTCTAAAAAATTAGAACACCAAAAATATTTATCTTTTTATGGTAGCCTCATAATGAGAGAGATTTCTTTTGACCCCTTTATATTTTTTCCACTTATATTATTTATATTTGACATGTACATATTTTTGAGACCCCTCAATATTTGATTTTCTTAGTTGTACTATTCACTTATATCATAATCTCAACAATATCTTCAATTATAGACCTACCAAATAAGGTCAAGGGTAGGTGGCATGCATACATGCACTATGGAGGGCTCACTCTTGGAGGTATTCAAAAGAATCATCCAAAGAAGGACCCCACAAGGACTTTGTGCAGTGGAAAAAAACGGTCGGTTTTGCTGAATTTTTAAAGTTCACTTGCTCTCCGACTTTGAAAAAGTGATACAAACAAAAGTTGTAGCTCGTGGGCTGAACTTTTGCCTCAAATTTTTTCATATTGTTTTGAGCTACGAGCTGTGAGCTATGATTTTATTAGTGGACCCCAGTTTTCCCATGCTATGCAGCCACACTCTCTCTTCCACTTTATCATTTTCCTCTTTCACACACACTTCTCCACTCATCATCCCCACCTCTCTCACCACTCCTCTCTGCACCCTACTCACCTTCTCCTCAACCTTGAAGAATAAGAGAAACCATGGTGAACTCATACCTCCCACACACAATTCCATTCCAAAATTGACCACCTAGTCTCATTTTTCCTCTTAAGAGTTTTTTTTCCTTATTTGTATCCTACATGGATACTCTCATTGTAAATATCCAATTCCATTTGTAAATTAATACTAACTCTACTAACACTAACCCACTATGAAAAGTCCTATCACCTCCATTTCTCTCCTCTCTCTTTCCCCACCAACTTCTTGATAATTCCAAGCAAAAGAAATTAGATAAATGGCTGAAAATCTAACCCAACCATGGTTAGAGGAGTAACCCTAGCCTTCAAATTTGCTATAAAAGGAGGGTGTAGCTAGCACAAAAGGGGGGAGCCATAAGCAAGAGCACTATGCTATAGCTTGAGAAGCCAAGCTCAACCTCTCTAGAAGGAGCTCTTGAGTGGAAGCTCATTGTCTTATGCATGTGCATGTGTGGTAATAGGGGATTAGCAAGGGAACTCTATGCCATTGTAAGAGAGAGAGTGATCATTCAATTGAGAGTAGGAAATCTATCATTTCTCCTACTAGTGTAAGCCCAACATTTGCTGAATCAAGGAGGGTGGATTTGGACTAAGCTTGGATACTTTGTCTCCCTTCCAACGTGAAGTAATGGACAACAATGATGCGTAAGTGTCTTGGTGTTTTTTGTTAAGTTCTTAATAGCTTGTCTCTAGTGTTGTCATCAATCTAGCCATAAGTCCCACATACTGTAAGAGGGCGACAGGGTGGAGAGGACTCCCCTGGCCTTAAGACAGTGATTGGGGTGGCTTTTCTTGTGATGTGTTGTGGTGAAATTTACGCAAGCTATGTTGAACAAATACTAATCTCACTTTGATTTGTCATGACAGATTTGTAAGAAGGTATTAATGCAACAAGCACCCCCTCCCCCTTTCTCTCTCTTTCTTAAATATATAGTGGTGTTTGCTTGATCATTGCCGATACGTTTCAAAGCAGCCCGAGCTCTCTCTCTCTCTCTCTCTCTCTCTCTCTCTCTCTCTCTCTCTCTCTCTCTCTCTCTCTCTCTCTCTCTCTCTCTCTCTCTCTCTCTCTCTCTCTCTATCTATCTATCTATCTATCTATCTATTTACGCGTCCTAGTTCGCATCCAAAACTAGGTGGTGCCCCAAATTTGTGTAGGGTTAGGTTGCGGGTTTGTGTGTGTGTTTGTTGTTTTTTCCCAACCCCAACCCAATTGAGCAGCATGGGAGCCTAGAAGAGTGCTTGGAGGCCACTCTTCTTGTTGCCCGCCCCAGACCGCCTCAACAGGTTTATTGAACTAGAAAACTGCAACACCCTACTAGCACTCAAACAAACTGAAAAAAGCATAACCATCTATACATTATATAAAAATCTCCATATCCTCCAGGCTTGGTCTTGTTTAGGAGGGTTGCCCAACCCCCTGCATCACAACACAGTTCCCACCTAGGTGGAGTATCTGGCACTGAACACACCCATCCACCTGCACCACCACCACATAGTGCCGTACCCAAGCACACAACCATCCATATATATAAGCTTTCCATACCATACCTTCACTTCCGCCGCTTCAAGCATCCATTGGTGCACTGCCTACTTCAAATAAAGTGCCACCATGCACTCCACCCTACTATACATACATACCATCCATATCTAACATTCTTGGTCATCCCTCCCATCCAGGTATTGGAACGTCCTCAAAAGAATCCTGGACCCAATGGATCACCACCTCCACCATCACTGTATGCAAAGTGGGAATTTTGAGGTCAGGGACTTCCTCCAACACCTCATCTATCTCTATCATCCGATCTTCCTCCTTAGTGAAGCTAGGCTCTTAGAAGAGGACAATGACATACATGCTTCAGTTTGCTCATCAACCTCCTTGATAACTTCATTTGACTCCTCCACAATGGTCACGGGGGGTCTTGCCGGCCTTTTCCTTTGAGTTTCCCTTGTCCATGCCCTCAAGAACAAGTAAGACCAGAACCGTGTCCCAAGAAATGAATTGGATTCTTATGCACCCCATGCCCAAGTCTATGAGGTCATCCTCATCCTATGTTCTGTAGTTTCATTCAGTGAGCCCTTTAACAAACATCAATGGACAAAAGCAAAAAATTTGTCGACCGCATAGAGGTGTTTGAGAAAATCCATTGGCATATTCCTCCACGTGCTACCCCATGTAGTCAAGAAATCTTTGGAATGCCTCTACATGTAGGTTGGCAATGGCCTGCGTGTTGATCGTCCCCTCACACAGTGATTAGTTCTTACACTTGATCGACAAGGCCGACTTGTTCCAGTTGTGTGAGAAGTGAATCAGAAGACGTTGTCATGGTTTTGCTCATGAAGAAGATGGCAAGAGACCTTAGAGCTAGACCACCGTGTCACACTGTAGAGAGGGCCTAGGTTTTATTAATCCTTCATCCTTGATAGCTGCTGACTTCCACGTTGCACTGCAGAGAGATTGGTATTATACGCTTTTTCATCTTTGGCTGTTGCTCACCACCGCGTCGCACTGCAGGGAGGAATTATATATGTTTAGGTCCTTCATTTGCTGGTGGTTATTATTGTCCATGAAATGTTTTATATGTCAAATTTATGTCTATTTTAGATTTGCATTTGCTTCATGTATTTTTAGGCTTCAGTCATGGTAGAGACAAAGTTAACGTGTCAACATCACAAAATCATTTGTGATGCTCTAGTTTTGTCTCTCTATGGAGCTTCAGACGATCATTTGCGTCGGGCTTTTTATCCACTAGAGGCAGCATTGTGTATGAGCCAATGGTTGGGCAACTTGAGTTGGTAAGCCATCTCATTGATGGGCTTCAAAATTTGAAAAGGACCATAGTATCTTTTTGCTAGTTTAGCATAATACTTTTGATGGCCCGTAGAATTTTTGCCCGTGGTTTGCCTTAATCGAGCCTTAGGAAACTTAAGCAATACCCAATCATTTTCTTTGAATGTTAGGCCCTTCTGTGCTTGTCAGCAGTAGCTTTTTTCCTTTGTTGAGAGATGGATATATCCTCCTTAATCTTTTGAAAAGATTCTTGTAGGTCACGGCTATACTCATCGGCGGCGAAGATCTTCCCATGTACTTGAGTAGCAAGGGACTTTTAGGTCTTCCCTCAATGATCTCAAAAGGTGCTTTTAAGTATGTACAGTATTATTGTAGGCATACTCTACAATAGGTAAGTACTTTCTCCATTGTGAGCATTGATCTACTTCGGTAGCATAAGTCTTGAGTAGATCGAGTATTGTAAGATTGGCTATCTCACTTTGGCCATCCGTTTGGGTTGAACCATCACCTAGCATATGTCCAAGCATACCACTATCTTGTAAGTATCTCCTGCACCAACTATGTCATGCATTGACCCATCACCTAGACACACATGTCCAAGCATACCACTAGCATATGTGCTAAACCACTCACGACTTGACGTGACATGAAATCTAGCAGTCACATCTAGTATCCAATGTGAAGGTAATGTGTCGTCGTAAACCAACATAAGAAAGTCAAGAGTAAACATGGAAGAAAAGGTGACATCTCTGTCATAATGCATAACCACATATGCTACATCTGCTCCCACATCATCCAAAGTGATAGCATCCCTCTTGTGCTGTCTCCTGCGTTGTCTCATCCGCCGAAAAAAATGCGAAGTACATGCCCTGTATGACAAGAATTCCAACACACAATATTTCTATGTCTGCAAGATCGTCCTTTGAATGTAGGCATCTCTCTAGACTCATTTGTGCTAAAATCATTGCAGAATCTTTGCCATAAATATATAGTTGTACATGCATCTAAACCAATGCAACAGACAGACTCACCAAGGTGTAACATGATCATCAAACGTGCAAGCTCATCCAAGTCCTCCCACTCATCGTCAGTCATAGACTTTGGCCTAGCATCCATGCCCTGTAGTGGCAACACTTGGCCCAACTGAGTCAATGCATCATGCATACCTGCTTTCTAATGCTCAAAGTTTGAACCATCAAACTTTGCATGGAAAAGCACAAACCCTGACAATGATCTATATGCCAAATCCATGGCGATAACTTGTGATGAGACCAAGCACAAATCGATCAATTGACAATAGCCAAAGCCTAGCTAACTCATACACCAAGTATTGTCAAAATACAACATAAGCTCGCATAAGTTGTCTAAGAGAAGTGTCAAAAAATATGGCAATCAATGTAACAAACAAGTGAGAAAAACCGCTCAAATGATGCCAAAACACCCGCTCTAATCCAAGAGCACTATGTTATAATCAATGAAACCAGCATCAACAATCTCCCTCCTAGAGAAATTACCACATGTATGTCAAATGACATAATCCAGTGAGCAAACACTCTCACAATGCAATGCCAAAACACTATGGCAAAGCAACCACTGAGTGCCACATGAAAGCAAAACACATTGCAAACTTTGCGCATAAACAAATAAACGCGCAAGAAAAATCCGACAGAGTTTCGCCAGTATTTGGCTATCTAGCCATAATAACCATACATTCCATAAACATGCTCAAAACCGTGAGCAAATCATGCACAAAATCCGCACTCAAGCATATATGAGCTACCCCAAAGTCTCAACTCCCTAAACTTGGAAAACAATCCTGTAATCCAAAACACAAAGTGCATCAACCGTACTCTACAAGCGAAACATATACTTGAATGCAAACCAACCAAAATATGACACAAATTGGTGCTCAAAATAGTTGAAAATCAGCCCACATATGCCATTGCAAGGCGAAGAATACCATCCGTCGAAAAGCGCACATCATGTGCATCCACATGGCAATATAAACGAGCATCAAGCATGTACCAAATGTGTAGCAAATGAGCATCCAAATCAGTTGAAAATTCAGCTCACAATCATGTCATAAATGCTTGCAAAACTCTCTGCAAATCTGTGCACCACACTTTCTAAAATCTTCTTGATCGCATAAGTCAATGCACATAACCTGTGATGAAGCCACTCTCGAATCCTGAGAGTCCACAAGAATGCATACATCCACAAAGTGTTCTCAAGGTATGTGCATAAATGTGTTGAAAATATCAACCCACACTCTCTTCACTGAAGAAGAAAAAATGCGCAAAACAAGAGAATAACAAAGCTCAATCCGAGCTCTCCGAATGTAGAAAATCACCACAATAGGCATACATAATCTTCAACTTTTCGTATATCCTACAGCCTATCAGCCCATATCTTCCAACCTTCTTGATGAGGTGAAGATGGCAAGCTTCACTTATCAAGCATTAGCATAACAACAACAGTAAACATGATTAGCATGAACTTGAAAAGTGCTCATCCTCAATCCCAAGACCTCAAACACCATGAAAGGTGAGGAGAGCTGGCAGGGAGTGAGGAAGAAGAGACAAGTAGAAGTATCTCTACAAGAAAGCAATGCCTCCTTGCACATAATCACTCATAGCTCTTGTAGCATAGCTTAGCATAGTGATAATGGAGATTAGAGAGATTGATAAGCAAGCATAAGCATTATCTTGTGTGGAGTTGCATCCATAGCCAAGAGCTTGTTGTAGTAGGCACTCAACTTCTCAAGCTTGGAGAAGGAGATAAAGTTCTTGCTTCACAAGAGTGTGTAAAGAGAAGAATGAGAGAGCGAGATGACTCAAAAATAAGAGAGAGAGAGAGAGAGAGAGAGAGAGGTAGCTTGGTCGACCCCCTTTCCTAGGCTTCCCTTGAAGCTCACTAGGCCATGTAGCCCTCTAGCCAATGAGAGCTTGGCTCCCTTTGGGGCAAGTTGTGTAGTCTCTTGACAAGTGTCCTTATTTCCCTCTTGTGAGGTTAAGCTAGCACCCCCCTTGCTTAAGCACATCCCTTGCCTGCTTGAGCACTGTGCCTCTACACCTGACATGTGGCCCCTTTCCTCTCATGAGAGTATGGCCCCTTGGTGAGGTGCAAACAGACTACTCACATCCCTCCTTTGTAGGGCTCGCCCCCTTCTTTGTAGCAAGTTCTTTGAACTTGGTAAGCAGGCACGTCCCCTGCTTAAGCACAACCCTTGCTTAAGCAAGCTGCCCCCTTGCCTGCTTGGACCTTAATTGACTAAAGTTTAAAAATTAAAGACTATGTCTTAAGGCTTTTAACAATTACCTTTGGAGGCTTTAACGAAGTCAACCCTAAGCTCTTTTGCTCCATTGACTAGCCTTGCTCTTTGATAGACCATTTCTCATTTGGTCCCCTTTACCATTGGCCCCCTGTTGAAATAGATCTATAAGCACATCTATATCTGAACCCTTGTTTGTTGGAATTAGGGTTGCAGAGAAACACACACAGCTTGGAGAAGACAAAGGAAGCTCAAGGCACACAATAGAGAGTGTGTTACTTAGTGTGCAATGGAAAGATAGATAGCCCTAGAGTGATGGGCGTATATACAATGCACAAGGGAAAAAACCTCCTAAAGAGGGAAAAAATGCCCCGGCGGTCCTAGTGTGTTCACACACATCACTACCACATGTATATGGTAATAAATCCCCCCTCGAGTGATGCGGTGAACGAGAGCTGGCACATGAGTAAAGGGAAGTGCCATGCCCTGAGGACAAGATCAGTCCACAAACGGGAGTAAGCCCAAAGCTTTGCGAAAAGCTTCAAGCTTCTCACGAGACAATGCCTTTGTGAAAAGATTTTCAAGGTTGTCCTGTGTTGGCACATAAGCCAAGCTAATCTCTCCTGGTAAGAGCCTCTCCCTGACATAATGGTAATGCACCTCAATGTGCTTTGTGCGAGCATGAAAAACTGGGTTCCTCGAAACTACCAATGCGCTCTGACTGTCAGTGTAGATAGTGTTGGCAGTGTCCTGTCCAACACCCAAATCAGCCATAAGGCGTCTGAGCCATACACACTCAACGGTAGATGTGAAGATTGCCCTGTACTCAGTCTCACAACTCGAAGTGGCCACAGTAGGTTTCTTCTTGCTCAACCATGATATACATGAACTGCCAAGCATGAAACAAAAACCACTTGTGGACACTCGCGTGTCAAAACAACCAGCCCAATCTGAGTCCGAAAAAGCATGTAAGTCTGGCGGCAATGATCCCCCCTTGGGATAAAACAAGCCAAGATGTAAAGTTCCACTAAGGTAGCGGAAAATCCTCTTGACAGCCTGCCAATGCTTAGACCCTGGGCTATGCATAAATCTGCTGACCTGTGAGACTGCAAACTGAATATCCGGCCTCGTGTTGCATACATAAATGAGGCAGCCAACAGTAGTTTGGTAAAGAGTGACATCAACAAAATCGCCAACATCATGTAGACTCAACTTCAAACCTATTTCCATGGGAGTGGAAATAGGTTTGCAATCCTCAAGTCCAAACTTACATAGCAATGTCTCTATGTAGCTTTTCTGACACAAGGCAATACCACCATCACACTGCTTAAACTGTATACCCAAGTAATGATGCAACAGCCCCAAATATTTCATCTGGAAAGTAGCATTCAAATCATCAACATAAAGAACCACGACGAGAAGTACATCACCCTCACGCTTTACATACAATGTGCTTTCTGTTGGACTGTTACGAAAGCCTTGTTTGACCAAATGAGTGTCAGCTTTCTCATACCAAGCACGAGGAGATTGCTTCAACCCATACAAAGCCTTGTTACATTTGCACACTTTGTCCTCTTGTCCTCTTGTCCTTTTGTGAGTAAACCGCGAGACTGTGTTACATAAACCTCCTCAAATATGTCACCATTCAAGAAAGCAGTAACAATGTCTGATTGATGTACATCCCAACCAAAATGAGCTGTCAATGCACATAGAAAACGCACAGTAGTCATACGACAAGTGGGAGCAAAAGTCTCTTCACAATCTATGCCTTTTTGCTGTGCATAACCCTTTGCAACAAGTCGAGCCTTATGGCGATCGATCTCACCATCCGGCTTGCGTTTCAACTTGTAAACCCACTTCGTACCAATGGCCTTTTTTCCAAGAGTCAAATCACATAAACTCCATGTGTCATTTTCTATAAGTGCATCATATTCTGATTGCATGGCAGCCATCCAATTTTCTAAATTTTGTGCTTCATCAAAAGTCATAGGCTCCTCAACATCATGTAAGCTAAACAGAGCCAAAGCATAACAATCTGATGCATAAGCTGCATGGCGAGAGCCTAAACGAGTACGACTAGACAAAGGTGCATCCAATTTACTGTCACGCAAAGTGTGCACCAGCCATTTTGGAATACCTCTAGCCTGCTCATTTTCATCCCTTTCCTCATCAAGTACATCATGTACATCTGCATCAGTAATAGGCTGATCTAAAACATTTTCAGAAACCCCCATAGGCTGTACATTTACCTCATTGGAACTTACATTCGTATTTCCACCACTGAAAAGAGGCAACAAAGTGTCATAAATGTCCTGTGAGCTTACATTACTGTCTCTAGTACATGACAGCAAGGGCTGAACAGAATCTTCCACAAACACTACATCCCGAGAAACCAGAATACGTTTTGTTTGCGGTGAGGAAAGCTTTTCCATGCATGGGAACCCCCCCCCCCATATATTTTTGCCCTTTTATCAAAATATTTCCCATTATATAAGTTACTTTTGATTTTTTCTTCCTTTTTCACAAACGTTTTAGCCTTTATTAAATAAATAATACTTATGCTAATCAATCACGATGTAGCATAATAAATAAGCTTTCTTTGTTGATCTCTCTTTTGACCTTATATATAAAATATATATATATTCTAGTATTTTCTAATATATTTTTTTCATGTATATATATTAGTCCACTCTACCAAATATTTTATTCACTAGTTTTCATTTTCAAACCTCAACCCCACTTTCAAATTTCAATAATACCTCCATCTAAATAATTGCCAATCTTTTCAACACTCTAGGTCATGTTTTCATACACATGAAGGAGCTTACACTTGAAGGCAAGAGAGAAGTCCACTCAAAGGGGACCACCAAAAGACTTTTGCAGCCACAAATAATACATTATTTGGCTAAATATTTTAAGTAAAGAAGAACCCCGAATCTGAAGGAGCGTTCAACATGAAAGATGTAGCTCGTGATCTCAACTTTTAGCTCAAATTTTTTCAGAATTTTTGGAGTTATGAACATGGAGATATGATTTTTGTAGTGGACCCCAGTTTTCTCGTGTAATGGTGACACAGGCCATCCCCACTTTTCTTCCTTCTAGAATGGCTATGGTTCTACAAGTCTTCAAGCATGATTACAAGAGACAAGGCTCTTTTAATGAGGTCTTGGCTAGTCTAGAGTAATTCTATCACCATTTTTGGAGAATCCATCCTTATCAACAAATATCCACCTTCGACAACCTCTCTTATAATTTTCTTACCTCTCTCTTCTCTCCCTAATAAGCTTATGTCTATCCAAAGCTAGACTATTGTAAATATTTCCTATCCTCTACATCCTACCCACATTCTCTCTTTTCCTCTCTCTATTGACTCTGGTATTTTAAATAATGAGGAGACAAGATGGGAGCCACAGTCACATGCACCCCATTTTCCTAGTCACCAAAGTGGGACACTCACCTCAAATAGAAATATTGCTAAATCCTTCCCTCCTTCCCTATATAAGGAGGCCATGAGAGCTCACTTGGGGGAGAGAACACACACACACACACTCACCTATCCATACACACTCTTGTGCTACATGCTTGTAGCATGAACCCTAATCACATAATCACAACACCATCATCATCACCATCACCATGCACAAAAGATGAGCAACACACCTCCACACCACTTGTAATTAAGGGTTGAAGGCACAATTTCAAGAAGAAGAAGGGTGGACACACTCATGATATTCCTCGCCATCAACTCCCATCTCTCCATTATGCCTGCTACGATCTTGTTCCCTTCTCATTTTCCTGCCATACGCTACCTATTGTATTCATCTTTTGCAAGCAATCAACACACTCCATCTTGGTGCCATACTTTGTGTCGCTTTTGATACATCTCATTGTGAGTATGGTATATTCTTGTTCCTTGCCATTTTTTTTTGGCTTATGTTAAGGTGTGCGGATTCGTCACCACACACACACACTCTCTCTCCCTCTCATATTCCTATCATCTTGCTACTTCCATCTTAAGGTGTGCGGATTCGCCACCTTTTGTATGAGAAGTGAGCATACTTGCATGTATCCCTGACCTCATTATCTTCCTTACTACATGCACACGTAGCGAGCCCATTCTCACTCACTCACCACTCCTCTAGCCTTAGGGGGAGGGCTAATGAGGAAAGCTTTTCCATGCATCGGAACCCCCCCCATATATTTTTTCCCTTTTATCAAAATATTTCCCGTTATATAAGTTACTTTTGATTTTTCTTCCTTTTTCACAAACGTTTTAGTCTTTATTAAATAAATAATACTTATGCTAATCAATCACGATGTAGCATAATAAGTAAGCTTTCTTTGTTGATCTTTCTTTTGACCTTATATATTAAATATATATATATTCTAGTATTTTCTAATATATTTTTTTCATGTATATATATTAGTCCACTCTACCAAATATTTTATTCACTAGTTTTCATTTTCAAACCTCAACCCAACTTTCAAATTTCAATAATACCTCCATCTAGATGATTGCCAATCTTTTCAACTTTCTAGGTCATGTTTTCATACACATGAAGGAGCTTACACTTGAAGGCAAGAGAGAAGTCCACTCAAAGGGGACCACCAAAAGACTTTTGCAGCCACAAATAATACATTATTTGGCTGAATATTTTAAGTAAAGAAGAACCCCGAATCTGAAGGAGCGTTCAACATGAAAGATGTAGCTCGTGATCTCAACTTTTAGCTTAAATTTTTTCAAAATTTTTGGAGTTATGAACATGGAGATATGATTTTTGTAGTGGACCCCAGTTTTCTCGTGTAATGGTGACACAGGCCATCCCCACTTTTCTTCCTTCTAGAATGGCTATGGTTCTACAAGTCTTCAAGCATGATTACAAGAGACAAGGCTCTTTTAATGAGGTCTTGGCTAGTCTAGAGTAATTCTATCACCACTTTTGGAGAATCCATCCTCATCAGCAAATATCCACCTTCGACAACCTCTCTTATAATTTTCTTACCTCTCTCTTCTCTTCCTAATAAGCTTATGTCTATCCAAAGCTAGACTATTGTAAATATTTCCTATCCTCTACATCCTACCCACATTCTCTCTTTTCCTCTCTCTATTGACTCTGGTATTTTAAATAATGAGGAGACAAGATGGGAGCCACAGTCACATGCACCCCATTTTCCTAGTCACCAAAGTGGGACACTCACCTCAAATAGAAATATTGCTAAATCCTTCCCTCCTTCCCTATATAAGGAGGCCATGAGAGCTCACTTGGGGGAGAGAACACACACACACACACTCACCTATCCATACACACTCTTGTGCTACATGCTTGTAGCATGAACCCTAATCACATAATCACAACACCATCATCATCACCATCACCATGCACAAAAGATGAGCACCACACCTCCACACCACTTGTAATTAAGGGTTGAAGGCACAATTTCAAGAAGAAGAAGGGTGGACACACTCATGATATTCTTCGCCATCAACTCCCATCTCTCCATTATGCCTGCTACGATCTTGTTCCCTTCTCATTTTCCTGCCATACGCTACCTATTGTATTCATCTTTTGCAAGCAATCAACACACTCCATCTTGGTGCCATACTTTGTGTCGCTTTGGATACATCTCATTGTGAGTATGGTATATTCTTGTTCCTTGCCATTTTTTTTCGGCTTATGTTAAGGTGTGCGGATTCGCCACCACGCACACACACTCTCTCTCCCTCTCATATTCCTATCATCTTGCTACTTCCATCTTAAGGTGTGCGGATTCGCCACCTTTTGTATGAGAAGTGAGCATACTTGCATGTATCCCTGACCTCGTTATCTTCCTTACTACATGCACACGTAGCGAGCCCATTCTCACTCACTCACCACTCCTCTCACCTTATTCTCCGACCACCGCATTCCACATTTGGGCGTGGATCTTGAAATTTTTTTCCATGCATGCTTCATTGTGTATATGTATGCGTCCTAGCCGCATATCTTGCTAGGTGGTGCCCCTATTGTGTATTCCCCATGATGAGGCCATTGTGCATAGTCTTGGTGTAGAGGCCACCGGGTCTATTTTTTTCACTTCCGCCTCTCATTTGGTGCCCCCACTGAGGAGGGCTCTTGAAACCCTTCAGTTTACAAGACTAAAAACCCTAAACTATTGTGAATGGATGAATGAGTATGAAGGATTTTCTAATTGGACGACAGAAGAAGAAGAGCTCCAAGCACAACTAGACGAACTCCGCATCTCCATCGAAGCTCGAGTGCCAGGCGTAACGGTAATCGATTTGAAGTGGGAGAGTCAACCAACGCGCCAAACCTAGTGGATATACATAGGCCAAGTTCCAAGAAGAAGAAGGAGAAGGTGGAAACCATGTCCGCAACCTACAACCAACTAACAACAACAAAATGGAAGGGGCTCTACACAATAGAGAATCAACACTATTCTACTTTGAGAATCGGGTAACTCAAGTCACCGAGGTAATTATCATAGTCAGTTTTCAAGTCGCACCTGATGCTGCAGCACAGATAACAGAAGCATTGGCTCACACTCTCACTAGAGAAACTAGGGATCTACTGAGTTTGTTTCAAGAAAGAACACCACCCTCTCCTACAAGCTTGGACAGTGACTAAGCACCTCTAAGCTTCACATGAATCAGGACAACCTACCTCAAGACAGATCACACATACCAACACGTGTACGCTCAATCAAGGTAATATTGGACTTGAAGATTCACTACCAGCACGTCATTGACACCATGCCGCGTGGGGAGCGGTTTTTTGAGGTTCTGGAATCAGATCAGCCATTTGTTTTACCTTTGGTACAGGGCAATGTACCGTTTGAAGTTTTAATCTATGTCCTAGTATAATAGGGTATACACGCCTCCTTGTAAAGAAGAAAAAATTTTGCAAGTTAAGAAGTGTGTCTTTCAAGCTCTCTCTCAGTAATCATGGCAAGTGTAGCATTTACAACCTTTACTGGTAAGGTGGGCGAGGATGCTGCAGACTTTCTAGAAAACTTGGAAATAGCATGTGTCATCTCTGCGAGAGATGATGATGCTTCGCGCTTGCGCATCTTCCCACTTCTAATGAAGGTGGAGGCAAGATCATGGTACAATGCCTTGGCACAAGAAACCAAGGAACGGTGGGACTTATTAAGGGCAGCCTTTGTCAAGCGCTTTGGAGAGGGCACAACATCAGACAAGCTATGGCAATTGTTGACAGAGTTGAAGCAGGGCAGTATGCTGGAATACGCATCATATGAGTCAAAGTTTGTAGATTTATGGGGGCGATGGGTTGCATCGCTAAGAGAGGATGAGGGGGCACCTGATTTCCTAAAGAAGGATCGGTTTGTGGCTGGGTTATGGCCAACTCTTAAAGAGAAGGTGAAGGGAAGGTTTCCTGCTACGTATGAGCTAGCAGTTGAAGTGGCCCGCCTTAAAGACAAGAAGTTGCGCCTACAAGCCAGGAATATCGATGGAGAGGAAGCCGTTAGGACCCCACCACCTCTAGCACCACCTACAACAGTCGCCCAGAGGATTCAACCACAAGAACCAATTGAAGATCAGCAAGACCTGCTCAACCGAATCACCAATCAACTTGAGAATCTCTCAGTCCATTTGATACAACAAGGGCATGCACACAATCGCAACCAAGAGCAAGGGAGAGGACAACGAAGGCAAAACCAAGAATACCACTGCTACAATTGTGGGGAGGATGGTCATGGCATGTACTACTGTCCACAACCAAGGAGGCAGAATTTCAACAGAGGAGCCAGACAAAACCAGGTTTCACCACCAAGAGCAAGACCACCACCACCGAGGGCACCACGACAAGCACCACCCATGCAAATCTTACAACCACCGATTCAACCACCACCACCACCACAACCTCTCATTCCACCCTTACCCCCACCACCAGTTGGCAATCAAACAGTAAGCGTCATCAGTCTTGAAGGTAAGGAAAAGGAGAAAGTGGAGGAGGATAAGACCAAGGTTAAAGGAGTAGATGCCATTGGGGTAAAACGCGTTAGGCATGGTGAATCTTCTCAAAAGGAAGAAAAGATGAAGAATAAAGGGGAATCTAGCAAAAAGCCGTCCAAGTCACGACGTAAAATTGACATTGTAGATTTCTCTTTGGGTAAATGTTCTAAACCATATGATTTGGTTCAAGATGTTTCTGTGCAGGGCCCAAAAATCACCTGGCCCCAGTTATTCCACCTAGCACCTAGGGTGAGGAGACAATGGACAAAGATGGTTAACACGAGGCGACCAAAGCCAAAGATAGCTGGGGCTATCTCTGGGAGGAATCTAGATGACATACTACCAGTGATGGATGCTTACATCAAAGGGCAATACATCTCCAATATCTACATCGATGGTGGCGCACAAATATGCGTCATGAGTGAAAAAATGATGCACCGTTTGGGTTTAGAGGTGAGTCGGCCGGCACCATGCCGAGCCAAAATGGCAAATAATTTAAAAGTTCAATGTGTTGGTGTCATAAATGCAGTTAGGATAAAGGCATTCAACACCGAGGTAGATGTGGACATCTTTGTCATGCCACACAAAGGGGAGGGCTATCCTATCATTCTAGGGAGGCCTTGGCTTATGGCTATGAGAGCTAAGCAGGACTGGGACACCGGCATAATCCAGATGAAGGATGCAAAAGGAAGACCAATACTTTATGACATGAAGATAGGTCAACAACGTGACATGGATCTAAAAACCTCCGAGGATGAGTTTTCTAGTGGTGAATCTTCAACCGCTTTAGAGGAGGAGTCAACAGTGAGTGAAGAAAGTGACAGTAGCATTGAGGTGATGGGGATCATTCTCAAGGACCCTAAGAAGATGGAGCAACCTGATGCCTCATCATCAAGCCAAGGGGAGACACCAGGTATACAACCTCTGGTAGAAGCAAGTAAGCTACATCAAATGCTCTCTAGTGAGTTGTGTGGGAAGGAGCGTGAAGATTATATTTTGATGCTAAGTAATTTTACCACATTGTTCATTGATGAATATGATAAAATCACTGGCATCACAGTAGTTCAACATCACATTAAGCTCAAGGAGGGAAGTAAACCTGTAGTGCAGAAGCTCAGGCGGCTAGGAGTAATTCAACAAGACGCCCTACTCAAAGAGGTGAGGAAATTGCTAGAAGCCGGTTTTATCTATCCTGTTGAAGACTCAGAGTGGGTTTCTCCAGTGGTAGCCACACCAAAGAAGAATGGTAAGTGGAGGGTTTGTGTTGATTACAAGCCTCTTAATGCAACCACAAAGAGGGACCATTTTCCTCTTCCTTTTCAAGACGAAATACTCAATGAGGTAGCAGGACATGAGTGCTACACGGTATGTGATGGCTACTCAGGCTACTTCCAAATTAGCATCGCTGAAGAAGATCAAAAGAAGACAACCTTCATCACACCATGGGGATGTTTTGCTTACAGAGTTATGCCCTTTGGTCTCACTAATGCTCCAGCCACTTTTCAGCGATATGTGACATTTGTTTTTCAGCCATTCTTTGGAAAATCAATCCGTGTTTTTATTGATGACTTTTGCATCTATAGCTCTCGCTCTCTTCATTTGGAGAAAGTTTATGAAGGTCTAGCTAGGCTACAAGCTTTGGGTGGCCAACTCAATGTGGAGAAATGCCACATTGGTGAAAGCAAGGTTACTCTTCTTGGCCATGTGATCTCGGCCAACGGCATTGAAGCTGACCCAAGCAAGGTTCAAGCCTTGGTGGCTTTGACCTCTCCCACCACAACAAAGCAATTGGTCTCTTTTCTTCAAACGGTGAGGTATTTGAGTAGGTTCATTCACTTGCTCTCCCAAGTGGTTCTCCCTTTACAACAAGTTACTCATCAAGAGATCTTCACTTGGAGTGAAGAAGATGAACAACAATTCAATGAGGTAAAACAAATTCTAGCTTCACTTCCCACCATAGCACCTCCAAAGTGGGACGAGCCATTTTATGTAAACCCTAGTGTTGGCAATGACACACTTGGGGCTGTATTGATGCAAAAGGATCCTCAAACTTCTTTCATGCGTCCTATCTACTTCTCTAGTCGAATGATGACCCCATCAGAAAAGGGATACACGGCAGTGGAGCACATGGTGCTTGCATTAATGTTTGCTACCACCAAATTTCGCTCTTATTTATTGTCTAGACCATTCATAATCTTAACAATGGAAGAAGTATTTCCTTATGTAATGCAGCACATGGATGTTTCTTCTAGGATTTCCAAATGGCTCACAAGGCTACAAGAGTTTGACTACACAATGCAAGTGGATAACTCCACAAGGGACAGTCTAGGAGGTATTCTCACTCATCGCCACTATGAAAAGAAGCTAAAGATAAAGCCAAATGATCAAGATATTACACCCGTGCTGGAAGTCCCTAAGGTAGAGGAGGCTCACTCTCTTTTCTTTGATGGAGCCTACAAGAGGAAAGTGGACAAAGCTGCAGCAGGCATTGTCATCTTCAACGAGCAAGGGGACAAGGTTTTCTCCATTGGGAATCTCTTGGATTCTCACTCTAACAATGAGGCAGAATATGCAGCTTTAACTCTTGGGTTAGAGTGGTGTGTGACACAGGGCATTCAACGGTTAAATGTATTTGGTGATGCCATGCTTTTAATAAAACAAATACAAGGAACTTGGGCTTGTAAAAATTATATCTTGCTAGGCCATTTGCGCAAAGTCAAGGAACTTTTAGGGAAATTTCAAGTTGTACAATTACATCATGTCCCTCGAGCAAAAAATCAAGAAGCAGATGCTCTAGCTAGAGAGAAGTTGCAAGATGTTTCAGTGGTGGGTGCTATCAAGTTGAAGCTGCCTCTCTTCCAAGGTGGCGATGCTATGCCTGACATCATGAGTTTCTTGGACACAGGAGAGTGTCCTAAGGATCTTACTAAGGGCCAAAAGCAGTGGCTTGTGCGCAAGGCAACAAAATACCGCCTTATCAATGACGACCTCTACTGCAAGGGTAAGGATCAAATTCTTAGGCGTGTACCTCTCTCTAGAGAGATCACTGAAATCATTTCAAGTTGCCATGATGGTGTTTGCGGAGGACACTTTGCACTTGACATCACTAGTAGAAAGATTCTACAAGCCGGGTTTGTATGGCCTAGTCTACATAGGGATGTGCATCATTGGTGTAAAACATGCAAGGAATGTCAAAAGGCAGGGGATAGGAGGCTCACATATGAGCCACAGACTCCTATAATCTCATATGGACCATTTGAGAAATGGGGAATTGATGCTATTGGGCCTTTGCCAAGGAGCCAATCAGGTAAATTTTATATCATCATGGGTGTGGACTACATGACCAGGTGGGCTGAAGCAGTTGCCACCACTCGGATTACAGCTAAGGAAGTGGCTAAGTTCGTATTTGAAAACATTTGTTGCCGTTTTGGCACTCCTCTTGAAATAATTTCTGACAGGGGACCAGGTTTTAGAGGAGACCTTGTAGGAGAGCTAATGGAGAAGTTAGGTATCTCACGACGACACTCAACTCCCTACTACCCACAATGCAATGGTTTGGTGGAAAAGGTAAATGGTATGATCTGCAAGATCATCACTAAGCATGTAAACAATCACAAAAGTGATTGGGACAAGCATCTTATGGCTGCACTTTGGGCTTATCGCACTTCATTTCGCACATCCCTTGGGTTCACACCATATCACTTGGTGTTTGATAAGGAAGCCATTTTACCCATTGAAGTACAATTGGCTAGTCTCAGGGTGCTAGCTGGGCAGGTGGAACGTCCTAATGCTCATCTCCACAACCACATTCTTGATCTAGAGAGGCTTCAACTAGACAGAGAAGATGCTATCAACTATTATGCAGCACAGGCAGAGCAACGTCGACTTACCTTCAACAAGGGACTTAGGGAAAAAGGTCTCAAGAAAGGTATGTTGGTCCTACGGTATGATAACAGGTTTGACACTAGGAAGGATAAAAAGTTTTCACCCAAATGGGAAGGGCCATTTGTCATTAGAAAGCGCTACGCCAATGGCAGTTACCGATTGATGGATGCAGATGGTAGGCTCCACAAAACACGTGTCAATGGATGGAGGTTGAAGCAGTACTTTTTGAGATTTGATCAAACACCTATGATGGAAATCCCCGAGGAGGGAGACTCCTCCACCTCTATTGAAGAAGAATCAGGTACAACGCTAAAGGCATGAATACCTCTAGCCTTAGGGGGAGGGCTAATGAGGAAAGCTTTTCCATGCATGGGAACCCCCCCCATATATTTTTTCCCTTTTATCAAAATATTTCCCATTGTATAAGTTACTTTTGATTTTTTCTTCCTTTTTCACAAACGTTTTAGCCTTTATTAAATAAATAATACTTATGCTAATCAATCACGATGTAGCATAATAAGTAAGCTTTCTTTGTTGATCTTTCTTTTGACCTTATATATTAAATATATATATATTCTAGTATTTTCTAATATATTTTTTTCATGTATATATATTAGTCCACTCTACCAAATATTTTATTCACTAGTTTTCATTTTCAAACATCAACCCAACTTTCAAATTTCAATAATACCTCCATCTAGATGATTGCCAATCTTTTCAACTTTCTAGGTCATGTTTTCATACACATGAAGGAGCTTACACTTGAAGGCAAGAGAGAAGTCCACTCAAAGGGGACCACCAAAAGACTTTTGCAGCCACAAATAATACATTATTTGGCTGAATATTTTAAGTAAAGAAGAACCCCGAATCTGAAGGAGCGTTCAACATGAAAGATGTAGCTCGTGATCTCAACTTTTAGCTTAAATTTTTTCAGAATTTTTGGAGTTATGAACACGGAGATATGATTTTTGTAGTGGACCCCAGTTTTTTCGTGTAATGGTGACACAGGCCATCCCCACTTTTCTTCCTTCTAGAATGGCTATGGTTCTACAAGTCTTCAAGCATGATTACAAGAGACAAGGCTCTTTTAATGAGGTCTTGGCTAGTCTAGAGTAATTCTATCACCACTTTTGGAGAATCCATCCTCATCAACAAATATCCACCTTCGACAACCTCTCTTATAATTTTCTTACCTCTCTCTTCTCTTCCTAATAAGCTTATGTCTATCCAAAGCTAGACTATTGTAAATATTTCCTATCCTCTACATCCTACCCACATTCTCTCTTTTCCTCTCTCTATTGACTCTGGTATTTTAAATAATGAGGAGACAAGATGGGAGCCACAGTCACATGCACCCCATTTTCCTAGTCACCAAAGTGGGACACTCACCTCAAATAGAAATATTGCTAAATCGTTCCCTCCTTCCCTATATAAGGAGGCCATGAGAGCTCACTTGGGGGAGAGAACACACACACACACACTCACCTATCCATACACACTCTTGTGCTACATGCTTGTAGCATGAACCCTAATCACATAATCACAACACCATCATCATCACCATCACCATGCACAAAAGATGAGCACCACACCTCCACACCACTTGTAATTAAGGGTTGAAGGCACAATTTCAAGAAGAAGAAGGGTGGACACACTCATGATATTCCTCGCCATCAACTCCCATCTCTCCATTATGCCTGCTACAATCTTGTTCCCTTCTCATTTTCCTGCCATACGCTACCTATTGTATTCATCTTTTGCAAGCAATCAACACACTCCATCTTGGTGCCATACTTTGTGTCGCTTTGGATACATCTCATTGTGAGTATGGTATATTCTTGTTCCTTGCCATTTTGTTTCGGCTTATGTTAAGGTGTGCGGATTCGCCACCACACACACACACTCTCTCTCCCTCTCATATTCCTATCATCTTGCTACTTCTATCTTAAGGTGTGCGGATTCGTCACCTTTTGTATGAGAAGTGAGCATACTTGCATGTATCCCTGACCTCGTTATCTTCCTTACTACATGCACACGTAGCGAGCCCATTCTCACTCACTCACCACTCCTCTCACCTTATTCTCCGACCACCGCATTCCACATTTGGGCGTGGATCTTGAAATTTTTTTCCATGCATGCTTCATTGTGTATATGTATGCGTCCTAGCCGCATATCTTGCTAGGTGGTGCCCCTATTGTGTATTCCCCATGATGAGGCCATTGTGCTTAGTCTTGGTGTAGAGGCCACCGGGTCTATTTTTTTCACTTCCGCCTCTCAGCGGATGATACAACCTGTAACCTTTGCTTTCAGCACTATAACCAACAAAAATACATTTGACAGCCTTATCATCCAATTTTCTGCGTTGTACTTGTGGCACCAAAGCATATGCCAAACAGCCAAAAACACGTATGTGCTCAATAGAAGGTTTTCTATTATGACATGCTTCTTATGGAGTAATAGACTGCAAAGCTTTTGTAGGACACCTGTTAAGTACATAAGTGGCACACATAATGGCCTCAAGCGAAAAAGAATGCGGCAAAGCTTGACTTTTGACTATACATCGTGCCATTTCCGTCAGTGACCTGTTTTTTCTCTCAGCAACACCATTTTGCTAAGGTGTATAAGGCACTGTACATTGGTGTTTTATCCCACGACTAGCCAGAAATGCATTAAATTCATGAGACATATACTCCCCCCCTTGATCAGAACGGAGGGTGCCCATAGTACATTTCGAGACATTTTCAACCATAGCCAGAAATTGTTTGAAGCACATAAAAACTTCGGACTTCGCTTTAAGCGGAAATACCCATGCATGCCTGGAGTAATCATCAATGAAAGTCACGAAATACAGGTAATTGCCCAAGGACGGAGTTTACATGGGCCCACAAACATCACTATGCACAAGCTGCAACCTGCATGTGGCCCGAACTAAACCATCCTTTGGAAATTTAGAACGTTGCATCTTACCCAAAATACAGCCTTCACAAACATGTTTGACAGGTGCTTCAAGAGGCGGCAAAGAAGCAACTATATCAGATTTCTGCAAACGCAGCAAACTGGCAAAATTTAGATGACCAAAACGTGCATGCCAAAGTTTTGTATCTAAAATAGCCCTTGAATCTGCAACAGCATTTGCAAAATTTTGTCCACACTTGTCATACAAAGTGAGCTTATACAGCCCACGACACAAAAGGCCAAATGCAACAATTTCATCACCAAAACTAAGATTATGAACTGTACATCTGTCATCCACAAATTTGACTACAAGTCCATGTCTAGCAAGTGCGGATACAGACAAGAGATTATTCTTGATCCCAGGTACATAAAGTGCATCAACAAGTGTGAAGGAACTGCCATTAGCAGCAGTGAGCACAATCTTTCCAACTCCCTAAACTGGATAAGAGGCGTTGTTGGCACAAGTGACTGAATTCCCATGAGGGACAGACTCGAGAGAGGTAAACAATTCACAATGTGAGGTAATGTGCTTTGTAGCACCACTGTCGAAATACCACACATGCATGTGAATCTGCAGCAACTGACAAGCATGCATCATGGACAGCAGGATTGTAAGTGCACTCTCCGCTAAAAGCCCATTCTGCATCAACATCAGCAACACAGTCTCCTTTCACAGAAGACTCAACAATGGCTTCATTTGTAGTGGAACCAGCATTTGCAGTGGAACCACCCTCTTTCTTCTTAGCCTCTTTGGCCTTCAACTTAGGACACGACTTAATCAAGTGATCATTGGCTTTACAATAATGGCAGTGCATCTTCTTTTTGCCCTTATCACCAGAATTGCCAGACGAAGTACTGCCAGCAGAAGCATTAGGAACATAATTTTTTCCACTCGCAGCAAAACCATAAGAAGTGGCTGCATTACTGTTACCACCCTTTCTTTGAGAAGCAATAAAAGCCTGTTCAACTACACGCTGCCTAGTCCTGTTTTTTCTAGAAAGTAACGCAAGCATCCTGCACATCTCGCACAACAGCTTGTTCAACAATGTTTCTTACAAGAAAGCGCTTGACAGCCTTGTCCTTGCACACACATCGCCCACAATTGGAGCATTTGATGGGATTGGTGTCGCCTCTTTTGTGCTTGTTACATCCATCGTTGCGGCGCTTACCGTCATGACTGCTTACTACCACAACTGCTTCTGCTTCCTCTTCGTCGTGGCCATCTCTCTCTCTCTCTCTCTCTCTCTCTCTCTCTCTCTCTCTCTCTCTCTCTCTCTCTCTCTCTCTCTCTCTCTCTCTCTCTCTCTCTCTCTCTCTCATATAAAGGAAAATTCGGATACATTCAATCGTCGCTAGGCTTATTGTCTCTAAGCTTACTGCATTGTTCCCATGAGGTCACTTGATACACCTTTACGAAAGACCATCTCTCGCCCTCGAGATGCCCCCATTAGCGCTCTACAACAGTATTTTAACCTTCATGATAGAAACGCCTTGAGTAATATAGAGGCAGTCATGGTGTTGATACTGACGGTGCTTCTCATAATCATCACTTATATGTCCCCGGCGACATGTTCTTCTTCATCGTTGCAATCCATCGCATATGCATCAGCAGGGGATGGGCGGGCGAGCTGTAGTATGAGCCTCTATATCGTAGAATGCCCTTTTCTCCATCAATGTAACAAATTGAGGATCGTATTGGATCCGTATTGAGGAGGCGGATTTTTTGGAGCAGCAAGAGCCCTTTGGAAGGCGACATCTCTGCAAGTCCTTATACAAAAATCCTTTACAACTAAATTGAGAAGCAAAAAAAGCATTGTCATCCACCTACATGTTAATAGAAGGGAAGATCTGACCTCAAGCAGCGAGAAGGACGGCACCACTAGCCTCTTTGATCTTCTTCTCCACAAGCTTAGAGAAGAAATTGGCTTTAACAACCAGAGGAGTGGGGGGAGCATCGCCTTTATCTAGCACCTTGAAGTACCTAAACTGTGTGACATCCAGCAAGGTCCCCTTTCCTTCTAAAGCAGACTTCACAGAGTCGGAAAGAAGCGAGAAGAGATAATCCACATTCACTATGGGACAGTGGAACTTGTTCATTGTCTTGTGGAAGTAGTGCATACCTACCTTCCGGAAGTACCTAGGGTGATATTTTTCTAGCAAAATGCAATGGTCGTGCATACGTCCTGCATTACCACGACCTCCAGGATGCTTTCTGTGCTTGCAAATTCTTATGTGGCATGCACTGACGTGACCTCTCTTCTTCCTATGCTTCTGCCAGCATGCGCTCTTTGAGAGAGAGAGAGAGAGAGAGAGAGAGAGAGAGAGAGAGAATAAGAAGAAGAAGAAGAGAGTTTTAACGTCGTAGGAAACTATCCCAAGAGACCTTAAAGGTCTAGTCAACGAGGAGTTGAACTCAAGACCTGTTATTCAAGAGGGAAATGGCATAAGCAATCTACCACACTTGGGTGATAGAAAGGTTATACCATTTTTCTCTTTTTATTAGCGTGATACACACACCCACACACACCCAAGAAGAAGAGAGTTTTAACGTTGTAGGAGACTATCCAAGAGACCTTACAGATCTAGCCAACGAGGAGTTGAACTCAAGACTTGTTATTCAAGAGCGAAATGGCATAACCAATCTGCCACACTTGGGTGATAGAAAGGTTATACCATTTTTGTCTTTTTATTAGCACACACACTCACACACCCACACACACCCAAGAAGAAGAGAGTTTTAACATCGTAGGAAACTATCCCAAGAGACCTTAAAGATCTAGCCAACGAGGAGTTGAACTCAAGACCTTTTATTCGAGAGGGAAATGGCATAACCAATCTACCACACTTGGGTGATAGAAAGGTTATATCATTTTCCTCTTTTTATTAGCGCGCACACACACACACACACACCCGAGAAGAAGAGAGTTTTAACGTCATAGGAAACTATCCCAAGAGACCTTAAAGATCTAGCTGACGAGGAGTTACACTCAAGACCTGTTATTCAAGAGGAAAATGGCATAACCAATCTGCCACACTTGGGTGATAGAAAGGTTATACCATTTTCCTCTTTTTATTAGCACACACACACACAAACCCACACACACCCGAGAAGAAGAGAGTTTTAATGTCGTAGGAAACTATCCCAAGAGACCTTGAAGATCTAGCCAACGAGGAGTTGAACTCAAGACCTGTTATTCAAGAGGGAAACGGCATAACCAATCTACCACACTTGGGTGATAGAAAGGTTATACCATTTTCCTCTTTTTATTAGCACGCACACACACACACACCCGCACACACCTGAGAAGAAGAGAGTTTTAACATCGTAGGAAAATATCCCAAGAGACCTTAAAGATCTAGCCGACGAGGAGTTAAACTCAAGACCTTTATTCAAGAGGGAAATGGCATAACCAATTACTACACTTGAGTGATAGAAAGGTTATACCATTTTCCTCTTTTTATTAGCACACACACATACACCCGAGAAGAAGAGAGTTTTAACATCGTAGGAAACTATCCCAAGAGACCTTAAAGATCTAGCCGATGAGGAGTTGAACTCAAGACCTCTTATTCAAGAGGGAAATGGAATAACCAATCTACCACACTTTGGTGATAGAAAGGTTATATCATTTTTCTATTTTTATTAGCTCACACACACACACACCCGAGAAGAAGAGAGTTTTAACGTCGTAGGAAACTATCCCAAGAGACCTTAAAGATCTAGCCGACAAGGAGTTGAACTCAAGACCAATTATTCAAGAGGGAAATGGCATAACCAATCTACCACACCTGGGTGATAGAAAGGTTATACAATTTCTCTTTTTACTAGCTAAATATCATGCCGTTGGGATGGGGGAAAAGGATACAACACCAAATACACTATATGATTGCCTCTCTATAGCCCAACAGATATCCAGCACCCCAAGCCACACAGAATCACGTACACGTGCACACTTTTTGTAAACTTCCAATGCAGAGGCTCGCCTACTAGCATTCCCGACCATACACACTCACATTGGCTGACGCATATACAAACCAACTGGCAATCCCTCATTCACATGGCTCACTCAATCTCTCTCCTCCTCTCTCTTTGCACACACACACAATCAGTCCGGAGCCACTGCTTCCACGGACGAGATTCTCAAGACGAGACGAGTAGATGGTCACAATCGAGCCATAAAAAAACCAATAGAAAACCTTTGCATCAAAATGTAAACTCTGTTTGGTCGAGCCCCACTCGGCTTAGAGAATTCTTTCTCGCTACTGGCCAGCCCCCCACCTCTGCAAGTGGCCACTACATCTCCCCTTCATGGTGACACCACCCTGCAGTCCTGCTCCAACTTGGCAGCCCTTTGTGGCTTTCCTCGCCCACTACAGTTGACTCCCCTCTCTTATCTGCATCACCTCCTCTTGCATGCCCTCTATCGGACCTTCTTCTCACATGGCGGCCCTGCAGCCTCCCCTTACTGTAGCGCTGCCCTATTATAGCCCTGGCGGCCTCCCCCGGCTGCCCCTGGCTTCACCCTCATGACCACCTCAAGGCTGGAATCTGCACCACCCCGTGGCCCTCAGCCCCTACTGCAGCTCCTCCACATCTCTGCAAGGCGGTCCCCCCTCGGCTGCCCTCTGCCTTTTCCTCCTCCTGTATAGCGATGGCCTGTAGCCCCTCGGCTTCCCTACCTGCATGGCCACCTCCTGCTCACTAAGTGGCACAACCCCCTCCCTAACTGGTCGCTCTACTTCTGGCAACCTGTCTTCATGCCCTCCAACTGGCCCGCTTTCCTGCATGCAGGGCCTCCAAAAAAAAAAACGCCACCTTCTTGCAGTTGACTGCAGCTCCTTTGTTTTTTTTTTTTAGAGCATGGCAATTTTCTTTAACAAAAGTCCACTTGCAACTTGGGCCGCCTTCCCACAGAAAGCCACGCCGTCGTGTAGCTTTATCGATCGCAATGACTAGGCCGGCTCAAGCTCCATCTTGGTACCCTTCTCCCGATCCAACAACACCTTGAAATGACGAGCCCAAAAAACCCGAGACGTATAGCACATCGAATCTATACTTTAGACACCTGTAGATATTCTGATCCGTAGAGCTTCAAAACCAAACTTGACCAGTAAAAAGCCGCATTTGGCGTACATATCACGGTGAGACCTGCTCCAAAATGCATTTGAGACCTGTCAAAGTCCGATACCATCATCCTGCCTGATGCCATATTCCTGCTGCTGGCTTCTCCCTGTGTCGACACAAATTGGGTGCACCATCATTGACCGCCCCCTCGTTGAGCATTCATGCTCAATCGTGGCATTATTTAGATAGGATATCAGTGCATAAGAAGAAAACTGATAGCTACTATGTACAAGAAGCTAGATAATTAGCAGTAGTTAGGTAGAGAGAGATGTGCATCTGCTATAGAGCCTGCCCGGTTCAAATTTAAGGCCATAAGCTCTCCCAACTATAATGAAGCTTCCGCCGAGATCAAAAATATAGCTTTGATCATCATCATTCGTCTGTAACACATAGGCAAGTATTCCCTGCTTTGCACCGGTAACTTTGTCAGCCAACCAGTTGTGTAGACCTTCATATCAACTCCCTTCAAAAAGTTGTATATATGGACTATCTCCATGACCAAAACAAACCTGCACACCCTGCATATCTTCTGTATCCTGTGTCTCCCCGCCATCGTCTAGAGAGATCTTCATAGCATCATCGTCTTCGAAACACACAACATGTAGCAAGCGGCATAGTGGTTCTTGCATAGCAACCTTTATCAACAAATCCATCAGTAGCATGGCACCAACGTGCGGCATCCAATCATCCAAAGCAAACACTGGCAAAACCTCATCTGTAGGCTCTTCAAGCAGTACTAGAGCAGGCACACAGCCTTGCATGTCATGTATCCTCGCCAAAGCTTTAGCAACCAAAACCTGCGACTCGCTATCAACATCGACCACCGGCTCATCAAATCCCCAATCATCTTCATCAAGACGTTCATCTTCAGTCAACATGGCCTGACCACCACAAGGTAAGAGAGAGGGTTGCCCAACCCCCTGGTCTTTGCAAACTGGCTCTTTTGCTGTTCTTTAACCAAATTATCGACATACATAACATCATATGTCTCATACCTTGAGAAAGCAGACTCCGTTTCCCATGTGTTGTCCGTATCCAAGGCACTGCTATACACCTCGTCTTTCTCCATAAAAATCACCGACTTTGGCACTTCAGCTATCTTCTCCAATGCTTGCTTTTCGGAAGTCACCTAGTCAAGCACATCAGGTGGTACTTGGTAGGCTCCTCTCTGCAGCTACTGAGGCCTCATAGGCCCACACGGTACCGTCTCTACTCTGTCATCATACCTATCTGCTTCTACCACATGTGCATCAACAAAGGGTTGGACTCCTGAAGCTCTTCCCTAGCAACTAGCCTTGGCACCAATGGACTCGCTTCTAGCACATGTGCATCAACAAAGGGTTGGACTACCTGAAGCTCTTCCCTAGCAACTAGCCTTGGCACCAATGGACTCGCTTTTCCTGTTGCTTCTTTAAAATCTTCTTCGTCCTGCTCTATGTGTAGGCTACTGCCTCCTCATACGTGCATGGCCCATCTATCTCGACTTTATCCCGCACTTTGACATGCAAGCAGTCCACAAACTTGGTCATCTTTAAAAAATCTACATTCTCTATAGCAGTTACCTTAACCAACTTGCTCCATATGGCCTCGAACTCCCACACGAATGCTCAAAAATCGTTGTCAAGGCTTTGCTTTAGGTTGTCCATCATGTGCTTCACTTCACTCCACTGCGGGTTGGCCACATATCGGCTTTGGAATGCCACTTCCAATGTGCCCCAATCCAGCTTTTCTTCAGCCTACAAGCTCTCATACCATATCGTTGCTTTGCCACTAACCAAGAGCGGGAAATCTTGGGCCACTCCCTCTTCTTTCGACAAGCCATTCTCCAGCAAAAAAAGACCGTAGTCCTACAGCCACACTTCTACATCTTCAGCACTTATAAAAGTCAGAAAACCCGACCACATCTTGCTTAGCAGCACTTGTTCTTTGAACCTGGAAACACTGCAACATTGTCTTTGACTTCACCAAGGAGCAATCAGTAGCTCCTCTGTGGTGGCACCACTGATGGGATGGGGGAAAAGGATACAACACCAGATACACTATATGAATGCCTCTCTATAGCCCAATAGATATCCAGCACCCCGAGCCACACAGAATCACGTACACATGCACACTTTTTGTAAATTTCCAATGTAGAGGCTCGCCTACTAGCATTCCCAACCATACACACTCACATTGTCTGACGCATATACAAACCAATCGGCAATCCCTCATTCACATGGTTCACTCAATCTCTCTCCTCCTCTTTCTGTGCACACACACACAATCAGTCCAGAGCCACTGCTTCCATGGACGAGATGCACAAGACGAGACGGAGTAGATGGTCACAATCGAGCCATAAAAAAACCAGTAGAAAACCTTTACATCAACATGTAAACTCTGGTTTGGTCGAGCCCCCCTCGGTCGGCTTAGAGAATTCTTTCTCGCTACTGGCCAGCCCCCCACCTCTGCAAGTGGCCGCTACATCTCCCCTTCATGGTGACACCACCCTGTAGTCCTACTCCGACTTGGCAGTCCTTTGTGGCTTTCCTCGCCCACTACAGTTGACTCCCCTCTCTTATCTTGCATCACCTCCTCTTGCATGCCCTCTACCGGACCTTCTTCTCACATGGCAGCCCTGGCGGCCTCCCCTTACTGCACCTGGCAGCCTCTCCCGGCTGCCCCTCGCTTCACCCTCACCACCTCAAGGCTGGAATCTGCGCCACCCCGTGGCCCTCAGTCCCTACTGCAGCTCCTCCACATCTCTGCAAGGCGGCCCCCCTCGGTTGCACCTCCTCAAGCTCTCCTCGACCCTGCCTTTTCCTCCTTCTGTATAGCGCTGGCCTGTAGCCCCTCGGCTTCCCTACTTGCATGGCCACCTCCTGCTCACCAAGTGGCGTAACCCCCTCCCTAACTGGTCTCTCTCCTTCTGGCAACCTATCTTTTACATGTTGTATCTTGCAATCTCTTTAGTAGAATTTTTTCATCTCGCTCATAGAGTGTGATCTCACTCTTATCGTCCTCTGTATGTAAAATCAACCTTGCCTTCTCCAACATTGCATCAACGTTTTCTCAGGTTCCATCAATGGAGCAGCTATTACCCATCAGATCAGTCGCTCATCCAATGACATTTGCTGGCTACAGACCTGCCCTGTGCTTTGGCCTCACCTACACTCTCACTTTGCTCACTCTATCGTGGCATCAATATCTCGACCTTCATAGTTGGCCAAGCTTTGCTAATTCACATTGTGAAGAGTCTTTGAGAGGTCTCAATGCTTCCAAAAATGTCTTGGTAAGGTTAACTTGGAACACGTTCGACCTTCCATATGCTTCACGACCTTCAAATTTCTTCACAGCTTTACAAATTGTTTATTCTTCATCTTACAAATGTTGATGATTTTGCAACATTTTTCTTTGTTCTAAGATTGGGGAGGCCTACTTGCTGGCTACTCTCATAATTGCATTGTCAAAATTCCTCCTATTAATCTGACCATGCAAGCCGTTGCGGCACTCAATTGACTTTTTCTTGTTCTCTTGCTTGCCCCTCAGTCCTAGCATTTGCAACAAGGTTTTGCCCCATGGTAGTGTGCCCCATGAGCTCTTAGTTGGTTTTCAACCTGCAAACTCCTCTTCCTTCTCCGTATACATTTTATAAGAACATCAAGCACAATGGCAACATTTCTCTCGATGATGTGATTGAGATTGCCCGTGTGATGCATCCCCGTTCAATGGCAAAGGAGCTTGCTGGCACAATAAAGGAAATTCTTGGCTCGGGGAGGTCACCTAATAAAAATGTAACCTATCACGTGAGTTCAACAGAAGGGTATTTAAAGTTCTTGAAACTTACAGAAATATATATACAGAAGGGCATTATTTTTTCAAATTTGAAAAAAACTTACAGATATTAAAAGAAAAGGGTACATTATATTCTTAACATTATTCATAGATAAAGGGGTTTTACAAACATGTCTTGAATGCACGTGATATGGTAGTTTTACACATAGTGAACCCCCCGAGATTCTTGGTACTGCATTTCTGTCGGTTGCTCTGTGAATGGCAAGGATCCCAAGGATTTGCAAACAGACATTAACGATGGGGATGTTGAGATTCCAGAGAATCAGCTTAACTAATCTTAGGTAGGTGCCTCTCTTGAATGTAGCGCTGTTAAAGCAAGTTTTACTTTGTGGTACTGCTGGTGGGTTTTTCCTGCGAATCATTTTTGGACAAATGTCAGCTTGTTATACTTCTAATGAGTGTATGCTCAGCGTGTCAGAGAGAGAGAGAGAGAGAGAGAGAGAGAGAGAGAGAGAGAGAGAGAGAGAGCACCGGTTCACATGCTTCAAACAGTGTTTGGGAAAAATTAATTTCACAAACATCCAAAAAGAAAATTTCTCAAAATAACGGCATTTTTTAAAATTAAACTTTATTTTCTTGAATTTTCAAACCGAATTTATCATTTTTTTTCCTCCCTTCAATCGGTTGTTTTGAGTTTTCAATCGGCTCTTAGCAATATATTTTAGCGGACTTAAAATCTAAAAATTGACAGACACAGGCTTTTTCAGAGAGTTGTGTGTGTGTTTGTGTGTGTGTGTGTGTGTGTGTGTGTGTGTGTGTGTGTGTGTGTGTGTGTGTGTGTGTGAGAGAGAGAGAGAGAGAAGATCCTACAAGGTAGTTTGGTTGTGCTCACACATTGGCTTAGTCTTCATGAGGACTAAAACTTAAGTGGGAGAATGCGCAAGGTGAAGTGAAAGATAAGAAAAATAAGTCAAAGATTGAAGCAAATCTAGTCAACTTTGGTCCCTGAAAGTGAAAAGACTTTTTCTTGGAGATTCTCCAAGCTCAACATTTTGTTGTAAAGATGTTTTGTATATGATGAAAATAGTCGGTGCTAGTGATATTGTTTTTTTTTTTTCAAAGAGAGAGAGAGTATCTAAGCATCTTTTCTCACTTATTAGTGCTCTTCCTAGTGGACATACATGGTTTGGCAAGTCTCTATCATCTGCAAAAAATGCGATGTCAATATGATGCAACCCTTTCCCTCATCTAACTAGCAAGATTTCCTTACCACCTTGTCTTGAGCAGACACAAGCTCAAAAGACATTGAAATTTTCCGCAAGCAAGTTATGGCCTTGTAGACATCTACTAAATTTTTTCAAACAATGATCCAAAATGGAAAGGAGTCGCATCTTCCATTTTTGTGAACTAAGCTGTTTCAATCGATCTGTATTTAAGTTTCCAAAAAAACATATTTTTGCTAGCAGTGGTGACATGTATAAGGACGACTAGATTTGTATAATCATGATTGGGGAGGAATGGTGCTGACATTTATTGTTTGGGTTTAAAGAAAGCTCTCTCTCTCTCTCTCTCTCTCTCTCTCTCTCTCTCTCTCTCTCTCTCTCCCTATGATATCTCTTTTTAGAAAAGAAGTATATATATATGTGAGAAACTCACTTGATAACTTTGCTCGGTTTTGAGCTTGCTCGGATAAGTTCGCTTGATGTTTGGTAGAACTCAATCTTCCTTCCTAACCCTCAAGCTTTCCATACCTTGAATCTTGTTTATCTTATTACTTTCTTTCAATCCAAGTAGCAAAATTGGTGGTCTTTAAGTGAGGATGAAGAGGGAGAGAGATGACTACGCCAATAAGATTCTCTGATAGTTCCCAAAGCTAGGAGAAGACTCTACCATACACACACTAAGGTAACATTTTCTTGTTCTATTTATGCTATTGCACTTGCTTGAAAGTGATTTACCTTTCATGCTTACTTAAATTCATGCTTAAGCTCTCATGTTTCCATAAGCAAGCCTTTCCCTTGCTTGCTTGAGAAGAAGCTTCTTAATTTTGTTGTTTTGTTCTAATTATGATTCATTACTAATCATAACTAACCACGATGTTATTTCAAGTTTCTTTAGATTACCAGACTAATATGACATAGAGAGAAGTAGAAAACACTTTCTTTAACCATAGGTAATTGGAGATCATATTTACCTAAAAAGTATACATGATGAATGGTGACTAATATCTGTTGGACGGATAGGCCGCAACGGACGTCGGCACAGTGAGAACTCACCTAACATATAATGTCAGCTAAGGACGAAGGTCGACCCGCAGGCGCGTGGAAGCAAGCATAAGGTGTCAACCTACACTCGACCAACTCCTAATTAATTCCTACAGAGGTCTCTACCAATTGTCTAAGTCACAGCCTTCAAGAGTGCATAAGAGGAAGCTTCCTACAACGCTTTCTAGAGCCAAACACCCATCAAACAATCTCAAAACACCATAGAACTTGACGGAGACCCTACTAATACCAATAGGTCGCTCTCCCTAAGGTCTATGAACCAAAATCCCAACCTAAAACACCCAGTGCAAAATCATGTAGGATATCTGGCTGAAATCTGCAGGTCTTCGTTTCTGAAATCTAAAGTGCATGATGTGTAGTTCTACTCAACGTGAATGCGTGGATATGCTGCAATGCAAAATCGGACAATGTATGCTCACCCAAACACCAGATGAAGCTCGTAGAAGGAGCTCGCAAAACCGGACCGTACGCGCGCAATGTAGGTATCGGAGTGTAGCTCTGATCGGGGGAAACACGTTGCACTTATCCGCACTCGATTCCGACCACCGGTACACACGTAGCGTCAAGATGAAGCTCACACTCTCTCTCGCACACAGTACGCTCACTCATAGACTTCAAAAACTTGTTTTAAAAAAATGACAAAAGGTTTTTTATTAAGGTCAAAAAGTGGTATATACACCTTACAATTCTCAAACCCTAAAGTTTCAAAATCAACCATCTACTCAATCTAACTATCAAAACTGGGATACAATCTAGAAACTTCTGTAAGTCCCAATATTTACAAGGTGAAAAATCAGGTTTTCCTCAATGTGAATAATTACAAAAAATAATAATCTTCCGAGTAGTTAGTTGCCGTGGGGTGTGTCCAGCTTCTAACACTCCCCCCCTCCTTGCTCATGTCATCCCCGACATGACCGTTGATCCCCTCTTTATCGTATCCTTTCTTGCATCTTTAGTAGTGATTTGTATCTTGCATGCAGGTTCATCATTGTTGGGCCAAAAATGTCAGTGTTTATTGTGAAGAAGCCTGTGTAGAACGCTTCTTCAAAATCCTGGAGGTGATAGGATGGTAGAAACATTATCCTTTGATACAGCGCATGTATCACCTCCTTGGAAGGCTGACTAGACAGATCATAAGCGCATCTGTAAGTATCCTGGAAGAAAAAGATGTTGTCGGTCACCTGGCCTAGCTTGAAAGTCTCAAACATTGCTAAGAGGGTTTTGCAGATTTTCTTATCATAATGCATGTAAGGTCAGGTGAGCCAGTGAACAACTTTATGGTGCTCGTTAGGGTTTTCACCATGTATTGGACACTTATTCTCTCACCTGCCTTCAAGCCCGACAGCTTAGGGTAGTTCAGCCAAGTGGGTTGGCTCCTTTGCAAGATTTCCTGCGCTTTCCACGTCCTAATCCTTGGTAGAGGACAAAATCTGAGGTTGTCTCTGATATTTTTCGGTGCCTCTACCAAGTGGATTAGGTATTGTGGGTACTTTGTAAGCCAGGCCTTCCTCCACTTTGGATGAGAATCAACAATGAGCCTGACCCCTTCTGGTTGTGAGGTATCTGCATTGTAAAGTGGTACGGTTGGCTCTTCTCTAATCCGCTTGTTTATGGTAGTTGCCTCATATTTCAGCAATGGATATGGGAGAGAGGGTTGAAGCCACTCACGCCTGAGGTTGTTGGCGTCGATCTTCTGAATGGTCATAAACTTGAAAACCCTCTGCTGCCACTCCAAGGCTTCCTTTGTGGTCTCTCTGAGCTCCACCTCTATTGCTTTACGCAATTTTTCTTCCTCTTCCTGTGTTAGATCCTGTGGCTCTTCAGAGGATCCTTCTAGGATTTCCTCTTGCATAGGCGTGTCCACCGGATCTGCGACATTTTCTAGGTCAATGCCCTCATTGGCTGCTGGTCCTGTGCTCTCTGGCTTTCCTGCTTGCTGTCCTTTTAACTCCTCAATTTGCCTCAGGAGTTTTTTCTTTTCCGTTTCCGCTTCTTCGCCCATATTCACGAGGAGGTCATTTAATTCGGCGTTTATTCTCTCGGCCTCCTCGAGCTTTCCTTTCATGCTTTCTACTTCCTCTTGCAGGGCTTTCTGCTCTTCTTCCATTCTTGTTTGCATGACGATAGATCCTTCTGCCATCATCAATCTCTGCTTTTTCTCTAGAGTCATCTCTTTTTGAAGTTCTTGCATTTGTTCTTCATAGAGTTGACTCTCAGTCGGGATTTGAGTCGAGCTAGTAGCTCTGACTCTGGCAGGTGATGCTCCCAGCCTCAGGATGGTCTGATCTTTTACTTTGAGTTGGTCCTTGAGCTCAGGGACCTCATCCTGGCTTGCTTCTTGATCTATCTCCGCCCTTTCCTTGGCGTTTCTCATGGCTTCTACTTCTTTAGATTCTTCTGCCAGCTGTAGTGTCAAGTTATCTCTTTCCTTCTCGGCATCTAGCAGTGATTTGCTGAGCTGCTGGCATTCTTCTTCAACTCCTTGCATTCTTTTTGCGGCTACTTGATTTGCTTCCTCCATTGCCTGGTAGCTTTGTAGTGCCCTTGCTAGGCTGGCCTGTAGCTCAACTTCCCTCTCCTTTTGCCTTTGGCTTTGTCCTTGCAGAGAGTCTACTTCCATCTTAATCTTTACTTCAATGGCCTTGAGAGCTGTCATCTCTTTTTCTGAAGCCATGGATTACGCTCGCAACCCGGTTAGCTTTGTCATCACCACGTCCCAATCGTTGGAGGGCGGGTGCAGGTCCACTGTATCTGTGTCAATTTCCTTTAATTCCACTAGCCTGATGCCTTGCATCTGTTCTTTAGGCCCTGTCCTCGCCAAGTCGAATGCGAATTTGGCGGCTTCTTCCTTCGTATATCCTGCAGCTAGCAGGTCCAAAAATGCGTAATAAGAATCTTCTAATTATTTTTGCTCACTTCGAGGCTTAGCTTCTTTCTTTAGCTTTTGCTCTTGACTCTACTCTTGCTCTCCTCCTTGTCGTTCTTCAGCTTTGTCTTCAGTCTCCTTGTCTTCTGGTGGAGGGCTGCTAGGAGGTGGTGAGGGCGGTGGTGAGGGCTGTGGGCTGGGTTTAGGGCTGGCCGGTAGGGATGTAGGCTTGCCCTTTAAATCCCTGTCTGCTTTAGTTTTTCTTTCTCTTTCTTGGCTCTCTTGCTCATCTAGCAGTTTCTGCCGTATTTGCAGTACTTCCTCCTCTGTGAAAGGGACATGCGGTATATTCTCTGATGCTGCATCAAGAATCTCAAAATTCTTGATATAGTCCTCAAATCTGTCCCTTTGCACTCTTCGGGATGATCCCGACATTGACTCTAGAGAAGGCTTCCAGAGTTCACTTAAATCACCCTTGAGGGCTCTCTCTGCTCAGAAGCTCTCCATCAGCCTCTCTAATCTTGCCGCTTTTTGCGACCTTGTTTCTTTGGCAGGTACTTGGGCAAATTTCTTCTTCTCTTTCTTTTGCTCTGGCTGCTCCTCTTGAACTGGCTCTAGCCGTCTTTTCAGTCTTGTAGCCACCCTTGGTGCTCTTTGGGGCTCGTCTTCCTTGTCTTCTTTTAGCCTCAGCCAGTCGTTCTGAGACGGGGGGTCAGGCCACCTTCCCTTTGCGTTTAGTGCTCCATAAATCACCTTGGTGATTAGTTCTCCTGTCACTATATAGTTTGGCTTCTTGTTACCCATCTTTACTAGGTTGTCATGTATATATGCCGCATAATTGATTATCTTTGGGGTGCCTTTCATCATTGCCCAAGTGAATGTCGTGGCAATTGCACCTGGCGGCATTCTGTACTTCTGTGGCCTCTTCGTGCACATGTGGAAGTACTGGTTGTATAACTGGCTCATGATTGCCACTCTTGGGTTGGCAATATCTTCAAAGGTGTAATTCCCTTTCTTCTCATTGTACACCTTGACCTCATCCCTTTTTGTCTTTACACTATCCCCCTCGTTGGAGAGGTCTAGTGCCTTTGCTACAACCTGCTCAGTGATGATTATCTCTGTTTCTAGCGTGCCTTGTAGATTTGTTACTTTGGCCAGTCCATCCTCTTTGATGGTTGTCACAAACTCCCAGACTCTCTTGATGTCCACCCCTGCCGGTATTGCTTCAAAATAGTTGTGGAGATCAATCTTCTCCAAGTATCCGGCCATCTTGCTTCGTACAAACTCATTGAGTTCTCGCGGAAGCATTCGTAGCTTGATAACATTGCCTTCCGTGTCTTTGAACACTCCTTGGTAGATCTTTAGGTCGTTGGACTCTAACAGATCTTCTTGTATCCATGTGTTGGTGGGCCTTAGTGTTCCTTCTGGAATGACGAAGGGTTCCACTTCTTCCAAGTAATCCTTGATGGTCATTCTTTTCTTCTTTGCCGGTGACTTCGCGGCTACCATTGATCCTGTTGCACTTAGTAGTCCGAAGTTAGCGTTTTTTCCATATTAGCTGCGAAACTGAGTTTTACTTATCCAAATGACTTGAAAATTGAAAATAAAGCTTAAAAGGAACTTGTGAAGCTGTGCATGTACTCACAGTGCAAATCTGACCAAAAAATTTCATCTAGACATCCTACGCGTAGGATGTCTTTTTCATCAGAGTTGGTTCATACTTGCTATGCTATTAGTGCATGACTCATGGATCATGGCTATATGCTTGGATTTGGATTTGGATATCAAAAAGTGGATTTTTGGGCTGATTCAGGCTTTAGGTCACAATTTGGGTAGAAAGTCCATCATAGGTAGCAATTGATGTCCAAATGGGTTGAAAATTGGTATAAGGGCTCATTGCACCAGGGCATTCGCTCCCATGATGTCACTCTTTGCACAGAAGGCTAAATTTATGTTGGAGATATCCTACGCGTAGGATGTCTTTTTCATCAAAATGACATGAAACTTGTTCTGTGGGAAGTCCTTGGCCTATGGAACATGGCCATGTTCTTGGATTTGGATTTGGACAAGGATTGATGCTTGTAAGGGCCTGTGTGGTGTTTTTGGGCTCAAAAAGTGTATCTTGATAGTGTTTGGCCGCAAGACCAATTTGACGCTTTGTGTGTCTGATGCCGTTTCTGAAGTTTAGTGCCGTCTCGGGTCACTTTTTGGTCATGCGGGTCACATAGACTTGTTGAGCATGTCGACATGCTCCTACCCATGAATTTTGGTAGCATTTGGTCTCCGTTTCGTCGATTTCCCATTTGGTGGCCTCTTGCGGGTTTTTGGGAATTAGGGTTTTTCTCGATGGTTTTCTACTGCCTTTGGATATCCAGGACTGGTCTCTTAGGCTAGGGTAAGCTGCTGATGAAGTCTTGTTGCTTTTGGGTTAGTCGTTAGGCCGCCGTCTCTACTTGTAGGTCTCTACCGCCCGCTTTGTGTGTGACCCCTACGCTAGTTTTCGCGACATGATGACAAACATGCGCGAAAAGCTCAAGGCGGTGAGCCTACCTCTCATGTCTGGAGCTCGTCGAGTAGTCGTGTGCGTCGTAGAAGCTGCTGGAAGGTCAGTCCGCTCTAGGTGGCAGAAGCTCTCTCCACAAAGTCAATAGTGAGAATGAGCTAAAAATGAGGTGAAAAATTCTTATAATGGAGGTCCCCGAACCACTTTTCATGAAATTTGACATGTGCTCCTATCTTCTTGCGAGATGCGGTTTAGGCTCAAAAATTTCTTGATTTGGACTCCATTTGCTCTGTTTACCATAAATTTGGCATTTCGGTCAAAACCTGGCCAAAACACGCTTTCCGCTCCAGTTTCATAATTGCACCCCCACTGTACCATAGGTTGTTCTATAGTCACTGATCATCCTCATATATTTTTTTTTTTATTACGATCGTTTTTCATCTGCTTTTTGTATTTTTGAAGTTTTTTTGCCGAAAATTAGCAAAATTAAAAGGAAAATAGCAAATCAAACCCAAAAAATCCCCAAAAATCATAATAAATCACAAACATCACCGCAAAACATTATATACACTCACATGCAATTTTTATGGCCGGATTTCTCCGTTTTACCAATATTTTTTCCAAAAATGGCTATTTCTACTTATATACACACACCTAGGGGTTTGATTTGGCGTTTGGCCCCATATACCTATAGATACATGCTGTATAAGGGCATATGTACTTGGGTTACTCCAAAAAATTTACGCAATCAAACAACAACCCTTAAAATAGTCGAAAATCATGCCCTTATTTTGATGTTTCTGTTATTGGTTCCGCATTTGAGAATGCCTCCCCCCCTCCTAGCGGGAGTCCTCCCGGACGACAAGGTATCGCCTCGGAGTATGTGTCGTGCATAAGTTGAAAAAAAAAATTTTGCTAATGCCTGGCCGATTAATGTGGCCCTATTTTATGCATATTCGATCAATGCTTGGAAAAATTAATGTTGTGCAAGAGAAGGGAATAAGCAAGATGCTTATTGGCATTCGTCGTCGAGGTTTCCTGTTTTCTTTGCAAGTAACAGCTGTAACTCTACTGCTCTCTGTTTAATTGTCTTTTTTGCAAAAGGCAATTGCTTTGCCACAACTGTTGATAGAGTCGTAGTTGTTTCTAAGGAGAGAATTGGCTGGGCCGTAATGGCTATGGGCCGTATTTCCTTTGCTCTCCATTGGTATTTTGTTTCTGCCGTTTTTTTTAGATGTTTTGGCACTTCCTTGTTTGCCCCTTGTTTGTTGTTGATTGGCATCCACACAAGTCGGTTTTCCTTTTTCAAATGCAGTTGTCTGCCTTCCATTGTTGCTTGTACTGAAGGGAGTTCCTTTTGCTTTTGTTTTGGTACCCAAATGAGAGTGACATTTGGGTTATGGCTAAGCACTGTCTTAGGGACCCATACCTGTTTTAGGCCCTTGGTTTTTGGTTGAACCATCTGCTTCATTGGAATTCTTTTGTTGCATTGTTGTTAGCCTGCCATGTCATTTCTATCCTTCCGCATCCATACTTGTTTCTGTTGTTTTGGTAACCTAGATCTTTGCATGGCGGCCGGTGACTTCATATGTCTATAATTAGCATGGTTGGCTTTTACTTGATTGTTGGTCTCGGGTATCATGTTGTTCTTTGGTGGAATTTTTACTTTTGGCTTTTTTTTTAGTGGTTGCTGAGCAAAGGCTATCACCTGTTGTTCATGTGCATGCTGAATTTTGACTTCCTTTGCATTCCAATCTATCTGCACATTGTACTCTTTTTGCCAAGGTTTCCCCAACATCATTGGGTGTTGTGTGCTTTCATTCTCCACCACATAGAATTTGTGTGGGTAAATATATTGATGTATCTGTACCTGCAATATAGTTCATCCCAATGTTTTCAACGGGTGTGATGTGCTACTTTCCAGCACTTGAGGAGTAGGATGAAGTGGACCCGTGAATTTGAGTTGTTGGTATAATCCATAAGAGATCAAATTTGCTTGAGCTCCCGAATCAAGCAATGCTGTCGATTCAACTTGATTGCTGCCCACTTTGATCGCAATGATTGGCTCCATTGTTTCTTCATCCAACTTCGTCAGTCGAATGGCATTGATTCGCAATGGTGGCCCACTTTGTTGTTGTTGTTGTCGCAGAAGTCTTCTTTTTGCAATGCGTTCTTTTGCTTCTGCTTGAGCTTCCTCTCGTACTCTTTGTTTTTCCTTCATTCTTTGTTTTCCTTGATGAATTTTTTGGAGCATCTCCTGTGTGAGTGGTAGATGATATTTCTTCAGTCGACATCCACTAATCCAGTTCGGCATTTCTTCACCTTCTAATGTAACAAGCTGGACAGCTCCACTTTGTGATAGATCACTAATCACAAATGGTCCCATCCCTAGCTTTTTAAGTTTCTTGGCATGTTGCTTCAAGGTATAAACAATTACGTAATCACCTGTTTTGAACTCTTTAGTGCGCACATGTTTGTCAAAAAATTATTTTTGTCTCCTCTTTTTAGCATAGATTGAAGCGACATCTCGTAAGCGGAGTTCATCTAGCTTTTCAAGATCATCTATTCTTGAAGAGAGCTTGTGCCTTGTCCATTCTAAGCATTTTGCTACTCATAGAGTTGGAATTAAAAACTCTATGGGTAGTATAGCATTTAGGCCAAACACCATGTTGTATGGTGTTGTTCCTATTGATGTTTTGTAAGCTACCCTATATGCCCATAGTGTTGAGTGTAGCTGTTGATCCCAATCTGTTATTGATTCTGACACTATTTTAGTGAGAACTGTGCATAGTGTTTTATTTGTGGCCTTAGCTTGTCTATTGGCCTGTGTGGATGGTATGGAGCAGATTTCCTATGTATGACCATGAATTCCTCTAGCAAATATTCAATGACTTCATTGAGAAAATGTGTCCTACGATCACTGACAATTTCTATTGGTAACCCGTATCGTACAAAAACATTCTCATCCAAAAATTGTGCAGTGGTGCGTGCATCAGCTTTTTGTGTTGCCTTGGCTTCGACCCATTTTGTGAGATAGTCCGTAGCCACAATGATATATTGAGTATGGGTGCGATATGCAGGGGGTGATATAGGTCCCACAAAATCAATGGCCCATTTTGCAAATTCTCTTGCTCCCATCATTGGCCGTAATAGCATCTCATCTCTTCTTATCGGCACCTTCATGCGTTGACATGCATCACAACGCTTTATAAAGTCTTCAGCATCCATGTGCAATGTAGGCCACCAGATTCCTGCGGTTAAAAAAAAATTTGTCGTCTTATCGCTCGAAAAATGGCCTCCACTTATTCCTCTATGTGCATGTTCTAGAATTAGCAGGTATTCGCTTTCACTTGCACAGATTCTAAGTTGATTGTCCTTTCCTCGCTTATAGAGTTGGTTCCCAATTAACTGGAAGTCATGAGCTTCCAGATCTATAGCTTTTTTTCGTGCTCTGGTGATGTTCTTGGGGAACTTCCTGGTGGTTAAGAAGTCAATGATATATTGACTCCATGCAGGTGCAATGTTTACCTGAAACAAAGTTGCGTGATCCACTGGTCGTTTGGCACTACATATAGTACAATTGGTAACATAAGAATGTGTGTCCGCATACATAGTTGGCCAATAAACCTCTAACAGTTTCAGTCTCTGGTGTGTTTTCACTGTTGAACAATGAAATGCACAATCTTGGACATGTGCCTCTTCAAGGTAGCACTCGAATTCTCCCGGATTTATACATAATAGTAGGATTAGGTCCATTCCAAGATGATACAGTCGTCCTGCTATCAACTGGAAGTTTTTTTGTTTGTTGAATTGTTTGTTGTTTGGATCTGCACTCGTATTATCAAACTCACTTCCAAAGGAAAGAATGCTAACAATTTCCTGAGACCATTTGGGTACCATTTCAATATTGAAAAGATAAGCATCCGGTATGTCATCATCTACTCCTTCAGGAGCTTTCCCATTGTGTATCCTTGAAAGATGATCCGCTCGTAGATGGGTTTTACCCTTTTTGACCACCACTGTGAAGTCAAACTCAGCAATATAATAAACCAGTGTACAATTCTCCCTGTATTGCATGGTTTATTTACCAGATACAAAAGAGCTTGATGATCTGTGATGAACACAAATTTATTTGCGAGCAAATAATGCGGAAATTTCTTTACAGCATAAATCATTCCTAACCCTTCCCACTCGGTGGTTGTGTAGTTCTTTTCCGCATTGTTTAGCTGTCGGCTCGCATAGCAAACCGGAAAATCCATTGTTCCGTCTCCAAGTTGCCAAAATACTCCCGATGGCATATGCAGAAGCATCAATGTGAACATGGAATATCTTTTCCCAATCTGGTGCCTTCAGTACATGTGCTCATATAAGGTTTTCCTTCAGCTTTTGGAATGAAGTTTCACATTCCTCGGTCCAACTCGAAATTGACTAGCAAACGATACAGAGGTTGTGCGATAACCGCGTACATGTATATGAATCTTCGATAATATCCGCAGTGTCCCATGAAGGATTGCACTTGTTTCGCATTAGTAGGCCTGGGTAGGTCTATAATGACTTTGACTTTGTCTACGTCAGTGGTTATGCCATTTCTTGAGACAATGTGTCCTAAGATGTGGCCTTGCTTAACCATGAATACACACTTTTCCGGGTTAAGACAGATTCGATATGTCCTGCATTTTTCAAAGACCTTTTGCAAATGGTCAATATGTTCCTCTTGTAAAGAGAGTATACACAAACATCATCCATGTAAATTTCTAAGAATATTCTTAGGTATTCCTTGAATGCGTGCGTCATTAACCTCTGGAAAGTGGCTGGGGCATTAGTTAAGCCAAATGGCATAACTAGATACGCATAAATTCCCCATTCTGTGGCAAACACTGTTTTGTGTTGATCCTCCTTTGCTATTGCCAGTTGGTTGTATCCTGAAAACCCATCCAGAAAGGAATAAGCCCGTTTCCCGGTCACTAGCTCAAGTACATGTTCTGTGATTGGCAAGGGATGATTATCCCTTATGGTGGCTGCATTTACCTTTTGAGGTTTACACACACTCTCAGTTTTCCATTCTTTTTGGGAACTACCACAATAGGTGACACCCAATCTGTATGTTCGGTTTCATAGATGAATTCAGCTTCCATCAACTTATCAATCTCCTCTTTGATTAGTTTAGCAAATGTGTCATTATATGTATAAGGACGTTGTTTGCTAGCTTTTGCATCCGATTTCAAAGGAATTGTATATTGGCATATCGATGGATCAACTCCTTTGAGGTCTTTATAGGACCAAGCAAATACATCTTTATACTTCTTTAGAAGTTGTGTTAGCCGTCCTTCCTCTTCAGGCTCTAAATCGTTGGCTATATAGACCGGCTGAGACTTTTCACCTGGTTCTGCAAGGTCTATCTTTTTTTCATTTTCAGGCCCATCGTAAGATTCTTGGTTGGTTCTTTCCCTGACTGGTGGTGTCATGATGATTTTTCTGTCCTACATGGTAAATTTCCGATAGTGTGATTGTACATTCATGTTCCCCTTTTTCGACTCCCCTTTACCATCACTATCTTCTTCAGTAGTCCATATCTCTCTCAATGACCGTTTCAGTTCTTGGTATTTCTGTTTACGCTCCAGTTTGGTCCAATCTTGGTCTTTTGTTGTTTCTTTTTTTTATTTTTGAGATTTTTGTGATTTTGTTTCGGTTTTAGCTTTCCGTACCTGTTTTATTTCCTCTCGCGTTCTTTCTTTTTGATCTTTTGAGAATCTTTCTGATATGTGATCTTTCACACAATCCTCTGCTTTTACAAGCATCAAATAGTGAGTTTTACCTTTTGCATCAGGTTCTCTCTCGCTTTGTTTCCTGCTCGTTTCCTCCTATAGCATTCTTGGCGTCTAGGGTGTTGATTAGCAAAATCATAAAACTTGATATTCTCGGTTTCATTTCCACGCACACTTGAGGTGTCTGAACACTCATTATCTGCATCATCATTTACTTCCATATGTTCAGAGGAGTTGTAAAACTCTTCTTGTTCTTGTGGTTCTATCGTCTCATCTTGTCCTGGTATAAGACTTACCATGTAATAGGGTAACACATCATAGCCATCCTTATCGCAAAATTTTGTTGTTGGACTGTCTGTAATGGTACAGACATCCAATGTTGCTAGTATGTGTTCCCATTCTAGAGGTTCTAAGGCATCTTCAGAGAAAGGTTCCGAAATATACTCCTTGTCCTCTATCGCTCTTTCTAAGATGCATTCCTCTCTTCTTAAGATTCCACAATGTGAAGCTCCGCACATCCATAGCTCTTTTGGTTGCCCTAACCATGCTGGGAGTTCTAATCCTGCTACTATAGCTGAATCAAACTCTTCCACAGGTGTTTGGTTCACATCTTTGTAACTATGGTCTTTCAGGTGTATTTTAGTTGTTGTCTCACCATGTCTGAGGTATATGTGGTCATAACCCCAATCTTGGACCATCTTCAACTGTCTCATGAATGGTTGTCCTAAGATGATCTCATAATTGTTCTTTTTGTCGAAATCGACTATTGCAAATGTATGCTCATACTCGATTCCGCACAAAGTGACAATCACTTTTTCTAAGAGTCCTAGAGGCTTCTCCATGAACCCATCTACCAATTGCAGTTTCATTCTGGTAGCCCTCAAAGCTGGTTTTTCCCATTTTTCCCAGATTTCCTTGGTGGCGATAGCAACTCCCGCTCCACTGTCAAGAATAGCTTTGGAAACTACTCTTGGAATTCTACTGGTAGCGTGGTGTTTCCATCTTCTCCCTCGCAATACTCTCCAACCTTGTTCAATGGTACTGGCCTAGTGTTTAGTTGAGTCCTGTCCAACTCTCTGATCCCTTCCTGAATCTTCAAAGTGGGGTTTTTAACTCCAAATTTTTCTAGGCATTTACCTACTGTGGTCCACATGTTTGGTCGTAACCTTAGGAGTTTTGCCAATGTGATTGTGCATGCCACCGGAGTGGACAACAACTCAATCAATCCTTGCAAATCCATCACTTTGTTAGAAGAAAGTCTTTGAGATGGGATTGCTCTCACGTCTGACTTAGCTTCATACTCTCCTAGGTAAGAGGGTAAAGTTCTCAGCGAGTCTGGTTGGTTGTGCCCCAAACTAATTGATCCTTGGTCTCCCCCTTGTGAATGTATCTCAAAGTTCATTTGTGATCTTGCCTCAAATTCTTCAATAGGAGGTAAGATCACATTCTTTTCTTTTCTTGTGCTATGCATGTGTTTACTCATCCTATTAGCCTCGTTGGCCTCACGGATTTGCTTCCACAGATCGTCTAGACCGTTACAGTCCTTACCCATTTCTGCCAATATTTTAGGCTGAAATCCATCACTTGTCCCATCTATGGTATTTGGCACTATGATAGGCTCTCCTCTGGACTCATAGGCATTAGTGAGTCTTTCCTTTGTTTCCATATGTTTCTCTAAAGTTGGTTGGATAGGGGTTGGAGCCGGTGCCTCATGCCAATTTGCAGGTTTACCCACCCAGTGTGTCTTCCATCAATGATTGAGCTGTTTCGATCATCTTTTTACACATATCCAACCTCTGTTTTTCTATTTCTGCATATGGATAAGTCATCCATCTTTGCTCCTGGGTTTGTTTCTTTTTAAGTGGAGATTCATAAACTTTTATAAGTGCATCCAACTGCTCATTTACCTTGTCAGCCAGTACAGATCCTCCTGATCCTGCACTTTTGGGCTTTGCTATTTTCTTGGGTGCTATGGTTGTTGTGGTGTGTGAGCTTAAGCTAGCGAGATCCTCTAACCGCTCCAATCTATCCTTTGTATGTTTTAACTCCTCGGATAGAGCTGTTTGCTCTCGTTCCTTCCTGGATTTCCTACGCGCCTTTCTAGCTTTCCAAGTGCTTCTCTGATTTCTTGTTTCTGAACTTTGGGCGTCGGTTTTTGGTTCTTCAACTATGGGTTCGTTCGTCCTTCTTTGATCTTGGGCTCGTGTTACCGCATGGATGGGTATGATTGTTTCATTTTCCGATCCTCCACTGGAAGGTACTGTTTCTAGCATGTTCAAGGTGGTTTTTTCTCCTTTGCTCGGGTTTTTAGGGCAATCGGGAATCAAATGAGTAATTCCACATTCTGGGCAATACGCATTGACTCTAATGATTTCATCATGAGGACACACTCTCAGCCAATGGTCTCCACCACACTTGTAGCAGGGTCCCTTGGGTTGTTGAGGTGCTCCTTGAGCTCCTCTTTGTTGGTATGTATGTCTCTGTCCTCCCATGCCTCCATTGACTATGAACAACAATGTTCGTTCATCTAAGCTATATCTTCCTTCTCCTGCTGCCTGCGCAGCAGTTGGTGATCCTGTATTTCCTATCATGCTCCATGGTTCTGGTGTCGAGGGCTCTTTTGGTGGATAATGGACAGGGTTTTTCGCATATCCATTGGGATCTTCATAATATGCATGCATAGGCACTAAAGCCTTATCCTCTAATTCAGTTATGGTTGGTGTGTATCTTATACCAACTGGTCGTAATCCTGGTAGGGGTGGTTGTTGCCCCAACACCGGTTGTGGTCTTTATACACCTACACGTCCTGGTAGGTTGCCTGCTTGATATCTAGGCATTGGTGGAACTTGAGGAGAAGCTACCAGAGCTTGGGGAGCGTAAGGTCTCTCTCTCACATATCCCTTGTTATAATAACATTCCTCGGTCCCATGGTTTGTCCATTTTTTTTCAATAGCACACCACTTGGACTGTTTAGCCTGGGGTTTGGCGTACAAGTTGATCTTTTTTAGCACTTCATCTACAAGCTGCTCCTGGTTTATAGCTACCTCTCCTTTCGGTGCTGTCTTAGAAGACTTGCTTCCACTTTGTTGTAAAGACGAATCATCATCAAGGTCCTTGAACTCCCCCTCTTTGTAGACCGCACAATTGTCCACTAGGTAAAGAGCTTCCTTGGTCAACTCATTCAACGTCGTGCTCCTCTTCATATGTAAGTCTTTTTGGAGATCCGCATTCCTTAGTCCTTGGATGAATATCAACATAAGTCTGGACTGAGTTGGCATTTCTCCAATAGGACAGAACTTAACATATCTTTTTAGTCTTAGGGCTGCCTTTCGTACAGATTCTCCATCTTTCTGTTTGGAATTTATGGATCTGTGAGACGATATTATGAGCTATTCCCCTTTGTGATAATTCCTTGATAAACTCGTCAAACACTTCCTCCATAGACTCAAAGTCTCTACGCTCTACAGAGTCAAATCAAGTGGCAGCATCATCCTCTAGGGTTAGTCCAAACCCAGCAAATTGGGTAGGAAAATCTAACACCTCTTTGGCTCTAATTACACGCATAAAGGCTGCTACTTGATCTCTTGGGTTTCTGCTCCCTATGTATTTCTTGTTTACACATTTTTGCACTTGAGAAGGTCTAATTCCTTGATGGTCTACAAACCTCATCATTGGGTCTCCACGTCCTAATCGATATACCTCCTCATGTCTTCTGTAATAGGCTGGTTCCTCTCCCAGTGGTGCTCCTAAGCCATAATTTTTAACGGGTCTCACTGGAGGTGGCTCTTCTCTCCGAACTCGCTCTATGGGTGGTCCCCCAGGCTCTGTTGACCCTTGAGACTTTGGCTTACTCTCTCCTTGATACCTTGAATAGAGTGGTGGTTCTTGCAAATCCCTTAGCTCTCGTGCGGCTTGATAACCATCTCGGTTTTGGTCTTGTTCCATTGTTGCACTCTGTCAAAGCCATGCCTGCAATGATGGTTGGTTTGCCGGTTGGTCTTGGTTTTTGAATGCTTGCGGTCGGGTGGAATGTGAGGTAGCTTCATACTCATCTGAAAAAGGATTCGTTGACTTGCTTGGGGTGTAGGTGGTTCTTGGCACTTCCTCAGGGGCATATGCTAATGCTCCTGGACTTGTTGCCCTTTCTACCTCCTCTGGGAGAATACATTGGTATTCTCGCCCGTATATATCAACAAAAACTATACCCTTCCCCATAGCAATTTCACAAGAGAATAAGTAAAGAACCTTGTCTTTGCTTAATTCGTTTACGTATGGTTCTTTGCTGCGAAAGTAAGAGACTATACCCTCACTCTCATGCTTGTATATTCCCACGTTCTCGTTATAAGTTGGAACCCTGGTTGTTTTCTTATCATACATAAAAATAGCTCCGGGCCGATCAATGTTTGGTGGCGGTTCTTGAGCTTCTGAAACCATTTTCCCTTTTGCCACATTATCTCCATATCTGTTGTAATCTTCAGGGTTACTAACTATCAGATAGTGGTTCCCCTTTTCGTCTCGGAATCTATCTCCATCATCATAGATTCAGATTATCTCCAATCTCTGAGCTGGTCTCTCTTCGATAAAAATGCACTTGCGTCCTCGATAGTCAGAATAGACTAGGGCTCCCCTCGAGTTTGTTCCCTCTAAGAAGATCACAGTGAGTTTAATATCATTCAAAGGATTTTGGGAGGTGCTTCCTCCTCGCATAAGTCCATCATAGGTGAAACCTCTTGGCTGTTGACTACCCATCATGAAGAAATATTTTTCTGACGAAGTGTCAGTATCACTACCTTCCTCAATAATCAGTGCTAGCGGATCTAGCCTTGCCTGAGTTACACTCTCTTCGGTGGACACTAAGCTACCTTGGTCACCTACCACCTTCTGGTCTCTAACAATGTATCTTCCTGATCTTAAATTCATTAAACTTATCAATGCAATCTATCATGAATCCAACCACTCACCTGGAAAAGCGTCAGTTTCTGCACAACTTCTTGCTTTGTTGCTGAATATACCTGTACACAAGCGTTTTAATTTCGGCAATCGAGTCAAAGCATTTATCTGCTAGAGGCTATTTTAGTAATGATTGGTATAACTGGAGATTTAATCTCAACCACTACTGTATTTTATACGCTGCTGATGTTCTGGATTAGGTTTGTTAATCTGAAACTGTACTTCCCTCGGATGTTGGTCAATTTATGTGAAAAAGTCTGACTTCAGTCTTTGCTTCGTCAAATGGGCAAACAAGGTCCAAATTCACTTCTGAAAGAAGCTCTGGAACCCTTAAGCCAAATGGGATCTCACTGTCTATACCCAGTCAAGTTTTCTCTTCAGTAGGCCCCAATAGACATCCTACGTGTAGGATGTCTCTTGCTTTGTTTTGCCTAGATTTTTGCACTGTGGTTTTCCCTTGTTGTACTGAGCCTACAGCTGCTTTTACTTTTTGATTTGGACATCTATTAGCTGGTCAATGAGTCAGAAATCTGTTCCGACAGCCTGTTGCTGATCTTGATCAGTCTAATCAACTCCAACTTGGACCAAAATTGACTAGCAGGCTTGCCTTAGGCTATACAACACCTTGCTATGCTCACTGTCAAAGTATGGCTTCAATTTCTTGCTTTAGAAATCCTACGTGTAGGATGTTTTTTTCATCAAAATGGCTTCAAACTCAAAGCCCAGGCTCCCCTTGAGTTGCTGATCACTTTGGTATACTCAAAATTTGGTTTAGAGTCCAAAATCACTCAGAAGACATCCTACACATAGGATGTCTTTTTGGCCTGTTTGACCCCAGACTTGTCCCACAGTTTCCCCTTGATGTCAGTAACCCAATGGTATGCTTAGATTTTGGTTTGGATTTCAAAAGTCCCAAATTTTAGCTGTTCTTTCTTTTTTCAGTCAAAAGTGCTAAAGTCCGCTTTGAACCCAATTTTCTCACCCTGATGAGGTGAAACCCCTTTCGGTCACTCAATATATCATTCAAGACATGCTCATGCAGCCATCTCATGGTTTTGGTCTCAAAATATTGTTTTGGCACAAATTGGGTAGGATGCTTGGCAATTTCAGTCTATCTGACCTTATCTTGTCAAGATATGGTCAAATTTTCACTTTCCAGTTGAAATTAGGGTAAACCCCACCTTTTGAACACACTGGTCAACTCAAAATCCCAAAATTCTCACCAGATTAGCATGTAGACATCCTACGCGTAGGATGTCTCCTGGCTTAAGATTATTATTATTTTATTTTATTTTTGACAGAAATGCTCCTGATGCTTTGTAGATTTATCAGAAACACTCACAGTAACTTTTGGACTTCAATTAAGCTTTCAAACACACTTTTGCGTTTTGCATCTTCTACAAACTTGTGATGACTTTACCAAGCAAGTGTACATGCATGAAATGCTCTAGATCCTGAATCATGATGTCCTACTTACTCTACTCCTACTTATCATGTGAAATGGTGATAATGATGTTTTGGGTGCTTTCTGGCCTCTCCAGACTCTCAAGCTCTCCTCTCACCGCTTCTACCACTCCAACTCCTACTCAAGAACTCGACTACTACCTAAAACTATCTTGGTCTACCTAATCTACCTAAATCGAAGGATCTAGGCCAGACACACGCTTCCCAGAGTCCCTCTAAGACCTATAAGAGAGTCCTCCGCCCTCTGATCCTATCTAAATGTAAAACGAAACTCTTGGCAAGCCAAAAATCCCAATCCACAAGGATTAGTCTCGGTCACCTACCTAAGGTTTTCGTCCCCGGCAACGGCGCCAATGTTGGACGGATACGCCGCGATGGACGTCAGCACAGCGAGAACTCACCTAACATATAATGTCAGCTAAGGACGAAGCTCGACCCGCAGGCACGTGGAAGCAAGCATAAGGTGTCAACCTACACTCGACCGACTCCTAACTAATTCCTAAAGAGGTCTCTACCAATTGTCTAAGTCACAGCCTTCAAAAGTGCATAAGAGGAAACTTCCTACAATGCTTTCTAGAGACAAACACCCATCAAACAATCTTGAAACACCATAGAACTTGAAGGAGACCCTACTAATACTAATAGGTCGCTCTCCCTAAGGTCTATGAACCAAAATCTCAACCTAAAACACCCGGTACAAAATCACGTAGGATGTCTGGCCGAAATCTGTAGTCTTCGTTTCCGAAATCTAAAGTGCCTGATGTGTAGTTCTACTCAATGTGAATGCGTGGATATGCTACAATGCAAAATCGGACAACGTATGCTCACTCAAACACCAGATGAAACTCGTAGAAGGAGCTCGCAAAACCGGACTGTACACGCGCAATGTAGGTATTGGCACGTAGCTCTCGTAGGGGGCAACACGCTGCACTTCTCCGCACTCGATTCCGACCACCGGTGCACACGTAGAGTCAAGATGAAGCTCACACTCTCTCTCGCACACAGTACGCTCACTCACAGACTTCAAAAACTTGTTTTAAAAAAATGACAAAAGGGTTTTCATTAAGGTCAAAAAGTGGTATATATACCTTACAATTCTCAAACCCTAAAGTTCCAAAATCAACCATCTACTCAATCTAACTATCAAAACTGGGATACAATTTGGAAACTTTTGTAAGTCCCAATATTTACAAGGTGAAAAATCAGGTTTTCCTCAATGAATGAATAATTACAAAAAATAATAATCTTCTGAGTAGTTGGGTTGTCGTGGGGGTGTGTCCAGCTTCTAGCAATATCCTTAATTATCCCTTAATTTCTTGCATAAAACTTTTTATTGATTTTTAAGTTACTTTTATTCTTTTACCTAAATTAGTCTTATAAAGGTAAATGCCTCAAAGGCAACTAAGTAATGGAACTGTTTTTTAAGCTAACCCTTTTTTCCAAAAGAAGAATTATATTTTCTCCATAAGAAATGCTCTCATAAAAGGCTCACAACTTTTTCTTGATTTGCATAAATTATGTGTGTAAAAGTTTCACTGACTTACTTAAGTTAATATCAAAATCTTTCAAGAGGGAGTTGAGTTTTTGAACGGAAATTTTAACGCTAAAGGAGTTTTCTTTGAAAGAGGATCTCCCTTCCAAGTAGGGTTATCCTCCCTCCCATCTTGTCAATGGAAAAACTGGCATGCTTAAATCCCATCTTCAAGAAGAACTTTTTAATCATTCATTCTTCATTGCATGCACATTTCTCATTACACTAACATGTCTACTCTTAGGAATTTTTTATTTTTACTCTTGCATTACCACTCATTGAAGGATTCTATTCTTTCATAATCAATTATCTACTCTTGCATAATCAATCAAAGGATGTTTTAAGATTATTTCCTTAAGATTACAAGTTGGCACATTCTAAAGTTTTGTGTTTACAACTCATGGTTCACACTAAAACAAAGGTCGTTGTAGAGAGCATATGCATTGTTTATTTCAAGTTTTTCTACTTTCAAGTTGGTTTTGCAATTACAAAATGGGAGACAGGGGCAGGGAGTAAGGGGATAGCTTGCTTGAAAGTGACGACCATGTTGCTTGAACATAAAAATCCCATCGCTTCCATGGGGATGTCCCATGGATAACAAATGATGCAAAGACACAAATGGTATTCGCCCAAGACAGGGTTAACTTGAAACTTGCATCAAGAAAAAACCTTAAACACCCAAGAGACTCATTGTTTTTCTTAAGGTTTTATTTAGGTATACATTAAAAGGATATAGGAACTAAATGATTATAACTCAATGAACCTAATGCAAATTTCAACTAGGATTAAAACTTTAACGAGAAGATTTGATGAGGATAGCCCTGACATAACATAGAAGATTAATTGTGAAATTTGTCTTACATGTTTGGAAAAAGGCCGAGGCGGGAGTTTACCTATGGGATGCAATGAAGGAATGGTCACTTGTGGCTAGGATTGTTAACCATTGGTCTCTATTTTGTGCTCAGGTTCATTCAATGCCTTGAAATTGGGATTGGATGAGAGTGAGTCCCGACCAGGTGGTGAGACCCGTGGATGCGTCTAGAAATCAGCCTAGTCCAGGTAGCCTTGATGTTGACAAGAATGGAGGAATAAAAAAGGATCCAGAAAGGGATTGGATAAGGAAGAAATATGTGATTTAATTAAGGAACTTTTCTAATTGTTTGGTAGGATTGGAAATTGTATAAATGCACCATCTCCACACATGGCGGAGGAGACAAGATACCTGAGTCCTGGTACGAGGATAGGAAAATGCCTACAAAAGTATATGTGACTGCTTGCAAAATAATCAAATTATTTTAATAATACTAAAGGAAAGGAAGTAAAATATTCTAAAAAGGAAAAAGGTGGGAATGACCCGACAAATGCGCACTTGCAAGGGTATGCAACAGTTTGCATGCTGCTTTCAAATACTTGAAATGTATTCTTTGTTCGACATCTTTGGAATACTGTTTTTCCTAGTATCATAGTACTACCTTGGAAAAGTGAATTTATCAAATGGTTTTGTGGGAGGGTGGTTTTTGGAGGGTTAAATTGTTGGCTAGAAAGTTGAACCCAATTTTATGTTGTACATTAAGTTAAGTTAAGAACGGGGAAAGGGATTTTGATTTATGGAGTGCAGATTAAATTTTGAAACAAGGACTTCGTGTAGTTAATAATTATACTCATCTTAGGGAAATGCATTGACGGTTGTACTTGATCATAACAAAAAAAAAAAGCATCAGTGACCTTGAACCAATGGTGAATTAGAGAACTCCCACCAGTTTACCCTAGCCCGATTGAGCTCGTATCTAGTCTGATGACTTCGACTGGAAAGTTTGAAGTGATAAGAAAAGATATTTTGGGGTAAAGGGTTCCATTTCAGAAAAAGTGAATGCTATCACCCCCTTGAGTTGGCATCAAAGAGCAGGAGGAGCCATGTCTTGGTGTCGGTCTCAAGCAGGAGGGATGTCAAAAATCTTGGTGTATCCATTTGGAGATGGTGCAATCGGTGGTCCCTTGGCTATGTCCTGAGTTGACTAGGAATGTTCTTAATCTCAATGTGGAGGAAGATAACCACGTGGTCAAGGCTTTAGAGGAGTTGATGGAAGCAAAATTTGTTCAGGATCAAGGTAATTGGATCTATTAACCCATTTCCAAAATGCAAAGGAACCAACAAATCAAACGGTATTTAGAAAGGGTATATGTGCAGGTGAAGTTGGAATAAATTTCCAAAGAAAAATATTGTATTCTTCACGCTATAGAGTGTGGAAGAAAAACCGGGATGGGACAATTTGCGGTCTCAGAGATTGAATGTTGAGATCTACCAGAAGAGGAAGGATAGGACAAGTAAGACTGCCCCTTTCTTGATATCTTTACAAATTCATTTTATAAGCATGACCTCACTAATGGGAGGAACCCAAGTAAGCTAGACATACAAGCATTGGTAGGAAGAGTTTCTTCCATATTTGAGAGTCAAGCTTGGGGAAGTAGAGATACAAAAATAGAGAGGAGGCAAAAAGAAATGAGGAAGAAGAGTGTGTAGGAGAAAAAAATAGAGCCAATCAACATCTTCCGTGAGTAGTCAAGATTAGGATTAGCTTTAGATATCTCTAGGTATAGACTTTGATGCTGACATGGAAATATTGCTAGAAGCTTCCAAAGCAGCCCCTAAGCAGGTACCAACCACCATTTTCTTTGCAAAGTCTTCACTAAAACTGAAGAGAAAGAATCTCGTCGACATTCAGGAGACTGATGAGAAGAAGGAATTTGCATCTTCTTGGTAGGGTCAAGCCATGTGTCAGGTCCCTCTTTGTCTGGAAATTAAAAATTGTGAAAGATTACTCTTCTCCATCTAGGAGGGTTAGAGGTCACTCTCAGGGGGGCATATCACCACAACCACACAATGGAATGCACCACCACTTACCACATGCATTCACACAAAACCATGCACTAAGGTAGTAGCCAAGCACTTGAAGGAACATTGAGCACTATGGGGCAACAAGCATCGACTCCATTCTAATCTTGGACACTCCTAGCACTTGTCATCTCTCAGAATGCTATTGGAGTCCCCATTGTCATGATACTTCCTATACTAATCTTGCTACTGATAGCTGGTTTTCAAAAATCAAGAAAAAAGAAAATTTTCTCTTTCCTTTGTCCGAAGCACGACAACACCTAGCTTGTCATGCCCTCGTCGCCCCTCAACCAAGATGTAATGCCCGGCTTTTGGAGCCTGGCCACGAGAACTGGCCCCATTCACAGAGCATAAAATAAACAACAAAAAGGAGATGTTCTTTCCCTTTTGTTCCCTCCATTACTGCCACCCCACCTTTCTCCTAACCCTTCGCCCCCCACGGCGGGCCGCCCCCCCCCCCCCGCCGGCATCATCCTCTCCCCCTCCTCCATTATCACATGTAGCCAAAATCCCTCATCTCTCCCCTCTCGTCCATACCTTCCCTCTCTCTCTCTCTCTGCGTCGTTCAGTCCCACAATCCCTCCCTCGTTCCCGTTGACTCTCCCTCTCTTTTTCTCTTGTCGATAGCCACATGGCATAGCAGTCTAGCTCTCTCTCTCTCTCTCTCTCTCTCTCTCTCTCTCTCTCTCTCTCTCTCTCTCTCTCTCTCTCTCTCTCTCTCTCTCTCTACCTACCTACACACACACACCCCTATACACACACACATACCCCATCTTCCCCCCCCACCGCCTCAGCTCTCGCTCTCTCCCCATCTCTCACTCCCACCCTCTCTCTCTCTCCCCCTCGTTCAGCCTACAAGCACAGTAGGGTAGCTCTCTCTCTTAGCACACACACACACAGACGTGCACACACACACACACCCACACACTCACCCCAGCCCCTCAGCCTCTCGCCGTCACTATTATAGAATTGATATTTTATTATTTATTGCAGCTGACAGGTGGAAAAGGCTGGACCGAGCTAGGCCTATGTGAATGGAAATATATATATATTGTACATTTTATTATTCAAGTGCTCTTTTATGAGCTTTGGCCATTTATGATTGGCCGGCCAGTTTGTACTCACATTTGAACATTCAAGAAATCTATAAAAGAAATACGTGCAAGAGGGAAATGGTCACTCTTGCACGAGGGGAGATTTCACCCAGTGTCTGCGTTATTCTTCTCACCTCTCCTCTCTTTTCTCTCGCCGTGCCGGCATAGCACTCCATTCTAGGAGGTGCGTTTGCACGCGCCCTATTGCTCTCTCTTGCACTTTGTCTCTCTCTGTTCGTGTATCTTGTAATTATGCATGTATGTGGTTGCCAGGTATGTCAATTAGTTTGTTTTATGGTTCGTAGTATGCTAATTCGGGTATTTTGCAAGGAACCCCATGCCATCCGGCTGTAGCAGTGGTATCAAAGCTGTGGCTATGCTCTTGGACTTGCAACGATGATGGCTATGGAGATTATGGTGGTGAAAAAAGATAAGTCATGCTTACTTACACTTTTCTTGTTTTGAAATTAGAGGTACATGATTATTATGAACCTCCTCGCATCATAAGTATTTCAAATTGTTTCCAAGTATTGGATTTTTTAAATTTTAATTTTTTGTAGTGATTAATCGCATATCTATATAGGTAAGGATAATTGGTTGTACTATAAGTACATTCTAGAGCATAATATCCGTTAATTTAAAGCATGGAATCAAACTCAAGAACTGAAAGAAAGCGATTTGGCTCTCATTTGTTTATGTACGTTAGACTTAGTATGGTTGAGTTATAAGTAATGGAGGTTTGATTAGTTTCTTTCGGGCTATGAGAAGAAGAAGTAGAAGAAGAATTTCATGTGGATTGTTGTCAGAATAAACCCAAGAGACCTTGGGGAGTGTCTAAGTGAAGAAGAGAAGGGATGGAGACAAGGAATTTGATTGACTAATCTACCATATCTCCGCTTAGTGGGAATGACCCTCAAATTATTTTTGTGCAAATCACTGAAAGCTATAATAATATCTTATTTTAATTAAAGAATGTAGTGGAAGCAGCCTCTACAGAGGGTGGCACAAAAGGGAAAGGATTCGTGTACCATGGAGCCACAGAACACAAACACTCCCCGCGAGCCACCAAAGGAGCATGGTAGTGCCGCCTTAGGAGAGTACCAACATTTGCAACACCACTCCTACATGCCGCAATGGTAGCGCCCGACCATCTGGCAAACAATCCCACTGCTCCTGTCTCTATGTCCGCAGACCTCGTCTCATTGTTGCCAATAGATATCGCCTGCATCAACCAATGCTATTCCAGCCAGTGGAACTACCTGCCATGCAGACTCCGGCTTTACACCAACAACGGTGGCCTGCCATGCACCCAACATTCTCTCTCTCTCTCTCTCTCTCTCTCTCTCTCTCTCTCTCTCTCTCTCTCTCTCTCTCTCTCTCTCTCTCTCTCTCTCTCTCTCTCTCTCTCTCTCTCTCTCTCTCTCTCTCTCTCTCTCTCTCTCTCTCTCTCTCTCTCTCTCTCTCTCTCTCTCTCTCTCTCTCTGTGTGTGTGTGTGTGTGTGTGTGTGTGTGTGTGTGTGTGTGTGTGTGTGTGTGTGTGTGTGTGTGTGTGTGTGTGTGTGTGTGTGTGTGTGTGTGTGTGTGTGTGTGGGTGGGTGTCTCTCTCTCTACTCGCTCGCTTGTGACATGCACATCCCACCTAATCTCTCTCTATTCCTCAGCTCGCGGCCACACTGAGTACAATCGAACTCTTTCTCTTACTATTTCTCTCTCACCCACCCACACACACACAACCATCGTAATCTACAGAATCGCAGTCTAACTCTCTGTCTCTCTCTCTTTCTATTGAGTTGCACCAACCATAGTTTAATTGCTCCTCTTCACCCACTAACCTGTACCAGTTCTCAACTCTTGGATGCCCATGGTGGCCACTGAACTCTCGCTCTCACCCCCTACTTTCCAACCATTGCCATGCAGACGTCAACCGTTAGCGATAAAGAGGGCCTTCCAGTTTTGCGATCGCAATCGCAATCATCTCCTTGTTGCTGCCAACCACAACAATTTCAATGCTCTCTCTCTCTCTCTCTCTCTCTCTCTCTCTCTCTCTCTCTCTCTCTCTCTCTCTCTCTCTCTCTCTCTCTCTCTCTCTCTCTCTCTCTCTCTCTCTCTCTCTCTCTCTCTCTCTCTCTCTCTCTCTTCATCCGTCATCCCACTCTCTCTGTCCCTCTTGCATGGAGGCATAGAGTGATCATAAGTCGTAAACAATTACCAGTCACATTTTTGAGATTACAACTGGGTCTTCCTGCCTTGCCATGCTGGGGCGCTGATTTTTATAAAAAAAAATTAATACTGGCCACGATCGAGGGAGCGACAAATTACATGCAGCCACAAGCTAACTATGTTTCTCAATCTCTTTCTCATGCTTTGTCTCGATATTTCTCATCTCTGCGTTTCATACACACACCATTCGTGATGTAGACTGACAAGTTGCATTCAAAGCGAGGCTAGTTAACAGCATCCCACCACTGTTTCCGTTTTTTGGCTGGGCCATGTTCCTACAAGATCACTTCAATGTCCAAAGCATGGTGGTAAAAGATGTGGTGGCCACAGGACGGAAATCTTCAGCTCCCTCGCAACCTGCATGATACTCTCTTTGACAATGTTGTCTCCTTCGGACCTTCCTCTGTTATTGACCTACAGACACATGCTTCAATGGGAAATCAATTCTCTCTTCGACATCATCTGTGTTACATCTTTTCATAACACCTTAGCAATTCGAGCATTCTTGTATCCTCTCTCTCACGCACAATGGTAGTGTTGTATTTGACCCACTTGCTAACCAAAGGCCCCAATCGGCATGGCATGTGAAGTTCCATACCCAGCTTGGCAAGGTGGCAATTGCAGGGAGGGTCTCTTCAACAACCGAATGGTTTCATGGACATCCACATCTATAAGATTGGACGTCTTTGCATGGCTATTCTTACTCTCCTTCGACGACCTTATAGCAGACAGTAAGAGCAATAAGGGAATTATCCTATTGTTTCTTATGTTGCAGGCGGATTTAGACTCATTTGTGTCTCGCTCGATGGACAACATCTCTCATGCCAAGACTGGAAGCACAAAATTTTGTTTGCATGGCCAAGAAGAGCATTGGTGATCTCAAGCCAAAAAAAAAAAAAAAAAACTACAAATAGAGCGTTGGTGATGCCGTTTGGAGGCATCCCGGGCACTATCAAATTTTTCGTAGCTTTTTGTATGTATGACTAATTACGATGGTAGCAGCATTTTATAGATTTCAGAATTCATTACCTACTCCCTTGACATGATAAAAAATATGCTTTTCATTAAGCAGTCGTGTTTAATAACATAATAACAAAAAAACAACCCCTCTTCCAATTTTCTCAAAGATACTACTTGGAATAGCAAGGTCAACGCACTAAGTTCGTTGTGGTTTTGGACATGTATGTTGTTTAGAGCAAGCACCAGGTGTGCATCAGCATGGTTCTGCACAACATGTACACATGCATAATTTCATGAAGACTATGGCACTTCCTCACGTTCTTGCTTCAGAGTAGCTGACAGATATGGTGCTTGCTAAGGATTAGGGCCTTCTTGTCCAACCTCTTGGTTACACTTGCTTTTCAACAAGCCCCCCCTCCTCCCTTATCTTTGGATAAATACTCAACGCTCTCTCCCTTCCATCTCTACCTCACCACCTTCTATCCTATCCTTTTTCAATGGAGCTCCCAACATCCCTCTTAGGAAACATTCCACAAATAGAGGAAGGAAGAGGCATAAATTTTGGCTTCTACTCATAAACCCGCACGCCTACAAACTTATAGTTTTTGGTAAGCTCTCTTCATGCACCTTGGTGAATAACCCTTGTTTACACTTTGTTCATAATCTCACCTCCCGTCCCCTCTCTATCGACAAAAAGAAATGCTTAGATATAGGACTTAAATACATCCCCCCTTCCCCTAACCCCCCTGCGGAACTCATTATCGAAGCCCATGACTCCTTGGCAAGGAGATTACAACTCAAAATGTTTTTTCAATCTTCTACATCCAAAAAACCGCCCCTTTTCAAAACCCCTAACCCCTCTTGGATACCCCCCTCTTTAGATCCTACACTAGAGGGGATCACATCCCTTAACCTCATAAATCTGAAAGACACACTTGCACACTACAATTTCCCAGTGCCCACTCAAAATTTCCCAAATCTGTCAAGCATGCCCTTAAAACCCTTTCAACGGACTACACAATAGTCATTAAACTGGCGGATAAAAATATATGCCTTACCATCCTATCATGGGAATGGTATGAACAAGAAGCCCTTAGACAACTCAATGATCCCTCCACATACCAACCCCTAACCCCACCACCACATAATTACCTCGCCTCCTTACTCCACTCCATCACCCTCAAATACACTCTCCTCACCCTAGATGAAGCCACCTTGATCCTCACACCACTCCATAAACCCTTCAAACACTCTCCTATCCAATTTCTCCCTAAGTTACACAAACCTGTACTTGTAGCCCGTCCTATTTGCTCTTATTGTGGGTACTCGTTTGAAAATGCTTCCAAATAGCTACACTTCCAACTTTATCCTGTCCTCCAACAACACCTCAAAGACTCGCTATCCCTCATCATCATTCTCCACTCCAAGACCTTCCCCCCCCCGCCCATTGTCTCCTTTTTACCTTCGATGTGACCTCCCTCTTCCCCAGCATCCCTATGACTGAGGGACTCATAGCCTCAGAAGCACCATTACTAATTTCTTCGACACCCCAAAAACAGAATTCATCATCTCACTTGCCACCCTTATTCTATCACACCATTATCTTTGCTTCAAAGATAAAGTATGGAAGCAAATTAAGGGCACCGCACTGGGATCCAATTTCGCAGTGGTTTATGCTTGCCTTTTCCTCTGCCACCTAGTGATAGCCGTTTTTTCGGCTCTTTGTAATTGCCACAGTGAGTTACCTCACCCTACCAAAATCACCCAAACACTGTGGCTATCCCTATCATTTTACTATATATAGGCGTGCGTGAGTCACGGGACTTTTTCCATATCTTCTTAAAAAACCCTCAATTAGCTAGTCACTGGGCTAGTTGAGCCAAAAAAAATAAAAAAAATAAAAATTATAAGTATATTATGGCCCATTTGTGTGTAAATATTTCATTGTATATAGGACCTAAATAAAAGGATTTTTCATAATTATTGTGGTATTTATTTAAATATTTCTACCTATGGTGTGTTATTTATGCTATGTACAGACTCACCATTACCATATCTTTTCTTATCATTTTGCATACTCTTTATTCCATATAAAAAGAATTTCATGCAAGCTTCTCTTATTTTTGGTGTAACTCCATCCCAACAAAAATCCAAAAAAACTAGTTCTATTTATGTGTATATTTTTTTCACTATTGTGATTTTTTCCTTCCTACATATATTCTCTATTACTCTCATAAATTAGACCACCAAAAATATTCATCTTTTTATGGTAGACTTATAATGAGAGAGATTTCTTTTGACCCCTTTATATTTTTTCCACTTATATTATTTATATTTGACATGTACATATTTTTTAGACCCCTCAATATTTGATTTTCTTAGTTGTACTATTCACTTATATCATAATCTCAACAATATCTTCAATTATAGACCTACCAAATAAGGTCAAGGGTAGGTGGCATGCATACATGCACTATGGAGGGCTCACTCTTGGAGGTATTCAAAAGAATCATCCAAAGAAGGACCCCACAAGGACCTTGTGCAGTGGAAAAACACGGTTGGTTTTGCTGAATTTTTAAAGTTCACTTGCTCTCCGAATTTGAAAAGGTGATACAAACAAAAGTTGTAGCTCGTGGACTGAACTTTTGCCTCAAAGTTTTTCATATTTTTTTGAGCTACGAGCTGTGAGCTATGATTTTATTAGTGGACCCCAGTTTTCCCATGCTATGTAGCCACAATCTCTCTTCCACTTTATCATTTTCCTCTTTCACACACACTTCTCCACTCATCATCCCCACCTCTCTCACCACTCCTCTCTGCACCCTACTCACCTTCTCCTCAACGTTGAAGAATAAGAGAAACCATGGTGAACTCATACCTCCCACACACAATTCCATTCCAAAATTGACCACCTAGTCTCATTTTTCCTCCTCCAATTTACCCATATCTATCAAAAAAACCACAAAATTCAGCCTCTTCTCTAAAAAGACAGCATCATGGTGGTTGATTACTCAGCTTCAATTACCTTGTCTCTCAAGGAAGGTCAAGAGTGGAGAAAAAATGTACCGTCAAAGCTAGTGGACCGTCAACAAGCGTCAAAATTGGCCCTACTCAAGACACTTGGAGCATCAACCTTGTAAGAAATCCACCTTTTCTTACCTCTTAAGAGTTTTTCTTCCTTATTTGTATCCTACATGGATACTCCCATTGTAAATATCCAATTCCATTTGTAAATTAATACTAACTCTACTAACACTAACCCACTATGAAAAGTCCTATCACCTCCATTTCTCTCCTCTCTCTTTTCCCACCAACTTCTTGATAATTCCAAGCAAAAGAAATTAGATAAATTGCTGAAAATCTAACCCAACCATGGTTAGAGGAGTAACCCTAGCCTTCAAAATTGCTATAAAAGGAGGGTGTAGCTAGCACAAAAGGGGGAGCCATAAGCAAGAGCACTATGCTATAGCTTGAGAAGCCAAGCTCAACCTCTCTAGAAGGAGCTCTTGAGTGGAAGCTCATTGTCTTATGCATGTGCATGTGTTGTAATAGGGGATTAGCAAGGGAACTCTATGCCATTGTAAGAGAGAGAGTGATAATTCAATTGAGAGTAGGAAATCTATCATTTCTCCTACTAGTGTAAGCCCAACATTTGCTGAATCAAGGAGGGTGGATTTGGACTAAGCTTGGATACTTTGTCTCCCTTCCAACGTGAACTAATGGACAACAATGATGCGTAAGTGTCTTGGTGTTTTTTTGTTAAGTTCTTGATAGCTTGTCTCTAGTGTTGTCATCAATCTAGCCATAAATCCCACATACTGTAAGAGGGCGACAGGGTGGAGAGGACTCCCCTGGCCTTAAGACAGTGATTGGGGTGGCTTTTCTTGTGATGTGTTGTGGTGAAATTTATGCAAGCTATGTTGAACAAATACTAATCTCACTTTGATTTGTCATGACAGATTCGTAAGAAGGTATTAATGCAACAAGCACCCCCTCCCCCTTTCTCTCTCTTTCTTAAATATATAGTTGTGTTTGCTTGATCATTGCCGATACGTTTCAAAGCAGCCCGAGCACTCTCTCTCTCTCTCTCTCTCTCTCTCTCTCTCTCTCTCTCTCTCTCTCTCTCTCTCTCTCTCTCTCTCTCTCTCTCTCTCTCTATCGTGTTTTAGTGTGTAAGAGTGTTCCATTGGTGTTAGGGTTAGTGTAAATTCCTTGCTTGTTTGTGGGTTGCTCTAACGATTCTCCTCTTTTGCGTCCTAGTTCTCTCTTAAACTAGGTGGTGCCCCTTGTGTAGTTGGGATTTGGCTGTGGGTTTGTTGTTTTGGTTTGTGTTGTGTTGTGCCCCAGCCCCATTGAGCAGCACGGGAGCCTTGAAGGGTGTCTAGAGGCCACTCTTCTTGTTGCCCGCCCCGGACCGCATCACTAGAAAACCACTCTCTACTTATCTCTAGCCCGAACCTAGCATATTACCATTTTGGGAATCAAACTACACCCCAATCAACCTAGCCTTAAGACAGTGATTGGGGTGGCTTTTCTTGTGATGTGTTGTGGTGAAATTTACGCAAGCTATGTTGAACAAATACTAATCTCACTTTGACTTGTCATGACAGATTCGTAAGAAGGTATTAATGCAACAAGCACCCCCTCCCCCTTTCTCTCTCTTTCTTAAATATATAGTTGTGTTTGCTTGATCATTGCCGATTGGTATCAAAGCAGCCCGAGCACTATCTCTCTCTCTCTCTCTCTCTCTCTCTCTCTCTCTCTCTCTCTCTCTCTCTCTCTCTCTCTCTCTCTCTCTCTCTCTCTCTCTCTCTCTCTCTCTCTCTCTATCGTGTTTTAGTGCGTAAGAGTGTTCCATTGGTGTTAGGGTTAGTGTAAATTCCTTGCTTGTTTGTGGGTTGCTCTAACGATTCTCCTCTTTTGCGTCCTAGTTCGCTCTTAAACTAGGTGGTGCCCCTTGTGTAGTTGGGATTTGGCTATGGGTTTGTTGTTTTGGTTTGTGTTATGTTGTGCCCCAGCCCCATTGAGCAGCACGGGAGCCTTGAAGGGTGTCTAGAGGCCACTCTTCTTGTTGCCCGCCCCGGACCGCATCAAATTGGTGCCCCCACTGAGGACGGCTTGTGTATTTTTGTGTAGAATCAACCTTTAGCATAGTCAAGTAGTTTGCATGAATCACAAAAATTTGTATGATCCCTTCATTCCCATTGCAAGGCAAAAGGTACACATAATTGTTAGTACTAAGTTGCAATTTCAACGTGTCATTCGTAGAATTTTAGGTCCTCTTAGGTTGGCCGAGATAAACGCTTCAGTAAATCCTTTTATTTTGCCTCTCATTAGGTACGACCTTAGTTTGGACGTCTATATTTTTGTTTTGTTTTAAGCATTAGGTCATGCATAGACCATGGATAATAGCCCAAGAATAGAGGTTTTCCCCTTCCATTTCACTCCACACATTAGAATAAACATTGCAATTAGTAGGAAAATCCATTTTCAACAACGTATGGTGTTCATGTTTGGTGCCCACAAAGTAGGAGAAATTCTCGCATCACCAAACCCTGTCATCCTACCTCTTATTGATTATCATAGGTCGTTTGATGTGAATATCTTTATTTTGTTGTAGAATAGATTGCAAGCTAGAAAACATTATTGTGTAAATCTTTTTAAGAAAGAAAAACAAAAACGGGTGTCACTTTGAAATCAATTCAATGGAAAGCCAACACCAAATGTCTGGGTATCCTCTTTTCTTTGGAGAGCCTGGAGAGGATGCAGAATTATTTTTAGCGAATTTCAAGATGTCTTGCCGTATCAAGAGGATAATAACTGATCAAGAACGTGTAGAAATGTTTGAGGTTGTCCTTAGGAAAGATGCTAGCACTTGGTTTGACTCTTTGCCTGAGGAAGTTAAGGGGAATTACACAGAAGTTTTGAATCGTTTCAAGAAATACTTCTTTGATCCCCAAAACACTCAAAAATTATGGCAAGACATTGTTTCTCATAAGCAAAAAGACTTAGATGACTACTACTTGTACAAGCAAGAGTTTCTACGTCTTTGGGCTCTGTGGATACGAAATGTTGCTAACCCTGGTGATGGTGCAGAATTTCTAAAGAAGGAGAGGTTCATAGCCGGACTCTTTCCTGACCTTAAGGTAAAAGTCGAGGCGGGTGCACCTGCTACTTTTGATGCAGCTGAAACTAGGGCTGCTGAGAAGTATAGGAAACTCAAGTGCTTAAGGGGAGAGGTTCCAATAGAAGGTCGTAGACCCAAAGGTAAGTCACAAGCATCAACATCTAGGGAGCTTCCTGAGGTAACGGCTGAAGTGATTGAGAAGTTAAATGAATCTTTAAGCAGCCTGTCAATTCACCTTGCACAAGCTGTAGGTCCAAAGGGACAAGCAAAGAAGTCAGAAGAGAGAGAGCCACGAACTAGGAGAGTCTTGCAATGTTGGAATTGCGGTGAGTCTGGACATGGGATGTATAATTTTCCTTGGCCCCGTGGGGAGCCAGGGAGACCTAACTTGAATTACCCAGTGATGAATGCAGGTGAAGGAACTGGTCAACAACCAAGGCTTCTACAAAGACCAAATGGACCAAGACCACCTCCACAAGGGGTAGAAGGAGTTCCACCTTTGACAGATCCAAATGTGCATGTGGTAGAGGTGACAAACTCAAATGAAGTTGACATGGAAGCAAATGGCATTAAGAGTGGCCGAGGAAAAGGTAAAGAGAAAGAGGGTGTCCCATCACAGAGTGACCATGGACAAGGCAAGAAGGCAAAGGAGACCAAGGAAGCTAAGAGGACTCGACGTCGTATCAATCTCCAAGACTTCCCTCTTGGACATGGTATGGCTTCATACAACCTGTTGGAAGACATGCGAGGTAAGGGTTCTGATATCTCATGGCCTCGGTTTCTTGCATTATGCCCACAAGTTAAGAGGGATTTAACAAAGGCAGTTAGCACTAGGAGAAAGGTAAAAGAGAGTTTTCCTGTTGTAAAAATTGCACATGCTGAAATGAACGAGGATATTACACCTGTGCTAGATTGTTACATAAAAGGAAGATTGGTTAGGAAAGGTCTAGTGGATGGGGGTGCACAAATTTGCATCATGACAGAAGGGCTCATGCAAAGACTAGGCATGCACATCCAGGAGACACCTGAAATCAAAGTGAAAATGGCAAACAATAGCAAGGCTAGGTGCGTAGGCATTTGTAAAAATGTTTTTGTGGAGGCCTTTGGCATTAAGAAGGCAGTGGATTTCTATGTCATGTCTACCAAGGGAAATGGTTACCCATTTATCCTAGGAAGACCATGTCTAATGAAAATGCGAGCTTTGCAGGATTGGGAGAGTGGAAAGCTAATTTGCAGGAATGACAATCACAAGAAGGTTGTCTTTGACATGAAGGAGCAACGCCAAGAGGAGCTCCATGAAGAATCATCTCGAAGTGAGACGGAAGAAGATTGGACTGAAAACACTTCAGAAGAAGAAAGTCTTGCAATGTTGGAATTAGGAGAGAGCCACGAACTAGGAGAGTCTTGCAATGTTGGAATTGCGGAGAGTCTGGACATGGGATGTATAATTGTCCTTGGCCCCGTGGAGAGCCAGGGAGACCTAACTTGAATTACCCAATGATGAATGCAGGAGAAGGAGCTGGTCAACAACCAAGGCTTCTACAAAGGCCAAATGGACCAAGACCACCTCCACAAGGGGTAGAAGGAGTTCCACCTTTGCCAGATCCAAATGTGCATGTGGTAGAGGTGACAAATTCAAATGAGTTTGACATGGAAGCCAATGGCATTAAGCGTGGCCGAGGAAAAGGTAAAGAGAAAGAGGGTGTCCCATCACAGAGTGACCATGGACAAGGAAAGAAGGCAAAGGAGACCAAGGAAGCTAAGAGGACTCGACGTCGTATCAATCTCCAAGACTTCCCTCTTGGACATGGTACGGCTCCGTACAACTTGTTGGAAGACATGAGAGGTAAGGGTCCTGATATCTCATGGCCTCAATTTCTTGCATTATGTCCACAAGCTAGGAGGGATTTAACAAGGGCAATTAGCACTAGGAGAAAGGTAAAAGAGAGTGTGCCTGTTGTAAAAATTGCACAAGCTGAAATGAATGAGGACATTACACCTGTGCTAGATTGTTACATAAAAGGGAGATTGGTTAGGAAAGGTCTAGTGGATGGGGGTGCACAAATTTGCATCATGACAGAGGGACTCATGCAAAAACTAGGCATGCACATCCATGAGACACCTGAAATTAAGGTCAAGATGGCAAACAATAGCAAGGCTAGGTGCGTAGGCATTTGTAAAAATGTTTCTGTGGAGGCCTTTGGCATTAAGAAGGCAGTGGATTTCTATGTCATGTCTACCAAAGGAAATGGTTACCCATTTATCCTAGGGAGACCATGGCTAATGAAAATGCGAGCTTTGCAGGATTGGGAGAGTGGAAAGCTAATTTGCAGGAACGACAATCATAAGAAGGTTGTCTTTGACATGAAGGAGCAACGCCAAGAGGAGCTCCATGAAGAATCATCTCAAAGTGAGACGGAAGAAGGTTGGACCGATAACACTTCAGAAGAAGAAAGTAGCGGCAGCATTACTGAAGAGGAGTCTTCCATCGAAGTCATGGGGGTAAGGTTTAAGCCAACCAACCAAGAGACCTCTTGTCAAGGCTTGGAGGAGGTAGGTCCTCAAGAGAACGAAGGTGTTCAAGATGAAGGGATGTTAGAAGGTATGTTGTCTACAACACTTACAAAGGATGAAAGAGAGGAGTTCAAATGTGTGCTAAGGAAATTTCCGAGGCTTTTTGCTAAAGACTACACCGATGTGCGTGGAGTAGATGTTGTTCAACACAAGATTGAGTTGAAGCCAGAGGCCACACCTAAGGCTCAAAAGCTACGAAGGCTAGGAGTCATTAAGGAGCAGGCTCTACTCAAGGAGGTAAGAAAGCTTCTAGCAGCAGGTTTCATTTATCCAGTGGAGAATTCAGAGTGGGTCTCTCCCATTGTTGTCACTCCTAAGAAAAATGGCAAGTGGAGGGTGTGTATGGATTATCGTCCACTTAATGAGGCAACAAAAAGAGATCACTTTTCCCTCCCATTTCAGGATGAGATACTAAATGAAGTAGCTGGTCATGAGAAGTACACTGTGTGTGATGGCTACTCGGGTTACTTTCAAATAGGTATCGCATTGGAGGATCAATTGAAAACAACCTTTATCACTCCTTGGGGTTGTTATGCTTTTAGAGTCATGCCATTTGGCCTGACAAATGCTCCTGTAACTTTCCAACGCTTCATGAACATGGTGTTTCAAGCATTCTTTGGAAAGTCCATTAGGGTTTTTATTGATGATTTTTGCATTTATAGCTCAAAATCATTGCATCTACAAAGGGTAGAAGAAGGTTTAAAGAAGCTCTATGACATGGGAGGTCAACTCAACCCCGACAAGTGCCACATAGGTGAGGATGAAGTGATCTTGCTCGGTCACAAGGTTTCCTATAAAGGCATTGAGGTGGATCCTTCAAAGGAAAAGGCTCTTATTGAGCTCCCATCACCGAAGAGTCTTAAGGAGGTCATCTCTTTCATTCAGAAGGTGAAGTATATGTCACGCTTCATTCACTTAGCCTCGGAGTTGCTTCATCCTTTGCAAAAGTTGACACAACAAGTAGAATTTGCATGGTCTGATGAGCTTGAAGAGTACTTTTGTAACATTAAAGCCATTTTGTCAGAGCTACCAACACTCATGCCTCCTTGTTGGGAGTACACATTCTTTGTTAGCTCTAGTGCTGGGAAAGAAACAATTGGTGCTGTGTTGCTACAACAAGATCCCCACAGTACAAGGATGCGACCCATCTACTTTGCTAGTAGGGTCATGAATGCTTTGGAGAGAGACTACACAGAAGCAGAACTCATGATGCTTTTTCTCATGTTTGTGGTGAGAAAGTTTAGATCCTACCTACTACCAAAACCTTTTGTAATTCTCATTGCAGAAAATTTGTTCCCTTGGGTGTCATCTCAAATGAATCTTAGTACTAGGATCTCAAAGTGGATTATGGAGTTGCAAGAGTTTCAATACTCTTTCAAGGTAGAAGATAGTGTGCGTGCACAATTGGCAGGGATTCTCACTTATAGGGTGCACGAAAAGGAGATTAAGGTGCCTGAAGTAAAGACCCTACCATTGCCACCACCAAAACCTATTCCTAATGCTTTTACCTTGTTCTTTGATGGAGCTTTTTGTCGAGCCACAGGAAAAGCAAGGGGAGGGCTAGTGTTGCTCAACCCAAGTGGAGAGGTGGTCATGAAAGAGAAGGTCAATCTACCAGGTTCAACTAGCAACAATGAAGCAGAATATGAAACACTACTTCATGGTTTAAAAATATGCATTGGCCATGGTATACAACGTCTCATGGTAAAAGGGGATACACTTCTCATTGTGAAGCCGATTTTAGGCATCTGGGCATGCAAAAATGAAAGACTAAGGGCCAAAGTTCATACCATCCGTAGGCTATTTAATCAATTTGAGGAGGTGAAATTATATCATATTCCTAGGAAACAAAATGAAGATGTTGATTTACTTGCACAACAAGCCGTTGCATGTGTAAAGAAAGAAGTGCAGGTCATCATGGTGGCGGCTGCTGTGAAGCAACCGAGGTACCAGGGATTGGAGTCATTGACTCCCATTATTAGCTACATTTTGGAGGGCGAGTTTCCACAAAACTTCACGAAGGCTCAGAAGAGGAGACTCATGAAGAAGGCAAGCGCATATCTCTTCCTAGAAGGCTCCCTCTATCAAAGAGGGAGGGATCAAGTATGCAGAAGAGTACCAACTATTGAAGAAATTCCAGCCATTCTAAAAGGTTTGCATGAAGAAGCATGTGGTGGTCATTTTGTCCAAGAATTAACTGTGAAGAAGATTTTGCTTGCGGGGTATGTTTGGCCAAGTCTGCATGTGGATGTCCAACATTGGTGTAAAAGTTGTCACAATTGTCAGGTAAATGGGAATAGAAGATTGGTTTATGGTCCAAGGCAAATCGTGCTTGCAAATGGACCGTTTGAAAAGTGGGGCATTGATGCTATGGGTCCTCTCCCTAGGACAAAAAATGGTAAACTCTACATTCTAGTGGCTGTAGACTATATGACTAGGTGGGTGGAAGCACAAAGTGTGGCAAAGGTAAATGAGAAAACAGTGAGCAAATTCGTCTACACTCACATTTGTTGTAGATTTGGCACACCTTTGGAGATTGTTTCTGATAATGGTCCAGGGTTTAGAAAGGGATTTCTCACAGAAGTCTGTGAAGAACTTCATATTATACATCGTCACAGTACACCGTACTATCCCCAATCAAATGGTTTGGTAGAAAAAGCTAATGGTGTCATTGCAGGCATCATTAGAAAGATGGTGAAAAACAAGACAAAGTTGTGGGATGACTTCTTGGATGGTGCCTTGTGGGCGTATCGAACCACATATAGGGAAGCCACGGAGTTCACACCATTTCACTTGGTCTATGGTCAAGAGGCTTTACAGCCAATTGAGCTAAACATTCCAACAATGCGACTTTATGGCAAATCAGCACAAGATGATCAAGAAGCATGGATGGATCAACTTCTTACCTTAGCTGAGCTTGAGTGGAAAAGAGAAGCAGCATACGAGTGCTATAAGAGGAAAGCCACACAGACAAAGGAGAAGCTTGACAAGAAACTGAAGGACAAAGGCATCAATGAAGGAGATCTTGTGCTAAGGTATGACAATCGACTCGATAATCGTTTTGATGCCAAATTTGAAACAAGATGGCAAGGGCCATACATAGTCAAGAAGGCTTTCAATTCAAGTTACTATCAGCTTATGGACTTGAATGGTAAAGAGCACTCCAGGAAAGTAAACGGGTATCACTTGAAGCCCTATTTGAGTCGCCTTCTACCAAAGGATCTACCAAAGATCTGTCAAAAGGCCACTGTCTCATGTAAGTATTGTTACATGAAGCATGAGTGTAACTCCAGCCAAAATTCTGAGGGGCCAAACAAGTTCAATCCATGGACACTGCCACCACAAAAACACTCAATACAGAAAGAAATCCTAAGAAGATCAAGTGCAACATCACCATTGAAAACAAAGAAAAGTTTTCAAGTGAAGTAAAGCTATATTTTAAGTAAGACAAGAACCTTATGTCCTTTTGCACTTGGAAGCAATGTTATCAACCACAACTAGAAGATGCTCCTAAATTCAATGACATCTCTGGAAACAAATGAGCAGAATGTTGGGGAATCATCTTCGGCGCCCTTCAAATAGGTCCACAGATCATCATAGCTCAATTTCATGTGGTAAAAGCAAAAGATATACCAGACGACATCATAGTGGGATAAAAAACCCTCAATTAGCTAGTCACTGGGCTAGTTGAGCCAAAAATAATAAAAATAATAAAAATTATAAGTATATTATGGCCCATTTGTGTGTAAATATTTCATTGTATATAGGACCTAAATAAAAGGATTTTTCATAATTATTGTGGTATTTATTTAAATATTTCTACCTATGGTGTGTTATTTATGCTATGTACATTGACTCACCATTACCATATTTTTTCTTATCATTTTGCATACTCTCTATTCCATATAAAAAGAATTTCATGCAAGCTTCTCTTATTTTTGGTGTAACTCCATCCCAACAAAAATCCAAAAAAACTAGTTCTATTTATGTGTATATTTTTTTCACTATTGTGATTTTTTCCTTCCTACATATATTCTCTATTACTCTCATAAATTAGACCACCAAAAATATTCATCTTTTTATGGTAGACTTATAATGAGAGAGATTTCTTTTGACCCCTTTATATTTTTTCCACTTATATTATTTATATTTGACATGTACATATTTTTTAGACCCCTCAATATTTGATTTTCTTAGTTGTACTATTCACTTATATCATAATCTCAACAATATCTTCAATTATAGACCTACCAAATAAGGTCAAGGGTAGGTGGCATGCATACATGCACTATGGAGGGCTCACTCTTGGAGGTATTCAAAAGAATCATCCAAAGAAGGACCCCACAAGGACCTTGTGCAGTGGAAAAAAACGGTTGGTTTTGCTGAATTTTTAAAGTTCACTTGCTCTCCGAATTTGAAAAGGTGATACAAACAAAAGTTGTAGCTCGTGGACTGAACTTTTGCCTCAAAGTTTTTCATATTTTTTTGAGCTACGAGCTGTGAGCTATGATTTTATTAGTGGACCCCAGTTTTCCCATGCTATGTAGCCACACTCTCTCTTCCACTTTATCATTTTCCTCTTTCACACACACTTCTCCACTCATCATCCCCACCTCTCTCACCACTCCTCTCTGCACCCTACTCACCTTCTCCTCAACGTTGAAGAATAAGAGAAACCATGGTGAACTCATACCTCCCACACACAATTCCATTCCAAAATTGACCACCTAGTCTCATTTTTCCTCCTCCAATTTACCCATATCTATCAAAAAACCACAAAATTCAGCCTCTTCTCTAAAAAGACAGCATCATGGTGGTTGATTACTCAGCTTCAATTACCTTGTCTCTCAAGGAAGGTCAAGAGTGGAGAAAAAATGTACCGTCAAAGCTAGTGAACCGTCAACAAGCGTCAAAATTGGCCCTACTCAAGACACTTGGAGCATCAACCTTGTAAGAAATCCACCTTTTCTTACCTCTTAAGAGTTTTTCTTCCTTATTTGTATCCTACATAGATACTCCCATTGTAAATATCCAATTCCATTTGTAAATTAATACTAACTCTACTAACACTAACCCACTATGAAAAGTCCTATCACCTCTATTTCTCTCCTCTCTCTTTCCCCACCAACTTCTTGATAATTCCAAGCAAAAGAAATTAGATAAATTGCTGAAAATCTAACCCAACCATGGTTAGAGGAGTAACCCTAGCCTTCAAAATTGCTATAAAAGGAGGGTGTAGCTAGCACAAAAGGGGGAGCCATAAGCAAGAGCACTATGCTATAGCTTGAGAAGCCAAGCTCAACCTCTCTAGAAGGAGCTCTTGAGTGGAAGCTCATTGTCTTATGCATGTGCATGTGTTGTAATAGGGGATTAGCAAGGGAACTCTATGCCATTGTAAGAGAGAGAGTGATAATTCAATTGAGAGTAGAAAATCTATCATTTCTCCTACTAGTGTAAGCCCAACATTTGCTGAATCAAGGAGGGTGGATTTGGACTAAGCTTGGATACTTTGTCTCCCTTCCAACGTGAACTAATGGACAACAATGATGCGTAAGTGTCTTGGTGTTTTTTTGTTAAGTTCTTGATAGCTTGTCTCTAGTGTTGTCATCAATCTAGCCATAAATCCCACATACTGTAAGAGGGCGACAGGGTGGAGAGGACTCCCCTGGCCTTAAGACAGTGATTGGGGTGGCTTTTCTTGTGATGTGTTGTGGTGAAATTTATGCAAGCTATGTTGAACAAATACTAATCTCACTTTGATTTGTCATGACAGATTCGTAAGAAGGTATTAATGCAACAAGCACCCCCTCCCCCTTTCTCTCTCTTTCTTAAATATATAGTTGTGTTTGCTTGATCATTGCCGATACGTTTCAAAGCAGCCCGAGCACTCTCTCTCTCTCTCTCTCTCTCTCTCTCTCTCTCTCTCTCTCTCTCTCTCTCTCTCTCTATCGTGTTTTAGTGTGTAAGAGTGTTCCATTGGTGTTAGGGTTAGTGTAAATTCCTTGCTTGTTTGTGGGTTGCTCTAACGATTCTCCTCTTTTGCGTCCTAGTTCTCTCTTAAACTAGGTGGTGCCCCTTGTGTAGTTGGGATTTGGCTGTGGGTTTGTTGTTTTGGTTTGTGTTGTGTTGTGCCCCAGCCCCATTGAGCAGCACGGGAGCCTTGAAGGGTGTCTAGAGGCCACTCTTCTTGTTGCCCGCCCCGGACCGCATCACTAGAAAACCACTCTCTACTTATCTCTAGCCCGAACCTAGCATATTACCATTTTGGGAATCAAACTACTCCCCTTGCTCCTTTAAACTCTCAAATCACCCCCCCCCCCCCCCCCCCCCCCCCCCCCCCGATGTGCACCTTACACCTAGTCTTGTACACTATACACCAGGTTTTTGGAATCCAATTCATCACTTTTCTTCGGGTTATTTTTAAACCCCTCCCTACCCTCTATGGGCCCTCTATCCCCTCCTTTGCTGCTATTTAAGTCCCCCTAAAATTTAACCCCTCCAATACGCTTTTTGCTAACCTCAATATCACTCCACCGATACCTTTCTGAGAAATATAACCCCCTTATTTTGGACTCGACCCCCCCCCCCCCCCCCCCCCCTTCTTTTTATGACCCATGTTTTGTTTAAAAAGATACCCACTTTCACTTAAACCACTACTCTGTAAACAGTCTATGAAAACTCCCCCCAGTAAAATTCAATCTCTTACTACTTACCCTTGGGAAACTCTACACCACTCTCTACCTCTAGTTAGGTAGGCAAACTCATAGCCCCTGCAAAGTACACCTCCCGCCCCCCCCCCCGCTCTCTTATATAAAGAGCATCCTCTTCCCCTCTATCCATAATTGTCCCTACTACTACCACTGATGAGCTCCTCAGAGGAGTGAAACGCGTTTGGTACCCCATAGCCCACCCCCACCTCCCTTCCTTTTGCTCCAGAACAAAGTGCCTCGTACGCTTAAGTATAATTATAAATTAAGTTTTTTTTTAAAATGAAAGCGCTGCGCACTTCATCCCTAAACCCTCTCCATCGTTTCCTCTTAGCCCCTTATTTGATTACCCTTGCTCTTCACCCTTACGAAACTTTTACTCCAGTAATCTTAGAAGTCACGGTCCCTTTGTATTATCTTCAAATTTTTCTAGTAATCTTAGAAGTCACCGTCCCTTTGTATTATGTTCTAATTTCTCCCGGCATACAACTTCCGGGTTACCTTCCCTTTGTTCTAGCTTTATTATCGTAAACTTTTTGTAACTCTGTCCCGAAAACCCACTTCTGACCCTTGCTTTGAAAGCCTTAATACTTGGGTATAGGGCATAGTACTCTCTCTGGTTTACACCTTAAGCAAGCTTTAATATTTGGGTACAAGGCATCGTACTCCCTCTGTGTTCCACCCTAAGCGACTTCTTTTCACTTAATGGCCATTTATTTCTCCTAAGGCAATCGGATTCACCAGCCTTGCAGTTTAACCTACTTCTCTGTACCAAGCTCTGTCATCCTTTCACAAACCCCACCGCGGGCTCTTGCCCAAGCTTAGCATCCACGAACCGTTGCACAGGCCTACGGGTTTAGTTTTTCATAAACCTCCCCTGATGTGCTTTCTCTGCGTCACCCTACAGTCTTGCTCCCTTCAATTTTTTGCTCTTTGAAAAACCTCACACCCGCTGCTTAGTTCCAGCAAATCAAGCTTTTACGCTACACTGCATCTCGTGTGCACGCTGCTATCATCGCTTTGCTCTACATAGAGCCCACCACCATGGTTTACCCACTCACGACCCCTTATAAAACTACTACTACATGGCATTAACTTTAGTTTACCTAGCTTTCTCTACCTATTAATATTACTGCAAGTAATTGTCCCTTCGACCATATGCACTATAGCACACTCTTCACATCTGCAAGAAATCGGCCCTTCGACCCTGTGCACTACAGCACACTCTTCACAGCTGCAAGAAATTGGCCCTCAGTCATAATGTTCTTAACCCTACTCTCCAACACACTCTGCAACATACTAATCAACAAAGTACTACAATGACCCGAAGGTCTGCAACACGATGCTGAGCAGCCTCTCACTAAGCCGCAGCTGCCAAACTTCAGCCACCTTTGAGCGCTTGCTCTCATACGCGGTTGCCCTTAGCATCGAAACCGGATTCTTACCTGACAGCGTACTTCAATTTCAGCTTCTTCCCTCTCAAGCCTACAGCTTGTCCAACTAGAGACGCCACCTCTCAACCTCTCTCATCACCTCGCCTCGCCTCATCCACAGCATCGTGGCTCAACCTACTATGGTCACCCTCCTCACCTCAGTCTGTAACCTTTTCATCACCTTCATCATCGGAGTATCGTCATGTTCTTAACCTTACGGAGCATAGCATCACCTTACTGTCGGAGTACAACCTACTAAGAGTGCCCACGATTACGCCCTCGTCACCAAAGTCGGCTCTTGCCGAACTCTCCACTTGCGTCATCAGGATGACTCTTCTTCTTCCTCGAACGCCCTCTCTTTTTTTAAAGGCCACAACCGTCAGACACTCTCGGAAACCTCTACATGGATGCACACCACAATAACGGAGAAGGCCTCAACAATAGCATGGATTCACCCACCGATAAGAATACACCTAGCCTCGACAACCCCACTACCTTGGTAGATACCCCACCAGTCAACGACCCACCCAATAACAACGCACACTTCATGGAGAATACCCTATCACTAGACCACATCACGCTCAACCCCTACAAAATTATGGATGACAACTTCGAGCAACTTTCGGAGGAATCTTTTGACTTCTCCCCCAACCCTCATCAAGCCGATCTTAGGGTAGAAGATTCACCCATTCGCCTAGACCCAAACCCCGACATGGAGCCCTTCCCACCATACTCAAACCCTCTAAAGAAGACCCAGTCCAAACTTCATATTACCCTCTCCACCATCAAAACCACACCCTCTTTACCTAATATTTTGAATCCCTCCCTCTACCAACCTTCTTCAACCAAGGAGCTCCAACCACCCCGCCCCCCCTCTCCCAAACCCTTCCCTCACTCTCTTTCAAAACCCAAAGAGTTCGATGATATCATTAATCTCTCCCTGCTTGAATTTACCAAGCTACACAAAAAGCTAGCCAAAGCCTCTACCTACACCGCACACCTATCGGAACTACACAAAAATAGTACCAATCCCAATAGCCTTAACATGAAACCCCCTCGTTTGCAACTAGAAGATACCCAAGCTCAAGCCCTTCTTAACGCCAAGTTTACCGCCCTCACAATCCAATATCAACTAGATTGCACTTTTGCCCTCATCCAAGCACAAAAACTCCTTGTTCAAAACCTCCAAACGATAGTGGATAATTACCACCTTCAAGTAGAAAGCCGCCTCACCGACCTCATCAACAAGCTTTCTTCTATTACTTTACCCCATTTAGACTCGAGAGATTCGCTCCAATACCTAACCAAATGGAAAGACACCTCCGTCCAACTCTTCCTCTCTCAAATGCAATCCCTTATAGTAAACTTTCATTTTGCCTCGACCAAAGAAGAAGAATCGTTTAAAACTAGAAAGCGCACCATCTCCACCACGAAAGAAACTATCGCCCACCCCCCTAAGGAGCAAACCATCAAGGAGCTCATAGAACTAGAAGTTCGCAAACATTTCCAATCTCTCCCTCTCATTAAACCCTCTATCACCACACCCATCACCACTAACACCCATCTCACCAAGTCATTAAAAAACCATGCCCGAGCCAAAGCTCCCTTTTACCCCCCTAGAACCTCTCTCTCCTCATCCTCCCACCTTACACACCCTCCATCATCCCACATCAAAACCATTAAAAAGACCCCCAAGGCCTACACAATCCCAACCCTCCTCAAAAAACAAGAACCATTCCCCACCCTCCAAAAAACCTTTCTTTTACTCCCCTCCTAATAAGCCTACGGCAAACCCAAAATACCCCCTCAATTGCATTCACAACCTCTTCACACCAATTATCCCTTCTTCCTCCAATCCTAAACAAAAACCTAAGCCTTTCCCCTATAACAAACTAACCAAACCTCCGAATCATTCTCATGATGACGACGACAACGACAACACCAATTGCCACCGCAACAACACCAACCGCGAAGACAACAACTACAACAACAACCACAAGTGTACCTACAAATATTTGGGAAAAGGAAAAGGGAGGAGGGATTAGGGCCTTCTTGTCCAACCTCTTGGTTACACTTGCTTTTCAACAAGCCCCCCCTCCTCCCTTATCTTTGGATAAACACTCAACGCTCTCTCCCTTCCATCTCTATCTCACCACCTTCTATCCTATCCTTTTTCAATGGAGCTCCCAACATCCCTCTTAGGAAACATTCCACAAATAGAGGAAGGAAGAGGCTTAAATTTTGGCTTCCACTCATAAACCCGCACGCCTACAAACTTATAGTTTTTGGTAAGCTCTCTTCATGCACCTTGGTCAATAACCCTTGTTCAAACTTTGTTCATAATCTCACCTCCCGTCCCCTCTCTATCGACTAAAAGAAATTCTTAGATCTAGGGCTTAGATGCATCCCCCCTCCCCCTAACCCCCCTACGGAACTAGTTATCAAAGCCCATGACTCCTTAGCAAGGAGATTACAACTCAAAATGTTTTTTCAATCTTCTACGTCCAACAAACCCCCCCTTTTCAAAACCCCTAATCCCTCTTGAATACCCCCCTCTTTAGATCCTACACTAGAGGGGATCACATCCCTTAACCTCATAAATCTGAAATATACACTTGCACACTACAAAACTTCCCACTCAAAATTTCCCAAATTTGTCTTACGTACCCTTAAAACCCTTTCAATGGACTACACAATAGTCATTAAACTGGCGGATAAAAATATATGCCTTACCATCCTATCATGGGAATGGTATGAACAAGAAGCCCTTAGACAACTCAATGATCCCTCCACATACCAACCCCTAACCCCACCACCACATAATTACCTTGCCTCCTTACTCCACTCCATCACCCTCAAATACACTCTCCTCACCCTAGATGAAGCCACCTTTATCCTCACACCACTCCATAAACCTTTCAAACCCTGTCCTATCCAATTTGTCCCTAAGTTACACAAACATGTACTTGTAGCCCGTCTTATTTGCTCTTACCGTGGGTACTTGTTTGAAAATGCTTCCAAATGGCTACACTTCCAACTTTATTCTGTCCTCCTTTCACAAAAACAACACCTCAAAGACTCGCTATTCCTTATCATCGATCTCCACTCCAAGACCTTCCTCCCCCATTGTCTCCTTTTTACCTTCGATGTGACCTCCCTCTACCCCAGCATCCCTATGACTGAGGGACTCATAGCCCTCAGAAGCACCATTACTAATTTCTTTGACACCCCAAAAACAGAATTTATCATCTCACTTGCCACCCTTATTCTATTACACCATTATCTTTGCTTCAAAGATAAAGTATGGAAGCAAATTAAGGGCACCGCAATGGGATCCAATTTCGTAGTGGTTTATGCTTGCCTTTTCCTCTGCGATCTAGAAAACCACTCTCTACTTATCTCTAGCCCGAACCTAGCATATTACAAGAGATACATAGATGATGCCTTTGGGGTCTGGACGGGCACTCGTATATCACTTACCAAAGCTCTCGTTTCTTACGCATTCCCTTTACAAGAACATATAGTGATCTCATCCATCATATCCACTTTTGAAGTTACCATCCTAGATGTCCACTTCCACGAGGGACATACTTTCAACTTGTATGGTATCTTGGACTCCAATTGTTACCAAAAGCCTCTCAACTCATACCAATATATACCTTGGATCTCTTGGCACCCACTCCACCAAAAATTAGCCTTTATCAAGACAGAACTTAGATGCTATCTTATCAGGGAAAGCAATCTAGATGGATTCTATCATTTGAGAAACCTCTTCTTCCTAAGGCTCCTTCATAGAGGCTACCCAAGAAACTTCCTCCTTAAGGTCTTTGGATTGATCACTTACAAGGAATGAACCACTCTCCTAGCCAAAACCCCATCTTTAAAAATTCCTCCCCCTATCATCCTCAAACTCCCTTTTTCACCAAAAACTCGTAGACTAAACCCTACCCTAATAATTGGTAAGCCTATCCATACAGCTTGCAGCCTCTCCCCCACCCTTGCTCTTCTTGACCAACCCACCGTATGTTGGACCAATGGCCAAAACTTAGGCACTCTTCTAACTAAATCCAAAAACAAGATTTGAACCTAATTGTACAAATTGATACTCTTTATACCCTACCCTAACTCTTACCACTTGTTTTGCAGGTTGATTCTCAAAGCCCAAAGTTCATCAACAACATAGACACCCCTTTCCTTTTTTCTGATCTTGCATTCCAAATTTTGTCCCTTTGAATTGTACTCCTGGAACGCCATTTTGGGAATCAAACTACTCCCCCTTTCTACTTTAAACTCTCAAATCACCCCCACCACCCCCCCCCCCCCCGATGTGCACCTTACACCCAGTCTTGTACACTATACACCAGGTTTTTGGAATCCAATTCATCACTTTTCTTCATGTTATTTTTAAACCCCTCCCTACCCTCTATCCCTTCCTATCTGCTATTTAAGTCCCCCTAAAATTTAACCCCTCCAATATACTTTTTGCTAACCTCGATATCACTCCACCGATACCTTTTTGAGAAATATAACCCCCTTCTTTTGGACTCGACCCCCCCCCCCCCCCCCCTTCTTTTTATGACCCATGTTTTGTTTAAAAAGATACCCTCTTTCACTTAAACCACCCCTCAGTAAACAGTCTATGAAAACTCCCCCCAATAAAATTCAATCTCTTATTACTTACCCTTGGGAAACTCTACACCACTCTCTACCTCTAGTTAGGTAGGCAAACTCATAGCCCTTGCAAAGTACCCCCCCCCCTCCCCCCCCCCGCGGCCCCTCTCTCTCTCTTATATAAAGAGCATCCTCTTCCCCTCTATTCATAATTCTCCCTACTACTACCACTAATGAGCTCCTCAAAGGAGTGAAACGTGTTTGGTACCCCATAGCCCACCGCCACCTCCCTTCCTTTTGCTCTGGAACAAAGTGCCTTGCACGCTTAAGTATAATTATAAAAATAGTTTTAGATATATATGACGACCGTTTGGGAAAAGCTCCATACCTTGTCAATGAATCCTTCAATCTTGCTAGCTTGAATAACGTAACTACCTCTATCAAAACATGATTGATGTCTAAATATATTATCAGTGTCGTTGTGAATCATTAACTTTTATTGCTATTCTTCTACGTGCATATCACTCTCTCACTGAGTGACTTTTTTTGCATGCATGTATCATCACATTGAAGAATCTGTTCCTCAATCTAGCAACCTCATCATTCATATCAGTAAAGATCGGTTCATCCTTTGATTATGCCAACATTCAAAATTTTACCTATACAACACCCCTATTGTAATCTTGGGCTGTGACCATTTTTTGTTATTTATATGATGGATGACACTACATGGTCTTTCTGAGATTTATTTCATCAATTGAGGCTATAAAAAGTCATGAACTCATCTATAGCACTTTAAATTTATTGTACTTATACAATTGTGAAGATTTTTCTTGATTTTGTCCTCTTCAAATAGCTCACTGTTATATTTTACTAGTTGTTAACTACAGTAGCAGTGGACAACACCATTACCTTTCTTAGGTTTACCAAAACTTTATGGCAATACCAGTCCCTGTCTTGATTGACCTTAACCAAATGATTTTGATAATGATCTCCATTTTTCTAACTTGTTTATTGTCTAAGATTCATACCAACCGATGCAGACCATAATGTGAGGCAAACATATAAGTCATCTCATTGTTATCTTTTGGAAAATTATTTTAAAAAATCTTGAGTGGTAATATACTAGCCATGTTCTATTACATTCTATGATACCTTCCTTGCTTGTTATCAATCAAATATCTAAACCAGTCTATACATTACTACGTGGTTGAGTATACCGAATCTCTCATACAAGATTTTGTCACAGTATGCCTCGATGTGTTTACTAATTCCATTCAAAAAGACAACGCGTCTCTCTCTACATGCACACACACAGGTGCATATGTTTTTAGCTTCAACATACCCTCCAAGTATGTCCATCGAATACATCACTACTCTGTTCATATTTTGTTTGTGTGCATTGTCCTATACACTATGAAATCAAACACTTCTCACATCTTGGCTCCTACTTACATTGAATGAAATTTTGGTTGACATGATTTGTCATTAGGCTCTATAGCTACTCACATCAAGCTCTATAGCTACTCACATCAAGTAAGATATTTTGGATTTATGAACAACAGTTTGTAAGTACCATCCTATTCAAACATGCTCCAAATTGATCTCACACATGTCATAAATGTTATATTTTTATGCCTAGCCTAGTCCATTGGTCACGGACACACAGATTTGCCAATTTAGGCAGTGTGTAGATACTCATTCTGGTGCAGATCCGCCAATTTAAGTAGCACATTGATAAATTGCAGATTCATGATTTTTTATTAAAAAATTTAAACAATGCAGATCCACCGATTTAGGCAGCATTAGTGCAGATTCGCCGATTTAGGCAACACGTCTTATTGGTGTAGATTCGCCAATTTAGGCAACACCAATCACAAACTCATGCTGCAGTGGCTGGCCACCAATGTAACTGGTATGATTTTGTTCCCCGGGTATACAAAATGAAGGATATTTGGATTTGAATTAGATACATGTTGGCAGATATTTGGAATTGGACTTGGAATTTGTATATGATGCTTTTCTGCCACGATAGTATTTATGGAATTGGACTTGAGATTGATGAGATCAATGGATTATTGAATGATGAGTGTGACCAATGATATCCTGATTCATCAGGGTATGACATATACTGCTTATTCTAGTGGTATGGGACACTAGAATAGGTAGTATGTGGATGATGGCAGGCATATCCAATGTTGTTAAGTTTCACTATTTTTATTATATGCTAATTTTTTGACACAGATTTCTAATCACTATTTTTGACAAGTTTCGTGCAGATTTCTTATCTTTGCAACTGAGGACATTTGCTTTCCAACGGAGAGGTATGTTATAGAATTGATATTTTTATTATTTATTGCAGTTGATAGGTGGAAAAGACTCTTGGACCGAGCTAGGCCTATGCGAATGGAAATATATATATATTGTACATTTTATTATTCAAGTGCCTTTTAATGAGCTTTGGCCATTTATGATCGGCCAGCCAGTTTGTACTCACATTTGACCATTCAAGAAATCTATAAAAGAAATACGTGCAAGAGGGAAATGGTCACTCTTGCACGGGGGGAGATTGCACCCAGTGTCTGAGTTATTCTTCTCACCTCTCCTCTCTCTTCTCTTGCGGTGCCAGCGTAGCACTCCATTCTAGGAGGTGCATCTGCATGTGCCCTATTGGTCTCTCTTGCACTCTGTCTCTCTCTGTTCGTGTATCTCACGATTATGCATCTATGTGGTTGCCAGGTATGTTGATTAGTCTGTTTTATGGTTTGTAGTATGCTATTTCAGGTATTTTGCAAGGAACCCCACGCCATCCGGCTATAGCAATCACCCTCTCTCTCCTAACTCACGCCCTCTCTCCCTTGTTCTCTGTAGTCGCCCAAGCTGACGCAAAAATTACCATGCCATTACCAACTTTCCACAGCATAAAGCAAGCAGTATGTCCAAATTATGATATTATTGTGCATAAAATATATAATAAATATCCCTCTCTCTCTCGTTCCCATACACACACACTCTCGTTACTTACACACACACACCCTCACTCCATCTCTCACACACGTCTATCTCACCCATCTCTCGCTCCCTTTCCGTACACACATGCACACACACGCACACACACTCACATAACACGCCTACGTGCACGCACACCTTCAAACAAACACATGCACGACATACGCATGCACAAGAAGGAAAAAAATAGAAGAACTCGACAAGCGATGCCCAACACAAAAAGGAGAAAGACAACCAAATCACGCGGCCGTTGCGACAACGAATCAAGAAATGACGTCGAAGGCATGCCCCGGCCGGCCCCGAAATTGGTGAATGTGCTACACCCACGCACCATCAAAGCTTGCGATTCACCCGCATCTTGCCCACAATGCATCTCCACAGTAAATACCCATAGGATAATCTATTTTCCCCGTTTTCAAGCCAAAAATCTTGTATAAAAACCAATTGTATATTGTCACCTCTCTCTAGGTGATGGTCACAAAGGCCCACCTAAAAGATATCATTTTAAAAATTCTCCTAAGGCAAAGCAAGGGTCAACCATCTAGGACCCAACTCCTTGCTTTGTCTCTCCTGATTAGCACACTTGGGAATCAGCACTGGGGGACACTTGGGAATCAGCACTTGAGAAGGAAGACATGCACGCACCCTGACTCCAAGGGTCACCACACACAAGAGTAGAATCTCCGTGTATATGGAATTTTCTCTAGAGAATGCACCATAGGCTCTCTATCTCTCTCTATCACCACAGTTGCCATCTCGTCGAAACTGAGGTTTCTATAAATATCGCATTAAATCAAGTTTCCCTCACATTTCGAGGGGTTTTCATCACCTACGTCTCTCTTTCTCTCTCTCTCTCTCTCTCTCTCTCTCTCTCTCTCTCTCTCTCTCTCTCTCTCTCTCTCTCTCTCTCTCTCTCTCTCTCTCTCTCTACGGTGTGCAATATTTGTGCTATTTTAAATTTTTGATGTCCGTGTCCTAGTCGCTCAAAGCTAGGTGGTGCCCCCTATTCATTTCTCGTGACGAGCTTGGCATGCATGGTTCTGGCATAGAGGCCGTTGGGGTCCGTTTTGCGCTTTGTGCCTATCATTTGGTGCCCCCGCTGAGGAGGACTTCTCGGAAACCTTCAATTTGCAACGCTGAAAACAATGCACATCGTTGACCATGGACGAATGGCTGCAGGAGTTCTCCAATTGGAGAACGGAGGAGGAAGAAGTTGAAGAAGCACTCGCCGCCTTCATCAAACTGCTACTGCCAGGTTGTAGCGTCATCAATATCCAAGAGGTAAGATCCCCATCTCCCATTGCTCATGCTAATAGCAAATCAAGAGCATCAAGTGGGAGGGCTACGAAATGTCATCACTGTTGTCAACCGAAGCATTTTGTCAATGAGTGCCGATAGAGGAGGTGAAGAAAGAACGGTGAGTTTTGCTTTTGAGAACCACAACACTCTTACGACAGTCAGATTTTTTGTAGCACCAAGTGTTTTCTCTCTAATGGTCCGAGAAGAGTTGTCAACTACATCAACCACTAAGTCTAAGCCACAAAGCCTAAAGCATTTGGTGGACGCAAGTGTGCCTACGCTCTCTCTAGGCCTAGAGAGTTCAAGTGAAGTGCGACCACCCAAGCGTCGCTGCTGCATGCATAATGGAAAGCCGATTGAGGTAGACTCTTCTCGCCCAGCCTGTTTTGAACCTAATGTGGAGGATTGTGAGGACTTCAACATGAGATAGAGGCTTGTGGTGAAGGTGTCACCTTGTCAACACTTAAGGTATGCAGCTCTAGTAATCAGTTCCCTACACCCGACATGGATAATAACAATAGGCCAGAATTCTTTCCTTTCCATTTCTTGCAACACATGCATGTAAACATATATATTGATAGGAAGATATTCTACCATCAAAAGATTGTTTTCCTATTCCGAGCAGAAATGATTGTTGAAATCCTGAGATCTCCACGTTTCATCATCTTACCCTTTCTTGAATACTACTACTTTTTTGATGTAAGCATCTTTATTCTATTCTAGCTTTGCAATCCTCTTATCTCATGTTTAAATCTACCCACCCAACCCTGTAAGAAAGCTGCTATAAGCCGCTAAGTCATTTGTGATATATATATATTTTTTATTATTATTATTATTTTTTAAAGGTTTGTAATTTCTTGCTCATTAATTTACTACCATGGCAAGTGTCTCTTTTCCCACATTTAGTGGAAAAAAGGGAGAAGACATCACCATCGATTTTTTAGATGATTTTGACATCATTTGTGTGGTTTCCAACAAGGATGATGATGCCTTGCGGCTACAAATCTTTTCTCTACTGATGAAAGTAGAGGCCAAGTCTTGGTACAATGCTTTGCCCCAAGCTACTTAGAATGCATGGGACATACTACATGCTACCTTTGTGAAGAGGATTGGTGGTCTCAACCTCAGAAAAGTTATGGCAGCTGCTAGCAGAGTTAAAGCAGGGAAGTCTGCTAGAGTATGCCACTTACGAATCCAAGTTTGTGGATTTGTGGGAGCGATGGGTTGCCTCACTGGACGAAGGTGAAGAAGGCCTAATTTCCTAAAGAAGGAGTGTTTCATTGTTGGCTTGTGGTCGCCGCTTAAAGAGAAGGTGAAGGGGAGATTCCCTACAATGTATGAGTTGGCCATGGAAGTAGCTCACCTTAAAGACAAGAAGCTGAATATACAAGCAAGAGTCAACGAGTCAGAGGAATTGAGCTCAGTCCGACTAACCCCAGTGACTGCAACAGCGGCTCAGAGATATCAACCACAAGCGACATCAAAAGAGCAGCAAGACCTTTTGAGTTGCATCACTACTCAGCTTGAAAGTCTATCCGTGCATCTGGTACAGCAAGGGCATGCAGTTGTCAAAAATCTAGAGCAAGGGAGAGGACAACGAAGGTGAAACCAAGAATACCACTGCTACAATTGTGGGGAGGACATCCATGGCATGTATTACTACCCACATCCAAGAAGGCAAAACTTCAATAGAGGAGGAAGACAGAATACCACTGCTACAATTGTTGGGAGGACGGCCATGGCATGTATTACTGCCCACAGCCGAGAAGGAAAAACTTCAATAGAGGAGGAAGACGGAATCAGATCTCTCCACCAAGGGCAAGACCACCACGGCCCAAGCAACCACGGCCCAGGATTTGGACCGATTCCATCGGTCCAAATCCTTCGACCACCAGTACAACAACCATCACCACTGCAACCTCGCATCCCACCACTACCTCCACCACCTGTTGGAAACCAAGCAGTGAGTGTCATTAGCCTGCAAGCTAAAGGGAAGGCAAAGGTAGAAGAGCCGATCAAAGAGAAGAACAAAGCAAAAGGAAAAGTAGAGGAGGTGGATGCTATGGAGGTGAAGCGTGCTAGGCACGAAGAAGCCTCTCAAAGGGAGGAGAAGATGAAAGGAAAAGGAGAGTCTAGCAAGCATGCATTGACGGGAGCAAAGCGAACCCCGAACCCCGACGGCCTCTAAAACACCGAGGACTGAATGGCGCGCCTCGAGCCTATCATGGTAAAGCAAACAGGGGGCACCACCTAGCTTCAGCGGCTAGGACACAAACAACACACCACCATAACAAAGTTTTCATCCAAGAGAGATGGATGCTTGGGAGTAATGATGAAGAGGAAAGGGAATGAGATCAAGTGAGAGAGAGTGAGAGAGAGAGAGAGAGAGTGAGGGAGGGGGTATAGCGGCTTAGTACTTAGGCACCACAAAAGGATGGCGAATCCGCACACCCTTCACACATACACAAGCTCACTCCAAACACAAGACTAGGTGGCGATTCCGCACACCTCACATGGGCAAAACATTGCAAGAAAACATACTCACAAAACCTCAACCTTTATTTAGAGAATAAGGCGATGAAATGGGGAGCATAGGGTAGGGGAATGAGAATCTAGAGAGTGGTAGAGCACATGGTGGATAGGTGGGAGTTGATGGCGAAGACTCGCACGAGGGTTATGGCCATCATCCTTCATTTAGTTGCCCTTCATCTTCCATAGCCAAGGGTGTAGAGGTCATGCTCAAGACAAGCATGGTGATTGCGGTGATGGTGATGGTGTGGGTGTGTGTGTGTGCACTAGGCACACACAGTGCATAGTGTGTTCTTTGGTGATGTTGTGTGTGTAGTGTGATGGTGACCCCTCTTTATATAGGGGAGGAGGGGGGAGAAATTCTAGAATTTAGAAATGAAGAAATCATTATCTACATAGGCCATGTGACTGTGGGCCCCACTTGTCTGGCTGTGTGTATATGTGCCAGAACAGCAGTCTCATGAGAGAGAGACTAAGAGAGAGAGAGAGATGGGTTGATGAAAAAAAGTGAGAGGTGACATGGAGAATAAAGTAATTACAAGAGGGGAGAGAGGGGAGTGTGTTCAGAGGTGAATCTGTGTGCAGATGTGTGTGAACACAAGAAAAATCAGGTAACCATCGGGTGGGGATGGGTCTGTGGGCACCTTTTTCAGTGAAACTGAGTGTGTGTGAGTGTGGGGGAGGTTATTTAGCTACAAGACAAGAGACATGGCGCCCTTTAGAGAGAGAGGGGGGTATTTGGGTCATGGGATATGATAGGAGAGAGAAAGAGGGGGTGGGGTATACTATTTTGGAAGATAGGGTAAGTTGCATGTGAATTGGTGCATTATTGGTGAGTTAGAATGCATTATTGGTGAGAGGTGGGGTAGCTTGAGGGGAGAGAGAAAGGAGAAAGGACAAGGGGAAGAGAGAGGGGGTTGACCTTTTGAGTGGAGGAGAGGAAAAGGGACACCCGGCAGGGCAACAGTGAAGAAAAAGGAGGCAAGGTGGGGATGGGCTACCCCGCAGGCATGATGTGGCCTATTTTACCTTTCTTATATACTTACATAATCATACTTTATTTTTTTCTTACTTTTTCCAATGCTTTTTTATCACTCCCTCCCTAAGAGGGGGTTTTCATGGGGTGGGGACGAGAGAAGAGGGGTATGGGAGCTTGGCTTGTGAAAAGCCCCCATCATTAGCCCTCCCGTTTTGGCTAGAGGCATTCATGTCTCTAGCTCATCTGTTTGATCATTATCGTCGGAGGTGGCGACTGATGGTGTGTCCTCATCTGGAATGTCAATAGGTGGAGCCTGGTCAAATCGAAGAAAATAAGGTTTAAGTCGCGAACCATTTACCCTGGTTTTATGAAGTTTTCCATCAGCCTCCATAAGCTGGTAGCTTCCATTGGCATACTTTTTCCTGACGATGAAAGAACCTTCCCATCGGAGTAGGAGTTTCTTATCCTTGTGCGTGTCGAAGCGATTGTCGTAGCGGAGCACCAACATTCCTTTCTTCAATTCTTTTTTCCGGAGATGCTCGTTAAAGCTAAGCCGTCTATGCTCTGCTTGTGCTGCATAATAATTTATTGCTTCTTCTCTGTCTATATGCAGTCTTTCCAAGTTGATGATGTGATCTCTCAAATGCATGTTGGGCTGTTGAAGTTGGCTTGCCATTACTCTGAGACTTTGTAGTTGCACTTCAATGGGAAAGATTGCTTCCTTACCAAATACTAGATGATACGGTGTGAATCCCAAAGATGTACGAAATGAAGTTCTGTAGGCCCATAAAGCTGGTAGTAGATACTTATCCCAGTCTCCGGGATGATTGTTTACCTGCTTGGTAATAATTTTAGAAACCATTCCATTTACCTTTTCAACTAGGCCATTACATTGAGGGTAATATGGTGAAGAGTGCCTCCTTGTAATGCCCAGTTTCTGCATTAATTCTCCTACCAAGTCTGCTCTGAAACCAGGCCCTCTATCACAGATGATCTCTAAAGGTGTGCCAAACCTACAGCATATGTGCTCGTAGATAAATTTAGCTACCTCTACCGCTGTGATTCTAGTGGTGGCTGTAGCCTCTGCCCATCTAGTCATGTAGTCGACCCCCATGATAATGTAGAATTTTCCTAAGTTGGCCATAGGTAATGGCCCAATGGCATCGATACCCCATTTTTCAAATGGGCCATATGAGAGAATAGGTGTCTGTGGTTCAGGCATAAGTGACCTAGTGCAGGCCTTTTGACACAACTTACACGTTTTGCACCAATGGTGTACATCACGGTTGAGGCTAGGCCATATGAAGCCTGCCTGCAAGATTTTCCTACTTGTTATGTCTAGGGCAAAGTGACCACCACAAACCCCGTCGTGACAGCTGGCAATTACTCCCGTGATTTCGTGAGAGAGAGGGACCTTCCTGAGTATTTGGTCCTTACCCTTACAGTACAAACCATCATTGATGAGTCGATACCTTGTGGCCTTCCGCGTCAGCCATTGCTTCTGTCCCTTTGTTAAATCTGATGGGCATTCCCCTGTTTCCAAAAAATGCATGATGTCAGGCAAGGCATCACTTCCTTGAAATAGAGGGAGCTTTAGTTTTATTGCTCCAACCACCACTTCCTGTAGTCTTTCACTTGCTAGGGCATCTGCTTCTTGGTTTTGAGCCCTTGGGATATGGTGTATTTGAACTTCTTCAAACTTACCCAACAAGGTTTTTACACCACTTAAGTGAGTCCTTAAACTAGGACTCTTGCATGTCCATGCTCCATTTACTTGCCTTACCAGAAGTAGAGCATCCCCAAATACATTAAGGTGTTGTACACCTTGCGAGACGCACCATTGTAGACCCTTGGTTAGTGCTGCATACTCAGCTTCATTGTTAGAATGTGAATCTAACAATTGGCCCAACGAAAATACCTTTGTCCCTTTGTCATCAAAGACCACTATGCCTGCAGCTGTTTTGTCGGACGCTCGCTTGTAAGCTCCATCAAAGTAGAGAGAGTATGCTCCTTCTACCATCGATGGTACTGGAGGTAATCGGACTTCTCCTTCCTTAGATTGCTTCTCCTTCCTTTCAAAGACTTGGTAGGTCATGAGTCCCCCCAAACTTGCCCTTGTCGTGCTTTCTACCTGTACCGTGTAGTCAAACTCTTGCAGACAAACTAGCCATTTAGTAATTCTAGCAGACACATCCATGTGTTGTACAACATAGGGAAATATTTCATCCGTGGTTAGAATCACAAATTGCTTAGGCAACAAATATGACCTAAACTTTGTAGTTGCAAATCTAAGAGCTAGGACTAAGTGTTCCACATGGGTGAAACCTTTCTCTCCTGCTGTCATCATTCGACTAGAGAAGTAGATTGGCCTCATGAAAGATGTCGTCGTATCCTTTTGGAGTAGCACAGCCCCCAATGAGTCATCACCAACACTTGAGGTGACATAGAATTTTTCATCCCACTTAGGTGGTGAGATAGTTGGCAGAGTGGCTAAGACCTCCTTTACCTTGTTGTAGTGATGTTCGCTTTCCTCGTCCCAAGTGAAAGTTGATCTTTGAGTGAGTTGTTGCAGTGGTAGAACAAGTTGTGATAGAGTACCTCACCTTCTGTAGAAAAGAGACCAGTTGGCGTGCGGTCGTTGGTGAAGGTAGGGCTATGAGTGCGGACACCTTACTTGGGTCGGCGTTGATACCTTTTGCTGAAATTTCATGGCCTAGTAGAATGACTTTACTCTCCCCAATGTGGCATTTATCCACATTTAATTGCCCACCTAGGCTCTGCAACCTGGCCAAACCTTCAGTTACCTTTTCTAAATGTGAAATACGGGAGCTATATATACAAAAATCATCAATGAACACTCTTATGGATGTTCCAAAGAACGGTTGAAAAACATATGTGACATATCTTTGGAATGTGGCAGGTGCATTTGTGAGACCAAATGGCATAACCCTGTATGCAAAACAACCCCATGGCGTGATAAAAGTGGTTTTTAGCTGATCTTCCAAGGCTATACGTATTTGAAAGTATCCAGAATAACCATCACAGACGATATAGCATTCAAAACCCGCTCCTTCATTCAGAATTTCATCCAAGAAAGGGAGAGGAAAGTGGTCTCTCTTTGTAGCTGCATTTAGTGGTTTGTAGTCAACACAGACCCTCCACTTACCATTCTTTTTAGGCGTCACCACTACGGGTGACCACCATTCTGAGTTTTCTACAGGATAGATGAATCCCGCCTCCAGCAATTTCCTTACCTCGGCCAAGAGTGCCTTTTCTTGTATGACCCCCAATCGTCGTAGCTTTTGCACAACTGGTTTTACCCCTTCCTTCAGCTTAATATGATGTTCCACCACTGTAATGCCTGTGATTCTTTCATAGTTTTCAATGAACAGGTTAGGAAATCCCATCAACATTTGCAAAAAACTATCTTTCTCCTCAAGTGTTAATTCCGTAGACAACATACCCTTCAACCTACTTCCTCCTAGGCCAGATGATTTGCTCTCTTCTTCATTGAGTTGCCCTTTTGGTGATGGATCACCAGTTGTGCTTACCTTTTGTGGATCCTTCATAATGATGCCCATCACATCAATGGAACTGTCACTTTCGTCGGTGGATGTGGTCTCCTCCTCAGAACTGGAAGATTCGCTAGTGGTTTCATCTGCCGATGTTTCCAGATTCATTTGCTTCTGCTTGCCAATCCTCATGTCTTAGTAGATTGTCTCCCCTTTCTTACTGGTCATGCGTAGAAGGCCAGTACCCCAGTCCTGTTTTGCCTTCATGGCCATCAACCATGGCCTTCCCAAAATTAGTGGATAGCCCTCCCCCTTAGTAGGCATTACAAAAACATCTACCTCTACCTCAGTGTTGAAAGCTTTGATTTTCACGGCACTTACCACACCCACACACTTTACTTTTGCGTTGTTTGCCATCTTTGCCTTGCATGGAGAAGGCCTGTCAACCTCGAGCCCTAATCAAAGCATCATAGCTTCGCTCATTACACAGATTTGTGCACCTCCATCAATGTAGGTGTTTCCAACCCTCTTTCCTTTTATGTTTACGTTGACAATTGGAAGGATGTCATCCATGTTGCATCCCGAAATTGCTCCGGCTACCTTTGTTTTGGAGCGTCTTGTACTTACCATTTTAGACCATTGTCGCCTTACTTTAGGTACAAGATGTAGCAGCTGTGGCCATGTAATCTTCGGTCCTTGCTCTGCCACATCCAATGTTAGATCATAGAGCTTAGAACTTTCCCCTAGCTGGAAGTCGGTGATGCCCAATTTCCGTCGTGGCCTGGATGGCCTCTTGCTAGTTTCTCCTCTCATGCTTCTCTCATCATCTGATTGTGTAGCCTTCTCCCTCCTAGCTCTTTTCACAGTCATGGCCTCAAGTGGTTCTAAAAAGGTTACCTTCTCCTTACCCTTGTCCCTCTCCTTTGCTCTGGGTGGATCCACTACTATGGCTTTTCCTTTCTCTTCTAGCCTTATGATGTTTACAGGGCGATCAGGTGGTGGGGCTGGTGGAAGAGGTGGGATGGATGCTTGTAGTGGTGTCTGGGGTGGACGTAGAATTTGTGTTGGTGGGGGTGGTGCTCGGGGTGGGGGTGTTCTTTCTCTAGGGGGTGACAATTGGTTCCTCCTACCTCCTCTATTATAGTTTTGTCGTGGTTTGGGACAGTAGTACATACCGTGACCGTCTTCTCTGCAGTTGTAGCAATGATACTCCCTGTTTTTTCGTCGTGCTCTTCCAGGGTCTTGATCTCTTTCTTGACTCCTCCCTTGTTGTATTAAGTGGACAGACAAATTCTGCAGTTGGTCAGTAATATGGGCCAACATATCTTGTTGGTCATCTCTTACCCCAAGAGCCGGTGGTGGTGGTGGAATGGTGGTTGTCGTAGTTGCTGCTCGACGCGATGTTCCTGATTCTGTTGACTCGGTTTCTTTGGCTTTCATTCGCAGCTTCTTGTCTTTAAGGCGAGCAATCTCAACGGCTAACTCGTACGTAGCCGGGAATCTACCTTTCACCTTCTCCTTGAGAAGCGGCCATAAGCCATGCGTGAACCGATCTTTTTTAGGAAATCGGGTGCAGCTTCCCCCCTAGCCAGTGACTCAACCCACCGTTCCCACAAATCCACAAATTTGGACTCATAGGTGGCATATTCTAAAAGACCCTCCTGCTTCAAGTCTCTCAACTTGTCCCACAATTTTTCTGAAGTGGTACCTCCCTCAAAGCGCCTCTTAAAAGCGGTTTTTAAGGGTTCCCAGTCATCCTTGGTTGCTTGTGGAAGTGCATTGTACCATGATCTAGCTTCTAGCTTCATGAGATGCTTAAAGATTCTAACCCGGGATTCATCCGTATCTTTGTTGCTCACTACACATGCTACTTCAAAGTCATCTAGGAAGTCTGTTACCAAATCCTCCCCCTTCTTTCCTTTAAATGTTGGAAATGCTACACTTGCCATGATTACTGAGAGAGAGCTAGAAAGACACACTGCTTAACTTGCAAAAGTTTTTTTTCTTCTTTACAAGGAGGCGTGTATGCCCTCTTATACTAGGACATAGATTAAAACTTCAAACGGTACATTGCCTTGTACCAAAGGTAAGACAAATGGTTGATCTGATGCCAGAACCTCCAAAAACCGCTCCCCTCCCGGCATGGTGTCAATGACGTGCTGGTAGTGAGCCTTCAAATCCAGTATTACCTTGATTGAGCGTACACGTGTTGGTATGTGTGATCTGTCTTGAGGTAGGTTGTACTGATTCATGTGAAGCTTAGAGGTGCTTAGTCACTGTCCAAGCTTGTGGGAGAGGGTGGTGTTCTTTCCTGAAACAAACTCAGTAGATCCCTAGTTTCTCTAGTGAGAGTGTGAGCCAATGCTTCCGTTATCTGTGATACAGCATCAGGTGCGACTTGAAAACTGACTGTGATAATTACCTCGGTGACTTGAGTTACCCGATTCTCAAAGTAGAATATTGTTGATTCTCTATTGTGTAGAGCTCCTTCCATTTTGTTGTTGTGGGTTGGTTGTAGGTTGCGGACATGGTTTCGACCTCCTCCTTCTTCTTCTTGGCACTTGGCCTATATATATCCACTGGGTTTGGCGTGTTGGTTGACTCTCCCACTACAAATCGATTACCGTTACGCCTGGCACTCGAGCTTCGATGGAGATGCGGAGTTCGTCTAGTTGTGCTTGGAGCTCTTCTTCTTCTGTCATCCAATTAGCAAATCCTACTAGCCATTCATCCATTCACAATAGTTTAGGGATTTCAGTCTTGTAAACTGAAGGGTTTCATGAAAAGATCCTTAGTGGGGGCACCAAATGACGGGAGCAAAGCGAACCCCGAACCCCGACGGCCTCTAAAACACCGGGGACCGAATGGCGCGCCTCGAGCCTATCATGGTAAAGAAAACAGGGGGCACCACCTAGCTTCAGCGGCTAGGACGCAAACAACACACCACCATAACAAAGTTTTCATCCAAGAGAGATGGATGCTTGGGAGTAATGATGAAGAGGAAAGGGAATGAGATCAAGTGAGAGAGAGTGAGAGAGAGAGAGAGAGTGAGGGAGGGGGTATAGCGGCTTAGTACTTAGGCACCACAAAAGGATGGCGAATCCGCACACCCTTCACACATACACAAGCTCACTCCAAACACAAGACTAGGTGGCAATTCCGCACACCTCACATGGGCAAAACATTGCAAGAAAACATACTCACAAAACCTCAAGCTTTATTTAGAGAATAAGGCGATGAAATGGGGAGCATAGGGTAGGGGAATGAGAATCTAGAGAGTGGTAGAGCACATGGTGGATAGGTGGGAGTTGATGGCGAAGACTCGCACGAGGGTTATGGCCATCATCCTTCATTTAGTTGCCCTTCATCTTCCATAGCCAAGGGTGTAGAGGTCATGCTCAAGACAAGCATGGTGATTGCGGTGATGGTGATGGTGTGGGTGTGTGTGTGTGCACTAGGCACACACAGTGCATAGTGTGTTCTTTGGTGATGTTGTGTGTGTAGTGTGATGGTGACCCCTCTTTATATAGGGGAGGAGGGGGGAGAAATTCTAGAATTTAGAAATGAAGAAATCATTATCTACATAGGCCATGTGACTGTGGGCCCCACTTGTCTGGCTGTGTGTATATGTGCCAGAACAGCAGTCTCATGAGAGAGAGACTAAGAGAGAGAGATGGGTTGATGAAAAAAAGTGAGAGGTGACATGGAGAATAAAGTAATTACAAGAGGGGAGAGAGGGGAGTGTGTTCAGAGGTGAATCTGTGTGCAGATGTGTGTGAACACAAGAAAAATCAGGTAACCACCGGGTGGGGATGGGTCTGTGGGCACCTTTTTCAGTGAAATTGAGTGTGTGTGAGTGTGGGGGAGGTTATTTAGCTACAAGACAAGAGACATGGCGCCCTTTAGAGAGAGAGGGGGGTATTTGGGTCATGGGATATGATAGGAGAGATAAAGAGGGGGTGGGGTATACTATTTTGGAAGATAGGGTAAGTTGCATGTGAGTTGGTGCATTATTGGTGAGTTAGAATGCATTATTGGTGAGAAGTGGGGTAGCTTGAGGGGAGAGAGAAAGGAGAAAGGACAAGGGGAAGAGAGAGGGGGTTGACCTTTTGAGTGGAGGAGAGGAAAAGGGACACCCGGCGGGGCAACAGTGAAGAAAAAGGAGGCAAGGTGGGGATGGGCTACCCCGCAGGCATGAGGTGGCCTATTTTACCTTTCTTATATATTTACATAATCATACTTTATTTTTTTCTTACTTTTTCCAATGCTTTTTTATCACTCCCTCCCTAAGAGGGGGTTTTCATGGGGTGGGGACAAGAGAAGAGGGGTATGGGAGCTTGGCTTGTGAAAAGCCCCCATTAGCATCTAAGCCTCAGCGGAAGATCGACATTGTGGATTTTTCACTAGGTGAGTATGCTAAACTATATGATCTAGTTCAGGATGTATTGATGCAGGGTCCAAAGATAACCTGGCTCCAATTACTCCATCTTGCACCAAGGATGAGGAGACAATGGACGAAGATGGTAAGTACAAGAAAATCAAGACCAAGGATAGTTGGGGCTATCTCTAGGAGGAATCTTGATGACATCCTACCTATCATGGATGCCCACATCAAGGTGCAATGTATCTCAAACGTCTACATAGATGGTGGCGCACAGATATGCATCATGAGTGAGAAAATGATGCACCATCTAGGCCTAGAGGTAAGTAGGCCGGCACCTTGCCGAGCTAAAATGGAAAATAACGTCAAAGTGAAGTGCGTAGGCATTGTGAATGCAGTCAAAGCAGAGGCATTTAACACAGAAGTGGAGGTAGACATTTTTGTCATGCCGCACAAAGGGGAGGGCTACCCTGTCATTCTTAGAAGACCATGGCTCATGGCTATGGAGGTTAAGAAAGACTAGAGTACCATAATGATCCAGATGAAGGATGCTAAAGGGAAGTCCATATTCTACAACACAAAGACTGGGAAGCAATGCAACATGATCTTGGAGGCATCTGAAGATGAGTTTACCAGTGACTCTTCAACCACCTCAAGAGAAGAGATGACAACAAGAGAGTGCCAGTAGCATCGAAGTGATGGGAGTCATCCTCAAAGCCCCAAAAAGATTGACACAATCTAAAACACCACCGGAGAACCAAGAGGAACCATTAGGTATGCAACCCTTGGTGGATACAAGTAAGTTACATCAGATGCTCTCCAATGAGTTTAGTGAAGAGAGATAAGAATATATCTCTATGCTAGGTAACTTCACCACACTGTTCATTGATGGTTATGACAAGATCATAGGCATCACAGTGATACAACACCATGTAAGACTCAAGGAAGGAAGTAAGCATGTAGTACAAAAGCTCAGAAGGCTTGGGGTAATTCAACAAGACGCATTGCTCAAAGAGGTAAGAAATTTTCTACAGGCAGGTTCATTTACCCCTTCGAAGACTCAGAGTGGGTCTCTCCAATTGTAGTCACACCAAAGAAGAACGGTGAGTGGAGGGTTTGTGTAGACTACAAACCTCTCAACACAGCAACAAAGAGGAATCATTTTCCCCTCCCATTCCAAGATGAGATTCTCAACGAAGTAGCAAGTCATGAGTGCTACACAGTATGTGATGGCTACTCATGCTACTTTCAAATTAGCATTGTAGAAGAAGACCAAAAAAAGACAACTTTCATAACACCATGGGGATGTTTTTCTTACAGGGTGATGCCTTTTGGCCTCACCAACACTTCGGCCACATTCCTACGCTATGTAACTTTTGTCTTCCAGCCATACTTTGGTAAGTCAATACGAGTTTTCATAGATGATTTCTGCATCTACAATTCTCGTTCCCTCCATTTGAGCAAGGTCTATGATGTCCTGGCTAGGCTTCAAACCTGGGTGGCCAGCTGAACGTAGATAAGTGTCACATTGGTGAAAGCAAGGTCACTCTTCTTGGCCATGTAATTTCAGCAAAAGGAATTGAGGCTGACCCTAGCAAGATTCAAACTTTAGTATCTTTGTCATCACCCACCACAGCTAAGCAATTGGCATCTTTCCTTCAGAAGGTAGTTATTTGAGCAGGTTCATTCACTTGCTCTCAGGGGGTTCTCCCTCTACAACAAGTCACACATAAAGATGTCTTCCTATGGAGTAAAGACAATGAGCAATAGTTTACTGAAGTGAAACAGATCCTGGCTACACTTCCCACCATTGCACCCCCTCGATGGGATGAGCCATTTTATGTTAACCCCAGTGTAGGAAGTGATACACTTGGAGAAGTACTAATGCAAAAGGACCCCCAAACCTCTTTCATGCGTCCTATCTACTTCTCTAGTCACGTCATGACCCCATCAAAAAAAGGATTCACCGTGGTAGAACACATGGTGCTTGCATTGATATTTGCCACTACAAAGTTCCACTCTTATCTATTGCCTAGACCCTTTGTGATTTTGATAGTGGAAGAGGTCTTTCTGTATGTGATACAACACATGGATGTCTCATCTAGAATCTCTAAGTGGCTTCTTAGATTACAAGAGTTTGATTACACCATGCAAGTAGAAAACTCCACCAGGGCTAGTCTAGCAGGTATTCTTACTCATCATCACTATGAGAAGAAGATAAAGGTCAACACAAAAGGTAAAGAAGTGACACCAATGGTAGAAATTCCTAAGCTAGAAAGAGCTCATTCTCTTTTCTTTGATGGAGCATACAAAAGAACAGTGGACCAAGCTATAGCTAGCATCATCATTTTCAATGAGCAAAAGGAAAAGGTATTCTCTATTGGGCAGCTACTATACTCCCACTCCAACAACAAAGTAGAGTACATGGCTTTAATTCTTGGATTAGAACAATGTGTTTTGCAAGGGGTTCAATGCCTAAATGTGTTTGGCGATGCCATGCTTTTGATAAAGCAGATAAATGGCACTTGGATTTGTAAAAATCAGGTTTTGCTTGGCCAATTACGCCAAGTTAAGGATCTTTTAAGAAATTTTAAAGCATTGCAATTATTTCATGTCCCTAGGGAAGAAAATCAAGAAGCGGATGCTCTAGCCAAAGAAAGACTACAAGATGTTCCCATAGGAGCAATCAAACTGAAGCTGGCCCTCTTTCAGGGTAGTGATGCTATGGGTGATATCATTAGCTTCTTAGATACAAGAGAATGTCCTAAAGGGTACACCAAGGGCCAGAAAAAATGGCTTGTCCGAAAGGCAACAAGATACCACCTTGTAAACATCAACTTATATTGCAAGGGCAAAGACTAGATTCTCAAGCGAGTGCCAATCTCCAATGAAATCATGGAGGTAATCTCAAGTTTCCATGATGGTGTCTGCGGCGGCCATTTTTCTCTAAATATTACCAGTAGGAAGATTCTACAGGCATGATTCTCTTGGCCTAGTCTGAACAGAGATGCGTATCTCAAAGGGCGGTGGTAATGCGTGTGCTAGTCTCCACCCAACCGTGCTATCTTATAGCCTCCCCCTAGCGTACACAATTGTCCAGCCATGCATGTGCCTTGCCCATAGGACCCATGTCCTTACATACCCCCCCCCTTGGAGAATCGTTTTCGTCCTCAAAAACGAACGTAGGAAAATGTTTCTTAAGTACGGAGACATTTTCCCATGTAGAACCTTCTTTAGGTCTATCTAGCCATTTTACCAACACCTTTGTCTGACATGATGTCTGGTGTGAAGCTCATGAGAATCGAAAATCTTTTTGGGCTCATGAGGAATGCTTGGCGGTTCGATAAGGTCAACTAACACACCTGTGTCAATGACATTATCATTTTGTCCTAGCTATTTTCGCAAACGGCTAACATGAAAAATAGGATGAACTCGTGAGTGCTCTGGAAGACCTAACTTATAGGACACTTGACCTATACGTTTGAGAATGGTAAACAGTCCACAATAGCATCGTGAAAGTTTAGCAACTTTTCCCGTCTTCAGAATTTCTGAATGCTCCGAAACTTTGAGGAAAACCTTGTCTCCTTCTTCAAAAGTAGCAAGACGACGATGCTCATCTGCGTACTTCTTATATCGGTCTTGAGCTTGCTTAACATTCTATCGAGCAACTTGAAGCATGTCAAAATGGTCTTGGAGAAAATCCTTCGCTTGTTGTATCTTCTCCTTAGCCAACCCCACCGTAACGGGTGATCTAGGTTGAAATCAATACAAAAGCATAAATGGACTAAACCCTGTAGTCACATGCTTTGAACTATTGTAAGCAAATTGCAATATAAGTAAGTAGTCTTCCCAATTGGTTTGCTTCTTGCTAACATACACTCGTAGCATATCCTCTAGCACTTGATTAACTCTTTTTGTTTGACCATCCATTTCTGGATGATCATACGTACTTAGATTAAGTTTAGTTTCCAAATTTTGGAACACACCTCTCCAGAAGTGATTATCAAACTTTTGATCTCTGTCACTAATGATACTAGCTGGAAGATCGTAGAGTTTATATATATGCTCTACAAATAGCCATGCTAATTCTGGTGTCTTAACCGTAATCTTAGTGGAAATGAATCAACCCATCTTTGTGAGACGGTCTACAATTACCCATATGGCATCATGGCCATGATTTGTAGTAGGTAGCCCTACTACAAAATCCATAGAGATACTCTCCCACTTACCTTGTGGAATCTCTAAAGGATGTAAAAGGCCACCTACCTTGAGGCGCTCTTCCTTATTAACTTGGCACTGTTGGTAGTTTAGTACGTACTTTTAAACATCATGATGTAAGCCCGGCCAATAAAGTTGCCGTTGAACTAAGGTATACGTCTTACGAATACCTAGATGACCAGCACTTGGACTATCGTGACACTCAAATAAGATTTGGCGCCTATGTTTGAGTCTTTTGGCACACATACTCTACCCTTGTGGAGTAAGTAGCCATCATCAATGGAAAAAATCTTCTATCGCTTAAGCTCTTCCTAAGTAGGGGTGGAGCTTTGCGTGTTAGAGTTTTTATCTGCGCGTGCAAAGACACATTGATCTGGCTGTACAAAGACATGTGAGTGTGAGGGATCCCTTTTTAAAACTGCACTCCACACTTTAGCATATGATTGATCTTATGCACATTTGCCACGTAATGACTCCAAAAATACACTCTTTATTTCCGTGAAAGCAAGTAAATTAATGTGAGGCATCCGACTTAGCGTATCCGCTACTACATTATATCGCCCCTTGCAATATTGTAGCTTACAATCATAATCTTGAAGGATTTCTACCCATCTAGCTTTACGGCCCTTCAAGTCTATTTGAGTAGTAAACCATTTGATACTCTCATGGTCAAAAACTACTTCAAACTTGGCATCATATAAATAGTGTCGCCACTTTTGTAAAGCGTGAATTATAGCGTAGAACTCTCTCTCATAGACAGAATAATTCTGTTGAGATCTGTCTAACTTTTTACTTTCAAAGGCTATAGGTCTTCCCTCCTGGAGAAGTATCGCGCCAATTTCTTTATCACTAGCATCAGTCTCTACCACAAACGTAGAGACTACTACTGGAAATGTTGTAAAACAAACATTAGAAGAATTAAAGTTCTATAGAATATAAGTTGAGAGCACTTTGCTTGTTAGATTTGTTAACACTTTGTTTATCATTAGAATTCATTGCACTTTGCATACCTTTACTAGAATTCACCGCACGTTGCTCTTGAGAATTCACAAGACTTGGAGACAAGCAATCACACAAAAAGACTTCATTTATTAAATCTGCTTTCTGCAAAATAGAAAGCTCGGTTGTACATATAAGAGGTGCAGATGGTATATTTTTCTCACCAAGCAAAAGCACATGTTTACCATTGGCCATAAATGATAAGGAGTTGTGTTCATAACTAGTGTGCAATGTGTTTCCTAAACCATGCAGCCACTCCCGTCCTAAAACTACATCAGCACGATCCATGTTCATAAGTTGAAAGTCAAGGGTCATCCTATGATCTTGAACAATAAGCTCAATCCCTTGAACTACCATGTCCCATACTTCTTTATCATTGCCAGAAATTTGTTCGACCACATACTTGTGAGAGCAAGGAGTCTGTGTAAGCTTCAATTCCTTGACTATCTTATAGTTCAGGAAGTTATGAGTTGCACCATCATCCACTAAAATACGAACACGTTGTCCATTAATAGTGCCATGCATATGAATCAAATCGTGGGGACCAAAGGTGGGCTGCCACATTGAACCAGGCACACAACACTTGTGCTTTTCTTCCATATGAAGAACCTCTACATCACAATATTTAGAAGATGAATCTAATGTGAGGCATTGCACCGTGAATTTTCTTTGCCTTGCAAAAGAGGACAATCTTTCTTGTTATGTTGGTCCAAAAGACATCTAAAACACAAATTGTGTTTCTTTGCACGCTCAAAATTAGTAGTGCTAAGAGACCCACGTGGAGTATCTCGTGATTGCTTAGGCTTCTTAGCCTCTTATGGGCGTGAAGAGGTAGATTGTCTCTTATTCCTCTTGGAACGTGTGGGAGATCTACCTTGCCATTGGCTCTTAGCCATATTGCTCTTGTTGGGGTTAAGGCCTATGTGCCTTGACCGGTCGCCCAGGTCATGGGCGCCCGCCCACTGTTACCCTATACTTATAGTGAGGATACTGTATAGGGGGAGCTGCCACTTCACAGTCTCCCCACCCACATTGTGTGTGTGTCTCCTTCTCTCTCGCTCACTCTCCGTCTGTGGTGCTCCCCGATCCCCTTCAATTGGTATCAGAGCTATGGTGACCGCGGAGAGCACGACAGCTTTGAGAGCTTCGAGGCGATAGCTCGCTCGCTCTCGACGGTGGAGTTCGATCGCGGAGTTTCACGAAGAGCAATTTTAGCTTGAGGAGCATTGTCTTTGGAGCTTAGGAGCTTGGTGTGGTCAAGCTTGGTCGAGGAGGCGGTTGCGGCTTCCTTGGTGAGAGGAGCTTTTGAGCTCAGTGGAGCTCGTTAGAGAAGTGCTCGGCGGAGGAGAGCTTGACATTCGAGTGCTTGGATGCTGTTGTGGCAGAGCTCTTGTGTTGAAACTTGCATTGAGAGGACATTGCATCACGCAGAGTGGAGCAGGAGCAGGTTCAAGACTGTGTGCAGCTCGTTTTTGCCATTTTCGGGCTCTAAAACGCAGTTTTTTGCGTAGCTCCGTCATACAGAGTCAGATCTACATGATTCAGGAGTCTAGGTCAGGGTTTTGGCACGCTCCGGACGCGGTGGTGATGTCTATTTGCTGAAATTATGCTTTGAATTACAGCAGGTACAGCAGCAGGTTTATTTGTGCACTTTCGGGTCCCAAAAACACTGTTTTTGGTATATCTCACACACACGGAGTATTTTCTGCAGCAACTAGCAAATTCATAGGTGTACACAGGTTTTTGGATATGTATTTGTCCAGAGAGCCACTCATGCGAGAGTGAGCTATGTTGCCATGGTCTTGGCGGTCTATGTATGCCATATATGGATTTGTGTATTTGTTTATGGCTGAGATTATTTGAGATTTGGCTCAATTTATAGAAGAAACTCTGTTGGATTTTATCCAGGTTCTCGCCATAGCTTCTACGTATCCATAGGTTGCTCTTTGACAGTTTAGTGGTTGAGTTTACTCCCACTTTGACAGGTGATTTTCAGTCATCATTTGGTTGGAGTTTGGAGTCACTTGTGTATGCCCTTGTGTGCGTATTTCGTATTGCGCATAGCGACAGATCTTGCAAAGTTTTGCAAAATGTTGCTATAGTTATCTGGCAGACATTTGGTCATCGATTGAAAGGTATTTTGGCAGCAATCATCACTCACATGTATGTCATTTGAGGTGCCGTTGAGTGGTACTCAGGCAAGAGCGGGTATGCTCATATGTATGACTTTGTGAGGTGATTCCGGTCGAGTTTATTCCCAGATTGGCCATTGTGGCATATATTATTGTCTCTTTGAGGTTTACTGTTGAGATTTTGCTCCAATTACAAAGGAGACTCTGCCAAAATTTTGTCAGATATTTATGCGCGATTGAGTCATATTGACTTGTGATTTTGTGCAAGGTTTTGCACGGTTATTGGTGCAACTTTGTATCAGGTTTTGAGCCATATTTGCAGACTTTTGTTGATGCGATTCGAGCCAGTTTAGGGCTGACTTGTATTGACATTGTGGGAGCTCTATTTTGGAGTGTGTCTCACAGGTTTTACATTGTGTTTCTGGCCATATTGGTAGACAGTTTTCAGGTGTTGTTGGTGAGGTGGTTTTGCTTTCTAGTTTGCTACATTGTGCTCATGGCAGAGACAGGTGATCGATCAGATTGTGACCTCTCACAGATGCGCATGTTTGATGGGTCAGACTTTGCGGCATGGAGAGAGTGTATGCTTGACGCATTGACACAGCGAGGGTTGCATCGACCATGGAGTGGTGATGCAGGTAGACCTTCAAACATGTCTGACGATCAGTGGCACGAGCTAGAGGAGATGGCACTCTCTACACTCTCTTTGCACCTTGCGGAATCTGTATATGCTCTTGTTATGTATGAGACTACTTCGAGAGCACTTTGGCGCAGATTACATGATATGTATGATAGATCTGAGTCATCAAGGACTCATGTGAGACATGTACATTCACGAGTACGCCGACACGTGACATGTTGGTATTGTGATCATTCTGGACACGTTAGACGGCATTGTTTTCGTCGTATGCGACATCGTAGGAGACATGGCAGTCTCAGAGATGTATGTAGTGATGCCATGGACTCAGTTGCTTTGACAGTTGAGGCAGATGTAGTGTCGGAGTATACTAGTGACGGGGATGTCACTTTTATCTCGACCTATGCACGAGATGCTATACATGTGGATAGTGCACTCCCTTCGCAGTGGTTGCTAGACGCAGATGCTATGTTTCATGTCACGCCGCATCGTGCATGGTTTTGTAGCTATTCTAGCGTGCTTGGCAGTGTACGTTTGACCGATGGATCGGTGCATGCGATAGCAGGTGCAGGAGATGTGAGACTGTCATTACCGAGTGGTGCATCTTACTTGTTACGACATGTGCGCTATGTACCAGATTTGACAGTGAGTTTGATCTCGATTGGTCAGCTTAGAGATTATGGATGTCAGATTTCGCTACGAGAGCGAGATTTTGTGATGCATTTGGGTTCGTTAGTGATTGCGAGAGGTGCCAGGAGTGGTACAGGTTACCCATTGCATGTGGATCACGCGAGAGACGGTGCTGTCTCTGTGATCATGCAGCCAGGTAGAGAGCGAGAGAGCAGGCGAGTCTCTTTTGCTTGTGGGTTGCAGGATGCTTTGCATGGAGTGCAGAGCAGTGACCTTGTTGTGCAGGTTGCGTCTACGGATGTACAGGTAGAGTGGGATAGCTCTAGTGAGTCACAGCAGGATGAGTCATCAGAGGTGATGACAGAGATGACTCACATGGATGCTGAGATGTCGGCTATTGTGGAGTCATTTCTTGATATGATTATGCCAGAGCTTGATGCAGATTCAGGACAGATGGATACTCTTGGTACACATGTGATATGCGGTGGGCACGAGGAGTCACTCCAGAGCTCGGAGTCAGAGTGCCTTGGTCTCTATGATAGGGGACAGGATTGCCATGAGTTGAGTTCTGAGTTGGAGGTGGCAGAGGTTGCCAGGGTTGCATCAACGTTCGGTGTCCTCATGTACGAGATGCTGATCTCGAGGCCCGACATAGCAGCTTCAGTGGGAGCATTTGCAGCACGGTTGATTAGTTGTTCGATGATTGATCTCGGCATAGAGCATAGGGGAGATTTGCAGGTATTGGACCGATACTTGCAGGAGTGCATGAGCTCTTGTAGACTATTTGCAGAGCTTGGAGCTAGCTCTGTGTGGCTTCCACAGCGGGATGTTTGTCTATCAGTAGAGCCGGATGCACTAGCTCATCGACAGTCAGTGGGCATAGGTTGAGAGAATATCTCACCTTCTATTAGTTGTACACTAGTAGATCTTGCTTAAAGGCACATTGGCCTTTAAGTGGGAGGTTGTTGGGGTTAAGGCCTATGTGCCTTGACCGGTCGCCCAGGTCATGGGCGCCCGCCCACTGTTACCCTATACTTATAGTGAGTATACTGTATAGGGGAAGCTGCCACTTCACAGTCTCCCCACCCACATCGTGTGTGTGTCTCCTTCTCTCTCGCTCACTCTTCGTTTGTGGTGCTCCCCGATCCCCTTCAGCTCTTAGCAAAATTATTCTTAGAGTAGGGAATATCTCCTTTCCTCTCTTGGTTATCATCATATCTTTGGGCATGGCTGATGGCTTCTTCCAAAGTTTTTGGATGTTGGGTCTTGACATGAAGACGATAGTCTTTGTCAAGACCCCTATTAAAACCCCGTATGTTTTGGAATTCATCTATACCTTCTAGTTTTAATATGATTTTCCGATACTTCAAAAGGTACTGTGTGAGAGAGAGGCCAGACATGCGGCATGCATCCCATACTAACCAATTCTTGTCTTCTTCATTGGAGTCAAAAAACCCTTTGGAGAAAGAAGCTTGAAACGTAGCCTAAGACGGAGGAAGAGCATCTACTGAAAATGCCATCCACCACTTATAGGCCTTGCCTTTAAGAGATAGATTTGTTTCCACAGCCATCTTTATATCCGAGGTGTATTTCAATCTATCAATATCACTCCATTTGTGTAGGAACGTACTGACCGCATCCTTGTTGCGATCACGCTCTTCCCCGTGAAACTCGAGAATGGTGATATTCTTAAGTAATGCAATGCTACCTTCTGCATCTTTTGAAGCACTTGTCTCTTGGACTCCTTGAGTTGTGCAAGCTTGGTTCCCTTGAACCGTGCTACTTGTGGCTCCTTGAGCCGGCCGGCTGTGAATTCATAAATTTCACAAGTAACTTCGTAAGATTGGTAACATTTGCATTGAGTGCAGAGAGGTTGCATTCAAGTACGCTTGGGCGATTTTCCAAAGTCTTGAAAACAGCCATATCTACAATTCCATGATCTCCTAGATCATCATCTTCGTTCATATTAGTGTCAGCAACACCTGTGGTGCCCTAATTTTGATCTATGTGCTCAAAATCAAACATGTGTGTAGGTGGGATATCCTCACTAGCCATGGTAAACACACACTAATGTAAAAAGAGAAAAAAAAATGTCAACTTGTACCTTGTGAAATTGAAGTCTTTGTGTTTTATATGCTCCATGATTTGCGTTGCATACAAACTTTGCCTTGCAAAAATTGTAGCGCTTCACATGTCGTTTGTCGTAAAAACACCTTGTTGATTCTTCACAAAAACTCGTCGTTTTTTGAAGGCTTTTATTCACTTTGAAGCTACCTCCTTGAGGAAAAAATAATTTCTGGAAGAAAACTTGTCTTCCTCCAAGAAGTGAAAAGGAAGGGTGAAACTACTTCCTTGAAACTTGGAGCTTTCCTTTAACTTCTAGTTTTCTTTTCAACACAAGTATGCTATCTTTCCTTGTTATACACAACAAGGGTCAATAGCTTGATGGTAAAGTGTTAGCCTCTTACCCTAATGGGGTAGGTTCAACCCTCCTTCATGCAAGGGTTAAGCGGGCCTTCGTACGAGTGCAGCCAACGGCACCAACGGAAGCCTTCACAGCCCTAGTGTCGTCGAGTTGCCGGTCGAGTATGCCTTGGTCGCCCGTTGTGGAGGGTGTAGGTGGGGGGGTGAAGGTCCACTGCATAGCGGGAGTAGGTGGGGGACATAGGTCAACTGTGTCTGCCTTCTTTTTGTTGCATGACGGAGATGTTGTTGTCTGCGAAACGTGGGAGACAAGCAGCGCATCACATGCATATGCAACCCGCTTTTCCCCTTTCTCAAAAATAGCTCGCATACCAGAGAAAGGTGGTGGTAATGTGTGTGCTAGTCTCCACCCAACCGTGCTATCTTGTAGCCTCCCCCTAGCGTACACACTGTCTGGTCGTGCAGGTGGCCTTGCCCATAGCACCCATGTCCTTACAGCATCATTGATGTAAAATATGCAGAGCTTGTCAGGTATTGTGAGGTCTCCACTCCGCCGTATAAACCAGCGGATTTGATGGTGAACCTGGTGGCCACTAGATCTATTGCGGAAGCAAACAAAATGGTTCAGGTTTCAACTAGCCTACGATCTCTCATCACAAGGTGAGTCGAGTTCGAGCCTACTAGCAAGGAGATCTAGCTCCACCTCGCAGGGGAAGCGTACTTAAACTATCTAGCGATCCTAAGACCCACCTTCCAAGAGGAGAGAAACCCCAAGCGCCTTTTTCCCCATGTTTCAGAGGCACGTACTCTCGATATTTCACCGCTCTAGGGGCAATGAGTATTACTAATATCGAAGTAACCACTATGGGGACAGAGAGTTCCCCACCAATGGGGACCACCCATCTCGTAGGCATTGGCAACCCGAGCCAAGCCCCCACTTTTCACCCCCACACTCACACTTCCTTGTGTGACCTAATTACTACCACAAAGGTTGTTCAACATAGATATTCCTTGTTTAATTCCGAATCACATTGTTCATTAAGACAGCCCTTCAAACAGTATTGCAAACAACACCAAGACAAAATTCTAGTAAAAATTCTACTCAAACTTATTCATTAAAATTCCAATGTTCTGGAGGTACAACATCCCCCCTCCAACAAGAGTTCACTCCTCCCGTTGTCGCCTAGCTACCCATACAACTACGTATGTCCACCGCATAGAAAGCACGTCATGGACACTCCCACCGCATAGAAAGCAACACGTGGGTTCCCACCGCATAGAAAGCAAGTCGTGGGTATCCACAGCATAGAAAGCAAGTCGTCGATTCAAGAGCCTTTAACGAGGAACTCTGCCCCTTGTCATCAGTCGGGGGGTCATGAGTGATTCAACATTGGAAATAAAATGAACATGCCGAGCTAAATTTTCCCTAGCAGACATTCTTTCCTCTTCAAACAGCATACCCATCAAGCATTACCTTCCTACTTTAGAACTTAATGTACAATGAATTCAATGCCGAGGTTTCCGTCGGATTTCTCCAACATGTTTGGGGATATGTGCATTCCTAACTAACGTATGCAATGTTAATTTAAACAACTTGAACGAAAATATGACCTACCTCTTTCATTTCTTCATCGATGGCCCATGAGATGGCCAGTATTTGTTTCTCCATGGGAGCTTTCCCCTTCCCGTTGACATTGCTGGTTCCCGCATCGCGGTCATGGGCACCACCGAAGCGTGTTCTCTTAACCGAAGCCATTTGTCTCACTACTTTAATTAATTAGCTTGGAGAAAGAGCTAAGGTTCGCAAGTGTCATAACAATTCAATAGGTAGATTAGCGACATAAATTAATCCCTCTTATATGCGAGGTTTAGAGTTTTCCATATAATAATCATTATGGATGACACATAATCCTATGGGAACCTGCTTTAAAGATAATTACTCGACTTACGTGATTCAGAATAGTAGGATTTCACTAATAGAATTATCAGAGAGATGAATTAAGTATGATTAATTTCTTTCCTAGCAACTAGATGATGCAGATTTATCTTATGCATAGGTGTGAGAAAAACCACCTCTTAGAGACTTAATGACAGATTAATCTTACCTTAATTATATCTTAATGCATAAGAGAAATGAATCTAGTTCAGCTACAATGTTGATGCGTGACAGAAAGAGTGATTCTCATCAATCTACACAATTACCAGCTTACCGATTAATTACTATGCTACCTAGAGAGAGAAAATTCTAATAATCATGCACTAATCATTAATCGAGAGTGATGAATGGCTGATAATTCAGCTATGGGATGATGATTACATAATAGAATATGGTTAAGGAGAATTTAGAGAGTAATTATAGAGAATTACGACTAGGAATAAGCATAATAGACGAGGAATTTAGATGGTAATGAAAAGAATTTACAGAAGGCATTAATTAAACCGTACTGGTTACCGTGATTAAGGGCTGATAATCTTCTTGATTCTCTGATCTAATCGAGCTTCTTGAGGCGAGAATTTCGGCAGCACCTTCCTCCTTGCTTCTCCTTCAAAAGGTGTGTGAACCGGCAGCACCTTCCGAATGTGTGTAGGTGTGTGTGTATGCACTGTGTGTGTGTGTGTGTGAGCATATGTGTGTGTGTGTGTGTGTGTGTGTGTGTGTGTGTGTGTGTGTGTGTGTGTGTGTGTGTGTGTGTGTGTGTGTGTGTGTGTGTGCAGGTCTTTAAATAGGCTCTTACAGGCTGAAAATCGACCTGGGTTGCTAAATGCATCTGGGAGCTTCTCCAATTAAGCATGGCAAGTCTAGTTCCCTACTGACCAAGTGTCAGGTTGGCTAGTTTAACTGACTCTGAGACTTAGTTACTGGCTTAGAAAATTTCCCAAGACTCCCACAAGGCAAGAGGGTGCCCCCGAGCTGCTAAAGCTGATCTGGAGTGGGCTGGAACCTGTTCCCCCACAGCCTCGGGCCCCCGGTACCTCCCCGGACAGTTTTGAGAAAATTTGGTTCTAGGCTAAAACCGGTCATACGAGTCGGATTTTGATGCCCAAAATTGCTATAGCAAGCTCTAACTAAGGCGTACTGGCCCGAGTACCTGCCATATTTAGCAGCCCCCGGGGTCCGAAAATGCATTTTTTTCAAATTCGGGGTACGGGTGCAGTTTTTCGAGACGATCAAAAATGGATGGGTCGGGTGACCAAAAACTTGCTATTTTTGGTTTTTTTTTTTACAAAAATTATTTTAGTTCACATTTCGAAGCTTTAAAACATTCTATACATCATGGCACTGACAGAATTTGAAAAATTGCTAAAAATAGTAACTTATTCCATTATATTCATTTCATGGTACAAGGGTGCTCTTTTTGATCGGGGTCAGAGACCTTACAACCTCCCCAAAGTGAAAAATTTGAGATGTCCTCATCTCAAGAATGTGTTTGGGTAATCTTTTATGAGTGTTGGTTCGTCCTCCCAAGTTGCATCTTCTTCAGGGTAATCCTTCCACTTTACTAGATGCTCCGTGATAGTTCTGTTGCGTAACTTCCTTTCCCTTGTTTCCCGTACGTAGTCAGGTTGGAGCTCGAGAACTCCTTGTGCTGGCATGACTATCTGGTCTGAGTCCAAGAATTGATCGGGGTTAGGAAAATAGGGTTTGAGTAAGCTGACGTGGAACACATCATGAACCTTCAAGTTTGCAGGTAACTTTAGCTTGTAGGCTTGGTCACTCACAACCTTAATGATCTCGAATGGTCCACAATACCTTGGGCTTAGCTTCTTATATCTGCCTAATGACAAGTTGCTTTTCTTTGGTCGGACTCGTAGAAAGACCTTATCTCCTTCTTTGAAAATTCTTTCCGAACGGTTCTTATCTGCATAGTGCTTCTGTCTATCCTGAGCGACCTGAATGTCCTGGCGAATAGCTCTTGTCTGTGCTTCCATATCTTCTAACATCTTTCTAGAGGCTTCTACCCTGATGGTTGGATCTGAGAAGTTCAGTGGTGCTAAGCAGTCCTGTCTATAAAGAGCTTTGAAAGGTGGCATTCCAATGCTTCTGTGTTCGGAAGAGTTGTAAGCATACTCCACCCAAGGTAGATATTGTAACCACTTCTTTGGCTCTTGTGAACAATAGGCTCTGAGGATATCCTCGATGACTTGATTAACTCTTTCAATTTGGCCATCTGTCTGCGGATGATATGCTGTACTGAAAGCTAATTGTGACCCAATAGATTGGAAAAGAGAAGTCCAAAATTTTGATGTAAACTTGGCATCTCTATCACTGACGATACGCTTGGGTAGACCATGTAGCCTAAAAATCTCCTTGATGAATACCCGGCTAACGTCTGAAGCAGTAAAGGTTATCTTTACGGGTATTAGATGAGCCACTTTTGTGAGCATATCAACAACCACGAAAACAGAATCATAACCTCCTTTAGAAGGTAATCCTGTAACAAAAATCCATACTGATGCATTCCCATTTCATCTAGAGTATGTCAAGAGGTTGAAGTTGCCCTAGTAACTTGATTCTTTCGGCCTTTATCCGCTGACAAGAAAGACATTGCCTCACATAGCGAAGTATGTCTCCTTTCATTCCAGACCAAAATAACTCCTCCTAACAACATGAAGAGTCTAAGCATAGCCTGGATGTCCGGATGTAGGGCTATCATGCGCTTCATACAAAATGGCCTTCTTTAAGGCTGGATCTCTGGGTACACGGAGTCTATGTCTGTAGTAAAGACATCCTCCCATAAGAGAGTAATATTTAGCTTCAGGCATCTTATTCTGCTGGACTAGAGATACTATACGCTGGTATTATGGATCTACTAAAGATGCTTCTTTGATTCTATCCCAGATAGCGTTATTTGGAATAGAGATAGCTCCGAGAAAGGATTTTCGGCTAAGACCATCTGCAACTGCATTTTCCTTCCCTGGTCTATACTTTATTGAAGGTCATATTCCTGTAATAGCTCTATCCATCGTCGTTGTCGCATATTGAGAATAGATTGAGTAAAAATCCATTTTAAGCTCTTGTGGTCTGTAACCAGATGAAACTTGCGCCCAAGAAGATAATGTCTCCATAACTTCAGTGCATGAATAACTACTAAAAGTTCCAAATCATGAGTAAGATAATTCTTCTCGTGATCCCTCAGCTTCCGCGAAGTATACGCTACTGGTCTTCCTTCTTGAGTAAGAACTCCGCCTAGAGTAAATTTGCTAGCGTCGGTTGCTACTTCAAATTCCTTGCTGAAATCTGGAAGCTTAATAATAGGAGCTGAGACCAAGAACTCTTTTAGTTTAGCAAAGCTAGACTCGTGCTCGGTCTTCCATTCGATCCTCATTCCTTTCTTTAGGAGTTCCGTCAAAGGTGCGGCAATATGTGCATAATCCTTGACAAAAATCCTGTACCATCCCGTTATTCCAAGAAATCCTCTTACTTCGCTGACAGTGGATGGTTGAGGCCAATCAACGATATCCTTGACTTTGTTTAGATCCATTGAAATCCTTCAACCGATATGACAAATCCAAGATAGTTGACCTTTGGTGAGCAAAAAGTGCACTTGCTCTCTTTAGCGTAAAGTTGGTGTTTTCGAAGAAGATCAAGTACTTTGCGAACATGTTCTTCGTGATCTGCCTCGTTCTTAGAATAGATCAGAATGTCATCAAAGAAAACCAAGACAAAATCATCCAGGTAAGGTCTGAAAATATCCTGCATAAGTCGATTGAAGCTTGCAGGAGCATTTGTTAGACCAAAAGACATTACTGTGAACTCGTAGTGCCCATACCTAGTATTGAAAGCTGTCTTTGGAATATCCGATTCCTTGATCCTGATTTGGTAATATCCTGACCTTAGATCTATCTTTGTAAACATTTTGGCGCCGTGGAGCCTGTCCAGGAGTTCGTCAATCCTTGGAATTGGATACTCGTTCTTGACAGTTACCTGGTTCAGTCCACGATAGTCTATGCATAGCCTTAAGGTTCCATCCTTCTTCTTCTGAAAAAGAACTAGAGCACCCCAAGGAGAAGTACTGGGTCGAATGAATCCTTGCTCAATGAGTTGCCTAAGTTGTACCTTGAGTTCGATGGCGTCCGGAAGTGACATCTTATAAGGTCTTTTTGAGATAGGTTCACATCCAGGGATAGTCTCAATCTCATGATCTATCTCTTTGTGTGGTGGAAGATTCGTAAGGTCTTCAGGGAATACATCATCATACTCTCTCAACCAGTTTGGTCAAAGTGAGGTATCCGATTGGTCCACCTTGTTGAGTTTTACTGCATAAATTTGTTGGCCCTTCCTTAGTCCCTTCAAAAGTCTGTTGGCCTTAAGAGTTTAGCATTGCTTTCCTGAATGTTCCTGGGGCAATTGGATCTGTAATGTCCATGCTCGTCGTAACCATAGCATCGAAAATCAGGGAATTCCATGGTTCTGGTGGTAGCCACAATAGGGCGCTGGTCATATGCTTGGTTGGCTGGTCTGTTATTCCAAGCAGTTGTCCTTGCCCTCTTTGCCCAATGATTCCTCATGTTCTTATTAGCCTTTTGTACTTCGAGAGCTAGAGGTTTGGCCCTCAACAAGGCATCCTGTAGTGTTGTCGGCCTGAGAGCTTCCAATCGAGTATTCAAGGGATCGATTAGTCCTTGGCAGAACCTCGCCACCTGTTGTTCCAAGGTCATCTTAGGAGCATATCTCTAAAGAGTGACAAACTTTGCATAGTATTCTTCGGCAGACGAATTAAGTTGCCAAAGTGAAAAGAATTCATTCATCCTCAAGGTTCTATAGGCAGGCGGTAAATAACACCCCATTATCGCAGCTTTGATGTCTTCCCAGGACTGGGAAGATCCCTTAATATCCATGTCCCTGCAATGTTGCTTCCACCATATTTTGGCATCTCCAGTCAAGCGGAACATTGCAAGCATGGTCTGATTTACGGGTTGGGTCCCCGAAGCTTCAAAGTAATCGTCCATGGCTTCCATCCACACTTCCGCAGCTCTCTCCACATTTGCCCCCTCGCCCTTAAAGATCGGAGGTTGGGCTTGCTTAAGAAGGAGCTTCTTCTCTTGCGCTGCCGAGTACAGAGCAACAGGCGGTGCCTACATGGATTATACGAATTCTTGATACCATTACTTGGATTTCAAAATAGACACGAGACTTTAATAAAATTCAAAATTCCACTTTATCAAGAGACAAAGATTCAGAGACAAAAAGAACTTTATTGATGAAAATTTATTACAATCAAAACCCTTCAAGGTTTAGGATAACTGATGATCAGCTTATTACATGGCTTTATGGATTGCGTATGACATACGCCTAGGAGATGGTATTGACATGATGCACTACTTTATTCGTGTAATAGTTTCTATACTCATTCTTGAGTGGATAGTAAACTAAGATATCAAGCCGGAGTTCCGCTTTCAGTAATCCAAAGGTTTTGACTCAGTTCCCTGGGATCACATTGGTGACCTTGAGGGTTTGATTGGTGTCGTCTGAGACAGTCTGGTCCAATCATGTAGGCACCAAGTAGAATATCTCTATTACCCTCAACTCTTCTCCCCAATGTATCTTCTTCAAGTCGGTAGCCAAGCATCCTAGCTTCCGAGCGTTGATGTAGTAAACCCCTCCTGGAAATGTCCAATCAAGTTCCCATCCTTTATCAATGCGAGTGGAGTGTGGCATATAAGCCTTCATTAGTATCTCCATGACATCTCGCCTGAACTGGTAAACTGGGGATCTTCGAGCTTGCTCATAAATAAGCTCAAACACTTGGAACTTCCGATATTCGAGCACAGGGTCTTCCTGCAACACCAATGCAAGGAATTCGGATCAACTACCTCTATACTTTCAGTTCCTTATTTAAATATTCAAACAGTACGATTTTATTTCCCAGCCTAACCTAGGCTTAGCTCTGATACCAGGTGTGAGGTCCCCACCCCGCCGTATCAACCAGCGGAGGATATGATGGTGAACCTGGTGGCCAATAGATCTATTGCGGAAGCAAACAAAATGGTTCAGGGTTCAACTAGCGGACTATCTCTCATCACAAGGTGAGTTGAGTTCGAGCCTACTGGCAAGGAGATCTAGCTCCACCTCGCAGGGGAAGCGTACTTAAACTATCTAGCGATCCTAAGACCCACCTTCCAAGAGGAGAGAAACCCCAAGCGCCTTTTTCCCCATGTTTCAGAGGCACGTACTCTCGATATTTCACCGCTCTAGGGGCAATGAGTATTACTAATATCGAAGTAAGCACTATGGGGATAGAGAGTTCCCCACCAATCGGGACCACCCATCTCGTAGGCATTGGCAATCCGAGCCAAGCCCCCACTTTCCACCCCCACACTCACACTTCCTTGTGTGACCTAATTACTACCACAAAGGTTGTTCAACATAGATATTCCTTGTTTAGTTCCGAATCACATTGTTCATTAAGACAGCCCTTCAACCAGTATTGCAAACAACACCAAGACAGAACTCTAGTAAAAATTCTACTTAAACTTATTCATTAAAATTCCAATGTTCTGGAGGTACAACATCCCCCCTCCAACAAGAGTTCACTCCTCCCGTTGTCGCCTAGCTGCCCATACAACTACGTATGTCCACCGCATAGAAAGCACGTCATGGACACTCCCACCGCATAGAAAGCAAGACATGGGTTCCCACCGCATAGAAAGCAAGTCCTGGATATCCACCGCATAGAAAGCAAGTCGTGGATTCAAGAGCCCTTAACGAGGAACTCTGCCCCCTGTGATCAGTAGGGGGGTGAGGATTGATTCAACATTGGAAATAAAATGAACATGCCGAGCTAAATTTTCCCTAGCAGACATTCTTTCCTCTTCAAACAGCATACCCATCAAGCATTACCTTCCTACTTTAGAACTTAATGTACAATGAATTCAATGCCGAGGTTTCCGTCGGATTTCTCCAACATGTTTGGGGATATGTGCATTCCTAACTAACGTATGCAATGTTAATTTAAACAACTTGAACGAAAATATGACCTACCTCTTCCATTTCTTCATGGATGGCCCGTGAGATGGCCGGTATTTGTTCCTCCATGGGAGCTTTTCCCTTCCCGTTGACATTGCTAGTTTCCGCCTCGCGGTCATGGGCACCACCGAAGCGTGTTCTCTTAACCGAAGCCATTTGTCTCACTACTTTAATTAATTAGCTTGGAGAAAGAGCTAAGGTTCGCAAGTGTCATAACAATTCAATAGGTAGATTAGCGACATAAATTAATCCCTCTTATATGTGAGGTTTAGAGTTTTCCATATAATAATCATTATGGATGACACATAATCCTATGGGAACCTGCTTTAAAGATAATTACTCGACTTACGTGATTCAGAATAGTAGGATTTCACTAATAGAATTATCAGAGAGATGAATTAAGTATGATTAATTTCTTTCCTAGCAACTAGATGATGCAGATTAATCTTATGCATAGGTATGAGAAAAACCACCTCTTAGAGACTTAATGACAGATTAATCTTACCTTAATTATATCTTAATGCATAAGAGAAATGAATCTAGTTCAGCTACAATGTTGATGCGTGACAGAAAGAGTGATTCTCATCAATCTACACAATTACCAGCTTACCGATTAATTACTATGCTACCTAGAGAGAGAAAATTCTAATAATCATGCACTAATCATTAATCGAGAGTGATGAATGGCTGATAATTCAGCTATGGGATGATGATTACATAATAGAATATGGTTAAGGAGAATTTAGAGAGTAATTATAGAGAATTACGACTAGGAATAAGCATAATAGACGAGGAATTTAGATGGTAATGAAAAGAATTTACAGAAGGCATTAATTAAACCGTACTGGTTACCGTGATTAAGGGCTGATAATCTTCTTGATTCTCTGATCTAATCGAGCTTCTTGAGGCGAGAATTTCGGCAGCACCTTCCTCCTTGCTTCTCCTTCAAAAGGTGTGTGAACCGGCAGCACCTTCCGAATGTGTGTAGGTGTGTGTGTATGCACTGTGTGTGTGTGTGTGTGAGCATATGTGTGTGTGTGTGTGTGTGTGTGTGTGTGTGTGTGTGTGTGTGTGTGTGTGTGTGCAGGTCTTTAAATAGGCTCTTACAGGCTGAAAATCGACCTGGGTTGCTAAATGCATCTGGGAGCTTCTCCAATTAAGCATGGCAAGTCTAGTTCCCTACTGACCAAGTGTCAGGTTGGCTAGTTTAACTGACTCTGAGACTTAGTTACTGGCTTAGAAACTCTCCCAAGACTCCCACAAGGCAAGAGGGTGCCCCCGAGCTGCTAAAGCTGATCTGGAGTGGGCTGGAACCTGTTCCCCCACAGCCTCGGGCCCCCGGTACCTCCCCGGACAGTTTTGAGAAAATTTGGTTCTAGGCTAAAACCGGTCATACGAGTCGGATTTTGATGCCCAAAATTGTTATAGCAAGCTCTAACTAAGGCGTACTGGCCCGAGTACCTGCCATATTTAGCAGCCCCCGGGGTCCGAAAATGCATTTTTTTCAAATTCGGGGTACGGGTGCAGTTTTTCGAGACGATCAAAAATGGATGGGTCGGGTGACCAAAAACTTGCTATTTTTGGTTTTTTTTTTACAAAAATTATTTTAGTTCACATTTCGAAGCTTTAAAACATTCTATACATCATGGCACTGACAGAATTTGAAAAACTGCTAAAAATAGTAACTTATTCCATTATATTCATTTCATGGTACAAGGGTGCTCTTTTTGATCGGGGTCAGAGACCTTACAGGTATCCAGTGATCGAACACTAACCTACGACCGTTATCTTTTTTTAATCAGGTAACCCCTTAACTTTGTTTGTCAGGTGTGAAATCCTTTCCCGTTGTACTTTTCAATTCCCTTTTCCCCCATTGTGCTAATAGAGGGGTCTTAGCTTAGGAGACTCTCCTAGCCAGTGTCTACCTCTTTACATGTGCACAAAAAGGAAAAACAATATTTATTTGTAACAAAAACGGTTGTTCTTGGTTGAAAAATTTCAGGATTTATTGAGAGAGAGAGAGAGAGAGAGAGAGAGAGAGAGAGAGAGAGAGAATTCCTGTAATTTTTGTGAAGCTCCTCTTCACTTGGAGTGAAGCTCCTCTTCACAAAGTGTCCTCTGCTTTGCTTTATATGTTTGCTGACGGCCAAGGTGGTGCTTTAAGCCTTGCTTGGTGCTAGACTTCTACTTGTGGGACTGCACCCTTGAAAACATGGGAACTCTGCAGGTGGGAATGGATCCCTAAAGGGATTTGAGTGGCTTCTAGTTCCAAGATGTCGATAGTGTGGGAGCGTTCCCTTGTGTGGAGCTTGTGGGTTTCAGATTGGCACGGCATGGGAAGGGGGACCCCATAGGGGCAAACCCAAAAAAGTTTTAAAAATGGGTTGAGTGCATGGGCGCCAAACAGCCGGAATTAGCACGCCGGTTGGGAGCGGGAGCTGCAAAATGAGCTCGTAGTCGATTAGTCGCTGGTTGAGATCCGTTCACAGATCCAAAAATCAAATCCAATCTTGTTTGGCATCTTAGTTGAGGTCCGTCAGTGGCCAAGGGGGGGTGCCCCTTTTTTCTTGTTTGTGGCCCTCCTCATTAAAGACTTTTGACTCTTATATTTAGGAGGTTCACATGGTTTCAAAGAGAAAGTGTGGGGCTTCTTTTTTTTAAAAGCGTTTTTGCATTTAATGCTCACCACACAAACACACAAATTTGGAGCTCAATTCTGTAGGGAAAATAGAGATTAGGAGCAAAAATTTACAATCTTAATTGAGCAATTCGAATGGAAATCCTTGGTTGATTGAGGCTCAGAAAAGTGTTACGAAAAGCTATTGATGAGAGCTACACCCACACACAAATTTTACAATGCAATGATGGCTTGAACGAGAGCTTCAATACGACAAAGTTGGCTAAAATGAGCACAATGAAAGGGAGATTAAGGATTGTTAATTGCACAAAATCATAACGGGAAACCTACTTAGCACATCCTAGTGCTCTGATACCACTTGAATTGGATCGTGCTAGCTAGGGTGGATCAAAGATAAACATTGTGCACACAAGTGACTATGTGTTTTGGCTAGATTATCACTCAAGAAAATTAGATTCTAAGATCAATTAACTTGGACTCATAAACACGATCTTGAGTATTTGCTAAGCCATCACAAGCTCACCATAAACAAGGGAGATGTAATGCAAAATAGAGTTGTGTTTATTCATTCATGAAATGAGCTGTAAGTAGCTCTACAGCTTGACTCCATTACATGTGGGATAATTCCCCCTCTTCCCTCCTTCACTCAAACTTTAGGACAAAGCCCACACTTTACAGTAATAAAGCCATAAATGGGTTTTGCAATGATAGTGTATAAGTAGATAAATCTACGATAATAGCCACAATGCCCCGTGAATGCCTGAACTTCCTTGACACTTGTCGGACTAGGCATCTCAACAATTGCTATCACCTTTTTCATATCAGTATAGTAATACAATTTTTAGAGACAAAATGGTCAAGAATTTTACCTTGTATAACCATGAATACACACTTCTTAAGATTTAAGCAAATCCTGTGCAACTCGAATTTCTCAAAGACGCACTTGAGGTGCTCAAAAGGGTTTTCTTTTTTTGCAAAATGCACACAAACATCATCCATGTAAATTTCTAAGAAATGTCGTGGATATTCCTTGAATTCATGGCTCATTAACCTCTGGAATACTAGCGTATTGGTCAATCCAAATGGAATGACTCTATACGCAAGAATTCCCCATTCCGTGGGAAAAGCCGTTCTATGTTGATATTCTAGATCAATGGCCGACTGGTTGTATCCAAAAAATCCATCCAAAACCTGAAAGTTTCTTTTCTAGCTACCCGCTATAAAACATGATCCGTGAATAGAAGAGGATAATTAGCTCGTATGATAGTTGCATTCACCTTCTTGAGGTTAACACACACTCTGAGTTTTCCATTCTTTTTTGGTACTACCACAATTGGCAATACCCAATCAATGTGTTCAATTTCATAGATTAACTCAACTTCCTTGAGTTTCTCTATCTCTTCCTTGATCTTTTTAGCAAATGTCTCATTGTAGGTGTAGGACCTTGTCTACTTGGTTTAGCATCATCTCTCATAGGGATAGTATGTTGATAGATTTCGGGATCCACTCCCTTGAGATCTTTGTAAGACCAAGAAAAGACATCCTAGTACTACTTCAAAGTTTTTATGAGGATTTCCTTCTCTTCCTAAGAAAAATCCATATCTATGTATGCTGGCTTTGATTCCTCCCCAGGCTCCACTAGGTCAATTCGGTTTGCATTTTCAGGTCTTGTAGGATTTTCCAAGTTCCTTGGGTTGTTTCATTGGTTGCTCCACTATGATCCATTGATCTTGTAGAGTGTACTTCTTATAGTGTGAAAAAACACTGATTGCCCCGGTTTATCACTCCCTAACTACATTTCACTGGTCTAGACCTCCTTGAAGGTTCTTTTCAACTCTTTATACTTAGTTTTTTGTTCCATTTTGGTCATAGAAAGTTTCTTTTCTTTGGTTTCATCATGTTCTCTCGGTTTTGATTTGGTTTTGTTTTGTTGAATCATGTCTTTCCCTTTCTCTGTGATAGAATATTTGTCAGCTATCTTTTCCTTAATGCAATCTTTGGCATCAAACATCATTAAGAGCTAAGTTTTGTCTCCTATTTTTTGCTCTGGTTGTTTCCTTCTCAATTTGTTCTCTCCTTTTCTATGATATCTTTGTTGACATCTGCAATTTTGATTCAAAACTCAAAAAAAAAAATGTTTCTCCTCCCCTAAGTAGTAACGGACATGTTTCTTTTAAGAGTCAGACTCCTCTGTTGTGAGTGTCCCTCCTCTAACTCATCAGTGGCATTATAGTAGTGACCAGAGAAAACTTGTATTTCCTCAATCAATTCTATGGATACCATTTGGATAGGAATTATGTCATATCCCTCCTCATCAAAGAGTTGTGTGGGTTTGGATTTGTTGACGGATACATCCATAGTGGCAAGAATTTTAGTACACTCAAATGGTTCAAAAAAATATTCCAGAAAGGGTTTTGGTACATGCTCAGCGTCATTTATCTCGCTGTCTAAGACACAATCCTCTCGTCATAAATTACCACTGTTAGCAGCAAGCTAGCACGGATACCATTTTTCGGAGTTCTCTTTGTAAAACATTTATTATTTTGATAAATTGGGAATATTGTAACTCCTATTTTCTTGGATAAACTCTGTAATTAATGAGCCGGGGCTACAAGCTTCTAGATTGTATCAGCCAGTCATTACCCAGCTTTGGTAGGACTCCAGATTATTAGTTTTGACCACCCAAAAACCTTGGCTAAGGTATAAAAGCCAATTTTTGTTAGTTTTTTATAAGTTTTTGGATAAGAAATACACAACGTGAGCTAACGGCACTCACTTCTCTCCTTCTTGCGCTTCCTACTCCCTCTCCGGTTGTCACATTGCGCTTGCATTTGTTGCATTGCAACCGCAGGTAAGAGCTCTATGCATTGACGTAAGCCATTCACAGTATTTCATAGCTTTTGGCATCGCCGACCCACGGCCTAATTTCATCATAACTAGGAATTTACATGTTCAAATCAAAAACTAAGCATAGGTGGGGTATTGGGGCATCATTGCTAAGCATTTAGATGCATTCTGGGTCAGAAACGACTAGGTCAAAAATCCACTACTGTTAATAATCGTGATTTTGGAACTTGACCTAAAGTGGTGTTTGAGACCATAAGCATGTGTGTTTAGGTCTTATAAACTTGTCTTAGAAGTTTCGTTACGTTTGGATGTCATTTGATGTTGTAACGGATGTGATTTGCTTGCCGATGAGCGCTTGGCTTTTGGTGATTTCAGTCACTTGAGTGTAGCCTGAGTTAGATGCGAGTTGTTAGTTGTTTTTCGAGAGATTGACACCCTCTTGTAACCTCTATGCACTAGTCGAGTCAGCTTCGTCCCATGGTTTGACAAATTAATCGTGATTCTCAATAATACTGCAATAAGATAGGACGGTGAGGTTAGACATGCATCCCACGTTTGGCGTCATTGTCCAGGATCAAAGAGACCTAAACTAGGAAAAAACACGAGTGTCTTGTGTAGTTGTCCTTCAACTTCCTCTAGGTTCGCCTAGAGTTCAAAACTTTCTTTTAAAAACCGCATAGCTTAAGATTATCGTCTTTTGCTATATAGAGGTAACTTGGAAGTAATCGTACTTGCTGAGTGCCTTTAGGATTGTAGGATTGTAGATTTAGATTAGGATTTGGAGAATGATTGGTAGACGAGACAAGTCTTAAGATCAGTGCTCCGAAAAACATAAAACACAAGAAAACGAGTGTTTATGGACACTTTCCACAACCCCATTGCATGCGAATCTAGGAGTAGGGTAAGTAGGATCCAATGTGGATTTCAAAACATTGCTCTCTCTGAAAGAATCAAGTGTGAGTTGTTATTGGAAGTTGCAGAATTTCAATTCTATGACTAGAAATAGCTCGAAATGACTCGAAACCACTCAATCCGACTAGAGAGTAAGCCTAAGAGTTGTCTGAACCACTTGGTAAGCTCAAAGATACTTCGAGGTAAAAATTTCAAGAGTTGGTCAAAACTCAGATTATTACTCTTTCTTGATATTTTAGGCCAAATTAAGTTTTGACTTGATTCATAAGCTTAAAATAGCTCATATAAAGACTGTCTTTGAAAAAATTCCAAAAAAGTGTTCATTTTAAGCATGAAGTTAATAATCACGATTAGTAATTTTCTGCTCTAAATTGACCAAGGTTCATACCATTGACTCATTGCATGTGTACAAACAACTTTTGTAAAGGCCCAAGAGATTTGGATCACTAAACTGGCAAAAAATTGGGTAAAAACTAAAGTTTGTACTGACTTTTTGAATCTTGAGTATAAATTGGGAGAAAATTTATCCAAACTTGTTGAAATTTGATTCATAGGCTTATGTTGATGTGATAAACATGTGTACATGCTCAGTTGACCAAAAATTTGCAAAAATTTGTCAGGAGTAAATAATTGTAATTATTTACATCTGCTCTATTTCTCAACTTTTTTGACCAAGTCAGCATACCACTAGTTTTAGCATGTTGTAATAAGCCCACAAACCAAATTTGGTAAGATTTGGATCAGTGGATTGAAAATTGTGACTAAACCTGCAAAGTTAGTCTGTGGACAAATAATTGATGACCATTTGACCAAAAATTATCCAAACTTGATGAAACTTGGCTAGTGACCTTAACTTAAGGTGCTTAACAGATCTGTGTCAAAGTTGGGACAAAAACTTGCAAAAATATAGCTGAAGTAAATAATCGCAATTATTTACATCTGCTTCAAAACTTGATGATTTTGCATATTTGAGTAGACCACAAGGTCATGCATATCAATTAGACCTCACAAATCAATTTTGGTGAATTTTGGATTCCAAAAGTGAAACTTAAGCCAGATTCTCGAAATCAGAGTCTTCGGACACCAAACAGTTGATAAACGTGATCAGATTTTGTACAAACTTGTTGAAACTTGTCCAAAGACTTTAACAAGTTGTATACTTGCCAAACCAATCAAAAAAGTGCAAAAACTAACAAAAGTAAATAATCACGATTATTTACTTCTGTTATCTAGAGACATCAATTTTGACTTTTGAACTTATACAGTGATAGACCAATATAATATAAAGCCACAGGGAAATTTTGGGTTCAATCGAATCAAAATTGATACATGTACACTCAATTTACATGTTGCAGATTAGACCTTTGATTTTTGCTAAAGTCGAATTTGAAAGTCAAATTTTGACTTTCATAGCTCGATTTGAAGTGATACACAGACACCAATTCGAGAGTTAGCAAAAACTCTATTGTCCTTATAAAATAATAGTTAACTTGATCAAGTTTGTACATGAATCAGGTTACAAACGAGGAATCAGTGGCTTGAGAGAAAGTTGCAATTGAATCAAGTGGAAATTGACGACAAGTCAATTCAAAGGTGAGTACTCTATCCAGGGCTTCATAAGTCTATATGAACCTTAGATCTGGTCGTGTACTAGGAAATTAGGGCATTCTCGAAGAAAACTCCAGTAGAGTATCTACCAAAGAAAGCATGAATCAAGGCAACTCCTTGCACACAATTCCTGAAGAAGTCTCAGACACTTTTTTCAGATTCAACATCCAAAATGTCTTCCTACTCGACTCACTCAGAAACCGGAACAACGGTGCGCTATAAGCATATACTATCTTTTTACAAGACTAACCGTCATGGAGCCCAGATTTACTTGGACCCTAACGAGGAATATGCTATTCGCATTGATGACCATGGTATTGAGTTTGAAGAAGAGGTTAGGGCAAACAAACAAGAAAAAATGTACATGGATCAAAATAGAACTCGGTATTTACAAGTCAAAAACCTTGACGTGATAGACAAATGGGGGTCAGAACTAAATACCATAATCCCAAATATGTCAGCAAAAGAAGGACCACCAACTTTAGAATTCAAAGGATACGATCAAGTAGACTTGAAGCCCTTGAAACGGCTTAGTACGGATAATCCTAGGATCGGAGTCTATTGTTGGAAAGATAGAAACATAAAAGATCTTCTGTGGACTTCTCATGCCAAACCAGGACAATTAACGGCCATGAAGATCATCTATATCTTCAAGATCAAAGATAAGGGATCAGCAGACCTACCAACCTACCTCTTTAGGGATTGTTACAACAACTTTGTTATGATGACTCCTAAGGAGGTAGAACAAACAAAATACCAAGGGTATTCCATACGAGATTGGATATTGGGGCAAGGACCAGAAACAATTCCAAGGGATGAACACCGTGAGAGATCATCTGAGAGTAATGTGAAGAAACCAGAAACCACCTCATCACGTAGAAAACCGGGTGACACTAAGGCCAGTCTAGGGCTACATGAGTCACTATTTTCAACAGACTGGTTTGAAGGACTCGGAACAAGACCAACTGCCAGAAGATCGGGAGTCAAACCAAAAAGACGCGTCAGACCAGCTGATTTTCAGAAATGGATCAAAAAATACAGTGGATCATGAGATCCATACGACCACTTAGCAAGCCTTAAGCAAGTGCTAAAAGCAGAGCATATATTCTATTCCCATACTCAATTCGAGGGGTTTGGAATGACATTAGAAGAAAAAGCATTGACATGGTTCCAAAACATTCCACCAAGGTCAATCATGGACTTGAACACATTAGCTCAAGGATTTGTAGCTGCTTGTTCCGAAACGGGGATCAAACATAATATGGTATCTCAAATCTACAGCTTTAAATAGAGACATATTGATTTTAAGTATTGTGCAACTTGAATGAAATAATACATTGTCAGATGCCCAGAGATGGAGATACCTGCAGAAGAACGGCTTGTATCTTTGTTTCTGGAGGGATTGCTAAACAAATAACTTCATGCTATACTCTATAGTAAAAAGCATACAATCCTAGAAGCGTGTGTGTCTGATGCTATTGACCTAGGAGACAATTGCGAGATTTTCAACGAAGAACATGTCCCTTACGATAAACAAAGCAAGAAAACAGCATCTACTAAACCAGCACAAGTGGGAACGACTGCTACGGCACCACTCTCAACCATAGAAGATTTGCTAAAAAGGATGAACAACATGCAAAAAGCACCTATGAGGGGATCAGGACAAAGGATACCTCCACAAGGATAACCAATCAGGCCACAAAAATGGTGTGCAATCAAGGATAAATGGACCAACCATGAGACCCATGAGTGCTACTTTAGACCAAAGTATGATGGGAATGTTTAGTACGTGCCCATGAGGACAATCCATGAGGCCACAAGGACAATCCATGGGAATGTTCAGTACGTGCCCATGAGACCACAAGGACAATCCATGTATAGATATCAGCCTAATATGGCCCAAGCTCAAAGACCACCAATGGGTATGGAAAGACCTCAACCTGTGTTGGGACAACAACCTCCGTATCCAGGACATAATGCACTGCCTGTAAAGTACATGCACTCTGAAAGAGTCATAGATGAACAAGCATTAGTGCCTGTTACACCCTATGCAGATCCTAATCCATCTGCAGTAATGATAGAAGGAGATTGGTATAATCCACATCCACCACCAATGGAAGAAACAGTGACTTATGCTCCACCAGAGCTTGCACCAATGTATTATGTAGCTAATCAAGGTGTCATACCTTCCATGATAAGACCCATGATGAAGCCAAGAACAAGAGACTGTCATAACTATGGTGTTGATGATCATTGGAAAAATGAATGCCCAGAGCTTGGCAAAAACCTCAAACCAATAGAAGCCTATTGCATACAATGTTGCAAAAAGGGAGGATACTTTCCGAAATATTGTCCTAAAAATCCTTTGAACAACGGTAAAACCGTAGTAAACATAGTCCAAGTGATACCTACTAGCTCATCAGAGAGTGAACCGATTGTTCCAATCAAGGTAATCACTAGAGCCCAAGCAAAGAAAAAGAAACACAACTCCTCTGATGACTCAAAAAATATGAAAGTTTCTTCTCAAAGAATCAAAAGGAGTAGAAGCAAAAGATATGAGATGAGAAAACAAAAACAATGGGTTGAAATCGAGGAGAAAGCAAAGAAGCTATTGGAGGACAAGTTGAAAGAAACTGGCAGTGAATTCAAAGAAACAACCGTGAAATCTGGAGGATCCATTCTGGTTGATAAAAGATTTTAGCCTATTAATGCCGCCTTGGAAGCCTACCAAGCAGGACTTAAAGCAGATCAAAACATGGAAAGAAATGGAAAAATTATCCATCTCCAAACATGGAAACAGCTAAGCTGGAAGCTTATCAAAATTTGGTAAGAATCACACAAGAAATGATGAAAAAACAAAAACCCAAGCTTGAAAGTATTGCAAAACCTGAGGAGCTTGTAGTAAAAGAAACAAAAGCTAAATCCAATGTGGTGGCAGAATCCCACCTTGAAACAAACGAACCAGAGCTTATATTTTCGGACAGCGAAGATGTCTTAGACAGAATTTCATTCGTAGAGGAAGACTGGCCAGGACACTTATGGAAAAAATTAAGAGAGATCAATGATGGGAGCCTAACTCTAAAGCCAGCTCCTATAGAGGAAGTCTGGTTGGATAACCTACCTCCTCATATGAACATGGATTTACAATCCTTGTACGGGGATTGCGAATCAGAAGCTTCAGGAATGTCAAAACCATTGACATTAAAAACATTACCTTCTTACTTGGGAGATAACGAAGATGAATCCATTGTATGCAAGACCACTCAAGTAAAAAGAGTTGAATAGACCCTAGATGTAGACAACATTCATTCAATCATCTCTACACCCATCCAATGCACTCTTACCTTGGGAGAACTGTTAAAACTCATACCATACTTATGGAATGATTTACAGAAAACCCTAGATAAGGTGGGGATAACGGGGTTAATCTCAAAGAATTTAGGAAAATGGAAAAATGAAGGAAAACAAAGAGATTCAATTAGTTCCCATGAACAAAGCCGAAGAATATTATGAAGGGGAAGAAGGAAACACCACCCTCCCACTGAAATATAATGACATTGAAACCATGGCAATATTGGATAGTGGAGCTAGCATAGCCATAGCCACTAAAGCAGTATGGGAATCCTGGGGATAGCCAGCCATTAGACAAACTCGAATGAAATTTCAATTGGTTGACGAACATATTGAGAGACCATTAGGGCTGCTTGAAAAAGTGATAGTCAATTCCTGTGGAATTGAATATCAACACACTTTTTCCATAGTAGACTTTGGGGAAAAACTCAACTATGAAATCATATTGGGAAGACCTTTCATACAACAGGTACAGCTTATCCAAGATTGGGAAAACAATTATCTGTACTTGAAGCAAGTGGGATCTATAACAAGAGTCAATCTAAAAGATCACACTTATAGAGATGTCTTGAAAACACCCATCCAAGAGTTTGATTTAGTTTCTTCGACTGAAACTAAACTCCCATCCTGGTTAAACAAAGACACTCCTATTTGGATGTGTGGAGCTTCAGAAAACGAAAGCTTAAGATGAGAACAATGTATTCTAGAAAGGGACTGCATAGACAAAGCCTACGTACCTGAACCCTTTCCAAAGCATTTGTTTGAGCCATTCGAGTGGACTCAAATTTTAGCAACAATGGATGTATGTGTGATTACGTCTATGCCTACTCAATTTTGCACTGAGGATGGCTACGACATAATTCCCATCCAAATGATTTCAATCCTCAACATTGAAAACGAAGATGAGGAACCCAAGGACTTAATGAAATCTCAACAGGTCTTTTTGGACCTCTTTTATGATGCAGCTGATGAGTTAGATGAGCACTCAGTTACCTCAGAAGAATCGGGGTCAAAGAAAGAGCATACAAAAGTTAGGTTACTCTTAAAAGGAGGGGAGGAAAAGTTTTTTGACTTTCCAAACCAGAATCAAGAAGACAAAAATGGTATAGACAAAAGAGAGACACCAGAATTGTGAAAACACGACCTATGCCATCAGTCTCCAGTAAAACACAATTCCTGATGCAAATAGATGCTAATGATTGCGTCAAGGACAAAATAACTAGCAAATATCCTTCAAACAAAAACTTAGAAATGTCTCAAACATCGAGAAAAACAAGGAAGGGTACTCAAGAAAAATCACAGGATAAGAAACCACTCATGACCAAAGTCGAGCGGAAAAAGAAATATCAAGAGTTGAAAAAAGCTCTAAAGGAGATATACACAACCGAAATGGAAATTACGGAAGAGGATGGTAAGGATGTAATGCATGTTCCATCCCATTACAAAAAGTATACTCTCCAAGATCGAAAAATCATAGTTAAACAACCTGTTAGGGAACTACAAAAACAGGGTGAGTCTTACGAAGGACCTGAAAACGCTAAAAGGATAGACCTGGCTGAAGCAGGAGAAGAGCCTAAACCTGCTTACATTGCAAATGACCTAACAGAAGAAGAAGAAAAGATTTTGTTGAGCTTGTTAAAGGAATACCGAGATATCTTCGCTTGGTCTTACAAGGATCTCAAGGGTGTGGATCCAAAAATCTGTCAACATACCATATCCATGAGAGATGATGCGAAACCAAGTAGACAGAGACCATACACGTATTACAAAAAATTTGCCATGAAGATAAAAAAAGAGATTGAAAAACTAAAGGAAGCCGAATTCATTTACGAAATTGAACACACAGATTGGGTGTCTCCAATTGTGGTAGTACCCAAGAAGAATGGAAAATTGTGAGCGTGTGTTAATCTCAAAAATGTGAATGCAGCTACCATTAGAGACAACTTTCCTCTTCCGATAACTGAGCATGTTTTAGAACGAGTTACAGGAAAAGAGACTTACAGCTTCTTAGATGGCTTTTCGGGATACAATCAACTTTTGGTTGACCCAAAAGATCAGCATAAAACTGCTTTTGCAATAGAATGGGGTATATTTGCCTAACGGGTTATGCTGTTTGGGTTAACCAATGCTCCAGCCACGTTTCAAAGATTGATGAGCCATGTTTTCAATGAATATCTAAGAAAATTCTTAGAAGTTTATATGGATGATCTATGCGTACATTCATCAATCTCAACTGATCATTTTGAACACCTCAAAAAGGTATTCGAAAAATATAGACTTTATAGGATTTGCTTAAATCCTAAAAAGTGCACATTCATGGGTAGACAAGGAAAAATTCTTGGGTATATAGTGTCTAAAAATGGCATAGCTACTGATATTGAAAATATTCGTGTCATCAATAATAAAGGGGGTACAAGCCTTCATGGGACATTGTGCATATTACCGAAGGTTCATCCACATGTACGCTATAATTGCAAAACCCATGTATAGCTTGATTACGCACTTTGAATGGACTGAGGCATGTGAAGAATCCTTCATGAATCTTAAGCAAGTTCTCACCTCAGCTCCAATATTGAAAGCACCAGATTGAGATAAGGTATTCCACGTACATGTAGATGCTTCCAATTTTTCTATCGGTTGTATACTAGCTCAACCACGAGATGGGAAAATTGACTTTCCTATTTCTTATGCTAGCCAACAATTGAACATGGCGGAATACACCACCACCGAAAGAGAAGGATTAGGAATGATCTATGCCGTTAAAAAGTATAGACATTATCTATTAGCCAACAAGTTTGTGTTCTTTGTGGACCACCAAGCTTTGTTGTATTTGGTCAACAAGCCATGCAGCACAGGGAGAATAGTGAGATGGTTCATCATTATCCTCGAATTTGATTTCACTGTGGTTGTAAAAAAATATACTACACATCAACGAGCAGATCATTTGTCAAGGATTGTTTCAGGAGAATCATCTAAAGGGGCAGATGATGATCTACCATATGCCTATTTGTTCTCCGTGCAAATGATACCTAGATGGTCAAAAACATTGTGTCATTAATGACAATAGCTCAAGTGGATACACAAATACCACTTCCTATCACGATCAGATTAATTGAGCAATCGAATGTATCAATTACTAGCTGGAAGGCTATACAAAAGAAATCGGGATGCGATATTTCTGTTATGCATTAATCTTGAAGAAAAAGAATAGTACCCAAGTCAAGCACATGTTACCATAGTAGGACTTCACTTTGCGGAAGACCAAACTATGCAACAAATCTTGAGACTTGGAGTATTTTGGCCGACTATGAGGAGAGATGTTCGATCTTTTGTAAAGGATTGTCCTCAATGTCAAAAACAGACACCCATTCCTCATGTAACATTGTTTCAAATGTCACATGTTCCTAAGTGGAGTAATTATCTGGTTACTTACTTATCAATCCGAACATTTCCTGAGGATATGAGTAAACGCCGTCAAAGAGCAATTGAAACTAAAGCAAGAGACTATGCTCTTATTGGGAACCAATTATATCGGAGAGGTAAACATCAACATTTGCGTCTTTGTGCAAATGAAAACGAGTATATTCCGATTATAGAACAAGCACATGCTAAATTAGCTGGAGGTCACTTTTCTAGTGAGACCACCGCAAGAGCAATCTTGATGGCAGGCATATGGTGGCCAACACTTTTTGCAGATGCCAAAGAATATGTTCGAAGGTGTGATGCTTGTCAACGATCAAAAAATGTCAACAGAGTAGTTAGCATGCCATTAAAACCAATGATGGGGGCTAGAGCTTTCGCAAAATGGGGTATAGATTTTGTTGGACCAATACAGCCACCTACTTATAGAACCCGAGCTCAATATATCATTGTAGCTACGGACTATTTGACCCATGGGGCCGAGGCTAAAGCAACTCAAAAGAATGATGCCAGAACCACTGCTACATTCTTATATGAGTATGTATTCATGAGATATAGACTGCCAATAGAGATTGTCAGTGATCAGGGAACTCATTTCCTCAATTAGGTAATAGAGTATTTGCTTAATGAGTTTATGGTCATCCATAACAAATCAGCTCTCTATCACCCACAAGAAAACAGACAAGTTGAGCATACGAATAAAATTCTTAGCTTGGTGCTGACTAAAGTGGTTAGTTCAGGAAGGACAGACTGGGAAATGAATCTCCATGCTACTCTATGGGCTTATCGAGTTTCATTCAAAACAGCTATAAATGCTACACCCTTTAACCTTGTTTATGGTCTTGATGCCATACTGCCAATAGAATTTCTATTGCCATTAAGGATAGCGCATAATCTTGAGTGGACTAGACATGAATTTTCAGAAAGACTCGAAGATTTGGAAAAGCTAGACGAGCAAAGGCTAACTACTGTAGCTCATATCTATGACAAAAACGAAAACAAAAACAGTCTTTTGATTCCCACTTAATCACAAAAATCTTCAAGAAAGGGGACTTAGTTTTAGTCTATTCCCTTAGGCAACACATTCCCAAGTTTAAGAAAAAGGGAAACGGACCATTTATCATTGAAGATGTATCTCCAAGTGGAGCAGTAAAATTGTCGACGCTAGATGGTGAACCAATGGCTAATTGGATTAGTGGATATCGTTTAAAGAAATAAAATTTTCCACTAACCAATTATTTTCTAGAAAAAATGCACAAAGAAAGATCAAACGACAACAGGTTATCGATGAAGCCCAAGAGGAAGCTAGGCTTTGGGTACTCAAGCGGAAAGCTTCTCTCAAGAATCAATAGATACCGATTCCCATCAACACTTTGGAAATAGATGATCGACAATGGAAATTACCTAAAGACGCAGTTTCAACAGATGATGACCGGTTAGATGGAATGGACCTGCACATCAAAGTACAGGTCAACAATCATAGCACCAATGCTTTGGTTGACACAGGAGCTAGAGTAAATACAGTCGGTTATTCCACATACAAGAAGGCCACAAGTCAAGCATTGACGGCAGGAATAGCGAAAATCAAAGGATGCAACAAGAACCCAACTCCAACAGTGGGAGTAGTCAACTTGCACGTGATAGTACATGGATGTTCATGTCCTCATCAGTTTGTATGCTTGCCAGATGAACATATGAACGAGACGATGATTCTTGGAATTCCCTGGATGCGTACATACAAAGCAGTACCAGAATGGGATACAAATCAACTTAAGTTATCACCTAGAGGAGGGCAACTCATTGTTTTAATTGCACCAAGCAAGAAGAATGGAAAAGAAGCTATCAACAGACCGAACCACGAAGTAGTCAATCTTCTCCATCCCCTCGACAATCAAAAGCTACATGTAGCATGCAAGGAGTCAGGCAAATTTGGGTACCAAAAGCACAACTTAAGGATAAACCTATTCAGATCTGGGTGCCTAAAACTTCACCGACAAAACAAAAGAAGGTTCCAAGGGTTAAAACTCAGAAACGGGCATCTCTGAGCAAGGAACCTAACATGGAAATGGTTGGGAAGAAAAATGAGCACATATCTTCTCCACAAACCGTAAAACCAATCAAGCAATGGTGAGTTAAGTCTCAAAAGACTCCACCACACCATGCAGCACCGAGCCGACCAAGCTACCAATGGCGAGAAAAAGCTCGACAATAGTCAAAAGTGCTACCAAAAGCTTAAGCAATCAGTGTGCTGAAGCATCCGGATGGTACAATCAAACAGAGAGCACACAAGTTACAAGACTTGCTCTTTTGAAGACATCAACAACAAACCTCGACATCGGAAACCCTTGAGTTAATTACTCAAGACCCAGCTCTTGCACAACATATTGGCTTGAATTGCATTGATCTTTATATCATGGTAGAGCCGATCACGGCTATGCATAGACACAATTGTTCAACCCATGCACACAGTCGTCCCGGAGTACGCCATCTAGGAGGGGTGGAAGGGCACCAAGTACTAAGTACTAAGTAATTAAGGCCAATGTTTGAAGAGGGAGGAAAAAGTTCGACGTTAACATGTGATTTTTTGTTAATGTTTGATGTTAATGTCCTGATGAGTGTAAATGGTGTATATACTATCAGAAAATCATCAAAAACAGCACTTTTTGGATATTTTTAATCATTTTTATTGATAATGAGGCTTAAAAATAGAGAAATCCAACAAAAAGAAATAAAGCTATGTTTTTCAAGGGATTTTCTTAATTATTGGATTTTTACTTTACTTTTTTAGAGCATTTTGCTATTTTCTTTGATTTTTCAAATAAACAGGTCAAAAATTAATAATAAATAGCAGGGAAGCTCAGATGGAAAAATGGAAGACACGTTCGTGATCAGAAAGACAAGGCGAAGAAGCACAAAAATTTTCAATAAAATCAAAAGATGGAAGCGAAAAGCTTAAATTAGGCATCCAGACCTACTTTTGCAAAATTCTTGCAGAATGAGCTACAGGAATCCGATCAGGAAAATTTTTTAATCTAACATAGATTTTACGGCCTAGTAAGACTAACGGGGGAATCTGGGGAAATTTGGTTTGGGAAGTCCGAGTATAGATATCCAAGGTAGGCTAAAACAACCTCATTTCCACTTGGAGCCTTTGCAGAGAGAGATTTCGGTCTCTTTCGCGCGACTTTTCTGGAGCCCACAGTTGACCATTTTTAGCACCATCTCACACGAGACATGCAGGATAAGTTCTTTACTCAACAATGATCCATTTTGTATGGCCGGTAGCTAGTCTAAAGCTCTAGAAAAAACCCTAGAAATCGAGCAGTGCACGAAGACCTACAACCTAAAACTGACCATAGCGGCCGGCCAGCTCGACCAAATCTGATAGGATTTGAAATCACAAAAAGTGGTGATTTCAGAGTCGACAAAGCACAAAGTGATGCGAGCATGACCAAATCTGCCCAAATTCAATTTAGGACTTGTATTAGGTGTATGGAATATGTCTAGGTCAAAATTTATAGGTTTTGAACAGATTTTGTCATTGTTGTAAATAATCGTGGTTATTTACTTTTGCATCAGTTTTGCTTGGAAATTGTCACCTCATCTCACCTATCATGTGTACACACCTATTACATGCCAAAAATCAAGTATGAGCCAAAATGACCACCCATTACTTGTAAAATTGTCAAAAAATGCAAAGAAGTTTTGCAAGCCAAATTCTTGGTTATGGACCACATTTCTTGATCCAAATCACCTCATATCTCATACCCAAGGTCTATACAATGCTTAGAACCAATTTGTACCAAAAAATGTCAATTTTGGAAGAAAAGTTAATAATCGTGATTATTTACTTTCTGGTCAAAATTGGGAAAATTTGATATTTTGCCATCATACATCTAAAGTACATGATGTGTTGAGCCCACTAGCCAATTTTGAATCAATTTGGAGCTCACAATCTCAAATTTCCACTATATCTACTGTTTCAGAGACCTAAAACCAAAATCTGGTACCATTTTCATCTTATGTATGTTACCATATACATGTGGTAGTGATGTGTGTGAACACACTAGGACCGCCGGGGCATTTTTTCCCTCTTTAGGAGGTTTTTTCCCCCGAGCATTGTATATACGCCCATCACTCTAGGGCTATCTATCTTTCCATTGCACACTAAGTAACACACTCTCTATTGTGTGCCTTGAGCTTCCTTCGTCTTCTCCAAGCTGTGTGTGTTTCTCTGCAACCCTAAATCCAACAATTGGTATCAGAGCAGGTTGCGTCCTCCCGGGCTTAGTCGCCAGCTGCTCCAGCACATGCCTACTCACTTTCTCCGATTTCAGTGGCTTTGGCAAGCATTCACAGGTCGACAAAAATTTCGAGAGGGCTCGTAGAGCTTAGTCTGCTCAGATTTTTGATTCGGGCTCATTTCAACCTCCGTTTCCACTACAGGCAGTACTGCATAGGCTATTTCGTCATTTTGTGCAGAATTTCTGTCAATGCCATTTTTTGCATAACAGGTGCCTCACAGTCTCCTACGGTTTGTGCTATATAGCACGTGTTGTTCCCGCTCCATTTCTCCTATTTTCGGGAAGTTTTCACATCAGGTGCAGCATTTACCATGGCTGACAACAACACAGATGTCTTCAAGATGTTTGCTGCTGAGGACAGGTTGGATGTGGACAACTACCCTATGTGGGTGCAACATGTTCTTGTGTCAAAGGGCGTCTAGAACATTGTGCAATGCATTGATGTACGTCCTGGTTTTGAGGATGTAGGCGATGTTGAGGATGTTGCAGGTCTTGCTGCAAGGATTGCTGCTATTAGAGTTGTTTTGCCTACGGCAGAACAAGCTCATTGGGATGTAAAGGATGCGCAGGCTCGTGCATTAATTGTGTTTTCTGTGAAGCGCACCATTGTTCCTCACATCCGTTCAACAAAATCTGCAAAACAGGCTTGGGATATATTGGCTGGTCTTTATGCAAGTCTCAATGAGGATAAAACTGCTTTGTTGCGTAAAGAGCTGGAGTCGAAGATTATGCATGAGGAAGATGATATGGACACTTTCCTTGCTAGTGTCAAGTATATCAATGAGCAACTTATTTCTGCAAGTGAAGTCATTTCAGACAGTTCCCTTGTGAAGACTGTTCTTGATGCCTTAGCAGATTCCTACCAAACCTTTGTTAGTACTTGGAGACTGATGACCCAAAGAAATCCTGAAGTTGTCAAGTTTGATGCATTATGCACATTGCTGTTGCAAGAATCACTTTCCAAAAAAAACAAAACTAGGCAGCGTGCAGTTGAACGGGCTTTTATTGCTTCTCAAAGAAAGGGTGGTAACAGCAATGCGGCCACTTCTTATGGTTCTGCTGCGAGTGGAAAAACTTCTGTTCCTAATGCTTCTTCTGGCAACAATTCGTCTGGAAATTCTGGTGATAAGGGCAAAAAGAAGATGCATTGCCGTTATTGTAAAGATAATGATCACTTGATCAAGTCGTGTCCTAAGTTGAAGGCCAAAGAGGCTAAGAAGAAAGAGGGTGGTTCCACTGCAAATGCTGGTTCCACTACAAATGCAGCCATTGTTGAGTCTTTTGTGAAAGGAGGCTGTGTTGCTGATGTTGATGCAGAATGGGCTTTTAGCGCAGAGTGCACTTACAATCCTGCAGTCCATGATGCATGCTTGTCAGTTGCTACAGATTCACATTGAGAGGCGGAAGTGAAAAATAGACCCGGTGGCCTCTACACCAAGACTATACACAATGAAGCATGCCATGGAAAACAATTTCAAGATCCATACCCAAATGTGGAATATGGTGGTCGGAGAATAAGGTGAGAGGAGTGGTGAATGAGTGAGAATGGGCTTGCTACTCGTGCATGTTAGTAAGGAAGATAATGAGGTAGGGGAAACTTGCGAGTATGCTCACTTATCATACAAGAGGTGGCGAATCCGCACACCTCAAGATGGAAGTAGCAAGAAGATAGGAATATGAGAGGGAGAGAGAGGGTGTGTGTGTGTGTATGGTGGCGAATCCACACACCTTTACATAAGCAGAAAAAAAGGCAAGGAACAAGCATATACCATACTCACAATGAGATGTATCCAAAGCGACACAAAGTATGGCACCAAGATGGAGTGTGTTGATTGCTTGCAAAAGATGAATACAATAGGTAGCGTATGGCAGGAAAATGAGAAGGGGACAAGATCGTAGGAGGCATAATGGAGAGATGGGAGTTGATGGCGAGGAATATCATGAGTGTGTCCACCCTTCTTCTTCTTGAAATTGTGCCTTCAACACTTAATTACAAGTGGTGTGGAGGTGTGGTGCTCATCTTTTGTGCATGGTGATGGTGATGATGATGGTGTTGTGATTATGTGATTAGGGTTCATGCTACAAGCATGTAGCACAAGAGTGTGTATGGATAGGTGTGTGTGTGTGTGTGTGTGTGTGCGTGCGTGTTTTTGAGCTCTCATGGCCTCTTTATATAGGGAAGGAGGGGAGGATTTAGCAATATTTCTATTTGAGGTGAGTGTCCCACTTTGGTGACTAGGAAAATGGGGTGCATGTGACTGTGGCTCCCATCTTGTCTCCTATTATTTAAAATACTAGAGTCAATAGAGAGAGAAGATGAGAGAATGTGGGTAGGATGTAGAGGATAGGAGATATTTACAATAGTCTAGCTTTGGCTAGACATAAGCTTATTAGGGAGAGAAGAGAGAGGTAAGAAATTTACAAGAGAGATTGTCAAAGGTGGATAGTTGTTGATGAGGATGGATCTTCCAAAATTGGTGATAGAATCACTCTAGACTTGCCAAGACCTCATTAAAAGAGCCTTGTCTCTTGTAATCATGCTTGAAGACTTGTAGAACCATAGCCATTCTAGAGGGAAGAAAATTGGGGATGGCCTGTGTCACCATTACACGAGAAAACTGGGGTCCACTACAAAAATCATATCTTCGTGTTCATAACTCCAAAAATTCTGAAAAAATTTGAGCTAAAAGTTGAGATCAGGAGCTACATCTTTCATGTTGAACGCTCCTTCAGATTCGGGGTTCTTCTCTACTTAAAAAATTCAGCCAAATAATGTATTATTTGTGGCTGCAAAGGTCTTTTGGTGGTCCCCTTTGAGTGGACTTCTCTCTTGCCTTCAAGTGTAAGCTCCTTCATGTGTATGAAAACATGACCTAGAGTTTTGAAAAGATTGGCAATCATCTAGATGGAGGTATTATTGAAATTTGAAAGTGGGGTTGAGGTTTGAAAATGAAAACTAGTGAATAAAATATTTGGTAGGGTGGAATAATATATATACATGAAAAATATATTAGAAAATACTAAACTATATAATGTAATTTAGAATATATATATTTAATATTTAAGGTCAAAAGAGAGATCAACAAAGAAAGCTTACTTATTTATGCTACATCGTGATTGATTAGCATAAATCTTATTTATTTAATAAAGGCTAAAACTTTTGTGAAAAAGGGAAGAAAAATCAAAAGTAACTTATGTAATAGGAAATATTTTGGTAAAAGGGCAAAGATATATGGGGGGGTTCCCATGCATGGAAAAGCTTGCCTCAACATGTGTGGTATTTCGATAGTGGTGCTACGCAGATTACCTCACATCGTGAATTGTTTACCTCTCTCGAGTCTGTCCCTCATGGGAATTCAGTCACTTGTGCCAACAATGCCTCTTATCCGGTTCAGGGAGTTGGAAAGATTGTGCTTACTGCTGCAAATGGCAGTTCCTTCACACTTGTTGATGCACTTTATGTACGTGGGATCAAGAAGAATCTCTTGTCTGTATCCGCACTTACTAGACTTGGACATGTAGTCAAATTTGTGGATGACATATGTATAGTTCACGATCTCAGTTTTGGTGATGAAATTGTTGCATTTGGCCTTTTGTGCCGTGGGCTGTATAAGCTCACTTTGTATGACAAGTGTGGAAAAAATTTTGCAAATGCTATTGCAGATTCAAGGGCTATTTCAGATGCAAAACTTTGGCATGCACGTTTTGGTCATCTAAATTTTGCCAGTTTGTTGCATTTGCAAAAATCTGATATGGTTGCTTCTTTGCCGCCTCTTGAAGCACCTGTCAAACATGTTTGTGAAGGCTGTATTTTGGGTAAGATGCAACGTTCTAAGTTTCCAAAGGATGGTTCAGTTCGGGCCACATGTAGGTTGCAGCTTGTGCACAGTGATATTTGTGGGCCCATGCAAACTCCGTCCTTGAACAATCACCTTTACTTCGTGACTTTCATTGGTGATTACTCCAGGCATGCATGGGTATTTCCGCTTAAAACGAAGTTCGCACCCTCCGTTTTGATCGAGGGGGGGAGTATATGTCTCATGAATTAATGTATTTCTGGCTAGTCGTGGGATAAAACACTAATGTATAGTGCCTTATACACCTCGAAACAGCCATGCCATCAAAAACATAACTCAAAAAGGAAACATTTAGGGCAATCTAAACTTCCACAAACAAATTTTAGCTTACCCGATGGAATTGGACCTAGTGCAAGCTCTTAATTTTTTTTTCAAATATCAAGCATTTTTTCTCTCGACATGGCACACCATCTCTGATTTAAAGATCAACAAATCAACCCTTTGTGTGGAAACTATTTTTTTATTCTAGTCAAGATGCAACACAAAGTCATAATTGGCAAGGTGTTTAGCAGAGACATATGACATGGTGAAAATTTCCTAATACATACACTATCAAAGGTGCTAACAAAGTATAACTTAAACAAGACAATATTCCAATTGGTTAAAATTTGTAGGGTCAATGCTTGATTCAATAGTATATAATCTATATCAAGCCTTGGTATATCTGCAATGATGAATAAAAATTGATTTGGTTGAAGGTGCTCTTTTTTTTTAATTCATTAGAGGGCTCATACATGAGGTGCTTATCACTTCCAAAATTTAGCCACGAAACATGATCGGTTAAAGGCCGCCTACCATCGGGCCAGAGCCACACGTAGGCATCACCATGGCCACCTAATTGATGCACCATGTGCTAGGAATGATGGAGAGAAATCGTAGCAGAGAGCTAGGAAGGTCCTCCTCAAGTGAACCACCCCAGGAGAAGGATGCACTTGAGTGTCCAAGGGCAAGAGTCCTAGCAACGTGAACACCAAGTGAGCACAAGGTGTCTCTGTAGAGTACTCCTATTTTGAGCCAGATTAGGAGTCTTAGGAGCATTATAAGGGAGTATGTGAATTTTTGGAGCAGTTAAGTGCTTCTTCTCAATGTTGAAGTCAAAAACTACAACATAAATGTAAGTAGGAGCAATCAATTTGAAAAAATAAATGGCCTTTTGCGCATGCTCCACTAGTCTCAATAGCATATTATTTATGTCTAAGAACCTTGAATGGAAATTTTTCTTATTTTGGAGCTCACTTTTGAAAGGAAAAGAGCGAAGAGACCGTCCATCGTCAGCCTGCACATGTTTGAGAGCTTCAAAAGTAAATTCTCCCCAGCTAGAGGTCATGATTGGAAAGATTGAAGGGGCCAAGAGCCCGCTCATCATCCATGTGAGTTACAACATTCCCGATTCATAAAAAATAAGTGTTTTTACAATAAAAGCTCCGAAAAATGTTATCCAAGTTAGCTTGCACGTGGATGATGAACGGGCTCTTGGCCCCCTCAATCTTTCCAATCATGACCTCTAGCATGGGGAGATCTACAATCTTGGCTCATCTCATAATGCGACGTAAATTGCTTGGCAACGTCAACAACATCTTCTCTCTAGTAAGAAAAAAGGGGCACAAAAGTTCTTTGGTCATCCGCGTGCACGCAGATTACTAGGGGGCTCTTGTTGTGAGAAATGTTCACTTCGCTTATTGTAGTTGGGATGCGGCCCTTAAGGTGAGCAACAGAAAGGGTGGGCAAAAACACGGCGTATGAGCCTCCTGGTCGTCCGCGCGCGTGCAGACAATCGAGAGGCTTTTGCCCTCGTTTTTCAAACCTAAACTTGTACTTGAGTTCGCTTGGCTAGAAATCTCCCGCCCTATGCTTTTTATCATCACCTTATAG